>NC_053136.1:43771627-44434296 GCF_016808335.1 Panicum virgatum
GACCACCATGAACGCGATGGACTCGCCGCTGAACAGCGTCTGTGCCCCATGCTGTGTTGTGCCCGCGGTCGGAGGCGCTGGATTCGTCGGGCGACGGGCGACGGGCGAGCACGACGAAGCGGCGAGCGCCTGTTAGCCGGTCAAAGTGGGGTGCATCTTGGCGCGTGCAAGCCCAATGAACAGGAGGCCGGTGAGCTCGGCCGCGGGGGAGCTCCGGAGCGCGTGCCGGAACTTCAGTGCCGGCCGCACCCTTGCTCCCCGTGACGGCCGCGCTCTTCCCCCTCGTCCGCAGAGCTCCGCCATCTAGCGCCCCCCACTTCACCGGCCCCTTCCTCTATCCCCGGGCGACAGCGAGCACCGCCTGGGCCACGACGGCAACCCAAGTAGTGGCGCGGCGGGCGCGGCTTCTCCCTTGATTCGATGCGGCCGCCTGGCTGGAGCTCGAGCTCCGCAGCGGCGGCGGGCCGGCCTCCTTCCCTCCACGGCTTCCTCCGCGCGGGGCCACAACGGCAGCGGCCTCCTCTGCGGGGCCTGCGGCGGCGACGGCCGTGGAGGCCTGCAACGCACGCGTAGGCGGACGGGCTCCCCTGCCACCTCCCTTCGGCGGCGAGGCGGAGGCTCCATGGCCAGAGCTCCAGATCGGTCCTCCCCGGCGGATCCCGGCGGCGCGGCGAGGTGGGCCGCGGAGGCGGAGGCGGAGGCGCGCGGCGGCGTCGGGACCCGGTGATGGCGCGCGCAAGTCGGGTGCCGTCTTCGCGTCGGGGCCTCTGCTCGAGCGCGCCACCCAGATCCCGCGGCGGGGCGTCCAGGGCGCGGCGGAGCGGCGGCCGCGGCAGGTGCGCGGGAAGAGGGGCGGAGCGGCGCTGCGAGGAGCTTTAGCCGCCGGGGGTGGCCTTGGCCAGCGGCCGCGAGGAGCGGGCCGCGGGGAGGATGGGCTCGTCCAGCCGCGGCCGGCCGCCGACCATTGGTTGCTGGATCGACTGCCACGATTTTTCTTGATGACGTGGCACGATGTTGTGCCCTCTTTTGATGCATGAATCGTATATAGAGATAGTGCACTAGCATGCTATTGACGCATCCTTTCTTTGGTAACTTCCGGTTGATTCCATTTTGAGCATGTGAAGGGACGGAAACGAAATGGGGGAGGAAAATGGATATCTAAGATATTCTAATCCATATCCGTATGAATTTGTTCCGCTTTTACTCTAAAGGACAGAAATTTAAAGAAAATAAGAAGAAGGAGATATCTAGATCCGTGCAAATCTGATCTGCTTCCATCCCTTAGGCCTTGTTTAGTTCGCGAAAATTTTTGGGTTTTGACAATGTAGCACTTACATTGTTATTTTGGCAATTAATGTTCAATTATGGACTAATTAAGTTTAAAAGATTCGTCTCGTGCTAATCAATTAGACTGTGTTATTAGTTATTTTTTTCAACTACATTTAATGCTCTATACATGTGTCCAAAAATTTGATGTGATGTCTACTGTAGAAATTTTTTTGAAAACTAAACAGGGCCTTAGTGAAATCGTGAAGATCAAGTTGTGCACTTGTACATCCCTGTAAAAATTTGCCCGTGCTACTGGAGAGGCAGTTATTTTTTTTGTGCCTCGATGTTCGCACAGTTTTTTCTTTTCTTTTGGAAGACCAATGTTTGTCACGAGGAAAAGTGCACGCTCATGATATCCGGCGGGCGCTTTCCCTTTTCATTGGATTATCTTCACCTTTCCTTTGTTTTTTCTTTCGGGTCGTCTTTACTTTCGGGGATGACAGGGAGCTAAATTTGACGATGAAACCACCAGCAGTACGCTTTCCCTGTTCTCATCTAAAGAGCTGTGCCACATTACTGTTCAAATTTTCAAAGGTTGATTGTGACTTAGTGCGTGAGGATGATATCCATTTCAGAATCGGACTAGTCGACTTGTCCAATGTGTTGAACTCCTCTAAATTCTGACCCATTTGACCACAATGTAGTACTAGTACTCCATGCAAGATGACAAGGCACAAGAGGGCAAACTGGTGATCTCCAATAACTGCGTTCGGCAGGC
This sequence comes from Panicum virgatum, assembly GCF_016808335.1. NCBI lineage: Eukaryota > Viridiplantae > Streptophyta > Magnoliopsida > Poales > Poaceae > Panicum > Panicum virgatum. Next base: position 43,773,675 of record NC_053136.1, read on the forward strand.
TGGAGCTGGAGGCTGAAGTTGGAATAGTGTGAGAAAAAAATACTGTTGGGCTGGCTGGAGCAGGAGCTGGTGACTAGAGTGGTGTGAGAGAAAAATACTGTTGGGCTGGAGCTGAAGCTGGCTGCCGAACACAGTGAATGTATCCATCCACTCTGGCGGAACGAACTGCAGTGTATCTCTTGGAGACACTGGGAGAGGGGCAGGCCACTGGCATTATTTTCTTGGAGAGGTGCATGCATGTCTCATGTCTGCAGGCTTGCAGCACATTAACCTGAACCACATGAGCTGTGTTCGACCTGTATCCTCTTTCTCGCAGGCCGTTCTCGATCACGGCTTGTGGTAGTGTCATCCATTCGAGATTTCGAGTGAGAGCGGAGCGGCGAAGACCCGGCCCGGTCCTCGGCGTGTTGTGTTCATCGGGGCTTGTCGTCATCCACGCGGCCGCATGAGTATACACAACGTGCGGTATCTTGGCGGACAGTGGGACATGTGGAGGGCGAGTGGTTCGTCAACATTCAACTCCACACACGGTGCTACTAGTGCTCAGCATTATCCTGAAGCCTGAAGAGAGATCATAATCCTAATCCTGTTTGGATTCGGGCTGCAGCTGGGGATGGTAAACAACATTAAAAATTGATCTATAAATAATCTAAGGATCGGATTCTGAAAAAATTAGACTCTAATTCTATAGAGGTCAAGGTCGAGTTACCATCCGTACTGCTTACTATTACCAATTGCAATTGGCGGATTGGCTAGGCGAATGCTTCACTGCCCTCTGCTTCTGCTCCAACTGGCCACTTGATCGGGAGGTCCACGCCTCCACGGACGCGACGCGAGGCGCAGTAACGGAGCAGGCAGCCCGCAGCCGCAGCTGTCAGCTGTGGGAGCGTTCAATAATGCACCGGCAGGCACTGTAGCAGATGAGCTGGACCGTTCGAGGTGGAACGGAGGGATTGGATTGCCTGTAGTGGCACCATATCAGCGCGTCCCGTCGCTGTCCTAGGCTACAAACTCGAGACTCCCACCTCAGACATCGTGTTCTGCCGCTCAAGATGCCAATAAATTTGCTTTAACGGAAAGAATACAGGTTTGCCTGTTATGAACACTCTTCTTTCTTCATTGCAACCTGGTCCACAAGCATGTATAAGGCTATTTCCAGTGCGGGATTTTATTACACGATTCCATAGAGTGCCATGTCATCTAAGCACATTTGAGTTCACGAATGAAACATGATCCCTCAATGCAAAGATTCATTTCATGATTTTATAGACTAGTCATAGCATTTAAACGATTTCATAGAGTGCCATGTCATCTAAGCACATTTGAATTCGCGAATGAAACATGATCCCTCAATGCAAAGTTTCATTTCATGATTTTATAGACTAGTCATAGCATTTAATTGTGGGGCATGTGATTGGGTGCCCAATACAAGTTTCAATAAGTTTCATGGTCTTGAAAACAGTGTATATACAGTTTCATCCTGATGAAACTCTTTTCCTCTCTTTCTTCATAATTACCTTGCCATGTCATCAGAAATGCTGATGTGTCACTGTATTTAATGCGCATGAAACCTCTTATGAAACTTGTACTAAGATTAGCCTAAGAGCAAAGTCAATAATAAAATCAAGTGTTTAGCTATAAATTAAGTAATGAGATCTAAGCTATACAATTGTTAGTTTTATAGTATTTGTCTACTAAATTGTATTTACTATTATATGTTTTTGTTATCCTTTTATTCCTCCTCGCATATATCTATTGGGACTCATCTATGCTTACGAGCCTAGATTTGTTGCTTGCATGAGAGCGAAGCTCTCTTCTCTGTCATTCGATCTCTTTTCATCAAGTAAAAATATTGATTAGCTTGGCTATAAGCTAATTATTGTACATGCTCTAAGGATTTTGGAGTTAGTTTTAATGAAATCTTCCGTAGTTTGTTGCTTGAGGAATGCCACGTCACGGAGTAGAAGTGAAATCTTGGATGAAACTCTTTCTACCGTGGTATTGGATGAACATCTTTCCACTGGCCAGTATCGTGTAACTAATTCCCGGGTTCTCAACGGAGCAAGAGCATCTCCAAAAGTTTGCCATATTTTATTTGGCATATCTTGTGTTTTGCCAACTTCTAAAAAGATATGCCAAGTAAAAAAAGAGTTTATCTCCAACAGTTTGGCATAATTCACTTGCCAAATCCAGATCTAACTTACATCAGGAACCCTGAGAGAGAAATAAAATTATATTTATGCCCTTCTACCTCTTGAAAATTTAAATCAGGAACCCTTCTCTGTTATTTATTTCTTTTTTCACCCTCCCACCTGACTAGAAACCACTGTACCAACCGCGCCGCGCGCGTATATTTACGGGCTGGAGGCTGGTTTTTCCCAAGTTGCCAAAAATTGCCATGTCTTTTGCCAAACTGTTAGAGGAGTATTTTTAACGTTTTTACCAAAAATAAAAAATGACAACTCGATTTGTCAAACTCTTGGAGATGCTCTAAAGTAACCAGCAAATGCTGTTTGACCGCGTCCTCTGCCGTAGTACTCCTTGGTGTGTGCTCACTTGTTCACCTCTCTCCACTGCAGATGCGACCCCGTTCCGGTGTGCCGCATCACTGAAACGGGTCGGGCTGTCGGCCCGAGCGTTCGAATTCGCAGCGAGACCCCACGGCCGGGGGGGGGGGGCGGCCGAAGACCCGACCGGCGACGCGCGCCGTTTCAAATCCGAACGCGCCTCGGGTAAAAAAGAAAAAAACAGGCGGAGACCGAGAGCTGCCACGTCCACGGTGTCGCCTGCCCTGGCCTTGCAGGCGCGCCCGCCCCTCCACGTTGGACGTGGACGCGCCGGTACCCGCCAGGCCGCCACGCCCCATGAAGCACGGCTCCCCGCTTCGATCCGAGCTCCATGCTGCCACGCTGGCGGCTGGGCTCGCTCAGGAGCAGGTAGCATCCGCGAACCGCGCCTATCCTGGCGCGACGCGACGCCAAGGTCATCCACCCCCCGCGGCGGCACAGCCCGCCGGGGCCACGCGCACGTCGCCGCCGTTTACCCGGCGACGACGACGACGTCGTCTCACACCCTCACTCTCGCCTCTGGCGCGGCGCAGCACACGGGGGTACACGGCCGCCCGAAACTGCCCTCGAGAAGACCGGAGAGAACCAAGGCCGGTGCCCCTCTGCGCCCTGCCCTCTCGCCTCGGGGGGACCGCGGGCGTGGGGCGGCAGCGCCCCCGGTCCCGCCGTGCCGGGCCGGGATTTTCCATTTTTTCCCCCGTCCCCTGCGATGGCGTTTTCGTAACTTCGCCACGCCGAGGGCCCCCGGTCAAAATTGGCGCCTCTTGCAGTTTTCCACAAGAGCCACCAGCTCACGCGAGCGCGCTGCAGCAGCGTCAAGGCGTCAACGCGTGCAGAGCAGGCCGCAGCGGTAACTCCGATTGAGCTCGGAGCTTAAAATATTCGTGTTTTTCTCTGTGGGAAAAAAAAAATTCTGGTCCATATGTCACTCCGGGGTGGCTGACGAGTGATGTGGGGGTGAGCGAAGAATTGAAGGGCTGGACGAGGGCTCTATTTGTTTCAATCTAGAGATCTTAGATCACGCACTTTGAGAAAAAAATCTCACATGCATAGAATACTAAATGAAGTCTATTTGCAAAATTTATTTAGAGATGTGTATAATTTTTCGCGATGAATCTGATGACGGTAATTAATCGATAATTGACTACAGTGATACTACAGTACTAACATCTAATCACGCAGCCAAAGGCATCATTAGATTCTTCAGAATTCCTAACGCGGGGTTGTGGAGTTGATTTTATAAACTAGCATTGTTTAACACTGTAATTAGCGGTCAAAAATTCCTAGTACACTCTAGTAAAGCAAACCAAATAGGGACGAGGTTAGGAAAGGGGTCAGAATAGTCTTCGCTGTCACGTTTAATCTTGGTTCCGTAACAACACTTTACGTGCGGAAAATGCTAGTAGTGCTGCGTACTAACTACGAACTAATCAACCAATAATGAGTTGGTGCCTTGGTGGTGGTAGGCGAAGCAACCTTCTCGTTGGCTGCCTTGAACCCCTTTATCATTCAGAAGACGAGAGGGGGGAAAAACGGAGCTTGCACGTAAATCATTGGCAACCTGCTCATAGTTACTCCATTGCTTTCCGTTCGAATTCCGAAATCAGCTTCCAAAGTACGCAAAATCGTTTTCTTTTTTTTTTGGATTTACCGTATGATGCCTGTGCTTCGCTTGGAACGGACAACACTTTTTATGGCAGACATGATTTTATCCAAACTGACCGAGCCCCAACTTTTAGGAGAAAACTAGAACCTGTACCTATAATTTTCCCGATAAAAGCAGTATCGTATCCTTATACACGCGGCCAGGCTTCAATTTTCCCGATCTGGCACGGCAAGTTCCGCAAGGCCGACACTGCGCGCCGAGACTCTGGCCAAAACTATGGTCTTGTTTGGATTGTGCTATTCCGTGCTATTCACTAGCTTCCGTGCTATTCACTAGCACGCATATTTTTCGGAAAAAAAATTCGCATGCATGGAGTACTAAATAAAATATATTTGTAAAACTTTTTCAGTGATGAGTGTAATTTTTTGCAACCAATCTAATGATGATAATTAATTAGAAAAGCTATGGCTCACCCGAGCATTTCTGGTCTGTCTCTCACTCGAATTTCTGTCCGTCCGATCTCTTTCCGTCTTCGCTGTGATGTCTTTGTTCCTCTCCGCACTCCGCTTTGTCTGACCCATGGGGTCATTTTTTTTAATTTTGTCCGCGCCCGCCGCTTTTCTACGGCTTCCGCGCCCGCCGCGCTTTCTACGACTTTCTTATACAGAGCTCTCTCTTTTCTGTCTCTCTCAGCTCGTGTTGCTTTTCCCTTTCCTCTTGCACAGGTGAGGCGATTCTAGGGTTCATCATGATTTCTTCCTTCACTTTTTGATTTCCACCAATTTGTTTGGTTGCTTGCACTCTCCACCCCGATCTGTTTGTGCTTCTGTATTTAATTCCATTTTATTTCCTATTTTGGTCTCGTTTTCTCCGTTAATTTTTGCAGTAATCTCGCGGCGCGTTTGGTTGTTTCCTGATTCGAATCAGGCTCGCGGTGATTTGGCCTTTATGGTGATTTTGGCCTTGCCGTGATTTTCCTCTCTCTCCGTGACTTCTGGAGATGATGGGGGGCAGCCGGCGGGGGAGACCCCATCTGATCTCTCCCCCCCCCCGACTTTTGGAGATGATGGGGGCAGCCCGGCGGGAGACCCCATCTGCTCTCTCTCTCTCTCTCTCTCGCTAGAACATGCACGACGGCAGCGATCACAGGCGGCGCGCGTTGGAGGCCGAGGGTGAGGCGGCACTGAGGAGGCCTCGGTGACGGGGGGTGCTGCTGGAGCATCCACGTCGCGGCTACTGCCTGCCTGATCTCCCATATGAGCTTTGTTTTTGCATGTGGATTTGGCTTATTTGATTCTGCCTCCCCCTTCCATCTGATTTGCTTTCAGATTTCAGTCATTCCCCTGTTTTCGTTGTAGTTTCTATTTTCCCCCCTGATTCATACTTCATAGCTGTTGTAGTTAGATCTGTACCCATTTCGGCTAGTTCCTTTTTTATCTAACTTATTTCCGAGTAGTTTTGTACCTAAAAATTGCACAAAATAGATTAATCAATAGCCGCTGACTTGTATGCCACTCATTTTATCTGTAGCCAAATTTATTTGTTACGACTTTATTTTATTTATTTTCTTGTTTTAATAGTTAATAAATTTTCTCACTCGAGTGTTTTATCCAATATATTGCATTTCCCCATGGAATGTATGCTTTGTTGTTTTGCTGATTTTTTTCTTCTCTGTTTTTAGCTTCTAGTGTAGTTAGGCCTTTTACTTACCTCTTCTGATTTGTATACACAGTTACATCTCTAATGAATAGGAATTGGTATTGTATCTAGTGGGATTTGCACTGCATCCCATCCTTTGTAGATGCATTGTGCCATTTGTTTTGACAGCCTATGCTGTTTGTTTGGTTTCAGTACTGCAATATAGTTTTTAAGATTTAAATCAATGAAGCATTGGTGGATGAATAGCATTTTCTGAATTTGTTAGGTACTATTTGTTTCAAAATGGTTGGGGCCTAATGTGATTGAAAATTTGGATCCTATGCTAGGTATAATGCTGTTGTAGATACTGCTATTCTTGCTGTCTGTCTGTTTGTCGCTTCTGCTATCCGTTAGATGTAATCAAGTGACAATGTTCAGTGAGATTCATGCTCTGTTCCCTTCTTTAAATGTGTGGTGCTTTTGCTACCTTTTCCTATTAGTTTTCCCTTTTACTGTCACCTCAGTTTGTTGTTCATATAGGAGCAGACCTGTACACTAGCAATTTTTTTTGGAAATAGTACGGAGATTTCATTACTTTTGATGAATGACATTATCTGAACATGTTTGTTCATTACTTTTGATGAATGGCATTATCTGTTGTAGGATATCGATGCATACCTTGCTGATTCGCATCACTGGTCATTTTGAAATGTATGTTACATGGTTTTGATGTCTTTTCGTAGGATTTTTTCTTTAATAATTTCTGTTGGTTCTTAATATTAGCTTTGTTGCATCAAAAACGTCCAGAGTATTCCAGTTTGACTCGTATTTTGGTATTAGTTTTAATTATTCTTTTTGTGGATGGCAAGGAAGAGGCCTAAGGAATTTATCGACCTTGACAACAGTCAGGATTCTTATGGTTTGGACAGTGAAGATTTGTCTGCTTATCTATCTGACAGTGAGAGTAATGACTTCGAAGATTCAGAAGTAAGTTTTTCCTCTTTGTTTTCTTTTTTAAATTTGCCTATACCCCTATATCCTGTATTTCTAATTGTGTTTCCTGTTTTTATTCTTGTTTTCTATCAGGTTCACAGCTCTGGGGGCATTGAAAGCATCCAATTTGTTGCTTATCAACAAGTTTTGAAAAATGTAATTTACTTTATTTTCCCTCTTATTCCTTTTTGGATTTTCAATTTTAATTACACTTAGACTAATTTTCCATGTTCCTTTTGTGTTTTCAGTACCATGAATTGAAGGTTTTGAAGAGGCAGCTCGCGAAAACTATATCTCTTGAGGTTCTTATCTTTTCAGTCATAATTTATGATTTACTTTCTTTCTTGTTTTCACTTTTCTTATTTCGATTCAATGTTATGTTTATAACAACTTTTTCTTCTCTGTTAGGAGGCAAAGAAGCAAAAATCTGCTAAAAGGCCCAAAGAAGTTTTTACCAGATTTTCAGTTTCAAGCTTTTCATCTATTTTGGATGCTCTTACACCTGAAAATCGTGAAGTCATTGAAAATTCTGGGCTGGGATCTCTTTTGCTTTTCCAAAAGTGCTATGTGCCTAATAAGTTTGTGAAGTGGGTAGCTGAGCTAGTGAATTATAGATCAGCTGATATAGTTGTTGATGGCAAAGTTATCTCTCTTACAAAAGAATCTGTGCATTTAGTTCTTGGCCTTCCAATGGGTGATAAACATTTCCCTTCCGATCCTTCTGGGGGTAAAGCAATTGTGCTGTCAATGTTTGAGAAGTAGTCCTTGCCTTCAGTGAAGTTTTTTGCCAACAAAATTCTAAAGCATCAAACTCAGTCTGATGAAGATTTGATCATTTGTTTCATTCTTGTTGCAATGAACAGTTTTCTATGTCCTAATACTTCAAGTGTCCGTAGCTATCGATATTTTGGTATTTTTGAGGATATTAACAATCTGAATCAATATGATTGGTGCGGTTATATTCTGGACTGGTTGCTTGATTGTGTTAAATCCTTTAATCGTGGCAAAAGTATAAGTTCAGGCTTTGGTGGTAGTCTTGGTGGTTGCTTGTACTACCTTGCTGTAAGTATTTCCTTTTTCTTGACTATAAATTTACTTTACTGTTATTATTATAATTTGTTTCTTACATATTCAATTCAAACATTAACATATCTCTCCTTTTTGTGTGTGTTTTTACTTAAACTGTTAGGTACTGCACCTAGATTATGTTGATTTTGGAGTTCGCCAAGTCTCAGATTCTATTCCACGCATTACTGTTTGGAAGGATTCAATGATACAGACCTATGCTCAGCTTGACATGAAGTCTCCTGGTTCTTATGGATATCACCCCTTACTTGATGTTTCTCATACCTGCTATTCAAAGGTATTTCTCATTTTTAAAATTTTTAACACGTGCATTTGTACATATCACTTTTTTAATGCTTTTTTATGCTATTTCTATGTATGTATATTATTTACAGTACCACCATTCACTTATTATATTATCTTTTTTTGGCCTAACTGTAGCAGCACCGTCCAAATTAAACCGGCTTAAATGCACTAACCATCATCTTAATACTTAATCAAGTTACTGTGCACTTAAAACGGTGTAACCTGACAGGCTGTCGGGTAAAATCCCGATTAAACTACTGTACTCCAGGATCACAATTGCACTTAGACCCGTATGAAGACGAGCACAGGTGTTACCAGCATACAGAAATCTTCAAATTAATTTACAACACCAGTTTTACATAAAAGACTTAAATACAAACAACAGAGTTCAAACGCACAGCGGAAGTTTAAAACTGAGTTCGAAATACAATACGATAGCTACGACGACGATAAAAGGTGAGCTCCACATCCTGCCCACCGATGTGACGCCAACCTGCCCAATCTTCACGGGGAAGACGGGGCCCACTCGACGGTCCAACCTGGAGGAAGCGGCTGTCCAATCCAGGACGCACAGATCTCCTCGAAGTCCGCAGGGACACAACCTGCTCAGAAGGGTTACAACAACAACCCTGAGTATACTAATACTCAGCAAGGCTTACCCGACTCTGGGTATACTTAGCCCATTACCTAGACATGCAAAGCTTTTTGGCTCTGGAGTGCTTTTGCTGAAAAGCTGCTAGAAGTGAATCCTTACTTTCAATATTTTAGCCCCATTTAGTATACCAAGTATTACTAAGTTCGCTTATTCATCTAAAACACACATGGTGGAACAGATTATCTTTTAGTAACTCCAAACCAGTCTTTTCCATTCCGTTTCCATTCCACTTTCTTACTACGATGTGACAAAGAGATCAAGGCTCTCATAACCGCGAGTCACGGCGAATCGATCCGATTTAACCTTGCAAGGTGGACCTAACTCACACGACACATGCAAGCCCCGTCGGGCCACTCGCGTCAACTGTTTCCACATTACCACGGCATCTGAACTACGCATGCTAAAACCCAGGTGATGGGCCCCTCGCAGTGAACTCCCGGAGAACCCGGAGGCGGCATCCTATCCAACACCCGCCAACTCCCACGCCCAGCGTAGCATGGCGGAATTCAAATCACCGCTGTAAGGTGGTACACAGCTTACCGGTTTCGACTACCTCCTACTTCCGGTATGTGGTTAGTACTGTTCAATCCTCGATCAGCACTGCCAACAACGGAACGGTCCTCAATCGACACAGGCGGAGCTAACTTTCCATCCATTCCATACCAAAACCAACTCATTTTCGCCCGGTCTCCATTTCTCTTTACTCCACAATTCATTTCAAGCCAAAGCTAAGGGATCAAGATCCTAAACTCGCGAGTGACAGCAATCACTCGACTTCTACCGAAATCCTATTTAGCAAAGCATTTCTATCAACACCTGCATACTAGTATAGGCCCACGGTACCTAGGGCACATGCATACTATGGTTCCATTCAACTCCTAGAACATAAATGCACAATACTTAAATAAACGATGAATACTTTAAATTATGGTTATGCTCCGGGGCTTGCCTTGCAGGTCAGCGGGGTTAACTAGGTCTCCGGGGGCGTGCTCAACGGCGTCCTCCTGCTGCGCTCCTGCTCGTGGCTCCTGGACCGGCTCAGCAACTAGCTCGTGGACAGCGTCGGTCGTGGCGTCTACACGAATAAAATATGTCATGCAACAGATAGGACACAGAGCAATGCATGAGCACATAATGCGATGAAATGATTAACTCAAATTAGCCTGAAGTGTTTCCTTTCAAAAACAACTACTGACTTTGCTTAGAGCAGCAAGGATTAAAACCGGAGTTTGCTTTGCTGAGGTACACATACATGAAAATAACAACTAACAACACTTATATAAAGAAAAGAGTAAGGCTAGGGCACAATCTAAGCAAAACCCTCAATTGCGCATAAGCTCTAGTAACAAAAATTTGCGAGCTTAACTTGAAAGCAGGAAGCATGCCACCCAATTTTTTTTTCTAACATTTATTGATATAGAAACACATTTCTTTTAGTCCTAGAAAAGGAAAACAAACACTAACAGATGCACAACCAAGCACATAGGCTAAGCATCTGCAACTTTTACAGTGGACTGCACATGCAAGAACTAAGCCACTGCAAAATTTTCATAATTTTTTGAGTCATAGAACAAGTGGTACAAAATAAATTAGGTTAAACACAAATTGAATTTTTCATCAGAGCAAAAGTGACAATTGCTCTGCACAGCTATTTTTCTTCTAAACATCCCAGCTTTAGAAATCTAACAAAATTTACTTTGCATTTTTAGGAATTTTCTACGAATTTCTATGCAATTAAGAACACTTCAGCTGAAAATAGAAATGGAAAACATGAAAAAGGGGGGGGGGGCTGACAGCCGGGCCCCACTTGCCAGGGAGCCCAGCCCGCCCCCTCCACCTCCTCTGTTTCGCCCGTGCCCCAGCCGTGGCCGGCGAGGCGGCCTGGCACCGCGGCGGCGGCGGCGTGCTCGCCGGGCGCGGCTGGCCGGCGGCGCGGCGCGACCCGCCCGCGGCCCAAGCGGCCAGGCGAGGCCGGAGCCCGCGGCGGCGCGCTAGGGCACGCGCGCAGCGTGGCTCGCGGCGGCGCAGGGGCTAGGCGGCGGCGGCGCGCGGCCATTCCGGCGGCGGCGGCTTGCGGCGGCCGCGGGGTGGGGCGGCGTGAGCCTCAGGGGGGCTAGGCGGCCCTAGGGCGCGCGGCAGCGGCGAAGGGCAGCGCCCAGGAAGAGCCGGCGGCGTGCGCGGGCGGCGGCGGCGCGTTCCGCGGCGGCATGGCTCCGATTCGACGCCGGCGGCGCCGATTCGGGTGGGGAATAGGTCGGGGAGTAGGAGGAGGCCGCGATTGAGCTCACCGTGAGTCGATTTGGGGCGGAGGATGGCCGGAAGGTGGTCGTCGACGAGAGGGGCGAAGCTCGGGGCGGAGCTTCAATGGTGGATGGTGGTCTGGTGCGCGATTTCGGCCGGGTAGGGGCTCGGCCGCGCTCGTGGGTGGTCGGGGTGGGTGGACGGCGAGGCTGTGCAGCTCGGGGTGCGACGAATCGAGGCGGGGCGGCGAGCCGTGGCCGACGCGACGAACGGCGGCGACTCTGCTCGACTCGGGTCGCACGAGCTTGAGGATGAGGATGGAAGGGGAGGACGGGACGGGGCAGGAAGGTTCGAGGTCGTCCGCGAGGTGAAGAGCGGCGCACAGACGCGATGGCCGACGCGTGGAAGCTCGCCGCCGGCCACAGTCGCCGGTATGGCGTCGGGGCGTCACAGTGGAGAGCACAGTGGAGTTACTGTTTCTTCGTTTAAATGATTTTGCCCGAGTTTGACCAGTTGAAACTCAAATTTTCATATGGGAACATGAAATTTGGCCAAAACAAAAGTTGTAGAGGAAAAGAAGATCTACAACTTTCGTTTTGGGCGAAAGTTGATTTGGAGCTCGGAACAAGGACAAAAACGAGATCGAACACAGCTAAGTAGCTGTTTACTACGCGAACGCGATTAGCGTTAACGACGAATTTGAGTCCACGATTAGCGAGTTAACTCATGATTAGCGAGACGATTAACACAGGGGTGTTACAGCCTTCCCCCCTTAAAAGAATCTCGTCCCGAGATTCAAGCATGAGAGAATTCAAACAGGCGGAAAGGGTTCGAAGATGTAGTACCTGGATGAGCGTTTAAAAACTCCGGATACTTGGATTTCAGAAATTCCTCCTTCTCCCAAGTCGCTTCATCTTCGGAGTGATTACTCCATTGAACTTTGTAGAATCGGTTGGTTGTGCGATGAGTAACTCGATCCTTGCGATCGATAATCTTGATAGGATGCTCAGAATAAGTGAGATCAGATTCTAATTGAATCGAGTCACTTGCCACAGCTTCAGTCGGAACTCTAAGGCACATTCTGAGTTGCGATACATGGAAGATGTTATGAACTGCAGAAAGATTCGCTGGAAGATTCAACCGATAAGCCACAGGACCGCATCGTTCCACAATTGAATATGGACCGATGTAGCGGGGAGCTAGCTTTCCCTTTATTCCAAACCTTTGCACGCCTTTCCAAGGTGATACTTTGAGATAGACGTGGTCACCGACCTTAAAGACGAGTGGATCTCTTCTTTTATCTGCATAGCTCTTCTGTCGAGATTGCGCAATCTTTAAGTTGGCTTGGATAAGGCGAACTTGTTCTTCAGCCTCTTGAACCATGTCAGGCCCAAATATTGTTCTTTCTCCGGTTTCAGACCAATGTAGAGGTGTACGGCATCGACGACCATACAGTGCTTCGAATGGTGCCATTTTGATGCTCTCTTGATAACTATTGTTATAAGAGAATTCAGCTAACGGCAAACATTGATCCCATTTATGTGGATAGGTCAAGACGCAAGCACGGAGCATATCTTCCAAAATTTGATTTATCCTCTCGGTTTGGCCGTCTGTTTGAGGATGATATGCAGAGCTGCGAATAAGATGCGTTCCCAAGCAAGCATGTAATTGCTCCCAAAAACGAGCAACGAACTGAGTTCCTCGATCGGAAATGATAGTCTTTGGCACACCATGTAAACATAGTATGCGATCCATGTACAATTCCGCATATTGCTTGGTCAAGTACGTCGTCTTAACTGGGAGGAAATGTGCCGATTTGGTTAATCTATCCACTATAACCCAAATAGAGTCGTAACCCTTTTGAGTTCGAGGTAAGCCGACGATGAAATCCATACATATATCTTCCCATTTCCATTCTGGAATATTCAAGGGCTGGAGAGTTCCAGCTGGTCTGAGATGACTAGCCTTAACTCTTCTACAGATATCACACTCGGACACATACTTGGCAATTTCCCTTTTCATCCGAGTCCACCAAAATCGTTGCTTCAGGTCTTGGTACATCTTGTTGCTACCCGGATGAATTGATAGTCGTGAAGTATGGGCTTCATCAAGGATCTGTTTTCTAAGCTCAAAATTCTTAGGCACCACTAGTCGGTGCTTGAACCATAACACATTCTCAGCATCCTGGTGGAAGCAATTCACTTTAGGGTCTCCTTCTAATAGTCTTCTCTGAATTTCCTTCACCCCCTTATCTTGCTTTTGTGCCGCTATGATGAGATCACGAAGAGTAGGAGTAAGCTCTAAATGAGCCAATGTGCCATGTGGTACAATACTTAAATTCAGCTTTTCCATTTCAAAGCAAAGAGATTCGCTTAATGGTATAGCTGAGATGCAATGACAGTGAGCTTTGCGACTTAGCGCATCGGCAACTACATTCGCCTTGCCAGGATGATAATGCACTTCGAGTTCATAATCTTTAATCAACTCAAGCCATCTTCTTTGATGCATGTTCAAATCAGTTTGAGTGAAAAGATATTTGAGACTCTTGTGATCGGTATAGATGTTGCACAATGAACCTAAGAGATAGTGTCGCCAGATCTTCAGTGAATGGACCACAGCTGCTAATTCAAGATCATGAGTGGGATAATTTTCTTCATGTCTCTTGAGTGATCGAGAAGCATAAGCAATCACTCTGTTTTCTTGCATCAGGACACAGCCGAGTCCTGTGCCTGAGGCATCACAGTACACATCAAATGGTTTTGTAGTGTCTGGTTGGGCCAAGATTGGAGCAGAAGTGAGAAGTGTCTTCAATTTCTGGAAAGCTTCCTCACATTGGGCACTCCAATAGAATTTGACACCCTTCTTAAGAAGTTCAGTCATCGGCTTCGCAATTCTGGAGAATTCTGGGATGAACCGACGATAATACCCAGCTAAACCCAAGAAACTGCGAATTTCAGGGACTGAAGTTGGGGCTTCCCAATCGAGTACATCCTGCACTTTACTGGGATCCACAGAGATGCCCTCCGCAGATATGACATGACCGAGGAATGGCACTTCCTTCAGCCAGAAGTCACACTTACTGAATTTGGCATAAAGCTGGTGCTCTCTCAGACGCTGAAGTACTATGTGAAGATGATGAGCATGTTCTTCCTCATTCTTGGAGTAGATCAAGATATCATCAATGAAGAAAACGACGAACTTGTCTAACTCCGGCATGAATACCGAATTCATGAGGTACATGAAATAAGCGGGAGCATTGGTTAATCCGAAAGACATCACCAAATACTCATATAAACCATAACGAGTAGAGAAAGCTGTTTTTGGTATATCCACCGGTCTGATTTTGATTTGATGATAACCAGATCGTAGATCTATTTTTGAGAATACCTTAGCTCCAGCTAATTGATCAAAAAGAATATCAATACGAGGAAGTGGATATTTGTTTTTGATGGTGACTGCATTCAGCGGTCGATAATCCACACATAGCCTCAGTCCGTGATCTTTCTTCTTTACGAACAGAGCCGGACAACCCCAAGGTGAGGTGCTCGGTCGGATATAGCCTTTATCCAGCAACTCTTGTAACTGGATTTTTAATTCAGCTAACTCACTGGGAGTCATTCTATATGGCCTTCGAGATATGGGGGCTGTGCCAGGCTGTAACTCAATGACAAACTCAATATCCCGATCGGGAGGCATGCCTGGCAAGTCCTCAGGAAACACATCGGGGTATTCACAAACCACCGGAATTACTTCTAGAATTTTTCCCTCCAGATGGTATATGACAGTGGCTGGAATTGCATGCTGGGAAAGATGAATGTCCATAGAACCATACATGGAAGAGTTGAACTGAAGAATACGAGAAGAGGTATTGATGATAACGCCATGCTTCTTCATCCAATTCATTCCAAGTATGATATCTATCCCTTGACTTGGAAGAACAATGGGAGTGAGTGGAAAATTTTTCCCACCCAAGGTAAGGGAAACATTTCGAACTACTTGGCCAGCATTTAACCGGGTGCCAGGTGTCTGAATAATGTAGGGTCTCTCTAGGCATGTTACTTGTAAGTGAAGTCGTGCCACACATGCTTCACTGATAAAATAATGAGATGCTCCAGAATCAAATAGCACAGTAACAGGGCAGTGATTAACGGAGAACGTACCCGCCATCACTTGGGTGCCCTCCGGGACTTCCTCCAGAGTGGTGTAGTTCACACGACCAGTCTTGGCAGGTACAACCTTCTTTTTCTGATCTTTCTGGCTGGAACCTTGACTCAGTGCTGGAGTCTTGTAGATGTTCTGCCGAGGTGGCAGACGGCAGTCTCGTGCAAAGTGCCCCAGGTTACCACAATTGTAACAAGGGTAGTTGTTGGGGCGTGGAGCTTGTAGCATTAGCGGCCTCTGCTGCTGTGTCGGGAAACGAGGTACCCACGGTTGCTGTTGCTGGGGTGGCCTAGCGACCCAACGGCCCTGCTGTGGAGGACGGTTTGAAGCCTGCTGATTCCCTGTCTGAACCAGCTTGTACCTCTGGGGTGCATTGCTGGAGGATCCAGCAGGTGGCTCGCGCGCGCGCAGCGTGGCTCGCGGCGGCGCAGGGGCTGGGCGGCGGCGGCGCGCGGCCATTCCGGCGGCGGCGGCTTGCGGCGGCCGCGGGGTGGGGCGGCGTGAGCCTCAGGGGGGCTAGGCGGCCCTAGGGCGTGCGGCAGCGGCGAAGGGCAGCGCCCAGGAAGAGCCGGCGGCGTGCGCGGGCGGCGGCGGCGCGTTCCGCGGCGGCATGGCTCCGATTCGACGCCGGCGGCGCCGATTCGGGTGGGGAATAGGTCGGGGAGTAGGAGGAGGCCGCGATTGAGCTCACCGTGAGTCGATTTGGGGCGGAGGATGGCCGGAAGGTGGTCGTCGACGAGATGGGCGAAGCTCGGGGCGGAGCTTCAATGGTGGATGGTGGTCTGGTGCGCGATTTCGGCCGGGTAGGGGCTCGGCCGCGCTCGTGGGTGGTCGGGGTGGGTGGACGGCGAGGCTGTGCAGCTCGGGGTGCGACGAATCGAGGCGGGGCGGCGAGCCGTGGCCGACGCGACGAACGGCGGCGACTCTGCTCGACTCGGGTCGCACGAGCTTGAGGATGAGGATGGAAGGGGAGGACGGGACGGGGCAGGAAGGTTCGAGGTCGTCCGCGAGGTGAAGAGCGGCGCACAGACGCGATGGCCGACGCGTGGAAGCTCGCCGCCGGCCACAGTCGCCGGTATGGCGTCGGGGCGTCACAGTGGAGAGGATAGTGGAGTTACTGTTTCTTCGTTTAAATGATTTTGCCCGAGTTTGACCAGTTGAAACTCAAATTTTCATATGGGAACATGAAATTTGGCCAAAACAAAAGTTGTAGAGGAAAAGAAGATCTACAACTTTCGTTTTGGGCGAAAGTTGATTTGGAGCTCGGAACAAGGACAAAAACGAGATCGAACACAGCTAAGTAGTTGTTTACTACGCGAACGCGATTAGCGTTAACGACGAATTTGAGTCCACGATTAGCGAGTTAACTCATGATTAGCGAGACGATTAACACAGGGGTGTTACACTAACATATTTGATCTCTCACTTGCTCAGCATTGAGTTTCTTTTGCTTCAATTTTAGTTTATCTTTTTTTTACTTTCTTTAATATTTCTATTTTTTGTAGGATTTAAGGTTTCTTTACAATCCAATGTGTGTCAATATAGATTCTCATTTTGCTGAGAATTTGGACCAATTTTCTGGTCGCAAGCTTCCTGATTCTTTGAAGGCAAGCATTTGCAAGCTTATTCAGAACTACCTCTTCAACTCTGGAGTGTCTGTTAAGCTGGATGTCAATCATGTTAGTGCCATGCCAGATTCGCTGAAATCTGTGTTATGTAAACTGTTGAATCATGTGTATTCCATTGATTCTCGCATTGAAAATTTAGTCCTGGATCTTCTTAAGCTCATTGCTAATGCCTACGAAAATAATGACCGTGGGTCAAATCATGATAATGCCACTTCTACTCAGCATCCCAATGTTCATGAAGTTTTGGTATTATGAAAATTTGTTTTCTGAATTTTGTTATTATGAAAATTTGTTTTTTGAAAATTTTTGTTATGAAGTTTTGGTATTATGAAAATTCATTACGAAGAATTTTTTTGTTTTTTGAATTTTGTTATTATGAAAATTTGTTTTTTGAAAAAATTTTATTATGAAGTTTTGGTATTATGAAAATTCATTATAAAAAAAAAATTTATCAAAATTTGTTATTATAAAATTGTTTTATGAAAGTTTTTTTTCTATTATTTATTTTCTGTTATTATGCTCTATTTGTTTCAAATGCATCCCAAAATTTTTTTGGGTTATTAGTCTGTCATGAAATTTGTTTTCTGGGTTATTAGTTTGTCATGAAATTTATTTTTTGGGTTATTATTTTGTCATGAAATTTGTTTATATTCTCCTTTATTTTTTTATTTTATCTGGTTTGTTTGGTATTGATTGGACGTATACAATTTTTTGGGTGATGGCAGCCTTTGTTTCACTCAATTTTGTGCTGTTGTATTTTTTGTGTGATTTGGCTGGCTGAAACACACGTGTGAGCTAAAGGTTGAAATCACTCGAGTAAGGAATAGACGGACCCTAATTAATTGATGATTGACTACAGTTATACTATTGTAACTATTTTCTAATCACGCGGTCAAAGACCTCATTAAGTTCTTTAGGATTCATAGCGCAAAAATTATGGAGTTAGTTTTATAAACTGACTTAATTTAATATTTTTAACTACCGGTCAAAGTTCCCTAGCACAATTTGTGCTAGGTAACCAAACAGGGCCTATGGAGGCGCGAACCAAACCCAGGCGCCCAGCCGTGCCTAACAGCACACGGCCGCCTCTGCTCCACACAATGTGCGCTGCCGGCGCCACGGCCGGCAAGCGAATCGACGCCGGCAGCGCGGCGAGCGAGCGAGCGATCTGCGAGCCCTTTGCTTTGCTTGGTCGCCATTTCGCCCCCGTCCGGAGGGAAGCCCGCGCTCCAACTTTCCGAATCCGGATTCCGCGGAGGGCGTCTCCTTTCCATCGGACGGAGGGAGGGACGGAGGGGTGATGGGGCCCGCGCGCGCGTGGGCGGCCCACCAGGAGATGGCCCGAGCGCGCGCCACTGCTGATCGCTCGGCCACTTCCTTCCTCGCCGCCGGCTGCCTGTGTTGCTCGCCGCCGGAAAAAGCCACCGGCGAAATAATAACCTGAATGAATAATCTTGCGCCGAATACGTTTGTTTCGGCTAGTCACAGCGAAGAACCTGTTCCTGATTCGTGATTCCCAACCGGGTGGCTCCGTTTTTTAATTATTTTTTCAAGCGCGTAGGTAGAAAGCGAGGAGGAGAGCGGTGCTCGTACTAGTACCCGTACTCGGTCGTCTACGGGGCATAGTAAAATACTTAAATGCGGTACTAGACATACGGAGTAATAAATTCATTAGCGGTACTGGGCTGCTCTTGGCTGCTGCAGCAGCAAGCAGCAGCGAGGCAGCCAGCAGCAAGCCCAGCTGCCGAACGGCAGGAACAGCCAGCAGCAGCCGCGAGCAGCCCAATGACTAGCAGCCGAACACGGTAAATAAAACAATTACGACCAGCAAAGCCAAACAGCTACCGGTAAAAGTGGGGAAAAGGGAGAGCGGGAGTGGGGAGGGACGGAAAACCACAGTGCATTTGTTGCGCACGGGCCGTTTAGTTATCAAAAATTTTCATCTCCTCTTGAGACACATATATGAAACACTAAATGTAATTAAATAACAAAACTAATTACACAGTATGGATGTACACGACGAGACGAATCTTTTAAGCCTAATTAGTGTATCATTAGCTATAAGTGCTACAGTACCTACTTTTGCTAATAATGCGGTCAAAAGCCTCAAAAGATTCGTATCGTGGTTTCCAAGTGAGTTCTGAAATTAATTTTTTAATTAGTATTCGAAAAATCCTCCCGACATCTGATCAAATTATTGACGTCACATCAATTTTTTTTGTTTGCAACTAAACGGCACTGCCTCTCCTGCTGCTGCCTTTTCCCCTGCTTCCCACTCCCTCCACGCCTCCCCGCCTCTCCTTTTCAACCGCTCCCCGTCATCTCCCCCCTCCTCCTCCTGCTCCCCCACCTCTGCTGCACCAGCCATGGCGTCGTCGTTCGTCGCGCACCACCACGGCTCGCTGGTAAGGCTCTCTCTCTCCCTCGCCCAGACGCGCGCGACGGTTGCTCCAGGAAGAAAATTTTGCGTTTTTTATTAGTTTGCTACTGTACTCGTGGAGACTGATGGGAGTTCGGTTGGTTGGTTCCTGTGCGCCGGTTGCAGGGGGTGATGGAGGGGAGGATGACCGCGCTGAGGAGCAGCCTGAGGCCGTGCGAGGCCGCGGAGGAGTTGGACGCTGCGCCGGCGGCGTGCGGGGCGGCGGCGGAAAGGGGTGCCGGCCTTTTCGGGGACGGGTTCTCCGTCGAGGACCTGCTGGACCTCGAGGACCTCTGCGAGGTCGATAAGGACTGCGCCGAGCTGGTGGACGCGCCGCCGGCGCCGGCGCCGGCGGCCGTGGACGACGACAAGCTGTCCAGTGACTCCCACGGATCGTCGGTGGTGTCGTACGAGCTCATGCCGCTCCCGCCGCCGCCAGTGATTGACCTCCCGCTGCCGGTATGAGTTTGACGACTTTGACCCCGTCCTTCGCCGGCAAGGCGTCTTTTTTTTTTCATGCACTTGGTTGCTGAGCGTTTTTTGCGCGTGCCATGTGCAGGGGCATGACGCGGAGGAGCTGGAGTGGGTGTCCCGTATCATGGACGACTCGCAGGCCGAGCTCCCGCCGCAGCCGAAGCTACCGGCGGCGACCGTAGCAGCAGCCGCAGCAGCGGTAGCGCGGCGTCCGCTGGAACGCGCGGTGCCGGCGGCGGCGGGCCCTACACGGAGCCCGACGATATGCGCGCTGTCGACGGAGGCGCTGGTGCCCGTGAAGGCGCGGCGCAGCAAGCGGTCGCGCGCCTCCGTGTGGTCGCTCTCCGGCGGCGCGCTGCTGTCGGACTCGACGTCGTCGTCCTCCACGGCCACCACGTCGTCCTGCTCCTCCTCCGCCTCGTTCGCGCCGTTCCTCTTCCTGCCGGCGGACTCGCCGCCCGCGTTCTTTGCGGCGCGTCTCCTCTTCGAGGCGCCACGCGGCGCCTCCAAGAAGCCCAAGCACGGCAAGAGCGGCGGCAAGCCCAAGAAGCGCGGGCGCCGGCCGAAGCACCACCCGGCGCCGCACCAGCTCGCGGCGGCGGCCGCGGCCCCGGGCGACCGGCGCTGCAGCCACTGCGGCGTGCAGAAGACGCCGCAGTGGCGCGCGGGCCCCGAGGGCGCCAAGACGCTGTGCAACGCGTGCGGGGTGCGGTACAAGTCCGGGCGGCTCCTGCCGGAGTACCGGCCGGCGTGCAGCCCCACGTTCGTGAGCACCATCCACTCCAACTCCCACCGCAAGGTGCTGGAGATGCGGCGCAAGAAGGAGGGCGACCTCGTGCCGTGCCCGGCGCCACTCCCGGCCGCCGCGCCGGCCGTCGCGTCGTTCTGAGCCGGCGCTGTACATTTTCCCTCTTCTCCGTCCCCGGTCGAATTATCAAGCCTGCTGTACCGTACCTGGATTTTTTCGCCCCCTTCCGCCTTCTATTTCGTTTCGGTTGTACTAGTAGCTAGAGCTCAGCGAACTGTAGGAGCTTTATTATTAGGTCGAATTAGGTGTAGGGATTAAGATTTCCATGGCTTATTATTAGCTAGGTTTGCTGGGGTATGCATGGCCGCAGTACTTGTGCCAGTAGTTAAGAACTCGGTGAGGGTCTGCACGAGAACAAAGCTTCGTGTTTGGCCTGGCCTACGATGAAAGACCGGGGAATGAGTTTGAGGTGTTGCTGGATGCCAAGTGGGGAGGCGGAAGTGACAAGAAAGTTAGGCGTGCCTTGGCGCGGAACAAGGAACCGACTGCCTTGTTGCAATCGAGGGGGTGCTTGGCGTGCCTTGCTTCGTGCCTGCATCATCAACTTCACGCCGTTGGTGCCATGTCTCTCCGTCCGCAGCCCATTCCAATATTCCATGCTTGTATCGCGCTGACAGCGTTGCTACTGACTAAAAAGGAAAAGATTAGCTCCAATCAACTACAAGTCCTACTTGTAGAGATGAAAGTGAAAAATCTGAGCTAGATTTACTGCTACGTGTGTGACTACGTCCGGTCTGGTGTACCGTGTACGAGGGGGCACGAGGCATGGTACCTTGCGTGCATGGGCGGGCGATCACTTCACTTCTCTGAAACCAACCAGCCTTCTTTCCTTTTTCTTTTGCCCTCGGACCGGCGCCATGGCAGCCGCGGTCGCAGGTTCGCAGCAGCAGCAGCGCTGGGGCTCTGCCAATGCCGGGCCTCGTGATGTGATGTGATGTGCCGTGCCGGGCGCCGGTGGTCCGCGTGCACCGCAGCTCCGCGCCGCGCGCTTTGAAAAATTCTGTTGCACGCGCGCGCATTTCTGTTTCCGGAATGCGTGTTGCTTCTACCGTGGTAATCTCGGGGTTCGCTGCCGACTCCAAAACTCCTGTGACCACTAGGTGACTGGGCGAGGCCGCGAGGGAGGAAGGAACGGCCTTCACTTATGTTTGGATTGCAGGGCTAGACTTTCTCATGTCATATCGAATTTTTATTACGAATTATGAGTATTAAAAATTGACTAATTTAAAACAAATTGTACAAATGGAGGTTAATTTGTGAGATGGATTTATTAAATCTAATTAGTCTATAATTTGACAATGCTGTGCTACACGAAGGAGAGAGTATTGGCTAGTAGTTGGTAGCGAGGTTACTGTTTCTACCAAATGAACACAACCGGCCGTTCATGGATCTACGGGTCTCGTATTTGGAAGTCGAAAGGGACTGTAATTTCTTGTTGAAAGCAAGCGCGGGATTACCATGAGACAGTTCGACGTCGGACGGTCCTTGCATTGGATCCATTGAGTCGAAAGATATGGGATTTCTATTGCTTCAGAAATCAGAAGTGAGGCACTGCCGTAGTGTTGCATCCAATTGACGAGTCAAATCTGACATACTTATGAATGTAAATTGTATTATGAATGAATGGAATAGCTTCATGCCTCATAAAAGGTTACATTGGGGCATTATAAGCCACTGCATATGGTACAATTGATGACATTCCCTTCAGGTTAACAAGTGGAACGTATGATGATGAATCTAGTTGGATGATGAAAGATAATTATTTTTTTCTACCATGTATGCTATTGGATAGATGCTAATGTAGAATGGTTAAGTAAACTAGAACTTGAAAGCTAAAATCTGAAAATAATGACTTACTCTTTATTGCTTTTCGGCAAAACCAAACCCCTCCAGCAAAAAGCCTTGCATGTTTAGTTAGAGGACTAAGTATATCCTAGCCGGGTAAGCCTTACTGAGTATTAGTATACTCAGCCTTATTTGTGGCTCAACTTTGTTTTCAGGTGATACGTTTGAAGATCAGATAGCTAGCTTGACTTAGCCATGTACTTAACTACTGGTTGGTTGGTGGAGTGGGATACGACTCCGGCCAACGATGGCAATACCGAGTGATGTCATGTACGGGCTTCATCATGATATTTTGTATCGTCGTTTAGAACTCGCTTTATTTTTCGCTGCAGTTGAACTCTGAACTACTTTTATTTTGAATTTCAAGTACCTTTCTAAGTTTTCAAACTTGGTTTGTAATAACTAAGTTAAGACTCTGTATTGTAATATAATTGTGAAATATTGTACTCTCTGGACTCACCTTCGTGTGAGTTGCATGTAAGCTTTGGGTTTCGATCGACGCATACGTGGATTCTTCGGGATTTTACCCGACAGCACTGCCGGATTACTCCGTTTGAAGTGCATGTTAACATGTATTGCCTTTATGGTGATGGTTAGCGCACTTGAGCCGGATTAATTCGGGCGGTTCTGCCACACACACTCCACAGCATCAGAGGACAAACCCGCTGAATGCCTAAGTTTAAACAATTTAATCTGGCGCAAATCGATATATGTAGGGCGAATATTTGAACCAAATTACTTCTTAAATCGATATATTTGTTTTCTGCCTAAACGAAGTTCTCATTACTCAATTTAATTACTTCTTGTCCAAATTGATTTTTCTCATCTGCGGATTGCGGCCTAGCCAACCGTCCAACCCTATCGAGATCTTGTTCTTTATTGGATTGAACTTCTTTTCATCAATAATTATGTTGCTAATTCTTGGATTTATTAGTTTGCATCTATCTAGACCGGGTGTCTCATTATCTAAAATTGAGCTTACATCTATTTAATAATGTGAGCGACGTAGAGAACAGGATGCAGGGGGGGTTGTACGTGTGTGATTAGGGAAGGGAAACATAGAATCCATATCCATGTTATCGTATTCGGCATGAACTCTTTGATCATGTCCTACTTTTTTTTTAAATCCGAAAATAGCTATTTTTTAATTGTATTTGATATGGACTCTTGAGTTGATCTATACCGTTAGATCTTCATAAAATCCAACGGTGCAAATCTTCTCTTTTTTAGATTAATGTGGGAATTTCTAGACTCTCTCGGCGAATGTGGTGGTTTTTTCATATCCATGTTATCGTATTCAGCATGAACTCTTTGATCATGTCCTAATTTTTTTTAAATCCGAAAATAGCTATTTTTTAATTGTATTTGATATGGACTCTTGAGTTGATCTAGACCGTTAGATCTTCATAAAATCCAACGGTACAAATCTTCTCTTTTTTAGATTAATGTGGGAATTTCTAGACTCTCTCGGCTAGTGTGGTGATTTTTTTCGACTTCTTTTAACCTTCTCTTATTAATATAATATGATTTTTTTCGACTTCTTTTAACCTTCTCTTATTAATATAATAGATGGGACTCACCCACAAGTACAACAAATCTTTGTCATCTCCATATTTGATTTTTTTTTCCTGGTATGTTGTTGCGTGTGCAACTCCCGCGGTCTGTTCTCAATATCGTGGGGATGAAGTTCTAGGGGTCTTCTAAGAAACGAGATCCCTGTTGTAATTCAAAGTCAAGATACAGTATATGAACAAAGACTTTGAATGCTGGCCAAATTAATGAGAGGAGGAAGAAATTCATATGTTCATACACTATGCATTTGTACTCATGTGAGACTCTCCATCTATAAATAGAAGGTCCCTTTCATCAGTTGTAACACTAGTAGACAGAAATCAAGAAAGAAAGAATTCCCCTCTCTACATCTTTGTGTTCATCTGTGTTCTTGCTACTGTGTGATTGTGTGCAACAAAGAGCTGATTTCTAACAATCCCAAATAGCATAGATCCCACATCCCGCGAGTAAGATACTAAATGGGTGAGGCATTGCTACATCAATAAGAAATATAGGTAGAACCCTTCGACATATTCAATAAAAAAATCCTTCTAGATATGAATCGTCGTAAGTCATGGGAAGTTGAGTCTACACAGCTTGGAATCTCGTCTACACAAATGGACTTATAAAATCCTTCAATCTTTTCAGAATAATTGATATAGTTCTCTTGGTGATGTTCTCATAGCGATCAGTTATTATGTTATGGGTTTGCTTTATGAACCGTTTACCACAGGCCAATCGCTGTTGAATTTTTAAGCCAGGGGCATGGGACCATATACAAAAAAAAACAATTCAGCCCTAGGTTTAGTGCGGTTGACTGTGGGCTGAGCAACAACCGATTTGTCTAGACAAGATAACGCAATATTTTTGTTGTGTGGATATTTGGTTTTGCTTTATCCGTCAATTGTTTACGTAGAAATGTCCTGTGGAGGGTTATTGACTTATCTAATATGCCTTGGGCCCAGGGTAGTTTGGATACTCGGTTGTTAACCTAGCTATGCATGCGACAAATGAGACTACAGCCCCAAAATACGCCCAAGTTGAGGAAAAAAGTGCGAGTCCAGGGCGCATCATGGATCGCAGGTATGGTAAAGGTTCGGCACGACCAAAAGCTTAAAGTGGAGTGACTGGTTATGATGTTTAGGCACGGAATTAAACGCCCCCTTGTTATGGCAAGTGGGCAACCAAAATGGCAATGGCGGGCCACGGATGATGAGTGAGAGACCGAGAGAGAGGTGGCACTCCTTTCGCTGCTTTGGGTTGCTTTGCCCAGCTGCACTGCACCTATGGAACCTATGGACCCGCACATACCATCAGGTTCTTTTGTCCCGTCATGATCACAGTGCACGGTTGTTCCTTCTCGCTACGTACAGGTTTCCCCAGGGTGCTGGTCCTATAAATAATAGGATCTGTCTATCTTTACTTATTTATAAAAAGATCGGACTGTTTCTGCGGTATCTTTAGCTTTAATACGTCGTTTGTCACTGACAGGTAGACCCGATCGTTTAGCGAGGCACGAGCCGTCCTCCTGCGCACACGCGCGACCCCCGGCCTCGCGCGGCTTCGTTCCACCTCCTCCCCGTCCTGCTGCTCGCAGGCACAGATCCCCGGGCCACTCGCAGCTTTGTTCCCCTCCTTCTCACACACGTAGGTCGCCGCATGCAAGCCTCCTGCATCTTCTGCGGCATCGACAGTTAGCAGCCGTGGCCATTGTTCTGGCCTCCCCTTCCTGTTGGCGGCGGCGGTAGCATGTGCCGATTCTTGTCATCCCAGTACGCCGCCCTTTGCATCTTCGGTAGTCACTCTGTTCGGCTTGTTGCCGGCTAACCAGCCAACAGTATTTTTCTCTCACACTAAACTGGCACTAGCGACTAGACATCATTCAACAAGCAGTATTTTTCTCTAACAATAAATTAGCAGCAGTCACCAGCCACAATCAGCCGTCTGTTCTCCATGATTTGAGCTTAAAACTGTGATTTGAGAAAGTTTGTTCTAAACTATTTTTATGATTATTTTTAAAATTATAATCAGTTCGTTTACATGAAAATACAATCTTTTTTCTCTCGTTGCAACGCACGAGCATATTTGCTAGTAAAAAGTATTCAAGGACCCGCTCTTATCCCAATATTCTCTCCCTTCTCGACCGTGCCCTCTCAGGCTCTGACAGCGCATCAGCAGTTTTGTTTCCCTATTTTTAACTGACAGGTGGGTCCAGCTCCTAGAATTAACACGGTTCTAAACCATTGCTACAGGTTAACAAGACCAACCTGAAGGACCGACCTGTGCTCCATACATTTTTTTTTGGTGGATGCTCCATACATTATTAGAGATGTCCAAATGGAATGAGAAGCTGAAACCGTAGTGCCATTCCTGTCCCAATTTCAGATGCCCGCAATTCGCGTGGCAGAGCATGTGCATGTTGAGAATCCCTGCAAGAACCGCCGGCAGCGGGAGCGCGGATAAAGGAGAGCTGCGTGCGTATGGGCGACGGCGAGGAGGCCGTTCCGATCTGCCGCCCGGTTGGGTGTCCGAGGAGTAATGCGAGTGTGTGGGTGGGACGCGGAGGCGGGGTTTGGACGGAACAGCCGGATCACGCGAAGCGGGGGTCGCCGTCGCGGGCGGGCCACCGCCCACCGGTCCCCGGCGGTAAGGGCCGGCCGGGGATCATGAGATGGGACGGGGATGATGCCACATGCCCGCAGGCGGGTGGGAGGCCGGGCCGGTAGCGCTGCACCTCGCGCCAGTTGCTCCGTCATGTGACCCGCTGGCCCCACCGCCGTCGGCCGCCGGGCGTCGGCGGATTAAATTACCCGTACGCCCGGGTTTGTTAGCCGTTAATTGCTGCGCGGCCCGTAGTAAAGCAATCCTATGCAGTACGTACCCACGGATGGAACGCTGCTCGCTGCCACTCCTGCCCTACCGAGTACAGTACAATTTTGTTTTTTACTGTGCTAGGTTTGGGGTGGCATCCGATGTCGCTCAATTCTCTACTTTTGTTTTTTACTGTGCTAGGTTTGGGGTGGCATCCGATGTCTAGTTCTGCGCAATTAATCTACCGAGGACATGGCGTGGGAGTGAGGGAGCTTTTCCTGCATTTGGGATGCGTTCCTTTTCTTTTCTGACTGTGCTCTTGGCACCCTTTTTCTGAAAGTTTTCTGTGCAATAACCAGGTTCAGTTCTTGTAGTGGTCTACTAATTCAGATACCTTGGCCGGTGGTGCTCGAGGTTACGGAGTCCAACCACTCACCCGTTCAAACGGCGTACACCTACTGTAGTGTAGTCTGTAGAAGAATGGCACATGACTAGGACTTTAGGTCTTTAGCTTTCGATTTGATAACTGAAGCTGTTTCGAGTGAAAACCGTTTGATAATGGCCAGCTTTTTGACGGGGCCGGCATCCTACATAAGCTAGTGAAAGCGTGGGTGGAGTCAGGGTTCACCATTTCGTTTTCCGGTGAAATCCCGGTGATCGGCCGAAACAGAATTCCGTTCCGGAATTTCGGTGAATTTCGGACGAATTTTTTTGAATTTTGAATTTTCAAAATGAAATTTTCCGAAAATACCGAAATATTTTTTTCTGGTACCGAGCGGAAACGAAAAATTTCGCCGAAATTCGGCGAAATTTCAAACCCTGGTGGAGTACGTGGTGAGAGTCGCCGTGGAGCCCGATGCGCACCGCGGAGTAGTTTGCACGCGCAGTGCGCTTAAGATTCTTCAGCCGTCGGGCATGTGATAGCGAGCTGTCCCCGTCCGCCTTGGAACTGGGGGTCGTGAGACCGATCGATCAGGCCGCCGGCGCTCGCTTCCTAGCGTGAGAGCTACTCGTACTGCTCCTTGTTTGAACTGGTGGGCTGGAATCAGAGTCCTCGACACAGTCAGACAGCCTCGTTCTAGAGACTGGACAGCGAGACGAGTATCTGTTTTTTTTGAAAGGTTTGCACCTTTGAATTATTCTAGAAGTTCCATTTTCAACCTTCAACCTACGAAATCGAATAACATTGGCCATCCAACCGTTGAAACCGGACAAATTTAGCTCCATAGGTGGTTTTTGAAAGTGATTTTCTATTTTGTGATAATTAAAATAATCAATTTTAAACTAAAAATTTATCAGCAATTCATTTTAAATAATAAAATGAGTCTTAACAGTTTTTCAAAAATTTAACTATCTATTAGCACGATACTTGTCAGTTACTTAGATCCATTTTTTTATATTCATAATATCAGTTGCTTGTAGTTGTGTCTATTAATTTTAAATAATTAAGATTCAAATAGAGAAATAATAGATAGGTTATATTTTTAGAAAAAAAATGATACTAGTTTCATATTTTTTTTTCTAATTTAAATGAATTGATTTTGATTTTTTAGATCTAATTAGAATTTTTAAACTTTTATAAAAATATACAAACCTGCCTTCGAGACTACCTCAAGGGTTAAATTTATCCGGTTTCTACAGTTGGATGGCCTCTGCTATCCAGTTTTATAGTTGAAGGTTAAAAGTTGAACTTCTTGCGATAGTTAGCGAGTGTAAATCAAACTTTTTTATTTTTTTAAAAAAAATGATGTAACCTTCTTATCTTTTTGACGACAACCTTGCCATCTAGTTTAAAACGGTATTTTTGTCTGTATATTGTAATTAACCTATTCCACCTTCAAATTATGATGCTAGTTGCTGTTGATTGGGGGCATTTTGTGTTACAAATGTTAGCTCCAGGGTAATGGGAATACCCGAGTAAACGGAGGGCCACAAACTTGAAAGCAAAAGTTACTAATACGCAGCTTGTATCAGTAGCGGGCCAATAAGGTGCTTCGACGACTCTTAACAGTTTGAAGGATTATTCCGGTTTCCATCGATTAATGTGTCAAAGTTTATGATTTTCTTTCTTCTATTTTTTATGACTTTCTTCTTCTTAGCTCTTACAGACCGACATCTAGTAGGGATTTCTTGTCCTCGGTGGAAAGGACTTGTTCAAATCCACTCGTTGCGGGACATGGAAACGCCACAGCTGAGCGGGAGTGACACTGAGCTTTCAGGCCAGCCTAGCTAGAATATCTCTAGAGCAACTATACGTGGTGTCCATCAAATCGACAGGTCTAAAGGGAACCTCTTGGGAAGGATCAGCTCGGCATAATCGCGTCCCCCTCTCCACGTGAAGAGAAGTGGAGATTTTTGAAACGTTTGACGTGTGGCTCTGATTCGTTCGTCCTGATGACGCCGTTACGCCACATGCTGCGGATCGATTCGATTGCACTGCACCGGCCACCGCGGTGGTGCTGGCCGGGCGCAGTCATCAGGGGCCGGCCAATCAACCGGCCCCAGTGGATGTGCTTGATTAGCACAAACAAAATCAACTGCGTGCCCGGTTCTTGTCCCTTTGCTCAAGTGCAGGGAGGAAGAGCCCAGGTCCACACTGCGTGCTTAGTTAATGCTAATGCAGGTGTCGATGAGTCCAAAGAAGTGGATAAGTACTGCATTTCCGACGGACTTTTTTAAAGACTTATATCTTGTGGTGTAAAACACGTTCTCCAATCCTTTTTCTATTGATCATTTTTTTTGCCGTTGGCCTTTGCTTGGATATCATCGACCACGTCTGATCGACTAAGCCCAGCAGCAAAACAAAAACAACGCACAGGTGATGTTGCCGTCCACTTTCGTCAGGGACACTATTTTGCCTGCATGTTCATGGGCCATCAAGGCCATTTTTTTGGATAGTCAAAAGCTTTGCTGCACGGTTCCAGTGTCGGAACAAGGCGCCGAGCTCGATTGCCGAAGCGAACCGGATGAGCAGCGAGGGGGTGCATGCAGAGTCACCGCCTCACCGGTAACGTAACGAAGGCGTAAGGGGAAACGATTGGCCTGCAACGACGTCGAAACACACAGATGTCATGTTAACTCCCAGTAGATTAGAAGGCACGGGAACGCCAGACTTGTGAGTAAATTGGTTGCGCAAACGCCACGGCTAAGCGAAACACATTTCGATCGGTGGTTGGCTGGCCGACGCCGACGCTGACGGCAATCGACAGCAGCTAGAGTTCGCCTCCGACCGACCGGTGACAGGCAGAGAGGGTTCAGGCTCCCGGGGTAGCTCACCAGCACAGTCGCGGTGAGGTCACTCGCCCCGGGAGCAAGCGCCTTCAGGTCACCGGCACAGCAAGTTGCCGACTCGCAGCGGGCCTGTCGCCTGTGGGTGGTTGCCGATCTTTGACTCTTTGCCCTGAGCGTTTTCTGAAACGTAGGATGGAAGGAGCGAGGCCTGAAGAGCTGTGGTGAATGATGCAGACTTTGTGGTAAGTGCCGAGATGATCGACCTAGTGAAATGATAACTGAACTTAGTGGGGGAATCGAAAGATGTGTGTCCTCGCCGCTGATTCAGAAAAGCTAGCACGATTGCTAGGCATACTTTGGAGGACACCTTGGTGCGGTTTTTCCCTGGCCTTTCGGTCGGTTGCTCGATCTCTGTGTACTTTTTAGCTAATGGCTAAGCTTGCCCCGCCAATGCCTCTCGCTACGATTCAAGATGTTGCGGAGTTGATGATCAACAACGGGCCGAAGCGGATGTGCGGGCAGGGCCGTGACATGGCGGGATGTCCTTGTTTTTGGCGGTTGGGCCATTGACAGAGCCCACTCAAACCGGGCCGTAGGCTACCTGCAAACTCGGTCCAAAGAAAATTTAGCCCACCGCTGCCTTCTACCGGTGTGGACTAGCTAGCCAATATCGATGATATGTTTTTTTTTTATATAAATTGATTGTGAAAGTGTCATATTAACAAAGGATGTCTATATATTCTGATAATATACAAATAATGGTCAAAGTTTAAACTCTCAAACTATAAATAACTGGAGGATACAATTATACTTGTATTTCAAACACAGACTCATGCAAGCTTTGAGCTTAGGGGGACCTTCCGAAACTGTTCTTTCCGTCCGTTCTTCTCAAATGATGAAATGAGGCAACTCGTCAATGGAAGTCGAACAAAATACGCATACTTGTTGCCCCAAGTTGATCTGCTCAACTCCACGCGCGCATGCCAAACATGCAAACAGTGAAAGAGCACAGTGCGTGTACGAACCTGACGTGCGTGATACGTACATCTCACCAGCTATCTGCTTCGAAAAGGATGGACATATGGCCATGGGCCGTACTAAGCTTCGAGTATAAGTAGGAGGTGCAGTGCGCATGCAATGGCATCCATCTCGAGCACCATGGTGCCATCGTTCGTGTTAGCTGTGGTGCTATCCTTGGCTGCCATCCTCGTGTTCACCCATGCCCTCTGGCTAACAACCGACGGCCGCCGCCGGCGCTTTCCGCCCGGACCCTGGCCGCTTCCGGTCATCGGCAGCGTCCACGCGGTCAAGTGGAACAGGCCGCACCGCTCGCTCGCGCGCCTCGCCGAGCGCCACGGCCCGCTCATGTGCATCTGGTTCGGCCGGTACCCCGTCGTCGTCGTCTCCACGCCGGACGCCGCGCGCAAGGTCCTGGCCTGCTCCGACCTGGCTGGCCGCACCGTCCTGGACACCATGCGCGCCGAGGGGCACGCCGACAACTGCGTCATCGTCCTCCCGCCGGGGCCCAAGTGGCGCGCGATCCGGAGGCTCGTGATGGCCGAGGTGATGGGCAAGGCCCAGCTCGCCGCGCGGGAGGAGCTGCGGCAGGAGAAGGCGCGGGAGCTGGTGCGCCACGTCGCCGAGCGCGCGGCGCGCGGCGAGGCCGTCGACCTCGGGCACGCCGCGTTCGTGACGGCCGTGGACCTCGTGTCGCGCACCTTGCTCTCCGTCAAATGTCTGACGCGGATTTTGTACCGCCCGGCGGGACGTACCACTCTCGACGGACGGTATCGAACGAGCAACATCTGCGCTGAGATTCGTTTACCGTTCGGGCGATTAACCAACGTGGACAGCATAATCAGATCAATTTGCCAGCGTGGGCAGCGAACGATCAACAAGGCACAGGCAGAACCCATTCCCGATTGACTTCCAATGGAAGCATCTAGGCCGCCATACATATAGGCAAGGGATTCATCTCGCTCACATCCGCCGCTGCAGTTGGCTTCCAATGGAAGCATCCTAAGCCATATATGCCAGAACGAGATCAAGATTTGTTCATCGCTCTCATCCGCATGGATCCAATTCAGAGCAGCCTAGCTCATGCCAGTTCGAGAGAGACCAGCAGTGCGGTAGGCACATAGCCGCTGACTTCATCCCTATAACACCCAGAAAAAAACCGCGGACGGTCCGTTAGGGATCGGTGGACGGTCCGCCAGAGTAACGCCCAGATATTTAGCTGGATGTGGGCCCGGTCGTCATCTCCTCCTTCCTCATTCCCACCTCGACCAGAGACGAGCGGAGCTCGTCCGCTCGCGCCGCCGTCGCCTCCTTCCGTCGATCTCCCTCCTCCGGCCACCATACTTCGATTCCTCGCGCGAGCACCTTCCCCAGCAACTCCTCCACCTTCCCCAACCCCCAGCCTAGCTTCTCCCGGCCGGAATCGCTCCCGCCACCGCCGGTCACCATTGGAGCCGCTTGAAGCTTTGCTCCACCGTCAATCCGCTTCTTCGGTCATCCTCTGCTCGAACCGAACGCGGGAATGGAATCGTGGTGAGTCACTTGTGCCCCCTGGCCTCTTTCCCCCTCCCGTTGTGCGCCACCGGCGCCGGTGAACGGCCGCCGCCGCCGCCGTGCTGCTGCCGCCTGTCGCGCGGTGTCAAAAGATGTGAACTGCGGACGGTCCGCCTAGGAGGGCCGGGCAGTCCGCTGGTCAAGTAGAAGTTGTCCAGAGACGATGTTGTCTCTGGAGGGTTACGCAGGGTTGAACTGTGGACGGTCCGCTATTGGAGAGCGGACAGTCCGCTATTGGAGAGAGGACAGTCCGCCGTAGAGTCTAGTATTTTGTCCAGAGACGCTGTCGTCTCTGGTGGATTGGAAGAGTGAACTGCGGATGGTCCGCCAAGGGGGGCCGGACGGTCCGCCGGTAGGATTAAAAATTTGTCCAGAGACGCCGTTGTCTCTGGTGGTTTGGCGTAGGTATATTGCGGACAGTCCGCTAAGGGTGAGCGGACAGTCCGCCAGCCAGTATAGAAAATTCTCCAGAAACATTGGTAGTTCTGGGGGGGTCTGCCGAGTTGAACCGCGGACGGTCCGCAACTTGGGTGCGGACAGTCCACAGTACATTTCACTTCGAAGTATAGTAGTTATATAGTTGGGTTGCACTCAGTTATTTCATCTGCATTCGTGTAGCATCCGCAGTTGAGGACGTTGTGTATGAGGTGATTGCGGCGCCACAGGAGCAGCCGGAGCAAGCCCAGGAGGAGAAGCGTGAGAACCCGGCCCAAGGCCCGTCTGACCCCAGCTCTGAGCAGCAGCTCGAAGGCAAGCCCCGGTGCATAACCCCTATTTCAAATTATGCAACATTATATATGTATATATATCTATTCTTGTGCATTAAAGTCATAGGAGTTGAATGGAACCTTAGATGCATAACCCTTAGGTACCATGAGTTCTATACTAGTATATGTCAGACGATAAATGTGCTATGCTAAATAGGGTTCGGTAGAAGTCGAGTAATTTCCAGTTACTCGCGAGATATATGATATTTTATTTTCTCATACATGAGTTCTAATCTTGGAATTGAAAGGAAAAATAGAAGTTGAGACCGGGCGGAGAAAGGATAACTCCGTCTGTGTCAGTTAAGGACCGTACCGTTGTCGGCCCTGCTGGTCATGTTTGAATTGTACTAACCGCATGCTGGGAGTAGGAGGTAGTCGAAACCGGTAAGCCGAGTACTGCCTTGCTTCGAAAGTACAGAACTTCTACCCACCCCTTAGGGCGAGTCGAGTGGCCGCGGAGAATTGGGATGCATGAGTTTACTTTTGGTGGTCTCTCGTAGGGCTCGACCGACTATATGCAGGTGGGGCGGTTTTATAGTTCGAGGCGGGGAGGGGAAAAGTTGGTGCGTGTGGTCCGACGGGGCTTTTGCGTGCCGTGTTGGTTAGGTCCACATTGAAAGGTTAAATCGAATCGATTCGCCGTCGGTCGCTCTCGGACATGGGCACCTTGATCACCGAGTCACAGTGTAGTAATATGAGATGGAACATGGATTATATTATATATGTTGATTCTACTTTGATTTGTGCTTAATGTTCTACCATGTTCGAACTAGATGGTTTATGCAAATAGTAGATCATGGTTAATCTATATAGAACCTGGAGCAATAATCCTGAAAAATAAGGATCCACTTTTAGATGTTTTTCTGCAAAATGAATCACTAGCCAAAAGCTTTGCATGTCTAGATATGTGGGCTAAGTATACCCAATAGTCGGGTAAGTCTTGCTGAGTATTAGTTGCCCAGGGCTTTTGTCGAAACATTATTTCAGGACACGCAGATGTAGACTTCTGTCTCTGCTGCGTTAAGTTCATCCGTCGGGACGCAGAGGGATGAGAGGTTGTGGAGCCAGACACTTAGTTAGGGGTCGCCTCGGCGTACAAGTGTGGTAGTCATAGACTTTTACCTCTGTTCGAACCTTAGTTTCAGTAATGTAAAGTTTGTAAATTATGTATGTTTCAAATTTGGTTTGTAAAACTTTTGGTTGAGTCTTGTGTATATCGTTGTATTTTCATACGCATGTCGTGTTTGTACCATTTGCGCTCACCTTCGCATGGGACTATCGGTGTTGTTTCGATCGGGACGTGGGCTGAGAAAGGACTGTCAAATTAAACCATTAAGCTAATGCGCCCGATGTGTTCAAATGACGGCCATTACGCTTAATTGAGAGTTTTAATTTGGTGGTTCCATCACAATCCCGGCCTACGGTGAACCTACCATCCCCTGGCAACAAGGAGATGCACAAGTTGCCGTTGTTGCCGCCATTGCCCAGAAAGACCCTCTCCAACTTCAGCAAGGCCACCGCCAAGCTCTGGACTGCAGTACAAGGACAGGAACACCTAACAATTCCACAAGCTCCCCAACGAGAGGACCAAAAAGGTAAGATTCGTCACCACACTCTAGGAAGCAAAAAAAAAGGAACTCATCTGCATTTGATTCCCCATTCAAACAAAGCTTAATTATATTCTTGGTAAATTTGAGTACAGCAGGATGCCTGCTGAGTCGAACCGATAATACTCTAATGTGTTGAATTATTGTATACTATTTTTGCAAGAATACCGTTGTAATCTAGTAAATGACCCCATCACAATAACACCTATATCTCCCCACTCATGTCCATACACCAATTATCAACTCCAAAGTTAGTCCAATTGAATTGAGTATCATGGCCCTTAGTTTCATTTTTTTATTCTCACATTCAGACATGCGCGAAGGGAGGGGCCAGACTACAGAATTGCTCCAGTAGAAGAGACAGCAATGATAAAGGCCCTGCGTCGTGCACGCACGTCGCCGGGTGAAGCGATCTTCTTTCCACACGAGGGTACAATATTCAACAGTCGTGAAGAAGAGAGGGATTTCTACAACCTCTACTCATGGGAAAAAGGGTTTGGGGTTCGATTTGGCAGAGGAAAGAAAAATGACAGCAAGTACCAGACAAAATTAGATATTGTCTGCTCATGTGAGGTAAACATGAAAGATGAAACTAGTATTCAATGTAGCACTCATACTTGCAGAGAAAAATGTCATATGTGGGAAATACATACATTGAATTATGTCTATGAAATACCACTTGCAGGGACTCAACAAGAACAAGAGGTCAGCATCGATTAGAACAGATTGCAAGGCAATGATTAGACTGCACAGGCGAAGCGATCATTCCTGGTATATTAGCAGAGTGAACGACACCCACAACCATTGCCTCACAGAAGCTTACGGTGAGAACAAGCAATGGAAATCTCACAGCTATATAGACCCCAGCACAAAGGATCTCATAAAGAAGTTAAGGGAGAACAACATCAGCCTTGGAAGAATATGCAATATATTGGGAGCAACTGATGGGGGCTCAAGATCACGAATGAGAAAGGAATCTGTGAGATCAATATGTGCAAAGAAGGCTCAGGAGAATATGCGAGATGACATAGGCAAAACACTAAAGCTCCTAGAAACCATGAAGGAGACTGACCCAGGATTGGAGGTCAGGTTTCAACTCGACGCAGATGGAAGGCTAAAATCAATGTTGTGGTGCACAGGGAAGAATAGGATGGACTACTCTAGTTTTGGTGATGCCAGAACCTTTGACACCACATACCGCACAAACCTGTACATCCTACCATTTGGTCTATTCATGGGTATTAACAATCACTTCCAATCTATCGTTCTTGGTGGGCTGCTCCTAACATCAGAGACAACAGCAGACTTCGAGTGGGCATTTGCCAATTTCATCTCCATAATGGGCGGCAAGGCACCAATTACCATGTTAATAGGTAAACCAGTCTGAAACACCCATTGCACATTCGCACCACTGCACACAGCACCTGAATAATAAAAATGGGAAATTATTCGCTTTCAGCTTAATTGTTCTTCCATTTGCATGGAACCCATAATCCATTTATATCCTAACACGATTAATTTATACATTCGTTTAAACTAAATAAAGATATATATCTAACCAAGTTTTCCTCCACTGCTCCATCCAGACCAATGCGCAGCAATGGCTAAGGTGATGAAATCAACAATGAAAGAGACAAGACATAGATGGTGCCGGTGGCATGTTCTGAAAAATGCTAAGGACAGGCTAGGAAAGGTGTACTCAAAGCACAAAAGGTTCAAGCATGAATTCAACAAATTGGTAACTGATGAGACAGATATAACCAAGTTTGAAAGGACATGGGATACTCTGGTGAAAAAATACAGGCTGTCAAAGAACAAGTTCTTAAAGCGGCTATTCAAGTACCGAGAAAAATGGGCAAAACCATACTTCATGGGTATCTTTTGTGCAGGAATGACAAGCACACAGAGGAGTGAGAGCGCCAACCATATGTTGAAAAGATTCATCCAGCGAGCCACGCCAATGCACCTATTCGTTGCCAAGTTCAATGAATTTCAAAGTGATCGAAATGACCAGGAATCAAAGGAGTCATTTGTCACAAACCAGGTAATGCCTAAAAATGATGAAACCACCGGTCCTACTGGTAGAGATCTCCACACCAAAAAAGAATCAATCTAATGTTTTGTAGCCTTAAAAATAATGCTTGTTTATTTTTCTTATGATCATGTTCAGGTACCACGCAAACTGAGAGTCGGCGTCCCAATAGAAAACCATGCTGACACAATTTATACAAGGGCAATGTATGAGAAATTCTACGATGAGCTCTTCGAATCAGGGAGATTTGCCATAACCTAAAAGATTAGTGAATCTGAATATATCGTGACTTATACAAAACAAGACACTGAGGAAGCTACAACCGAATTCACCGTCACATTGCAAGGCACATCCAAGGTAACATGCCAATGTGGCTTGTTCGAGCATATGGGGATGCTTTGCCATCATGCACTTAAGGTAATTAATCCATTTAAAAATTCAATCATCTGGCATCAAATGAGAAGTGATTTGTCCATTAAAGATAAGCAAATACATTATCATTGCTCCCCCAAAAATTGGTAGGTACTTGTACACCTTGACAGGCAGGAGATACCCGCTGGAAACATAATGAGAAGATGGACAAAAGAAGGCTTAGAACACTCGCTCTCAGCGGACTCGAAGGAGACCATGGCTGCTCATAACGACAATATGCGCAAAAAACTCCTACTCGCTAGAGTTTTTGAAATTGCCAACAAGGAAGCCATTCCATCAGGCTATGGAAGCAATGAAAGACTCTACGGATCCACCCTTGGAACCAGCCCTTGCAGATATCACAAATACATCAGCAGCAGCCATTGCCGAAGTGCGCCCAACAGCATGCCGACCTCGGACCATGCTAGGTGGCAGGCCGCCAAACACTGGCCTACAATCTTGGCTCGCAAGCAGAAAAAGATCCGGCAATAAAACAGCAAACTCCGCATCAGCTTTAGTTGCGGACTGGCCAGATGAAGAGAACCCTCCCACTAAGAAGAGGAGGTCAATTTCAGACATTCTGTACAAGTGACCCGTCCCACTCGTATTAGTAAACGGGGATCAGACATAACAAGGCTATCAGAACCATAATTATGCTATTGACTAGCCCTTTAACATTATGCAAGTACATGTGTTGATTAACCTCTAGGATTGCTATGCATGTACTTGACTTGTACTGTCCACCATTCTACTCAATTTGACATTGCTCCATCGTGAATGAAACTTCTTCTCTTAGGAGTTGCTATTATGTTGCAGTTTATTTAATACATTCCTGACTAATGTAGAATCAATTGTCTGCCTGGCATAACACAGGGAATGATCCAATCATTCACTTGACAATTGGATAGTAAAACTTCTCAAAAACCACGCTACAAAATAATTAAAAAGCATATATATGTGTTGTCAAACATTGACAAATCTATGTACATCCGCCAATACCAATTATTATGCACCACCAAAACATGATCATGTAAGTTACTGCTTTTTGATGGACATATAGAGATATCAGTAGAACCCGCCTTGACTGGAAAGAGTCAAAACTAGACCCAATACTATTCATTTCTCCATGTCAAGCCAACCATCAAATTAATATGATAAAACACATGGTTTTCACTACGCAACTCCCCAACTCAAAAATTCACATTCAAATACCAGTTGCATTGGTCACAACCACATGGTGGGCTAACTTTAGAATATATTAAACTGAAAACATATATATAAGTTTACACAGGTTGACCATGTTTTTGTGATAAAATATGAACTTACATTTCCTTCATAGGACTAGAGTTAATACAACGCTGCAACACAGCCTCTCCATAAGAAGCTCGCCGGCATCACAAGCTTTCTCGTGGTGGAAAACCAAATCCCATAACCTGCTAACAAATGTCCCATCTTCATGACCACGCAACCCCCCTCCACAACCAGCAACAATCACAGCAAATGTAGACTCCAATGCAACAAAACTTCAGTCTTTTCGATTCCTGCTTCACAAATAGTGACACCATTTGTACAGTCCAGCATTTGAGTCATTCCCGCATTGGCTACCGTAGGCACACCATCAGGCACTAATCCTCCCTCAATGATACCCTAAGGCTGCCACTTCATACTGCTAGCAAATAAATATTCTCCCAGGATGGAAACATTTCCCTTTCCTACTTCCACCAAGTCCAAAGATCACTCTGACTCCATGAAAGCACCTAGACAGCCAAAAAAAAACAAAAACAAAATACAGAGACCCTCATATGTGAAACAAAATTAAAAAGCAACCGCTTAAAATGTGAGATGCATATTAACACAGTTACCTGGTTCAGTTAGATCAGAGCTAACAAAACTGCTCCTTTGCTACTTCCAACACACATACAACAGTGGAGTTCACATCAAATATAATCCAAATAATGCCATTGTCAAAGGTAACACCAACAAATCTCATTATACAGTGACCCAGCCGCCTACATCATTCCAAAAAAACTCATAATAAAGAACGCCATATATATGCAATAACAAAAAGAAATGAGCCATGAAACACAGAACAAATACTAATGGTGTTGCTGGATGCATGAGTATGATGATTACATGAGAGTAACTGGGACTGGGTAGCGATGAAACACAGGATAAAGGATGGAAATATAAAGTGCAACGTATCTGAAAACAGAAGAAAAATGCAAATGTATAAGACAGCAGAGAGAGGCAGGGTATATTTTTACAGAAACATCATATAAAACCAAAGTATCTTAAAATAACAGTTACCAATAACCCACTGCACTTTGGAGTAGATGACAAGGTGAAAATACGCACTGTCAGTACAAAGGATTTAGACTTTTGGATTTTTGTGCCCAATTCATTTTCTAGCACCTTCACGACATCTTTTGATTGCCTGTTATAAAGAATGACACGAAGCATCAATAACTTACTGATAGTAGAACACCAAAAGAAAATAAATGAAATCTATTCTTTTGCCGAGAAAAAAGGTACATGTATGTATGCTAGACTCCTAAATGTCAGATTATTTGTTTGAGTCAGGTGTACTATTTGACACGGAGTCACAATTGTTGACTACAAACCAAATAAAACAAATTATGCCCTTATGTTTACTTGGCAGCAGATTCCTAGCCTCAAAACAGACAAATATAAATTCCGTATGTTGGACTTGACCCATTTGACTTGTGCTGGATCACGAACGGTTTCCTGACTAGCAACAATCACTAGCTAATTACTAACTTTGGTCATTGTAAAATTGACATTTTGGTTCATTTTGCTGATTGTACATCAACAATTGACATGGGATAATATACCAGGCAAATCAAAGCTACATAGGATGCAAAGGGCCCCCTCTACTTGAGAACAGTATAAGTGTATAATGTGGTCTTGTTCCCTCACCCAATCAAGCAATGAATAACAAGGCATGAAGGAGCAGTGACCTGTAATTCTGAATCCTCCAATTATCAGTCAACGCTGACACAGGAGAAACTAATCTAACCGTCCTTGGTGGGATCAGACTGGTAATTGATCGTAGACATAAACCAGAATAGGCGACCGCGACCTATGATCCTAGCAGGCAGCCGCCCCGATTACATCCTAAGAACTGAAGCATTCAGCAGTTTCGTATCATCACGTTCAAATTAGCCTGCCATAATTTCTGGAATGGCAGAATCATGCCTTTTCGCGACATAAAAACACATTTTCACCACGAAAACAGGTCCACAAGAAGACGGTCATCACAACCCCCTCGCCGGGAAGGTCAGGCACCGAATGTCCGAATGCATCGAATCTCACAGGACAACATCGAATCCTCGACCGTAACGAGCGGAATCTGGGTGGGGATAGGGGTGAGGGGGGTACTCGGGGTCGTGGTTGCAGATGTCGCACATCTCCATATTCTTGGTCCAATCTGGAGCTCCGGGCAGGCAGATCAGCATGTCGCTGGTGGCCATCCACCATGGAGCGGTGGTGGTGGCGGGGGGTGGGGTATCTCCGACAAGCACGGCGGTGGCCGTTGGCTGGTCAGGACGGGTCCCGCTGCGGCTGCCGGGAACCACCTCCGTCACCACTATCACCGCAGCAGCAGGAGGACCATATGTGTGGGTGATGGGCGCTGGGCGATGGGCGGGGTGGCCTGCCTCCAGCCTCCTTTTACCTTTTTTTTTCTCTGGTGTGCCGTAGAAGGAAGACAGCCGAAGAGAGAGGAGGATGAAAATGGGAACGGACTCAGTGTGAACACGCATCCTACTATGTGTTTGACTGGCAACTTTAATCACCCAACGCCCGTCCATGTCAGCGTTGTTTACCGCTCCCTCTCTGGCCACGCAAGCAAATATCACCTATCTCGGGGCGTGTATCTACGGTCGCTGAAGGGAGACCCGGGAGGTGCAGGACAAGGTGAAGGAGGGTGCGCAGCTGCTCGCCACGCCGACGATCGCGGACATCTTCCCATGCTTGGCGGCCGCCGACCTCCAAGGCGCGCTGAGGAGGTTTGGTGAGTTGATCAGGTACGGCAATGGGATTGTTGACGAGGAGATTATGCGTAGACGGCGTGGTCGGGACGCCGGTGAACCAAGAAAAGATGACATGGTGGACTTGATGATAGACAATGAGAAGGAATGGGAAGAAGAGGGCAGCGAGGTGAATTATGATGTCGTCAGAGACTTTATCGGGCAGCTTTGGTGTATTTTTACGAAAGATTTAGCGAGCAACGGATAATCCAGACATCATGTTTCCAAGCAGACGAGAAATGTGATGGATTAATGCCGTGTGAATACATTGCAAGGTTGAAGCGGGAACGAAGAAGATTGAAGCTTAGTCCTCTAGTTTTCTATCTTGATTTATAGCTTTCATTCTTGTATTTGTGAATTTTGTCATTTGAGATTTAGAGTCTAAGAACTCTTGTAACTTTTTTGGATGTAGTCATTCATGTGTGAATGATCAAGGCCGGAATTTTTTCCATAATCTAAAAAATGTTACTACTGGTGTAATAAATTCAGGGGATAGCTAGTCCCCTCTTTTCATGTTCTACTATTGATTTTGCTCAATTGGTCGCGTCCTAAGCATTGCTAAAGGTCACTGGATCTATAACTGAAGCATATCACTTCAATACCACCTCTAGCCATCTAGCGGCGTGGTAGGGAAGAAGAACTCTTAATTAGGTTGCATCCGTTACTATAGCCATGGCTGGAGGAGCTGCTGCAACTCTTTCCAAATTCATAAAGTCACATATCGAATCGATCTTGGATTTTGCTCAAGCATCAAACATCAAATAAGTATTTATGTACAGATCAAGCATGCACTCAATTGCCAAATTGGTCACATGAATATTCATCTAAAAAAATAAACTATGACTAGTAAGTAGTGCCATCCCCTTTACTAACAACCGTTACTAAGAAATA
Source organism: Panicum virgatum (assembly GCF_016808335.1). Lineage (NCBI taxonomy): Eukaryota > Viridiplantae > Streptophyta > Magnoliopsida > Poales > Poaceae > Panicum > Panicum virgatum. The sequence continues at coordinate 43,816,002 of NC_053136.1, forward strand.
TCATCAGTCCTTGTCTCAAAAAAAAAATCTTTAGTCCCCATTTGCCCAATTTTCATTATCTGCTATTGATTTTGTTGAACTTGTCCCTACCCACGGCACCTGATCTTGCTTGCGCTCGTCGCTGCCATATTTCACGTGGTCTCGAGCTCGCTCTCGTTATCTCCGCCATTTCACGCTCCACGACCACCACACAGGAGATCATCTTCCTCCGCCGTGTTCCAAAGTCGCCACCAGATCTCACCTGTGTCCACGTGCACACGCGAGAAGAGCGTCATTGGAACTAGGACAAGTCCATCCGCTCGATTTCCAGAGACGAGCTTGTTCTGCATATCATAGAAATATTCCTTATATGGGATGGCCATGTCCCTCATTTAAATAGTTTTTAGCTTTGCAAAAAAATAAATATTATTTTAGTTGGGATCGTCCTATTTCATCCCGTTTCATTCACAGTTTAGCTCCCTGTCGAAGAAAGTGTTAGCCACTGTGTTCTCCATCGTTCGAGATTACTGCAAAACTGCCTTCCTCCACACATAACTAGGGTGGTAAAGGATCTTAAAATTTTATCTAGATAATCTAAAGACGAAACTCTAATCTTATTCAATTTTAAGCTAAAAATTTATAAAGATCAAGTTAGATTGTGAAGATACCATTAGAGTCACGATACGTTACCACTGTACACGTAAACTAAGGTCAGCGGTGAGGAAACTGCCCCTTCTGGGTTAGCAACATCGTCGCACCTTGGGCTGAAGCTGTACATTGTACTGTACAATGTCAAATGGGCCTAACCGACCTAACATTGGGCTTAATTTCTTGCGGATAGTTTGTGTTAAGAATAAAAGTGAAAGAGAGAAAGAGATCGAGAGAATGAATGATCTGTTGCATTGATTGATAGAGATTACAGTTTATATACATGACCAAGGGAGTCCGAAGGGACGTGCCCCTTTGGTATGGCCCCTTCGGGATGGCCCTTTCAGGATTGCCCCTTCGGAGTGGTTCCTTCATGAATTACTAATTAACTAATTACAATAATTGATCACTAATTTAATTTTCTTCACAACACTCCCCCTTGATCAATTTATTCTTTTTGTGGTCTTGTAATCAATTTGATCTTCTTGTGGTCTTGTAATCAATCGAAAAATCTCCTTGAAAACCCTATGGGAAAAATCAGGAGATGTATGTATGTATATGTTATGGGAAAAACTCCTTAAACCCTTTTGAGAAAATAGGAGAAAATTTTGATATGACATATATGTGTTGGTATTCCATTAAAAACTCTTTTAAAATTCAGTGAGAAAAATATAAGGAGAAAGAAAATGATATGGAATATCATTGATTACAAACTTATATGAGAAAAACCTCGGAAGGAAAACTCATAGTAAGTTTGAATGATTATGATCTGCTGATCATGTTTGAACTTATTCTCCCCCAAAACCCGATGGAAAAAATATGAAGAGAAATTATATCTTGAATATCATCTTAAAAACTCTGATGAGAAAACAGAAGATATGATATATATAATATGTCTCGAATATCCCTTTAAAAACCCCAGTGGGGAAAATAGAGATATGACATAAAATATTGTCTCATTAAAAACCTATATATGAGAAAAACCTTGATAGGAAAACTCATTTAGGAAAAGAGTACAATTATATAATCCGATGATTATGGTTGGTTGCATAAGTTATGATTCAGAGAGAGCCTCCCCCTGAGCCTTGCAAATGTCATGATTTGGTTTGCAAGGTTTCTATTTCCCCATAAAATAGTTTAGGAGCAATGTATTTAGTGATGTTGCCCTTTATATAGCTTGCTTTCTATTGCATAAATGCAAGCAAATTATCTTCATAGATAATTGTTGGTTTCAGGATTGAACCAATGCCACATGATAGTTGTACGTGGTTGATCATTCTGTGAAGCCAAATGATTTCACGTGAAAAACTTCATATAATATAATTATTTCAGAATAATTAGTGGATATAGCTACAAAGTCAACTATGATGACTTCCAAGATGTAGTTGTTCCACCATATAAAATTACAAAACCTGTTTAGGTCTAGGATTGTGGGGAATAGACATGTAGTGTAACCAACTATGGTCTTGTCTTGGTTAGATCCAAGATCAATTGTGCCTTTGGAAATATCTGAAGATATTCTTAATTTATGTTCAATGGCATTTTGTTGGAGCTGTGCTATGTATTAGTAAATAAATTTACAAGCTCCATTATCATTATATATAATGTTTAATGATTCGATGGAATCATAGTTTAATCATTCATAGAAGTCATATGTTGATGTGATGCTCCAGAATGATAGACCAAAGTTTTCCGTTAGAATCTGTTTTGATGATTCATATAAAACTTTAGTACTTTGATATCAGTTTATATTCTAGCATAATAGGGATTAGTCAGCCAGTATTGATATCCCACATTTGTTGTGTTTTGATTTGATAATACAAATCAAGATCTTTTGTGCCATCTAGATATCTGTGGATACCTGATTTGCTCCGACCTGTATGGTATTGTTGGAGTTGCGCTAATTTGAGCTAGTGAGGTATCTACAAAAGCAATATCAGGCCTGTTGCAATTTGTACGATACTATAGCGCATTGGCACTTAGTTTCTATCCCAGGGTCTAAATGGTTATTGATATATTTTTAGGGATTGAATGAACGCAAGTGCTAATGGATATGATTGTCCAATGGATATTGGCAAACTGATATATGTGCTTAAGTCAAAGACTTAAACATCAATTGGTTTTACCCAAGTTTCATCTCGGATTCCGTCATAAATGAACGTTTGTGTGTTGAGATGATGAAAATTCCGCTTGGAATTTATTTATGGACACACATATGCATTCATAGCAGTTGGAATAATCCTTTTATAGGAAATACTCATTTAGTCAGTTGTACCACAATTAACTTGACTATCTCAAGTCATAGAGTAACTTGTATGCAATTATATGTTGCGATTTTTCTTTTTTTTGGATTAGAATACAAAATCCTCTAGGGATATATAAATCCAAATATATCAAATTCAATTGATCTGCCAATAATTGAATATGGGAACGTAACTCTCATGCATACCTTGATGGTATGTTTCTCGGTCTCTGCGTGAAACCATATGCTACAAGCTCTCATTGTCTCAGGACCTTGCTTTCTTGAAAAAAACATTATGAGAAGTAAATAATACTTCCTTATGTGAAAATGAGAGCACTTCTCCTTATTTGCCACCTTTTGATTTGACCCAATTTGAGTGTTTGTTAACACCCTGCCTAGGACTTTTTGATCTGGATCCAGTTAAAGGTGTATATTAATTTTCAATAGGAGTATATGTCGACAAATTTGTAGTCTTAATATGATTGATTGATCAGAATCAATATATATGTTGTGAGAAATTAACCCTTTTAAATTCTATGTCATTTCCCACGACCATAGAATTAGGGCGTTCCACGACCCAGTGCCTAAATTATGTGCACATATACTGGACTTTTGAATGCAAAACATTCATAGGCTTTGGATTCGAATAAATCCATAAATAAAGTGTCTAACAACATTTATGATGTTGATTTGCATTTACTGTCTTGGAGGATGTCTCCCCCTATTTCCGCAGACGCTTGTAATAAGTTGTATTATTTATTTGTGACCATACTTCTCCTCCTCTTATGGGAGTTGAGTGACATTTCACTTCTTTCTGGCACTTTATTTGTAGGAATATTATTTGATGACACATTTGATGAGTAAATGTATTTGGCAGGTTATTTGCAATATATTGCAAATATAATATGTTCCGAACTATTGGTTCAGATATTATTTGTGTATACGTGGATATGAGGATCGAATGTGATAACACTCTTCTATAATTTATAATTCCTGGAATTCTATATATGTGGTATTATTTTTTCCCTAATGTCTGGAATAGTCCTCAAAATCTAGTCAACATACGGGCTTCTAAATGAATAAATTAATCCCTTATGAGTGATCCAAGATATTTTATAAATGACGGATAAATATCTTGTATGGATCCTCAACGCCCACTGATGTATGTTGTGGTGGTGGTGATATCGATATGTTAGAAACATAATCGATACGCAGATGGGAAATATTTGGTGCAGGCCAGATTCCACGTAATTACTGCAATGGATGGGGGGGAGGGTACCGTTATGACTGCAATAAATTTGAATTAAATTTACGGTTTGTAATACCATATGATGCCAACATGATGTTGGTGATGTGCAATTCTTTGATAATGGTCTGTCAATTAATCTCTTGACAAGAGATTTGGCTAATCCATTTGTGTATGTACATATAAAAATGTTCCACATTAATGCCTAGAGCCATACAATAAGAATTGAAGGCTTTTGAGGAGATTTAGTGGCATTGTCAATCCTGATGGATTTAATTAGGTGTTCCGGATAATGTGCTCTTATTTTGATAATTTGAGCAATAAATCATGTAGAGGCATGATTTTATGTGGATAACAAACACATATGGGACCTTCTAGTTGATGCATCAATAAGTACCATGAAGTACCTATATGGTCCGGCAAATGGATGAATTGACCACTGCTTGAATGCGTCTAATAAATTGTAGTGGTTCAACCTTGATCTTAAGATAAGATGTTCTTAAGATTAATGTCCCTGTAGCACATGTGGTGCATACAAAAATTTGAAGATTTGGAAATTTTGGAATTATTTATGTGGTGACCAATTGAATTGCTGATAATTTTTACGTCATCCATATCCTAGGATGACTAAGGCGATGAAGCCTTATCTTGACAATATCAAGATTCTGAAAATTATCTTGTACACAACATTTTTATGAATTTGATGTACTGAAGGAATTCTTTCAAGCATTTGCTTGATATATCTGTCAATTTTATGATGAATTTATATTCATCATTGTTGTCATTATGAGTTTCCACATGGAAAGTATTGTGACAGATATTTTATAACTTAATAAAGTATGAGTCGAATCGGGATACAAGAATGCATCCTCGATTAGTAGTTGAATAACTATAGGGAGAATTAATATGGCTAGACCAAAAACCAATTATCACAATATCGCTTCATGCGATTTGTGTGAAATTTCCTTTACTCTATTGTAAGAGTTTGGAAGTATTTAATTTCCCTAAGTATAGTATTAGTGGGACTAGGTCCACTAAATAGATTCTTTCTTCATTTGGATTGTTCATGTGGGATAATCCTTGACAATAAATATTTACGACACAATATGAATATGGCTAGGTATCAAGTTCCTGGGAATAATGGAGATTAGGTTTTATCTCCAAATATGTTGTTGAATTAAAATTCCACGACCATATCATCAGTGTTCAATATGTTGTTCCACGTGGTGGGATCACCTCATTATTTTGTTCTCTAGAACATCTTCATTGTGTTCCATAGGAACATCTTGGAGCAACTGATTTTAGTAGGTCGAGTGCTGAAGTGTGCTTCAAACTTGTTCCCTTGAACTTGTTTACCAGCGGATTTCAAGAATAAGTAAACCAAATGTCTAGCAGTGTTGCATTTTTAGTGATGTGATTGTCACAATCACAATGTTTGACAAACTTGAAAGTTGTCATGTTTGAGTATTTTTTTTCTGAAAAAAATACTTTTGTCTTTGTTAGGACCCTTATATTTGTGATATTTATTGGTGTTTCCTTGAAATTCATTTTGAATTTCATGCCATCAAATTTTATTTTGATATTCTGATCATTGTATTTATTTTCTGATAGTAGTGCTGAGCCCTGCGGGGCGTAGTTGATGGTTCTTTGTTAAGAGTGCATCATATTTTGTACTTGGAGTAGACCATGTATGAAATCAGAATATTTGGCATATTTTTGCCGATGGTATTGCTGATGCAATAACCTATTTGAAAGAAAAAATAAAGATAATGTATTTTTGATTATTTCTGCATCATCTATAATTTGATCACAAAAATAAAGTTTGCAACAAATTTTGTGTACTGCAGAATTGAATTCTGCGATAGATTTGAAGTTCATAAGGCGAAGTAGGGACCACTTGCGCCATGCTTCTAAAAAATGATTGCCCTATGTTAATTATAATATTCTTTGAGTGCGACCCAAAGTTTGTATGGATCCTTTTCCAATATCTTGAGATATGGGTAATATGTGTCTCAAGAAACAATGTGATTATTTGGTTGTTTCTGAAACATAGGCTTGTGTATTAGATTTATTGATGTCATCAATAAATCCAGGACAGATAGTTGTGACTGTCTGTTGTAGTTTCAGTGAAATATTTATTTGACTAGATTAGCCATTTTGCTACATGAAAGATCATGTATATGATTTATTTACTACGGTAAATTAAAATTTATATGTGTGTAAATCTATGCAAAATAATGAAATCAAGATGATTCTTGAATCACAATTTAAGGTATGGTTATGCAATAGTGCAACTATTTTTTATGGTTTTTCTGCAGGAACAAATGACTTGATAGTCTCAATTTATACAAATTGAATTTGTATTGAATAATTTGGATATACACATTATAGGTAATCATCATAAGATGTAGACCTTTAGTAATGGACAAGTAACTTGCTTTCTAAAAGCATGATCTCAGGTCAAATAAATTCTTAAAGAATTTATCGCAGCCGATGCCAAGGTCTCCATTATCTTGTGTTTTTTCCAAAAATTTCATATTTATATACCTTAGTTTTAATTTTGCACATCTCTACATGATGTAGAGTGTAAATTAAGTGCCAAATTTGTAATGATACAAATAAATTAAATAGCACATGAAAAGATTGTTTAAATAATATTTGCATAACCAATGTGAGATCTACGGATCAAATATATGTACAATTACTGCGGTAATCATAACATCTATGTTACATTGGTGACAAATTCTTAACTTGATAGTCTAGATAACTATTTACAATAATTATGCAAATTCAGAATAGTCTAAAGACTAAAACAGAACAATCTAAGGCCTCAAATAAAAATATACAGAACTGAAATATCTAAAAACATGAATAGATAACGTTCTAGGGGCCTTATTACAATTTTGCAGAGAGAAAGAGGAGGGCTCGGCCTGTTGGCCGATTAGGCGCGCCGGCCTGCTATCGGTCAGGCTGCCCGAGTGAAAGGGCAGAGGGGCACCGCCGCCGCTCCCTGGAACCGCCGCCGCCGCCTGATGGCCTGTGCGGCTGTGCCGCCTCCTCCTTGCCTGTCGAACGCCGCGCGCACGCCCTGCGGGACGCCGGTGTTGCCAGTCGCCCACCCTGGTGTGGCCGGGGGCCGCTTCCTCCATCTCCCCTCTGCTTGTTCTGCGCCGCACCCGCCGCCTTGTGCGCCGGCTTATGCCGGTCGGAGATTCGGACGGTGTTCCGTGGCCTCCGTTTGCGAGGATGGGGAGGCCTGCGTCGTCGCGAGAACCGCCGCCGATGGCGGTGGAGGCGCTGGCGCCGCTGATGCCATGGCCGGTGTAGGGGGATCGGGTGCCGAGGGCGCCGTCGCTGCTGCGGCCAACGCCGGTCATGGATGCGCGGACAGCATACCCCAGTGTGTTCGACGAAGTCGATGGCTATGTTGGCAGCAATTCGAGTGCGCTCAGTGGAGGCATTGGTGGTGAGTGAGGCCACTTTGGCCATGGCGTCCTGCAGAACAATAGCCATGGCGTCTGTAGAAACAGCCGTTCCGGCATGGTGTCCAGTGCCGGCGGCCTCCAAGCGGAAGAACAAGGAAGCCAGTTTCCAGTGCAAAGAAATGTAAGATTGCAGTGTTCTTACTTGTCGAAGTTTAGGCCTCATGGCCTCTGTCCTCTTGTCTTTTTCAATGTTCAAGTTCGCGTAGAGGCATATCTCGGCGAGTGTCTGTCGGCTGCTGTTGCCTTTGTCTTTGTGTTTTGCCCAATGGAGACTGTGAATCTACCACGTCGTTCTCTCAGCGATGCGCCTTCAACTCTCTGGCGAGAGGTCTCGTCAAGATGCCTGATCGCTCAGCAATGCCCAGGGTGCGAGAGGCCGTGCGGCCCTTGTTCTTGGTGAGAGTTGTCGCCGAGTCCCAGTAGAAGCAAAAGCAATTCGACGAGTTTTGTTGTCTCGGCGAGATGGCAATTGCTCGACGGAGAACAAACGTGACTGATAACGTGTTAAGAATAAAAGTGAAAGAGAGAAAGAGATCGAGAGAATGAATGATCTGTTGCATTGATTGATAGAGATTACAGTTTATATACATGACCAAGGGAGTCTGAAGGGGCATGCCCCTTCGGTATGGTCCCTTCGGGATTGTCCTTTCGGAGTGGTTCCTTCATGAATTACTAATTAACTAATTACAATAATTGATCACTAATTTAATTTTCTTCACGACAGTTTGCTTGCTTATCAGTGCATGATGCAAGACTGCAACGCGTCACGCACCCATCCATGACTAATAATAATGCGTCTTCCCGTGCCAGATGAAACGTTTTTAATTCACAAGTAAACCCCTCGTTTGGCCGTCAGCGTCAACACAACTCGTAATCTGAGAAGGCAGCAGGCACATCCGCACATGGCACGGAACAATATCTTCCCAGTGGGCAATGCGATCGCAAGATATCTTTACTAAAATCACGCTTATCAGAGGAACAGGACAAAAGTTAGCTTTTGGAGTCCGGTGCCGGGAAATGGAGCACATGCCACGATTTTTCCCATTTAGTAATATATTAGGGTTCAAGGATCCTGCACAACTAAACAACTACATTAGCCACGGATTCCTTTGGAAATCGATCCCTTTTTTCTAAAAAAAATAGAGGTCACCAGCCCGATTGGGAAGCGAAACCTGACGAGATAGCCACAACAATCGTTGTACTGTGCCTGTAACCTGTGCTGACAGGATACCTAGAGTATTACTAGAAATGGTCGCGGCGTTGCTGCGCATAGCCATCTTTAGCTTTTTTCTTTTTCTTTGTTCTTTTTCTTTGTATACTTAGATGAGTACAAATAATGGTAACTGAATTATTCTTTGTACAAGTATTGTTCTTTTTATTTTTTGAGGATGAGTAGCAGAAATGTACAAGAGTTTTTAATATTTTGAGCTCATTTCAGTGTGTACCAATATATGATTTTATATTCTAAAGAGGGGATGGAAATTAATTCCAGACTCATAACAAAAAGAAAAGATGTAGTCAAAATATCATAATCCCATGGTATGTGACAGTTAAAGAATTATTGAAGCAAGCATTCAATGTGTGAAAGCAACATGTCTCCTCTCAAAGACCAAGGTTAATGTTCAAGGAGTTACAAAGCTAATGTTTAAAATTCGAATTTAGTCTGTATATTTTCTTTTTTTGGTGGAAGGCTCTGTTATATTTTTATTGCTATTGTTTTACTGTTTAACTATCCTTGAACATGTGGTACCTAATTTTTGCTTCTCAAAGGTACAATCCTCCAATCTTTAGAGTTGCAGCGAAGGTTGTGCAAGTTAAACTGAACGTGAAAAAAGCTCGGGCTGGTGCTCTGACAAAATTTCATTATAGTAGGAAGTAGTTACAAGCTAGTGTACACATCAATATTGAATGAATGATACTATAGTGGATGGACACATGTTGCAAGTAGTGAAGATGCAGGGGAAAAAAATTAGATGCTGTTATTAGATCAAGTAGGATATGCATCTGCTCAATCATAGTTGCAACTTGTTCAAGGATCCTTAGCATTTACTGGATGTTTAACCATGTCCATGCCGTGCAGCTAGCTAACAAAAGCACCTTTCTTTTTTGTCGCAGCAACCATCAGGGATATGCTGATTGAAGTTTAGCATGTTATCTCTTGGGACTGCTCTACCAGAAATAGAAGGTTGCAGAGACAAATTAATGTTTTCTCCTAAATACTAATATAATTTATAGTAGATGTGTATTCAAGCATTCGAATTGAGGGTTTCAAGAAAGGGCAGATTACTACAGACATGGATTCTTGCAGTTGAAACCCTTGTTGCTTCACTTCCTATTCTTGCAGTTGTATTTAGTAATCTGGTACCGAAGACTCAGCAACACAAGATAAAGTCTGAAAACTCACATCTCACAGCCTGTGAGGCGCTATTGCAGCTAGCTTGCAAGAAATCAGTACACCTGGTTGCAAGAGCAGCAGGGTCAAAGCTTATAGATCACACATTTGAGAAACAGGCTTCCAAAATTGAAAGGCGTTGCAGACCAAGGAGGACTAACCCATAGAGTGGCCAAAGACATGTGCTTTCTTCCACCCCAAATGATCCATCAAGACCAAGGTGTCCTTCGCCATGATCGTCGTCCTGCCAGAGATGAGAAACACGTTTCAGAGATCAAATGTTCAGAAGCACCGCCCATTTTGACTTCTCCAACATATGAGCGTGTGCGGTAGATATTCCCTGCCTTTCGTCTCATCTCTCATTTTCTCATGAAAGCTTTTATGCTAGGAAACAACTGAAATGTCGAATTTTTTCTCACCGAAAGCTGCATTCAGTCGTTATTCTGTTTACTCACCGGGCCTGGTAGCTGAAGTCTGAAGCGACGTTGGACAAAGTCAACCAAACGTAACAAAAGTGACGACGACCAAAGAGTCCCAGCCAAAATCCCCCAATTGATCGTCATGCCAAATCGATTCCCGACGATGCCCGCGCCAGCGCCAGCACCGTGGCTAATGTAGCAGGACCTCGCCACGCTCGTTGGCCGCGCCCGCTCCGTCCCGCAGCGATGCCGGTTTGGCGGACCTCGCCGTGGCGCTCCTCCGGATCTAGGCTGTCGCCCGGGAGCTGGAGCTGGAGCGCCGAACGTGGCCCCTGCCCGGTGGCGCGGAGGCCCCCGTGCTGCACGCCTGGTCGAGTCATCACCAAGATCCTGCTTCTGATTGCATTTGAAGGGGAATTGGATCTCTGGGAGGAGGAGATCGGGAGCTGAAACTCAAGCAGTAGGATTTGTTCGGGGGCACGGAGCTACTGCCGGCGCCGCAGTTGTCAAAGCAACAGATCTCAATGCCATCGCTGCTGGCATCATCCCCTTCCGCGGGCGTTGCCTCCGCCGCGCCGGCGCAAGCGGGCCGCTGGTTCTCCTGCTCTTGGCGTCCGATGCCCGGCGCCTCTCGTCTGTCATGGGTCACCGATGGAGCCGGCAGCCGCGGGGAAGGGGAGAAGGAGACGCCGCTAGCCGGCGCTACGCGCGCCTGCAGAGGAAGGGGAGCAAAGTCGAGCTGGCGTGGGGCGGGAGGCGCGGCGTCGTGGCGGCTCGATGCGTGTGCCCGTTGGGCAGGTCGACGCTGCAGCTCCTCATCCGTTCTCCTCCGCGGCGGCCCGATGGGTAGGTCGGCGCAGCGTGGTGGCGCGGGCAGCCCAACGTGGCGTCACCTATCGCGACGAGGAGGAGCGGGGTGGCGCGCGGAGGATCAGCGGTGTGTGGTTCCCTGGCGGCGCGCAGTGGCCCGGCGGGAGGTGTGGCGGCGCAGTGGCTCGGTGCGGCTGACCGCCGGGCAGCTCGACACTGCAGCTCTTCTTCTTTCGTTGTCCTCCTCCACGGCGGTGCGGTGGGTAGCCTGGCGCGCCGCGCCGCCGCGGGCAGCGAGCCGTGGCGTCGCCGCTCGCGCCGAGGAGGGAGGTGTGCGAGGATTGTGTGCTTCGCTGGACCGCGGGTTGATTTCAGCTAAATAGAAGGGTCTTTTGTAAAAAGCTCAGGAAGTGCATGACCCTGGCCGTTCGTCCGGCTTATCTGACGCACGGGAATTGGCGGCGACGTGGCCATGTTCACAGGCCAGCTTTTGGTCCAAGAATCGTAGGTAGAGATTCTAGGCTAGGCTACCATGGATCCTGAGTTTAGAGGGTAACTCTTCGTCAAATCCAATGTTCTATACCTTGATAATCTACAACTCCTGACACTGCACCAAGAAAATGAGGACCTGAGCTTCAGGTTCCAACAATGACGAGCTGGTGGCCTGGTGCAGTTAATCCAAGTTCGTCAGCTCTGAGATTGACCAGTGCCGCCGCCGGTTAGCAGGAGTCCGGAACTTAACTTGAGCGCCGCTGACACCTCAGGAGAGCTTGTAGCGGCAGGCTTATGGAGCCAGCATGGCCGCCGGCCCGGGCCTGCTGCCTCGACCACCCAATTGATAATGATAAAGTGCAGCGCCAGCCCATGCCCTGGGGCAGAAAAGCGCACAGGAAAAAGCAACGAACGATATTATATATAAGGCTATCTCTAATCATTCCCTCATCCAACTCCCCCCTACTATTTACTATATTTTACTACTTCCCTTCAAAAGATTCCTCCCCCTATAACTCCTCTCCAACCATTCCCCCCATATCTATTCCCCTATATACTATCACTCATTAACTAGCTATTTATTTAACGTTTTTAAATTTAAAAAAATCATACAGTATTTGTACTGTCATAATACGTATTATCATCATGTTATGGGGCTCAAACATGATTAATATCGCAAAGAAACGGTGTGATTAGAGATATAGGGAGAGTTGGAACTCACTCCATATGTGGGGCGAGTTTCAACTCACCCCATATACAGGGGGAGCTTTTGGGGGAATGGATCGGATTTCCCCCCAAAGCTCCCCCTACGTGGGGTGGGGGGCGCTTTACGGGGCTCCATTGGAGCAAGCCTAATGCACTAATTTAGAGGCCTAATAATAAGCTTGGGCTTTGACCTGATCGATCGGTGGCTTTCGCCTTTCAATGCTGTTCATACCCGGCGCGCCGTGTGTGGCCGGCTGTGTTCTTCGGGTACCTATCGTCCGGAGAGCGATTCCATGAACAGTTACGGACGGGCTTGGGCGTCACATCCGGAAGGGGACGGCACTGTTCGTCGCTGCCCAGGCAAGTTGCTCGTGGATGAACGCAAAGCATCCATGATACACATGTGTGATAATCCTAAACTAAGTGCCACGTCGTCCCGTCGAAATTAAATATCTTTTGCCTTCTTATGCGAAGCGAGCATGGTTGATAAATCAACAAAAATCAACAGTCTGGCTGTGCTTGTAAATACTAAAACGAAGTTGTGATCATATTATTCGGACTTGACCATTTCGATCCGAAAGAAGAATAAAGGTGGGTAAAACTACTTTTCCCGATCGAGCTAGGAGAATTGTTGCGTTCTCAGGCCTCATCCATCGGTTGCAGCCAGCACAGTCGACTTCGCTGGGTGGGACAGTAGCAGCAGCACCTCGGGCCGCGTGAGTGTGAGGAGGAGAGGGCTCTCACCTGGCGAGAACCGTGGCGCTAGCAAGAGGCATTATGCACTTTTCATCAATTCAAAAACTGAATTAGCTGGCAGCGTCGCCGGCCGTTGGAGGAGGCCTCAAGCGAGAGCAGCATTTAGTCTCCCCAAGTTTCTCGGAATCATTTGCGGTCGTTTTCCTCCCACCCGAAGAAAAAGGAGACACATAGTAGTACTACGCATCATTTCCCAGCTGTACGCTTGAAGAAACTAGTGCTAGTGTGTAAGCCTTGAAAGGCTTGTTCGTGGATGGCAATTGGCAGCAGCATTCCAACGCTAGCTCAAACATGAAACCACGGCCGCAGAAAAATAGAAATAGAATGGAGTTCTACAATGAGGATCGAAATGGACAGGGAGGTACCGGAGGAAATGCGTCACGGCCAGTACTTGCATGATTTTTTTTTTTTTTTGCCACGAGGCGGTGGGCGGTGGCCATGACATTTCCAAAGACGAGGACACCAGTACTTGCATGACCCGCAGTTTCTTTTTTCTCTTTTGAAAAACGTGGGAATTCGTGCAAGTACTCTCATACTATGCAACAAGTGCGGCCTCTCTAGCAATCGTAGAGTGCTTCTGTTCTGTCTCCAACGTACTAGTCGTACTAGAGAGGAGGAGAACAACACAGCACAGCGGAGTCAGGCGATGCACGCTGCTGTGCAGATACGCTGAGCCCTTGTTTGGGCTGCTACAGTAAGTACGAGGTAGAAGAAGGCTCCGGCCCCAACGCGGGCGTCGTCGATCGGGGTCAAGTCCGTCCTCTGATCCACTAATGGCATCGCACCTACAGTGCTAATCTTGTTCCTAACGTCGCGCATCGACCTAAATGTGAGCAGGTAGTACTGGTCCTAGTCCTCGTAGTAATACGGTATTACTAATACCACACGCGCAAGCAGAGAGGGGCCGCGGCCGTCGGAGCCGAGCCGAGCTGGGGCGCACGTCACGCGCAAGTGGGCGCGACACGCGATTGCCGAGAGCGCCCCCCCTGCTGGTGCCGTGGTGCCTCCGAGCCCTGATGCGACGCGAGATGTGCCCACGCGCTGCCAGCGCCACCGCGTGCGCGCGAGGCCGCGGCCCTGCTTCCTCGTGCTCGATGCCAGCTGCGGCGGCGCCCATGCCGGCAAACGCGGTGCGCGGATGCCGCCAAAACCGGCCTTTTTGGGTCCACCTTTTCCTCCTATCCCGTCGTCCCGTGCCTCGATCCCGCGCGCACGCAAATCCCCGGCCGCGATTCGGGTGGGTGTGGAATGGAATCCCCTTTGCACTGCGACCCTGCTGCCTTGCGTGGTTGGCGAAAGCTCTCATAGTTTAGGCAGGCCAGTGGCCATTTGGGGGGCCAAATAACCGGCGTCCGGATCCCAAATCGGCTGCACGTCCTGAATGGGGATGCGCAGGCGATCAGCTCAAGCATAGCGGCGGCGACCTTTCCTTCCTTCGATCGATGACAAAAAATCAACTTTCCAACAAGAGTTCCAAGCACGTCGCTGTTGTTTTGCTTACGACGGCTTGCTTGCGCACACCATGCCTTTTTTTTTCGTTCGAAAGCATTCGCGCGTTTACTCGTGAACCTGACCACCACGGCAGGAAGCGAGCGTTGCGTGGAACCGGACGGACGCCCTCGCCCTCGGTCTGCAAAGCTGCTCCGGACCGGACGAACACGAACCGAGGCGGTCAAAACTGAAAAGGGCGCAGGGAACCGAGGGCGGACTGGTGGGCATTGGCGCATTGCAAACATGACTCCCCCGCTTGCTACTTGTTCCTCCACACAGGATCTGGCCGCTGCTAGCGGATAAAAAAACGGCCATGTGTCGCCTAGCATCTCCGGTGCAACCTATATCCATTTGCACCCAAAGAATCCAAGAATTTCCTTGTCCATACCGCTACCTTTTGCGGCAGCACGTAACTTACCACCAGCTGCCTCTCCTGGCATTGGTGGGCGCTTGCTCCTGGAGGCTGGAGGAGCTGTGTGAGCTTCCGGCGATAGCTCATCGAGACAGCAGCATTTGCGAGAGCGCAAGTGGGAGGGAGAGCGACAGGGATAAGAGGGGGGGGGGGGGGGGGGGGGTCGCCTCGCCAACAAGTTGTAGGAAGGCTGCCTTTACGATCCGGGCTCGTAGCGCCGCCCATGCCGCCATGCCCTGGCCAAAGAACCCCATGACCTACCCATTTCGTGCCCATCACGCCCCCGATCCAGCATGAGTTCCTTCTCAGAGGAATAATGAGGAAAAAAAAAGAGGATAAGCATAAATCTGCAAAGTGCGAGCGAATTTGTCGATGGATCCAGAACGTTAGCCACTTTTATAGATGATGATAGAAAATTCTAGTGCCGCCCTTTACAAAACCGATGAAGCCATGAAGGATTGCGAAAAGGATAATATCTTAATGTAAAGGTCGCTGGGCCATGTTAGTAGCTGCGCTTTTCGGGGAAAAGAAAATGATTTATCAATAGCGCTTTTTCTTTGGCGTATATATGTGGATTGTTGTGGTGGTGTATCTCCCGGCCGTCTATACTCAGAAGTGTAGTACTATGTCATGGATTATTTGGAGCTCTGATGCATGGGACGCGATAAAATAGTTCATGAAGGCACACATTTTTCGTGTTTTGATATCTATATTCTTATTCGATAAAATAACTATTTGTATTCTTATCGGTAGGTATTTGACCGTGTTCGATTCGTTTACATCACACCTGATGATGTGATGTTTTAAAATTGAAGATGTGAGAATAAACAAAAAAAAAACTAGGTACTCGTACTATTTTGCGCGGGCTACCTGCTAGTTTTAGTTTTAAAGAGAGAGCGGTGCAATGGCAGTGTAGTGATGGTGGCGTGGTAGTACTAGCAGGCAATGCGCACTCCTACGTTGCAGTGACGTCGAATGCTGAATGCAACACGACGTTTGTGGGTTTAAGTTGTTTCCTAGGGCTGGTACAGCGACGAGTGAAGAAAGAGTGGTAGAGTTAGTTCTTTATCGAAGCGCTCAAAAAGAAGTCACTGCAAAACAATCCCCAAATGAAAAAAAAACTGTTACCCAATAAGCAAACAATCACGTTAACCGATTTAGTACTGTTAATCAGAAAAGTCAATTCGCAGTACTTGCTTTGACCAGCCATAATGCCAAAGCCCTATTGCGGATCACCTAGATTCTGACTTCCATGATGATGCTATACTAGTAGTCTAGTGCTACTTTTTTTTTTGATAATTAGTTTAGTGCTACTTACTACTGTGGCACCCGTACACACGAGCATATCGTTGTGATACAGCCACCAGCCCACCACATCGGCGGCTACCTTAGCTCCGGTGGTGGTCAGCAGCCGAGCCGTCACAGAAGCAGGCAGGCGTGACGCTACCGGCACAGAGACGACGACGACGACGTTCCTTTCGTTTCCGGCTACCACACGACGGTTTTACAACAAAAAAAAGTCCGCGCCCGTACCGCCAGAAAACCGTCGCGAGAGCCAAGCCCGGCACACGCAAACGGCCTGGGCGGATGGCACAGGGAGGGGGAGGACATGAACGGTGTGCGCCGAGCTGCGAGGGGGACGCGGCGCCTACCGCGTCAGGTCGGCACGGTCGCCGACGGCCTCTGATCTCCTCTCATCTCCGGATCTCCCGGCCGGGGCGGCCCTTGACCTCGCGAGTCGCGACCTTTATTCCAATGCCGGGCGGCCACCCCCCAACCTCGCTTAGCAAGCAGCAGCACCCACCAAATCGCTGGGGGTTAGCGCGCAAATCGCCCCGTGCGATCTCGCCGCGGGGGGTATAAGAGCTCACCGCCCCCACATACCTTTCCACGCCAAGCCCGGGCTTTTTCCTCCGCAACACCATTGACCACCGGAGCGGGAGCGAGAGCTCGGAGGGGAGCTGACCACCCGCGCGCCGCGGCTCCCGTGGAGATAGAGAGCGATCGCCGTCGGCAGCTGCGGCGGGGGAGGACGAGCGAGCTGAGGATGAAGGTGCAGTGCGACGTGTGCGCGGCGGAGGCGGCGTCGGTGTTCTGCTGCGCCGACGAGGCCGCGCTGTGCGCCGCGTGCGACCGCCGCGTGCACCGCGCCAACAAGCTCGCCGGCAAGCACCGCCGCTTCTCGCTGCTCAGCCCGGCGCCGCCGTCCTCGTCGTCGGGGCAGCCGCCGCCGCCGCTCTGCGACATCTGCCAGGTTCGGCCCCGTGCCCATGCGCGCGCGCATCATAATCATCCGATCGCTGCTCCAATCGCGACGACTGCCCAGGCTCGATGCGTGTTGTTCTGATCGGATTGCGCTCCATGTTTGTGATCTCGTTGCTTGCAGGAGAAGAGGGGCCTCCTGTTCTGCAAGGAGGACCGGGCGATCCTGTGCCGGGACTGCGACGTGTCGGTGCACACAGCCAGCGAGCTGACCATGCGCCACACCCGGTTCCTGCTCACCGGCGTGCGCCTCTCCGCCGAGCCGGCCGCCTGCCCGTCCCCGCCGCCGCCGTCGGAGGACGAGAACAGCAGCGCCAGCTTCTGCTGCGGCGCGGCCCCGCCGCCCGCGCCCGCCACCAGCCACGGCAGCGACAGCAGCAGCATCTCCGAGTACCTCACCAAGACGCTCCCCGGCTGGCACGTCGAGGACTTCCTGGTGGACGAGGCCGCCGCCGCCAACATCGCCGTCTCCGCGGACGCCTCCTATCAGGTTGGCGCCGCTGCTCCGAATCCTCCGATCCCCCGCTGCCCGTTGCCGTGACGACGAGTAGCAACCTATAGCAGCGGCTAGTCGTACCGCCATTCCTGACGAAGCTCGACACGTTCCTGAGCTAGCAGTAGCAGCGAGCACCGCCGCCGAAAGCCCCCCGATCACGTCGCCATCGGCATTAGTGCCATCGCTCCCAATCCAACCAGTGCCCCCCCCCCCCCCACCCATTATGGGCACGCTGTACGGTTTGGAGTTACGCTCGCAAACCCTCGCTGGTCCAGGGTGTGCGTGAGCACAATGTCTCCAGGAGCGAACTCTATTTTATCTCGCGGGCCCGGTTTAGCCACGGCGCCCTCATGGCTCATGCTACAATAAGAGTATATTATTAGTAGATTGACTGGCAGTTTTGACGGCTACTGGACTCTGATTAATTAACCCGGTTTCTGTTCTGATCGAGCAGGGAGGAGCAGCTACGCGGATCGAAGGCGTGCCGGACGGCGGCTACGCGGCCTGGATGGCGCAGGAGCAGCTCTTCGGCGACAGCGCGGCCGGCGGCGGCGGCGCGCGGGCAAGCCGGGAGCGGTGGGTGCCGCAGATGATGTACGGCGGCCCGGAGCTGGCCGTGGCCGGCAGCAAGCGCGCCAGAACCGCCGCGTCCCCGGCGGCGTACTCTTACTGGTGATCCCATCGAACCGGCGGAGGACCCGCGGCGGCCGACTCGCCGTCGCCGTCGCCGTCGCCGTGCCGCCCGTATTAAGCACCGGCTGGTGCACTAGCGTACTCTACTCCCAGTTTTAACTGTAACTGAAGTTGTTTCCGGGCTCATTTACCGCCACAACTTTTTTTTACGCTCTTCCGGGCGTCCTCGATCGGATGAGGATGCCTGTGAGCGTTCGTGCCTTTTTGACGGGGTGCTGGAGGGAGGGAAGCCTCCTCCTGCACCTCTGTATCTCTCCTGTTTTTTGCTCGGTGCGACTTCAATCGGAGCCTGTCGCTGTCCACATTCTCCTCGATCTGCAGCAACAGTGCTTGAGTCGTTCTCTTTCTCCGATCCCTCCGCGCAGGGCTCGAAGGAGCACGTGTGGAAGCCGCGATCTCTGGGGTTCCTCAACGTGCCGTTGAATTCCGGGGGGGGGGGGGGGGGGGGGGGGGGGGCGTTCGGTGCCGCGACCTAGTCAGAACAAGAGTACGGTCACTGGCACGTCCTAGAAATTAGGGACGATATGTTCACACCGCGGACATCATGTACAAGGTCTGAAAATGTCAAGTACCGTGCACACCTTTGGTATTTCACAGAAAAAATGAAATCAGGTTGAATAAAAGAAGTGAATCCAATTATCTAATAAGTAAATATAAAAGTGCATATCATAGGGTATATTTAGGTTTCCCCTAAATTAGAAACACATAAAACCGTCCAGTAAATTACTTCCTGAGGAACATTCCGTCCAAGCAGAGCATTAGGTTTCTTCACAACACTGGCAAAGCAGTACTCATATTAGATAATTTGCCCTCCTTTTTGAAAATTCTAAGTTGGATTTCATTGTCAAATCAAAATTTCAAAAAAAGTTGAGAGTTTATGGTACATCTTATGGGCCACGAGCTGATTTAGCCGAAACGCAAAAGCCCAACAGGCCAAAACTGATTTAGGTTGGGAAACCGAATATTGCACAATTTCGCTAAAATAAATAAAAAAGAAAAGAAAAAGCGGGGTGGCCTCTTCCGGTCTTCCCCTGATAAAATTAAATATTAGAGAGGAAAGGCCGACCGGAGCCGTGCACGTTCGATGGATCTGTCCAAGAGCCAGTTGGATCCGAATGGCGTGTTTGGCAGAGCGGCACTTCATGAACTCCTCCAACTCTACTAATGTTGTTCTAAACGCGTTTAGCTACAACAACTCTAACTCCGAAGAGTTGGGACCTAACTCCACATTTTTCTTGGAGCTCCTCAAAAGATGCTCCAAAAATATCAGTTTCACACCTCCTCGTAGAGTTAGGGGTTATTTATCCATCATTGCCACTGGTTACACAACTTACCTTTTGTTTCTATTTTTCCTGGCTCTCATCCCCAATCTCATCTTCTTCCTTACGTCACCCACGCCACCGCGCCGCCCTGCCCTACAGGTCTGCGTGCCGCTCGGCCCCCCGCGGCACTGCGCACGCCACGACTCCTGCGGCGGCGCTGGTCCGCGCCGGCACAGCCCCTTGCAGGGCCGCGCCGTGGCCTCCGGCGGTGGTGCGCCGCCACAACCCCTGCGCCGGTGGTTTGCTCCGCCGGCCCCCCGCAGCACTGCACCCCCACGGCGGCGCTGGTCCGTGCTGCCCCTGCCCCTTGCAGGGCCGCGCCGTGGCCTCCGGCGGCGGCACGCCACCACATCCCCTGCGCCGCTGGTCCGCCCCCCTCCCGCGGCTCTGCGCGCGCCACGCCCCCTGCGGCGGCGCTGGTCCGCGCTGCCCTGCCCCTTGCAGGGCCGCGCTGTGGCCTCCGACGGCGGTATGCCTCCGTGCGAGCTACCGCGCCAGGGCGTGGGAGTGGGACGCCGTGGTGGCGAGAGGGAACGCCAGGAGGGAGAGAGGCGGAGGATCGCCGGACGGAGCGCCGCCGCTACCATTTCTCGCCGTACATAGGACGATGTCGGCATGGAACCACTAGCAGCGACACTATAGTAGAGAGAGGAAGAGGAGGGGAGCAAAGACAGTGACATGTGGGCCCATTCACAAGGGTTAAAATAGATTATTCACATCAAGTTAGCTGATTTCTGGAGTTGGAGCACTGTAATAAGTCAAACATGCACAATAGCTCCATATTTTTGTAGAGCTAGTGGAGTGGAGCTGTAAGAACGTGGAGTTGCTACTCCGAAGCTATTTTTTTGAGCTGAAGTGCTCCCAAACAGGCCTCTTTTATGGCTTTGGTTTATCTGATTGGAAAATATTTAGCAAATAATTTCTTCTAATTATATAAAACACAGAAAATATTAAATATTCATGATATCTCTCTTTTTTTTCTTATTTAGTTGAGAATATATCAAACTATGGAAACTTTAATTTGGAATATGAGATACCAGGTGAGGGGCGCAGACAGGTGGGACGGAGATTTCCTTCCTCGTCTTTCCTCCGCCGCCCTCCGCGTTCGGCGCAAACCCCCTCCGTGCCCACCTCCGCGCGCGCCGGCCGCCCGTCCCGTCGACTGCCTACACGCAGGCAGCGAGCTCCTGCCCGGCCGCCTCCCGCCCACGTCTGCGCGCGCCGCGAGCTCCCAAGTCGAAGCGGGGATGGCTCTGGCCAGATTGGCGTCCTTCATCCTCCTCGCCGCGGCGGGGTTCGCGGCGGCGACGCGGTCGCCGTCGGCCTTCGTGCAGAACGCCATCTACTCCAACCGCATCACCATCTTCTCGAAAACCTACTGCCCGTAAGTCCTCCCTCGCAGACACCAACGACTTCATGCCGCTCTCTTTAGCTTCGGGTGAGGGTTTGGTGCGCACGGGCAGCAGAGCGTCACCATGCGCAGAGTTCAGATCCCAGGAAGTTTCGGGTCTAGCCGCTGTTGCTGCTCTGCTTGGCCAAGGCTTTGGTGTATCGTGAATTGGGTCGATTTGACGGGTGATTGGGGGTGGGGAATTGGACGTTCCCCCCTTTCAATTGAGCCGCAGGAAGCCGATATTGGTTAGGGTTTGTTCATTGGTGTCATGGTGTGGCGGAATGGGTGCAAATGCTGCAGTTAAGCTCCTATACGTGAAAAATGGAAGCCAGAACCTGTTTCATGTTTGGTGGAACTTGGGGTTACGTTCAGTGAATCTGTACTGTCACCAAGGGACTTGCTTCATTCTGCAGATTATACGGCTCTAGTTTATGGCCCAAGATGCTGGTCTGCACTCTATTACAAGTAAAATACAGTCTATAGCCTATAGGTTCAGATCATACTGTTTATGAATCGGCTGCTATGTGAATTATGCAGTGTACTATTGTACCATGTGGGCGAACTGTTGTGTTCACAGGCTCAACAATCTCAACCGTCTTTAGCCGACCAGGACCAGCAGCCAGTTGGTCTGTTACTAGCAGGCAGATTGAACTGACTTGCTGTATGTTTGTACCCAGACATGTAGTATGTTGTAACGTGGTGAAGTGATTTTACCATTGGTTGTTTCCATCTTAGTTTTCATGACAAAGAATATGGATGAGCCTGAATTCCAATTGTAATCAGAATTTCAGGCGGCACTATACACCCTAATCTACATGGTAATTTTCATATGCTATTTTCATGTTTAGGTGTTCAGTTTATTTCTTTGTAATTTACTTGTCAGAACACGAAAGGTAAATACAGAGAGTGCAACTTTTGATTTTAGGTAAATATGCTTGCTACATGCTGATTGTGTATATTGAGCTAGGGTACCTTGTAGTTATAATTCCAAACACTTGCTCCCTCCGTCCCATAAAATAAGTCATCCTAGAAATTCTAAGACAAATTAACAAGAAGGTAAAATGACCATGTTTGTATCTATATAATATCCATATTTGGCACTAATTGATTCTTGCATGCACATGCACTTTCTAAATAGAGTAGGGTGACTTGTTTTTTGGGACAAATTTTGAATCTCAGGATGAATAGTATTTTGGGACGGAGGGAGTACTTTTTTTTTTGTGAGAATCCTAACCCAACTGAAGTACCTCTCGAAACTAACTCCTGTCCCTGCTGAATCAGAGATCAGTCAGAATCCTCACTTTTTCTACCCTTCCTTCCCTGTCTACACAATTCTCACCTGCGATTCATGGAGAAGGGGGTATTGTTCTTTGTTGTACCTTTATGGTCTTTGTCTGTTTAATTGCCTTTTTAGCTTATCCATCCTTCTCTCCAATGGTGGCATGATTTCTACTGTGCCCTTTCTGCTTATGGACAAGATACTGATTATTCTTTCATCCCATTCCTCAAATGTAGTGTGTCAGCATGAAAAACCATCGTGGCTGTTGTTGCTTTATCAGTTTCCCCTATCTTGTTCCTTGCTTGGGTATGGATATTCGTCTTTGGCACTTTGGTTACTTCTCTCTAGAAGCATAGACTAGGCTATTACTCTAATGCTTCAAGGTCAAGTAAGGCTATCAGTTGATGTGATGATATTGTTGCTGGATAAAGTGAAGTCCTGTCCTTGTACATGAATAAAATGTTCGAAAAGAAAACACACCACTTCTTTTTATGGCCTGGTTACTTTTGCAATATTAAGTACTAATAGCTCACTTTTTTTTACTAAATCTCTCTTTACTTTCGTTCTCGTAGGTACTCTATCCGTGCTAAGCGCATATTTCAAGATCTCAAGGAAGATCCATATATTGTTGAACTAGATCTCCGAGGTAATTATCTTTGATTCATATGCAATTTTGATCAAATCACATACTTACAGGAATTTGTCTGCAAGAATTACAAACCTAATATACACATACCGTTCAGAGGATGGGCGTGACATTCAAAGTGTTCTCCTGGACCTAGTTGGGCGCCATACTGTGCCACAGGTGTTTGTGAATGGCCAGCATGTTGGTGGCTCAGATGGTTAGTGTTTGAACCTTGGGCACCCTTAAACCTTCTAGCTGCACTGTCTTTTACATGTGAGCATACAACTACCTTGGTCGATATCAACAATCAACATTTTTCATATATAATTGCAGATACAGTAAATGCTCTTTCAAATGGACAGCTTGAGAAACTCCTTGGTAAGAGTCAGTCACAGTGATTGGTCTCCCGACAGGCTCGCACTGTCAAGAACACGTTAGTGACTCACATTTATGTACGGGAGGTATATGTACTTGAGGGGTTTTCTTCTCTGTATAGGACCGCACAGAATGTTGTAGCTCATATAATATGTCAAATGTTTTTTTGGCGGTATGGTAGTGTTGTGACAACAATCTGTATGTACTTGATATGTGTGATCTGCTCAATTACATATACATTGTACAATCTTTTCTACTTCCCCTTCTTTTTTCTATGAATGGAATTTGGTTGGTTTACCTTCATTATGGAAATTTGAAGTAGCACTAGAAAATTCCTAAACTTCCGGTGGCTATGGCTATCTGCTCTTTAACTTGTTTGGAACATCATGAGTTCCCCAATTTTTTTTCCTACAAAAAAAGGGGGGGGGGGGGGTAAATGTGGCAGAACGTGGTGGCTGTCAATGAGAAAAGCACAAACTGAAAGCGCATTCCATTATGAAATTTGCTGGTGCAATAACTGACGGGAACGTATATAAACTGATAATAAGAGGCTTTGGCGTATGCAGGGCACATTTACACAATAATCAACTAGTATAAACGGATCCATAAGTAACAGTTGCTGGGCACGCACTACAACATCAGCAACGGTAGGGGCAGCTTTGTGTTTGCTCGGTTATTCATCAGTCACCACCGGCCTCTTCCCCCGGGTGTGTGTTCTTCACCTCCTGAGGCCGATCAGCGCGAGGAAGAGCGAGACGTAGTCGAAGCGGTAGACGTGCCTGAGCATGCCGACCTTGCTCTCGTCCCACGGCGGGTACCGGAACAGGAACTCGATGAGGAAGCTCCTCTTGAGCACCGCCTTCTTGTGGCTGAACATCTCGAACGAGTACTTGCCGTGGTACTGCCCGAACCCGCTGTGCCCGACGCCACCGAACGGGATGCTGTCCATGCCGTACTGCAACCAAATGTTTTTTTTTTGGCATATAAGGTTCAGAAAACAGCGTGCATCGATCTATTCAGTGGGGAACAGAAAGAAGAAGAAGAAGAAGAAGAAGAAGAAGAAGAAGAAGCTCAGAGCCTCAGACACTGCAGGAGTGATGCATACATACCTGCACGATGGCGTCGTTGAATGTGACGCTCCCAGACGACGTCTCCTCGATGATCCGGCGCTTCAGCTTCTCGTTCCGGGTGAAGGCGTAGATCGCCAGCGGCTTCGGCTTCGATTTCAGGAACGTGATGCTGTCTTCGATCTTCTTGACCTGGAAAAAAAAAACGGATGCAGGTGCCCGTTCAGCGGCTAGCTAGCGGCATCCATCCGGATTCAGCGAGTGCAACGCGGCAGCAGACGTTCACGCGCACCGTGATGATCGGGAGCAGCGGGCCGAAGATCTCCTCCGTCATGATGTCGGAGTCGAGCGGAGGGTTCAGCAGCAGCGTGGGCTCGATGCTCCTGCACAGTTGGGGGAATTAACATGGCGTCAGGCAGCGGCGCCGGGTTTTCTGCGGTGACACTGCAATCGCCATGGCGATTTCTCTTACAGCGTCTTGGGGTTGCAGTGGCCGCCGTGCACCACGGAGGCCGACACCCTGCTGTCCGCCAGGAGGCTGCTCAGCCTGTTGAAGTGCTTCTCGTTCAGGATGCGCGCCATGTACTCCGGCTTGGTGAAGAACCTCTTCAGGGTCGACTTGAGCAGCTCGATCTTCAGGAAAAACAGGCGTCACAAAAAGTCAGAAAACGTGTATGCCCCCATCATCGGATGGTGCACAGACTGAAATACTATGCCCATCGGAGAAAACTGAAGCGTACAGACCAGAATGGGCGCAAATTCCTCCTCGACCAGCACGTAGTCGATGGCGATGCAAGCTTGGCCGGAACAGGTGGACCATTTGGCCCCAATTATGCGGTTCACAGCTACCTGCGTGTAATATAATCAGCGTCATGGTCATTCTGCCATGGAACACAGCTGAAGAGCATGAACAGCACAAGGGGGGGCGTACCTGGCTGTCCCTGCTGCTATCGAGCCGGTCGACGATGCACGGGCACTTGGAGCCGAGCTCGAGCGCCACCGGGGTCAGGTGCTTGGCGGCCTTGGTCATGATGAGGCGCCCGACACGGCTGCTGCCTGCGAGAGACACCCGGAAACGGCCATCGTCAGACGATACGTTCAGGCAACGGATGCAGGGACTGTCAGTGGCTAGCTCATCATCTCTGTTCAGAGAGCTCGTGCGTGGTCGGATTGTATTACCGGTGAAGAGGACCTTGTCCCATCTGTGCTCCATGAGCCTGTCCCCGACGTCCGCGCCGCCCTCGACGACCTTCACGGCCTTGGGGTCCAGGTACTTTGGGATGTTCGCCGCCAGGAACGCGGAGGTGCACGGCGCGAGCTCGGACGGCTTCACCACCACGGCGTTGCCGGCCGCCAAGGCTCCGGAGAGCGGCTCCAGGGCCAGGCCTGCGTGCAGCGTGCGTGCAAGCATGCCGAAACACACGGTGAGTTCTGATCACGAAAACTGTGTTCAGTAACACGCGCAGAGACGATGTGGTTGCCAATCACGCCTCTGTTCCGATCACAAAAACTCTGACAGTAGCTTCTGAATTTGAATTCACAGCTAGTTTATTTCACCTCCTGCTCCTGATGCCGTCGAGCAATCGTTCACAGAGCACGGTACCGGTCGTTGACAGAAAACAGTTGGTTACTGCAGGTTTAGTTTCACTGGTCTATTAACCCGTGCTCCCGCACGTGCTAGTTAGAGATATTTAATAATTATAGTTAGAGATATTTAATAATTATCTAGCTCTCTTTAAGCAATTAAATGTTATAATCCAGTACATTATGTGATTATAATAAATGTGATAAATTTAGTTACTAACAATTTTTTCACTTTGCATCACACCTCCATATATGTTTGATATGTATTTAATTGAACACTTTGTTTAAGCTATGTGAACAACATGAAAATTGGTATTCTTATCTCTTCTCTTATACATGAATATATAGTGAGTTGGTGACACACACATTATGATTAGTATTTTTATATAAGTAATAACATAAATAATATATTAATAATTATAGAAATAGTAATTTAGAATTTTATATTGATGTGCTTTAAGATTTTATTGTAATAATATAATTTTGATTCATATTTGGGTTTATTTTAACTTTTTATTATGATATCATTGGATAATATATTTGAAAATTTAAGGAATTATTTGATATTATTTTATAATGGCATAAGTGGGTAATTTACATGAAGATTAGAGGTTATTTTAGATTTTTTTATAATGTCATAGGTGAGTAATTTAGATACATATTTAGGGGGTTACTTTAATCTATTTTCATAACGGCAAAGGTGGGTAATTTATTAAAAAAAGATAATATATCCAATGATTATTATAATTAGAGTTGCTGAATTGATGGCGGATGTTTCTGATTTTTGTGAGAATTTGTAGAATTTCTCTATTTTGTTAGATCGTCCACCTAAAATCCAGGTGGCTTCACCTAGAAGCTTGAAAATGAATCTCCAATTATTAATAGTAAGATTTTTCACTGCACCGTGCGTCCACCCAAATCCTCGACAAGAAAACGTACGAGATCTACCTGTCACAAAGGTGACTCCTAACCGACCCCACACCGGGGATCTCAAACACCGTCGCCGTCAGACAGGTTGGTCCAGTCACGAGCCACAGCCATTACGCTGGCTTTTCGCTATCATAGCACTAGCTTGTGCTTGTGTAGTAGCGAGCCTTTCATCAGGCCGCTGTTGGTGAGGCTAGAGAGTAGGAGCAGAGAGTGCCTACGCAGCTTTGTTGCGAGCCGCAAGGATAACGGGGGAGCAATTGCAGTTTGTTGGGGTGGGCAGTGGACTTGGTGTAAACATCTCTGCATTTGCACTTTGGAAGGACGTTTACAAGACGTCTAGACTCCACCATATTAATGAAGTGGGCCGTGACAACTAGTACTCCAACATTTGGCTAGTTATGCCATATGGCCTATGAACGTGCCTCCATTTCCTACTCCTACATCTCTGATTGTAGTTCAGCAAAAAAAACAATAAATATCTACCAGTTCAAAACCTATTTTTCTTACATTTTTTAATATGGTAAATAGACTGGATATGAAAAGTTCTATCGACTACCAGGATCCAATCCAACTGGATCTAACCTAACAGGGGATCTTAGCTGTGTTTAGATCCGTAAAATAGTGGTAAAAAAGTCACATTAGACACTGTAGCACACTGTAATATTTTTCATTTGTTTGTGATAATTGTTGTCCTACCATGACCTAACTAGGCTCAAAAGATTCGTCTCGTCGTGTACATCAAAACTATACAATTAGTTTTTTTATTTACCTATATTTAATACTCCATACATGAGGCAAGAGATTTGATGTAATAGGTGAATAATAAAGTTTGGAGAAATTTTGGAACTAAACACAGCATGCAAAGGTAATGGAGCTGTACCTGTCAAATCTGCCCTCACACACCCTCCTGTCTGTTTCTGAAGTGTCTCGGACACGTTTGGTGCTGGTCACCGATGGGCCTGAGGCTCCAATCGACAGCTCCGAATTATGCAGCTGATGCCACGATCGATGTGATGTCTAACCAACAAGCAATTACTCTCCAATTATGTTTTTGGCGTGTTGGCTATTTCTTAGGCTGGTGTGTGTGTGTGTTAATTTTAATATTCTTACTTCTGAGAGAAGAACGTTCGGTCCTACAGTGGCCTTTGTTTTGTTATCTTCTATAGTTCATAGAACACGCAATCCGAGAAAAAAAATTATACTAAACGAAGTCTATTTGTAAAACCTCTTTACGGATGAGCGTAACTTTTTCGCGACAAATCTAATGATGATAATTAATTGATGATTGACTACATCAATACTACAATAACCATCTTCAAATTATGTGGTCAAAAATCTCATTATATTCGTCTGAGTTCCTAGCGCAATCAATTCTAGGAGAAACCGAACAAAGCCAGTATGTTCATCGCAAACACCGCTGACAAATAGAGTGGGGCAAATTGAGATCGGTCTCGTTCTCACCTATTGGGAGGTTCCAGCAGGAGAAGATGAGCACGACCCCGAGCGGCTCCGGCACCACCAGCGCGGTCGCCGGGAAGGCAACCAGCGGCGCGTGAGCCTGCATCCCCGAAACCACAGGTGTTAAAGTTAAATCCATGACAAGCTCATGCAGAGAGCCACGATGAACGGACTGAAACTGAATGGCTTCATGCTGGTGGTACAAGGCACTGGAGAGTGGAGAGAGAGAGAGAGTATCATTAGCAAGAGAGAGCTTTGCCTTCTCGGGCGCCGCCCACTTCTTGAGGTTCTGCAGCTTGTCGACGACGGACTTCTTCAGAACCCCAACCTGTGATGCGATTGAACACACACGATTTCGTTCCGTGAACCCAAATGGATGGACGGACGGAACGCGAAGCTTTGCGCATGAAAATTGAAACGCCGAGCTAGGAGCGAAAGGAAAAGGCAACCTCGTCTCGGAAGGACTCGGCGCGGTGCTTGCCGAGGTCCGCGCGGAGCACGTCGAAGATGCCCTCCTCCTTGTCCTCGAGCAGCCTGACGAGGCCCCGGAGCTGCGAGCGGCGCCACTCCAGGTCCCGGGTCCTGCCGCTCTCGTACACCTCCCTCAGGTCCCCCGCCAGGCCGCCGAAGCCCAGGGCGACCTCCTCCAGCACGCTCCCCATGGCCGATAGCTCTCGCTGCTCGAGTGCTGGTGGCAGTGGCAGCTTCTCGGGGACTGGGTGCCCTCTCGACGTCTGCAAAGCGTAGTAGTAGCCTGCGCGCTGCGTTGCTGCCGGTGCACGCGAGTTTGTGTTAAATAGTGTGCTGGCCCGTGGCCGGCCGTGTGGTTGGGCTGGACCTGGACTGGTGCACCCGTCGCTCATCAATGGAGCTGTTGGGTACAGGGCCCCAGGGCTCGCTCCAGTGGTGGTGGTGGCCCGACGGATGCGGTTGGGACCGTTGGGTCTGCAGAGTGGTTGACAGGAGACCTTGAGCACGGCTGCCGCGTGCATATCCTTGACCATTTCCCGTACATTCACTTGTGTTTCTGGGAGACTGAAGGCTGAACCGTGCAAAGGATGCAAGAACCGCCGGAAGGGCAGAGCCGTGTGCGGCCGGAGGGCCGACGGCGGCCGAGGCGAGCAGACCCCGTCCGCCTCGAGGCGGACACGTACGGCGACGCAGGCCTGTACGTCGAGCCTCGTGTCCCGGATTGATCGGTGGCGCCGGCAGGCACACCGGTATGTTCAGTTGGGTTGGGGGCATCGATCCGCGACGTCCCTCTCCGGCGGATGGAATGGAAGCCGACTCGGTGGCATCGCGTCATCATCCGGCGCAATAAGTTCTTCATCTTTTCGGGGAGGATCCGGGGGTTACCAGTCCTGTCTCCGGGCCTCATCATCATCCATCGGCGGATAGATACAACGGTTGGCTTCCACACGATTCGCCTTCCTTCTCCTGATGATGTTCTCCATGTGTTCCTCGCCGGCCGCATGGACGGACCGGCTGAATGCTTGCTAGGAAGGACGCATGCGGCACTGTGTTCGCGTCATGAGTTCCTTCTGTTTTGTCTTTAAACTTGGATGATCAAACGGAGCGGTGGTTTTATCTCGGGGTGGTTAATCGCCCGCAGTAATAGAAGTGCGGATGGAGCTTATTGGGACGGCGACGGCGAGGTAAAATTTGTGGGGTTTGGGGCGAGGGTGATGTTACTGTGCAGCCTGCGCTGAGGAACAGTCGACGTGATCAGGCACGTTTTTGGAGAAAAAAAAACAAATAGGCGACGTGACGGCGAGAGCTCGCTGATCTGACGACGATCGTCTATTTGTCTGGCTGGGAATGTGACACGTTAAAAGTCACCGTGGGTCATGAGCCATGGCAGCTGCAGCGGTGCCGGGGACCGGGCCACTCAGCAATTATTTCTCCAAAACATGAAAATTAAAAATTAAAAAAATTGGGCACCCGGCGCACACATGAATCAATAGTCATAACAAACAGTCTTGTCAGAGCTAACCAGCCTAGGGATCCTTCGGTTTGCAAATTGTGTGCTCTCGTGTTTTTTCCGGCCGGTAGATCATTTCCCCTTTCAATTTTTTTAATGTTTATATATCAAAAGATATTGCAGTTTTAACAAAAGATTGACCTTGTAGTGTTATGTCTATTTTTCCTTAAATGTGCAACGTCACATGATTTATTTTCTAGGTAGTTAAGCATCTAATGAAAAGCAACCGTTGCATCCAGATCCAGAGCACCCAAAAACAAGTGGAGTGATTAAACACTAATTCAAGTTGTGGTCAGAATGGTTAGTATAAAGACTAAGGAACCGAGGATATCATGAGCAGATGAATAGACAAAATGGAGCTCAGAAAATAGAAGATTGCATTGCTCTCGGTTGGAATCAAGATATGATCTCAAATTCTTAATGCACATAGAATGAATGAAAAACTAAGGAAAATAACAACTGGACCCTATATATACTAAATGTTACAAATATAAATATTTCTATTCTGATTTCTAATATATATATGGGTATTTATGATCTGTTCTATAAAAAAATCAAGTTATTTTCTGTTCATGAATTGTAAGGGACTGAGTTTTAAATGTGTTTCTACAAAAAGAGTGAGAAGTTAAATGAAACGACCAAGCACTGTCAAACTGCCAATTTAGTTGTTTGTTGGCTCCAAATCTTGGCAGCCTTATATATAGACATAAATGAGAAACAAGAACAAAAGTAATGTTGCAGGTGCTAAATTTCTGTGAAGTGTAGGTATGCTGAGGTATTTGTGTTGGGTACTGAAATTATCATGATTGTTCAGTTTTTTTTCATCTGCTTGATTGCTTTACATTACTACTACATGGAGAAGTTGTAAATTAGATTCTACATTTCGGTGGCACAGGAACAGATTGAAATTAGGACAAAACAAAGACAACAGAATTATCAGTTGTTATTTTGCTGGGTCTTTTGATAAAAAATATTGAGCTTGCTGATACGTAGCTGCAGTTACTAATTGTTTTGGTTCTAGATCTTCTGGTTTGGGTTGCCTCCCAAGTATCGGCTTCCTGAGTTCACCAAGTTCAACGGGTCAGAAGGAGCCAGCTCCATAGAGCATGTGAGCTGTTACTTAACGCAGCTTGGGATGATCTCAGTATCAGATCCTTTGAGGGTTCGGTTCTTCGGCCAGTCCCTTACAGGCCCAGCTTTCGGATGGTACGCGTCATTGGCTCCGGATTCGATTCGAACATGGAGGCAGCTCGAAGATCAATTCCATACCCAGTACCACTCAGAGGCTGCTGAAGCTGGAATTGCCGACATCGCCCAAGTTAGGCAAAAGCGAGGAGAGACTGTGTCGGAGTACGTACAGCGCTTCAGAGAAGTCAAGAACCGATGCTACTCATCGCACATCACAGAGAAGGAGGCAGTCGATTTGGCTGTTCTGGGACTCGCTAAGCCGATCAAGGATCTGGCTTTTCAGTTGGAGTTCACGTCTCTGGCGCACCTGGTGCAGAAGCTTACGGCATATGAGCATTATCATCCTGAGCTGTACCAAGATAAATTCAAGCGCCATGTAAACATGGCCCAGGCGGATGAATCTGACGACTCTGGCGAGGAGCAAGAAGTGGCCGTAGCAGAGTGGACTCGGGGGGCAAACCCTGTCCCGTGCAAGTGGATCAAACAGCAGGGGCTTATGAAGGGCTTCGACTTCGATGTGACCAAAGCAGAGCAAATATTTGACCTGCTCCTCAAAGAAAAACAGATGAAGCTCCCAGAAAATCACAAGCTACCGACGGCACAAGAGCTGCAGGGGAGGCTGTACTGCAAATGGCACCACTCGTTCACTCATGCCACGGGTGAATGCAAGGAGCTGCGTCGTCAGATCCAATCGGCTATCGAGTAAGGCCGATTAATCCAGGCTCAACACACAATGAAGGTTGACACAAAGCCCTTCACGCAAGTTAATATCGTGGAGCTGTCAGACTTCGGATCCGAGGGCCAGGATCTAGCATTCCAGATCAACATGGTGGGACCCATGCGCCGCCATGACAAGCAGAGGAGAGAGGCCGCTTCTGGCAAACGGCCGCAGGACGAACACGAGCTGGAGCAGCAACATGTGACTGAAGAGCAAGTGTGTCACATCCGCAACCAGCTTCCAGCTTCTAATCGGCTTATGGGAAAGTACCAGTACCAGTACAAGTTGCGCCGCCGATACGAATCGGAAGAGGATGAGTACGAGCACCGCACAGGAAGGACACTGGGGAGACGCCAGGCTATACGCGACCACTGGCATTGCCCGTTCTTCAGGTATTGCTGGAATTCCGGCATGAGCCGATTGCCTACTATAGATGATTGCTTGGAGTGCAGGCCTCGAGGGCGCCAGCGGGACGAGACATCGGTGTTCCGGCGCTTAGGGCCCAGAACACGTCAAGATGACCATGTGAGGCGCCCATCCAGCAGTGATTCCGAGTCAGAAGAAGAAGACAGGTACCATCGCCCCACGGTGGTGTCCTGACGGGCTTAATCGCTCGCAGAAGCGTAGAGTGCAGCGCTTGCGCAAGCTGGAAGAGGCAGAAGCAAAGTACCTCGACGTGCTGAGGAAGGCGCGTCCGGATCTCGCGGAGCAAGTCAGGCGACCGCGAAGGGAGGAGAGGCGCCCTCCAAGGAAAGAGTGGCGCCCCAAGCAGACAAAAGCCGATGAGAAGCCATCGGCTGATGTGAACATGGTGTTCGTGCTCCCATCGGAGTTTCGGGCACCTCAATCGGAAGAATTGGCCATCGCACAGCTAGATCTCGGCCCGCGGCCAATCATCTTCGAGAAGCCCAAGGAGAAAAGCTACAAGCACCTGAAGGGATTGTATCTCAAGGGCTTCATCGACGGCAAGCCTGTAAACAGTATGTTGGTCGACACTAGCGCCGCAGTCAACCTGATGCCGTACTCTGTGCTGCGCCGATTGGGTCATTCTTCTGCTGATCTGATCAAGACCAATGTGATGCTCAATGACTTCAACGGACAACCATCAGAAGCAATGGGGGTTCTTAATGTGGAGCTGACAGTTGGCCGCAAGACGATCCCGACTTCGTTCTTCATCGTCAACAGCAAGAGTACATATACGGTATTGCTTGGGAGGGATTGGATCCACGCCAACTGTTGTATCCCTTCCACAATGCATCAGTATCTCGTCCAATGGGATGGCGATGAAGTGGAGGTAGTCCGTGCAGATGATTCCAGCGAGGTTTCGCTCGCAGACATGAACGCTTGGGATGCGGATGGGCAAGAGCCGATCTCAGGGATCGCCCTGGAAGATTGTGATCGGATCGAAGCGACAAAAAATGGACTGAGGCTGGTCTTATCCACTGGCCTCACAGAGTAGACGCATCCTGGCATGCTAAGGGATGTGATAGAGATAGAGAGGCCGGTCCCAGCGACCGGCCCCAAAAAATAGAAAAATCCTGTTTGTGTTCAGAATTCTTACATCATGTACATACGATGGCCTGCTCTGGCAGTTGGCCACTCATCGACTATTTGGTTCCGAATGATAATGGAAGTATAGAAGCGGCCAGCCCGTGCGGTTGGCCAAATAATTTTTCTTGTCATCTCCATGTGTTTGCCGCTGATCTTGTGGATAACGAAGACTCGCCTGCGTTCGCAGTAGGTTTTTCAGACGACGGCAAGCTAGGATATGGGTTCACGTCAGCTGATGATTTGGAAGAGGTTGACATCAGTCCTGGGGATAAGCCACGGCCGACATTTATCAGCAAAAAGTTGGATCCGGTCTTGCGAGAGGAGATGGTTGCACTGCTGAAAGAGTACCGGGATTGTTTCACTTGGGACTACACTGAGATGCCCGGTCTGGATAGAAGCATCATCGAGCATCGGCTCCTACTCAAAAAAGGGTTTCGGCCGTTTCAGCAGCGAGCACGTCAGATGAAGGCCGAAGTTCTAGAAGAAGTCAAGAAAGAAGTGGAGAAGATATTGGATGCTGGGTTCATCAGGCCATGCCGGTATGCAGAATGGATCTCCAGTGTGGTGCCGGTGCAAAAGAAGGATGGCCGATGGCGTGTCTGGGTCGATTTTAGAGATCTCAACAGAGCAACGCCGAAGGACGAATACCCGATGCCTGTTGCAGAGACATTGATCAACGCAGCCACTGGCCACAAAAATGATGAGTTTTATGGACGGCGATACCGGCTACAACTAGATCTTCATGGCCCCGGAAGACGTGAACAAGACCGCGTTCAGAGTGCCAGGCGCAGTCGGCTTGTTCGAGTACTTGGTTATGACCTTTGGACTGAAAAATGCCGGTGCAACGTACCAACGTGCCATGAATTACATTTTTCATGATCTCATCGGCAAATTGGTAGAAATCTACATTGATGATGTTGTGGTCAAGTCCAAATCAGCTGGGGGGCATCTAGAAGATCTACGCCAAGTTCTGGAACGGACTCGAAGGTTTGGGCTCAGAATGAACCCAAAGAAGTGTGCTTTCGGCGTATCGGCAGGACAATTTCTGGGATTCCTGGTGCATGAACGGGGAATGGAGATCGGCCTAAAGAGTCAAGAAGCTGTAAAAACGATGAAACCACCTACTACAAAGAAAGAGTTGCAGAAGCTCATCGGTAAAATTAACTTTGTCAGACAATTTATTTCTAATCTGTCTGGACGCATTGAGCCGTTCATGGGTTTGGTGAAGATCAAATCCGATGATGAGTTTCGCTGGGGGGCAGAACAGCAGCAAGCTTTCGATGAAATCAAAGAATATTTGTCAAAGCCTCCAGTGTTGGTTCCTCCTCAGCATGATAGGCCGTTTTACGTGTACCTATCCGTGGGTGACACTTCCATTGCTTCAGTGTTGGTCCAGAAGCATGACGGCCAGGAGAGGGTGGTTTTCTACCTCAGCAGACGCATGTTAGACGCTGAGACCAGGTACCCTGAAATCGAGAAGCTTTGCCTTTGCTTATACTTTACATGTACGAAGCTTCGTCATATTTTGCTCTCGGCAGAAACAATTGTCATATGCAAATCGGATGTCATAAAGCACATGCTGTCGGCTCCTGTCCTGAAAGGCCGACTTGGAAAATAGATGTTTGCATTGTCAGAGTTCGATATCTAGTACCAGCCTGCAAAAGCAGTCAAAGGATTAGCACTGGCGGATCTTGTTGCAGACAGGATCAGCACTGATATTGCTGCGGTATTTATTCGTGCTTGGGCTATGTTCTTTGACGGATCGGCTTGTGATGATGGGTGTGGTGTGGGAATTCTGTTGGTGTCGCCTCGTGGGGTGACTTACTCCTTTTCTATCAGAATGACTGCCCCATGCACCAATAATCTGGTGGAATATGAAGCCGTTCGCAGAGGGATGGAACTACTCCTCGAAGCTGGAGCAGAAGCGGTGGAAATTTTTGGAGATTCAAATTTGGTGATTTCTCAGCTCACGGAGGAATATAGATGTGAGAGCGAGGCTCTTTTCCCGATATGGATGCAGTGCCGTGAGTTGATGTCACGATTCAGGTACATTAATTTCCACTGGATACACAGGACTCTGAACAATGAAGCCAATGATTTGGCACAGATGGCTTCTGGCTACAAGGAGACAGCCGATGGAGTCGATATGGAGGTTCAGTTTCTAGAACCTGGAGACTGGAGAGCCGATATCTTCAATTACTTGAAGGATTCGGCTCGGGGGGGGCAGAAGGATAAGACTCAAGGCCATGAAGTATGTTCTGATAGGGGATGACATGTTCTACAGGACCTTGGAAGGACTACTGCTTAAATGTCTGGGACCTTCAGAGTCAAATCGGCTCTTGCATGAGGTTCATGAAGGAGCCTGCGGTACTCACCAATCGGCTCATAAGATGAAGTGGCTGATTAGGAGATCGGGTTATTACTGGCCCACTATGCTTGAAGATTGTTTCAAATATTATAAAGGATGTCAGGCATGTCAGAGGTTCGGCAAGATTTAGATAGTGCCAGCATCAGTAATGAATCCGATCATCAAACCGTGGCCATTCAGAGGGTGGGCCATGGACATGATTGGTCAGATCAACCCGTCATCTAGCAAGGGTCACCAATGGGTCTTAGCTGCTACAGATTATTTTACAAAGTGGGTAGAGACAGTGCCCATGAGATCAGTAGCATCAAGAGATGTGATCAGCTTTGTCAAAGAGCACATCATTCACAGATTTGGGATCCCTCAGACTATTACGACCGATGGAGGATCGGTCTTTATATCAGAGGAGTTTAGAAAGTTTGCCGATAACATGGGGATTAAGCTAATCAGATCATCTCCGTATTATGCCCAAGCTAATGGACAGGCTGAAGCATCCAACCAGAGCCTCATCAAGCTCATAAAGAGAAAGATCGATGAATATCCTAGGCGCTGGCATGAGGAGTTGTCAGAAGCTTTGTGGGCATATCGTATTTCATGTCATGGGTCCACCAAGACATCACCGTACCATCTAGTCTACGGCCAGGATGCTGTGTTACCATGGGAGATCACGGCCGGATCAAGGCGTGTTGAGTTTCAAAATGATCTATCTGCTGAACAGTATGCGGCCTTGATGAACGATAATGTGGAGGACCTGACAGAGCTAAGACTTTGGTCGTTGGACAAGATCAAGGAAAATAAGGCTAAAGTTGCCCGAGCATACAACAAGAAGGTCAAGCCTAAGGATTTCCAAGTTGGAGACTTGGTTTGGGATGCAGTGTTGCCATTGGGAACTAAAGACAAAAAGTTTGGTAAATGGTCTCCAACTTGGCACGGGCCGTACAAGGTTGATCAGGTTTTGCCTGGGAATGCGTATATGCTCGAGGAATTGGACGGCGTCAAGTTTCCTGTTGCTGTCAATGGTCAGCACCTCAAGAAGTACATTCCGAGCATGTGGGGGAGTGAGTAATAAGAGCCGATGTAATCCATCTGGCTGTAGTCATGACAGGCCAACACGTTGAGTTGGCCGCAAAAAAAAGGGGGGGGCAACACATTGAGTTGGCCAACAACAATAAAAAAAGAGAAGGGGCCAACACGTTGAGTTGGCTAGTAAAAATATATATGAGAAGCAAACAGCCGATGTGTAACCATCGACTTAAGATGTTTTTAAAACAATTACGAGTTTCAGGTTAACAGGCAGTGCTAATTATCTTTCGAGCCTATCTACTGGTTCAGGAATTCTTCTATGGCATGGATGGCTTCGGTACGGACGGCGTCTGCTCGTGCTACAATCGCTTCGTCATCCTTGTCATCGCCTGTAACTATCTGCTGACTCAAGGTGCTGATCTCTGCAAACTCTGCTTGTATCTGCTCGGCTATTTCCTGGATTTCTTGTTTGGAGTTTGCAATGGAAGTTTCCTCGGCCTGGATGAGTTCCTTGGTGGTGCGGACCTTTTCTTCGAGTTCCGCCAGTTCTTTCTTCAGGAGGTCGAGTCGATTCATGTTGGCAGACACGTCAGCTTTGATATCTAGAGTTGTCTTCTTCTGGTTGAGGGCCTTGCACTTTTGGGTAATGTCAGCTTTCAGAGAAGCTTGAGAGCGACGTGCTTCCATCCTTTGTTGTGCTTTACTCACTTCTATCCGAAAGAATGGAAGGTTGCTGACTGACCAGAGCTTGATTTGTAATGGCTCCGGGAGTTGGAATTCTATTTTCTCGAAGATGTTCTTTATCTTGTTGGAATCATCAACTAGAGCAGTGATCGGAGCAGATAGTAGATCCTTGATGAGTTGAAGCTGATGTGCCAAGTTAGCCGATTGCTATAAGGAAGACGTCTCTGTTCCAGGGACAGTCAGACCCATTGATGCCGGGTCGAAGGAAAGCAAACCTGAAATATCAAAGCCCTATGGGCGTATCTGGAGTTAGAGCAAGATGCATTTATGGGGTTATCGGCTGGTTCAGAATTGGTTTTGTAATGTTACCTGTTCTGAAGAAGAAGTGTTCGGCGGTTCAGGAGCAATCGTCCTGTTAGAGTTGGTGTTGACGTCAAGAACATCGATTGTATTAGCTTGTTCCTCGTTTGCATCCATTAGTGCATCAGGTGTTGCAACCATCTCATGTTGATCCAGGCTTTCTACATTGGGGATTTCTTCAGCTGCATTCTGGAAATAGAATTACAGTCAACCAGAGTACATGTGTGTGCAATAAAGAAGGAGTTTTTGAATGATGAGTTACCTGGTTGGTGTTGGACTCTGATGGATTTGGGGAAGTTGGTGCTGGTTTCTTGACCACTCGCCTCGTGATCATCTTCCTTTTCTTGGTCAAGACTCGGGGGGCAACGCTTGCAGAAGTTTGTCTTCGTTTGGAAGCCGACTGAAGTAAGTCTGGCTGAACAGTCATTATCACTTTCTTCATTGGTGGTGATCCTTTGCAGAAGAGTACGTCAGGAGCAGTTGGAAGAAAGTGGAATGGCTCCCCAGTGCTGGTCGTAGGTTCTGGACCATCTTGTTGCTGCTAACAGGATGAGCAGGATTAGCCAAAAGAAGGGATGGAAGACTTGGAAGGAATAAAATGCATAAATTCAATACCTCTTCCTCGGAGATTATGTATTCAGGATCGATTTGCTGCAGTCGAGGACCTAGAGCTTTCCTGAATACATGTGTTTTCCACATTCCCCACCATGTGCTGAAGCCGATTGATGAGAATGTGAATGGATAGATCGGCTGGTATTGGAATGTGGAGGTCATCGAACATGTTATAGCATCTTGAGCTAGTGAGACCATCAGGCAGATCGGCTCTGCTCTCCACCAAGTGGTGAATATGGAAGTGGGGAGGGACCTGTCCTAGGCCAAATTGCCGAGCTGCTAGACTGGCTGGTAAGATTCATAACCTGGCTTGATAATTCTATTAGAGATGCTGATGCCAACAGGAAGGAAACCAGGTCGAATCATCAAAGAATACAGATGCCGAGTGCTGTCGTCATCGGCAAAACTATCTAGTCTGAAGGCAGTTGGGTTTTCGAAGGATTCAGATTCAGTAAATGGGAAATATAGGGGATTATCTAGTCCTTTGTAGAAGACTCTGAACCAGTTTGCTGCATCTGCTGAATTCAGTTTACTGCCAGGGAGACTGAATAAAGCTTGGCCATAACTAGTACATCTAATTGGTTTGTCATTCTCATCAGGGAAGGAGTTCTTGGTCAGGCCTTGGAAGTTGGAAATATGATGCTGGAAGTACAGTTGTGCCCACAACTGAATAAACCACCAAGGGCCTCCAATTCTCAGTTTCTTGTGGTTAAGCAGGTTAGATGTCATTAAATGGAGATATCTATAGGTTTCTCCAAGGAAAAGTTTGCCTAGGCCGGTGTGATTACCATGGGCCAGGTGATAGGCCAAGGTAAGATAGTTCTTAGTTGGAGCTAAAGAAGGACCACAGAAGATGAAGTGCTCTATCCAAAGATTTAAGAAGGCTGTGTGTTCCTTCTCAGTCACTGGACCTTTTGTTTTCATATGCTGACTCATGTAAGTACCCCAGTTTGTGCAGTTAACCTTAGAAGAAAGTTTGAAGGGGACTTCTGCCATTTTATGAGCAGCAGGATTAGGAGAGCTAATGTCTAGTCCAATAATCATGGTAACATCCAGTAGAGTAGGGGTCATGGGTCCATTACCAAAGAGAAAACAATTCAGAGCATCAGACCAGAAATAGCCGATGGTTTTCAGATGATTTTCATCTTTTTCAAGTGGAGACAACAATAAACTAAGTGCATCGGCTATATGCAAGTCCTGCCACAAGGGCATGTGAGTTTTTGCTACTCTGCTGTACCATGTAATCCAGCTCTCAGGTGGATTAGGCCAGGCTCTTAAGCAGTCGGCCCAGAGGTTCAGATCAATGTTTTGACTCACAAAAGGGATCCTATTTGCTTCACAAGAGATCAAATCTGTGGGGTTTTCATGGGTTTGTGGGCCGAGACTGAAAGATTTCGGATTGGAGGGATGCGACAGAAGGATGTCTGACACCTGAAGTTCAGAAATTCAGAAGTATGTGTGTGGTGTCATGTTTCAGAGTTTTAGTTTCAGAAGCTTGGTAAGCTGAAGAAAACTAAAGGATTAGGCTGAATATTACCTTCAGGCCGCAGATTGCCGTATCATCGGTTGCAGAGCTTGTCGTCTGAGCTGCAGAATCTGCCATGGTTCAGATCTGTTGACTTAGGGTTTGATTGCTGTAGGCTCTGATTCGAATTCCGGCTGCTTGGAGAGTTCTTGCTCGGATTTGTAGAGCTTGGTTTTCGAATTACGCTCGAATTTGAGAGTGCGTCGAGTTCGGTTCAAGCTGGGAGCGATATTCTACTCTTGTGCGGTTTGCTTCTAGTTTGAATTTCGTCGGCTCTTGGATATTTATAGAAGCCTGATGCGTTGCCATCGGCTTTTTGAGAAGTAAACGAAGACACACAAAATTAAAGGAAATTGATTTCATTGATACGAGATCATTACAAGGAAAGCCGATTTTACAAAGGAATCAATCATTTGGCTTTGTGATCCTACCCCTACGATGATACCTACATCTACCAGTCATAGGTATCTGAATACCTACGGCGCTTCGGGCTTCGCGACGGTGCGTCTCCGCCGTCGTCATCGTCGTCGTCGTCGTCGTCGCTGCTGCCATTGCCACTGTCATCGGCACTGCTGCTGCTTCGTCCGCCGCCGCTGCTGCTTTCTTCTTCGCTCCCTTCTGTTGGGGTTTTGAGGAATTGGTGGGGGTCTCCTCCTGCCGCCGTGTCGTCGCTGGAAGAGGAGCCGATCTCTTCGGAGGAGTCGGCTCCTTCCCAGGAGAAGGCGTCGTCTTTGCTGCTCTCCAATTCCTCTTGGAACAGGAACTGGAGGTCTTCCTCTCCTTCAGTCGTGGGTTCGTCCTCTTCGGAGGCGACCCCGAAGTCGAACTCCTCTGCATCCCAGTGCAGAGGAGCCAGCGCCTCGTAGGCCGCTGTTGGGTCCCATTCAGGGGTCGGCTCTCGGCTCTCTGAGATAGGATCAATGGAGGAGGCGGAAAGGGAAGAAGAGGAAGAGAGAGAAGAGGAAGAAGGGGAATCTCCAAAGGAGTTGGAGCCGGAGGAAGAGGATATCGCCATTGCTGGTGCTGGAGGATTGGGGTTTTCTATGCTACTGGCTTTGGGAAGAAGGAGTTCGCTGTGAAGAAGAGCCGATTCGGAGCGAGGTTAAATAGTAGAAAGATGGGAAACGAATCGGCAGTTTTACATTATACGAGGAGCCAGTTGCAGAGACGTTGCGTCTTCCTTGGTGGTTACAACATGTTTAATGAGCATTAACGGGAAGGTGAAGCGACAAATTGGTTTTGGAATTATCATTGCCAAAACCAGGGGGCATGTGTTATCGCCATAAATTAACAGGATTAATTTATGGGCCGAAAGCAAGATGAGCTTAAAGCAGAAGATTGAAGAAGGCTTATAAATCGGCTCCTGCGTGAGCATTTGGGCCACATCGGCCATGTATTCTAGATTTAGTTCAAGATTAGAGATAGAGTCCGATCGGGACAAGATTAGTTTAGATTGTTTCTCAAGTCTCCGGACTATAAATATGTACCCTTTGTTATTCGTAAAGGAGAGCGTCATCACGTCTCGCAAACGACAACTCTCGGCGCATCGTCACCCCTAATCTTAGGGTTTCATCCAAGTAAGCGCCATGCTGCCCTGATCGCGAGAAGCGATCAGGGCAGCGTTGATCTTGCTTTTACCTTGGTATTACTCGTACTGAAGCGTTTTTGATGGCGAGTAATGCTAGTTATCCTGATGTTCATAGCATGACTTTTAGTAGATCCGTTGTGCTTCGTTGCTTATCATCTACGAATATCACGTTGTCTCTGTGCAGTCACGTTTCAATCTTATGCTAGTTCTTGTCGCATAGAATTAGTCGCACAGAGACAACACCCTGCTTCTTTTATGTCTAGTAGATCTAATCTGTTATGGTTTGCTCTTATCTTAGGAGTTGGCGTAATATCTGCTAGGTTAGGCCTTGCAAACGGATTGGATGATCCGGTGGCGTAGTAGATGCTTTATCTTGGCCTTGATAGGGATTGTTCCAGGAATCGGCTCTTGCTAGTTCTTAGGCCTCTGTTTTGGGTTCTGGTTCAGTTGTC
This sequence comes from Panicum virgatum, assembly GCF_016808335.1. Classification (NCBI taxonomy): domain Eukaryota; kingdom Viridiplantae; phylum Streptophyta; class Magnoliopsida; order Poales; family Poaceae; genus Panicum; species Panicum virgatum. Next base: position 43,858,610 of record NC_053136.1, read on the forward strand.
TGTTACGTTCATTAGGCCTAGTCACGTGTAGGATGTTCCGATCTAGCAGTGAAGCTTTTACCATCGTGGGTTAGATTAGCTAGATTTAATTGAAGCAGCTTTACAGTTATTTGCTTTATTCATCAGTATCTGGATAGATGCAGATCCAATCCGACACCGGGACTCGATCGACTCTTTAAAGCTGATGCAAGAGTCGTCCCGGGGAGCCGACCACGGCTCGGACTTATGTTTACACGTGTCTTTGTACGCAGGAAACTGTTCGGAGCACGTTCGCACCCTCCTGATCGGGTATAGGTCAGGTGGCACGCCCGGTTTTCCACAGAACCTCCGGGCGCGTGACGGAATTGCGGGCCGTCGACGAGGGAGCAGTGCCTGCCAGCGCCCCGGCAACCTCCCGGCTCTTCGTGTTGCCCGTCGCTACTCGCCGGTGGGTTTCGACCGACAACAGATGCTTCTCGCATAACAGAAGCAAAAATATTATGTTCACTGATATTATCATAGTGAAAATTCAAGGTGAAGATCAGCGCACAATCTAAAATGTCGCGTGTTCGCCGGCAACCAACCCACCAGTGTGGCCACGCACATACTCCACAGTCCACACCTCCGCCAGCCAGCCAGCCTGCCTGCTTCCTCCAGCAATCGTCGCCCATCTTCGTCGGCTCCGTCGTCCGACGAGGCTTAGCGGCGGCACGGGCCAGTGCTAGGAGAAGGCCAGATGGGGGCGCCGCGGAGTGAGGAACTGGGAGGGAATCAGAGCAACTCCAGTAGAGTGATTAAATTTGAGTGACTAAAATTTATTTTAGTCATTTATTTTTCAAGTTTAGTCACTCAAAATGTAGTCTCTACTCCAGTAGCACCGACTAAATAGACTAAAAAATTGTGGGCCTTACTTTTGTTAGCCTAAGTAGAGGGTGACCAAATTGAGGGGGTGGGAGAGGAGATTTAGTCACCCCCTTATTTTAGTCATCCAAATAGAGGTCCTGCTGGAGATGAAAATTTGAGCAAAATGATTAAAATGTGAATTTAGTCACCTAAATAGAAACCCTGCTGGAGTTGCTCTTAGCCCCTGACTCTTTGCTGTGGCAAGAGCAAGACTCCGCTCCAGGGGCACGAGCGCTAGCCGCGAAGCCATCCGCGCAAATCAGCCATGCGCCATGCCCCCACTGCAGCTAGAGCTAGCCATCTGGGCCTGCTCCTGACCCCGCAGCGCGGTGCAATTCGCATTGCCCGACCTGTTGGGCCTCAGCCAGCACCCTGTAGTCGGCACGCGAGTTTGGTGGCGCCGTTTGCTGTTGTAGTCGGCTCGTGGAAAGTGTTCACTAGCTTGAGGGCCAACTCGAGCCGCACAAGCATTCCTCCTCCACAGCTCCACTGGTACAATGGCGGTGGTTCAAGCGGGAGAATGCTGCAATGCAGAAGGAGAGGGGGCGTCCGAGACGCGAGGCCTCCAGTCTCCAAATGATGCCGGAGACGTAGCCCGCGACTGTGCACTATTATGCACCGTACAAACATGATCCAATGATCGAGAATCGAGAGCGACGTGGCCAATGATGCGCCGGAGCTTGATCCAAATTTCGTATTATGGAGATAGAGATGGGCTCGAGGGGCCAGCCCATATACAGCAACAAGCTCAAATTGCGCCAAATAAGTGGAAATTCAGGCCCAACAACTTTAACGAGGCTCTTGGATTTTTTTTCATTTTTATATTTAAAAAAAAATAAAATTTCAAAAATATATGGCCATTTCGAAAAATTTCAAAACTATACCCCTGTCGCCCCCTGCCTGGGCGACAGGGGGCCTGTCGCCCCCTAGCTGGGCGACAGGACCTAAACGTAAAAAAAATTACATTTAGGTCCTGGCGCCCAGGACGCATTAAACAACGAACTTGTAAAATCGATATAAAATCGTAGAAAAATCGGAAAAATACAAACTCAACTTTTCTGGATTCTATGAAACAAGATCTACAACTTTTGTTATATAAAGTTTTCATTTGATCAATGTATCTTGCTCTATTTTAAATACCAATTTAATGCACTTTTATTTAAATCTCAAGATCCATCCTTTGGATGCATGTCATCTTTGGCCATAGTGTTGCATATGGTGAGCATAGGCTTGTAAAAAATTGGTAGTCCCAGAAAACATTTCTAGAATAAGCTTTTAAATTAAATCTTGCAATATGTCTAGTTTAAATGAGTTATTTATCCATACTGCTATACTGAGTTTTAGAAGCCATAACTTTTATAGTACTATTATTTTATTTCCTAAGAGCTATAAAAAAAGTTTGGTAAATTTTAGATAAGCACAACTAGACCAAATGAATTATTTCAAATTTTTCTAGGTACAAGAACTATTTTTCTTGATTTAGTGCATTTACCTTAGTCATAATTCATTTGGTCTAGTTGTGCTTATCTAAAATTTACCAAACTTTTTTTATAGATCTTAGGAAATAAAATAATAGTACTGTAAAAGTTATGGCTTCTAAAACTCAGTATAACAGCATGGATAAATAACTCATTTAAACTAGACATATTGCAAGATTTAATTTAAAAGCTTATTCTAGAAATGTTTTCTGGGCCTACAAATTTTTTACAAGCCTATGCTCACCATATGCAACGTTATGGCCAAAGATGACATGCATCCAAAGGATGGATCTTGAGATTTAAATAAAAGTGCATTAAATTGATATTTAAAATAGAGCAAAATACATTAATCAAATGAAAAACTTTATATAACAAAAGTTGTATATCTTGTTTCATAGAATCCAGAACAGTTGAGTTTGTATTTTTCTGATTTTTCTACGATTTTATATCGATTTTATAAGTTCGCTGTTTAATGCGTCCTAGGCGCCAGGACCTAAATATAATTTTTTTTACGTTTAGGTCCTGTCGCCCAGCCAGGGGGCGACAGGCCCCCTGTCGCCCAGGCAGGGGGCGACAGGGGTATCGTTTTGAAATTTTTCGAAACGGCCATATATTTTTGAAATTTTAATTTTTTTAAATATAAAAATGAAAAAGATCCGAGGCTCTTCTTCCACGCCCCGGGAGGCCCAACAAACAGCTTGTCCTTGCCGGCACTTTTTGTCGCTTTGGGCCAGGATCCTGTAAAATTGGTTCCCGAAAAGAAGTGGCCTGCTTTGCATCCATAAAAAAAAAACGAAATGGTTGTTTCAGAATGTTCCCGCGATCAGAGTACTCCCGGCTTGCATGCAATTCGTAGCCCCCTGTATGACAAGTACACCGTAACAGCTCACCAACCGCGTCTTCTAAGCTGTAAACGGAACTCCATAATCCTCTCTTTCGCTCCTGTCCTACTAGCTGGCGCCTGGCGCACACACAGTTTCATCCTCAAGTAACCAAACCAGCCACGAAACAGCTACTTTCAGAGCAAGCACTACCCAAATTTGCACAAACAACTGGCCAACTAACCACACCGGCTTTAATTCCTACTTGTGGCTGCTCAAAAAACTTCTTAGCCTCTTAGGAATCTCTAGAATCTTAGCCTGTACAAGAAAGAAGATGAAGCCAGCCTTAGAGTGATGAACGCACCGTCACAAGTCACCAAACCGCGTCGTCTTTGTCCAAGCTGTAAACAGTAGTCAATCCGCCGCCCGACTGAAACTCTGAAGTGAACGGCACTCCAGGTCTCCACCGCACCGCACCGCACCGCCTCCTCCCTAATCATCGTAATCATCTTCTTCGTACGACCAACTCATGGAACGCACCCAACAAAGCTGCCATCACCATGCGCACCGAATGCCACACCGCCTAAACAATGGCCGAAAAGAAAACAGGCTCGTTTCGTTTGTCTCCTTGTCCCCCGGGTTTCCCGGCGAACGGTGACGCGCCACGCCACCGGTGTGTGTCCGTGTGTGCGCGCAGCTGCCCAAAGCCCAAAACCTCATCGGCTCTGGCCGGTGCCGGTCCACAGCTCCCTCTCACTGTGAGAGACCGAGGGGAAGGATCACGAAGCCGGAGCCGACACCGCGCTAGCTCTCCTGTCTCCTCGATCGATGCGACAATGGCCTCGGCTGGCCGTCGCGTCCTCCTGCTAGCGCTGCCACTGCCCCTCCTCCTCCTGCTGCTCGCGCTCCGGCGCGCCGCGGCGCTGCCCGCGGCCACGTTCCCGGGCGACAAGGCGGCGCTGGCGGCGCTCAAGTCCGCGGTGGCCGCGTCCTCCGTCCCGCCCTACTCCTGCCTCGCGTCGTGGGACTTCGCGCACGACCCCTGCGCCGCGTTCCCCTGCGGCCTCCGCTGCTACGCGCCCGCCGCCGCCGCCGCCAACTCCTACCTCCGCGTCATGGCCGTCGCGCTCGACCCCGCGGGCTACGCGGGCGCGCTCCCCGCGGCCGTCCTCTCCTCGCTCCCGTTCCTCGCGTCGCTGTCCCTCGCCGGGAACCGGTTCCACGGCGTGCTCCCGGAGGGGGTCCCGCTGCCGCCGGGCCTCCGCGTCCTCGACCTCTCCGGGAACGCCTTCTCCGGCGCGATACCGGCGTCCCTCTTCGCCGCCTCCTCCGGGCTGCAGGAGCTCTACCTCTCCCGCAACGCCTTCTCCGGCGGGATCCCGCCGCAGCTGGCGCTCCTGGGCGCCCTCGCGCGGCTGGAGCTGCAGCACAACGGCCTCACGGGGCCCCTGCCGCCGCAGCTGGGCGCGATGCGCTCGCTCCGCCACCTCGACGTCAGCGGCAACGCGCTGTCGGGCCCGCCGCTCGGGCTGCTGCTGCCGCCGTCGCTCCTGTCGCTCGCGGCGCGCAACAACTCCTTGTCCGGGCCGCTGCGCGCCACGGCGCTGGCCGCGCTCCCCGCCCTGCAGGTGCTGGACCTCACGGGCAACGCCGTGTCCGGCGCGGTCCCCGGCGCCGCGCTCGCGCACCCGGCGCTGCAGCAGCTGCGCCTGGGGTCCAACCGGCTCGACGCGGTCGAGGAGGCGCCCGGCGGCGGGTCCGCGAGCCAGCTCGTGGAGCTCGACCTCAGCGGCAACCGGATCGCCGGGCGGCTGCCGGGCTGCCTCGGCGCGATGCCGCGGCTGGCGGCCGTCGCGCTGGACCGGAACCGGTTCACCGGCGGCATCCCCGACCGGTACGCCGCCCGCGTCGCGGCCGAGGAGGCCACCGACCAGTGGGTGCCGTTCGCCAGGCTGATGCTGCAGGGGAACTACCTCTGCGGAGCGCTGCCGAGGCAGCTGAGGCTGCTCAAGGAGGGCGGCGCGGCGGTGAGCCTGGCGGACAACTGCCTCCCGAGGTGTCCGCGCATGTTCTTCTTCTGCCAAGGGGCGCCACAGAAGGACCACGCCGCGTGTCCCAAGTGCGAGACTTCGATCCATCGTCAGGACACTCTGCTGCGGATGCCCTGACTGTAAATACTCCACTACTAGTGTCGTTGACTTGCATTTATGATCTCATCCTGAAAGTCTGCAACTCCAGTCGCTTGTACGGATTGCCCGAAGAGCTAGAGAATGCGTTGTAAACCAATTGCCTGTCCTGTTTGAGCTGAATAAGGCCCTATCAGTCTATCACCAACACATGTCGCAGCCTTGCAGGCACAAGGTCAACATTTCATTCATTCACTGAAATGGCAGATACATTTCACAAAATTGAAGCACGGGATCAGGTTTTGGTCCTTTTACCTAGGAGCTTATGCAAGGTTTGAGGCTTTGAGCATGATGAAACTTTCACAGAATGCAAGTAGCGTTTTGGTAAGATCGGTGTCAGTAGTTGAGCACTCGTATAGATTTTAGAGGGTGCATCTATTATGCACATTATGCGGTGAACATAATTCTTAATGCAAACTTCAGGGTCAAACTTTCACAGAGTTTATTCACTAGAAGCTTTCTAAATGTAATATGCGATGGAGTTTGGTGTGAGCATCAAAGTTTCACATAAATAGTGAGAATAATTATCTCTTACTGTTACACATTGATTTGTATGTACTTAGAAAAAGACATTCAAGGTATTTACATTTTTGCAAGACAGTCAGAATGATATATAAATTAATTTTCAAGATGAGGTAGCAAATATTTGTGCATTTACTACTGCTTAAGCTATGTTAAGCAGACCTAACGAGCTAATGTTCTTCCATTGCTAAAATCAAATAGTGCACATTAACCAGGTAATGTTCCTTTTAGGATTGCTTTTTTACATTTCAGTATTTTTTTAAGAAAACTGTACTTATCCAATACTCCAACCTTTTCTGCAATAAGCATATGTTCAGATTAGTTTTATTATTGAGATATATATAGATCAGGGCTAGGGTGGTTGTGCCAGAATCCAGCTGCGGTGAAATGAGCACTCCTTGTTTATTGAGCTACATATAGATCACGTCTTCCTGTGTTTTTCATGGATAGTATTTCTGTTCCAACTGTTTATTGAAGCAAAATATCTGGCATGTTCAAGGTGACTGTACCTTTCTACCTTCGAAAAATTTGAAGCAAGGTTCAATCTTCAAGCACATAGGATATTTCAAAAATGAATAGCAATCTTTACTGTAATGATGTCCTTTTTTGTCTGTGAGCAACTGAACATGGATTTGAATGTTGTGCATGTTTTGGATCATTGCTCTCACGCCTTGTGAAAAAGGAAGCTATTTAATCACAGAAAACAAACTATACCTCCTAGCGAATCCTCTAGTTCATCTCATCTCACCATCTTCTTGGCATTCACTGCCTATGAAACATTCCATGATTGATTCACATTCTACTCGACCTGAAGGCAGTGGAAACTGGAAAAGAACAAGTTGAGAGCTATCCTATTCCTATTTCCTACAGAAGGGAAAGGTGAAATGATGTCTGAATAGTGCCTGGTGGCTGGGTTTTTAAGGCGTCGCCTAGGTGGCAAGGCGGTTTCCCATCGCCTTGCTTAAGGCTCGCCTTAGCCCGCCTAGGCGTCGCCTAGGCGACTGAGCGGCTCCCCATCGCCTCGCCTCGCCTTACCGCTTTAAAAACCTGGTCATACAACTCAAATGGAGGATGGCAGTGGATTCCTGAATCAGCTTGTGCTGGATTGCATATTTCCCTAATCTTACTCTTGCTGTCTTGCTTAGTTCTCTGCCAAGCTTCCAAAATGCGGTTCATCAGATTCTTTTTCACTATTTTGTCACAATACTATCAGCTGCTATAGTCTTGTTTCTGAATAAGCTATAATGCTTTACGCAACTTATAATAGTTCAGAAAGAAGTCTGCTGTTTTAAGTTCAGGTTTTCGAAATCGTCTATGGACAGCTTCGTTTGCATGGTGTCCCAGTTACAGTGGATTCTAGAACTGTCTTCTTGTTTCGCTCACAAAGGGTCGATCGAGAGGAAAGTTCCCCAGTACATTAAGCGTCGATCTACCTAGTGCTAGTTAAGGCAGAAGAGTGCCGCAAGCACGGAACCGTTGCCGTGCAACCCCATGCTCGCCTTTTAGTAATGGTCTATTGGATCCTCCTCTGCTCGCAGCTCTACGTGATGCTGTGGTGTTTGGATCCAAGGACTAAACTTTAGTCCATGTCACATTAAAAAAACTTAAAACCACTTAACCGTTCTTGCTGGAGCAAACATTTCTAGTTTGCAAAAATGTGCAATATCAATGTTAGCACAAAAAACCAAAATAAAAAAGCTGGGTAACATCTGGGCGTGAGTACTAAAGCTCAAAGATGGCATAAGCCATCTTCAGTCTCCACTCGATAACGACATATGCAACTTTACGCCGCCATCCATTCACATAATGCTTAAAGCCATCAAAACAGAATAAGCATAAACTGTCGCAAGTAGATATCAAATATAGGAGCGAATACATAGTCCTCACTCGGTCACTCTCATCTCATGACACAAACCAGAGTACCAAGTCTCAGATTCTGACAGACAATTAGTAATCAAAAGGCTACAGCAAAATATAGCAAAAAACCTGAATTTAGAACTGCAAGTTTCTAAATTATGGAAAAAGCAGCGGTTCAAAACTGGAGATCTTGATGGAAGACCTTCATGCTGAAATTTATCACTCCTAAACTCTAACAGCCCTGTTAAGGCTCACCATCCGTGCACCACCATCACCAGCTCTCGCTGAGGAACCAGACTGGTAGCGACCCCTTCCATCCTGGAACCGTGAGCCGCCGCTATAGCCCCCACAGGAACCATGGTTTCCTCTGTCCCTCTGGTATCCACCACCCTGGCCACCTCCACGTCTGCCAGCATGTCCAGACCGGTTGCCCCCTCTCTGCCTCCCTTGTGATGACACAAAGTTGTCCTGCCACTTCCCCTCCTGACCGTCTCCCCTGCGCCTGGGCGGTACCCCCTCAAGAGTACCACCAGTTCTTGCCTCATATGCCCTCTCATTGCTCTCCACCAGGACTGAGAGTTTATCTGCCATCTGGAAGAGTAGCCCCTGAAGCCTAGTTTGATCCACACTGTGGAAAACAATAGACTTTGTTGGTTGGTCCCAGCTAGCATGAAGCTCTTCATGCATCATCATCTTGCTAACAATGCTGTGAGCATGCTGCTCACTGAGATCAAACATGGTTGTGAGCTGGTTCAGGCTCAAGGACTCGTAGCAAGAAGAGTACGAGAAAAGATAGGTTCTAAGGGCTTCCTCCTTGATCTTAAGCTTCAGCATCTCAAGAGCATGTTCCCTGTTCCTCAAAAGCTTCCAGATCTCCAGCGAACTTATGACACTGAAAGCCTTTTGGTGGTCACCCTTGTTGAGGGCTCTTGTGGCAGCCATTACATGATCCCTCACATTTTCCGGAGGCCCAACAAAAGTCTGCCTTTCACTCACTTCAAGAAGCCTGCGGAAAGTTCTGCTCATAGGCTTCCGATTGTCATAAGTACTGGCAGCCATATTGGGGACTTCAATTAGCATCGCACAGATCAAGTGTGTGGCTTCCAAAAGCTCCAGGTTTATATGCATATGGTAAGGCATCTGCCTTCTCCTCTCAAGTCTTTCCTGCAGGAGTTAAGAGTGGCTAAATCATTAGCACTGATAATCAAAAGCACAAATCATGTATTATCCTTGTATAAAATATCCCAATTGAAATCTATACTTAAATTAAATGAATATAAAAAATAGACTAAAGTGCAGTTTAATATTGGCAAAATAGGCGTTTTGGTCCCTTAACTTTATCTCGAGGGTCAAGTTCATCCCTCAACTTTTAAAATGGCCAATTTAGTCCCTCAACTTTCATTTTTGGGTCAATTTTGTCCTTTTATACTTATGTAACACTCCATGAAGTACACCTAGATGTCCTACCAAATCCAAGAACTAGCTAGCTCTCCACTCCTCCTTGCTCGAGTAGAGCAGCAACCAGTGATTCCTCTCTTATCAGTTTCTAGCACAATAGTACTGTCAAGCTAGGAATGCAGTAGCTGCATGCTCTTTTCTCTACAATACGAGCTTCACGTCAGCTCCCATTTCCCATTCCCCGCAAAAGTAAGCATGCAATAAATACTAAACAGATTTGTAAGCCTCTCTCTCTCCTCAGCTGCAATCGGCAAGCTGTGTCTGGCTGCTACTGTGCTTCAATTTATCTCAGTATAAGCAGACCACTAGCTAGCAATACCAAGTCAATTCCACCACAATGAAAATTGAGGGGAGGAGCTAAGGGTAAAATAGTCTTTTTGCATTACTCTCATGCTAACATGAACCACCATACCAGCGCAAGGATAATTTTGAGCTAAGCATAGAAGTTGGAGGACTAAATTGACCCTCAGAGCATAGTTGGAGGACTAAAATGCCTATTTTGCCTTTAATATCACTGCAAATACCTTAAAGCAACTACATCCATGTTATCAAAATTTACACAACCAAATATGGAGAAAAAATGCCAAAGTTTGGAATCAACATAAGAATTGCTGTGTAAAATAGGATCAAGCATCATATTAACATATTATAGAGAGCAACGGAAAAAAATAATTAGCAGGCAAGGTATTGACATAGTTTGACATTTTTTACAACTATCAGTGTTTTGTGTGTGTGAATTGTGATTTGGGCCCATATGCTCAGCATTTACATGACAAGCAGAGTGAGTAGCATGAGAGGTTTATATTTACCTGTTCGGGAGTTTTTTCATGGTATCGGCTTTGTTACACACCTTGTGCAAGCAGTTCTTTAACTCTTCCAGTTGAGTAGAGCTCAGTCAAGCAGCCATGAGCTTCACTTATCAAACCAGCCCTGAAAGCACACAACCCCAGCTGTGCCATGACTCTATTGAACAAAATTTTGGAAGATATGTCCATAAGCTGAACACCATCTTGCAAATGACTCATTAAAAGTAAGTCACGAGCCACTGAAAACTCATCAGAGATTGCATGGTGATATATATCACAAAGCATGGCACGGGCTTTGGTCCTTTCATCTCCATACTTGTAGATTAAGGACATCAATCCATCCATCAAAGCTCTGCCACTCTCTGGAAAGGTAGGCTTCCTGGGCACGACCTCCGGAATCACAACAAATGGCGGTGTTCCCCTATTGGCATCCATTGTTTGATGCTCATCACCAGTCTCTGCATCCTCCTCCACACTGTCTTCAGGCTGCTCTGCCAATTTCCTCATTGAATCATATACTTCTTGGGGTTTGTAGTACACTAGCTCAACACGACGCAGTGCGACCTTAGCAGCAGCTTTGAGGTTCCCAACCCTTCCAAGTAATCTTGGACATTCTGTGCAACAACCAAGAATAGGGGTTCCTCTCTAAGCCTCTGAACATAATCTTTTGTGTATGGATCCGAGCACTGTAAGGTCTTGAAAAATTCAGTGTCCAGTCTCTCCAGGAATGCAACCAGGTCACCGGTAACATGTATTGTTCCATTGAAGTCTGCACCCTTCTGAGTTTCTTTCTCATCAGGCTCCAGTGAAGTGTCTACTACAAATTAGGATACTGCTGGAGCATATCAAGCACAAGAAGCATGTTGTTAACACACTTCTTCCACACATTGACCGGCGTATGCCCAAGTAAGCTAGGGTTGACATCAAACTGTGCAGATATCACATGGAAAAGGATTTCAAGCTTCTGAGCAGGTGTTTTGGCCACACGGGTCAAAAAGGTTAGCTGTTCAACACGCTCAATCCTTCCAGTACCTTTCTTTCCCCTTGATGCAACGATCTCCTTGAGTTTCTTATCAACAATATCCCACGTGATTTCACTTGGATCTTTCAAGAACTGCTTGTCCATCATCTTATCTTTCTTGTTCAACTTCTTTATCCAACCATCATTGTCATTTTCATCTTCTGCATCCACTTCTGATTCCGATGTAACTATCTTCTCAGGATCTTCAATCTCTGCGTCACTGTCCTCATCTTCATCATCCTCATCTTCATCCTTGACATCTGCAGCTTCATCTTCAAAGCTCTCTGGATGCTCCCTGCACTTCTGAATCTGCTCTTCGTACTGCTTGTTGTTCTTCTTAAGCTTTTGTTTCATCGCATTGAATGCTCTATAATTGCTGCTGCTCATCTTCTTCTTAGCCTCTTTGTTTGCAAGGGCTTCAGCAAGGAAGTCCTCCAGTAATACAAGTGCCTTGATATACATCTTTGGAATCTCAGTTGATTCGTTGACACGTACAACCTTCTCAAGATGTTTGTTGAGCTTCTCAAAGCTCTCCTGCAGGCTAACCCAGTCATTGATCTTCATAGCATTACGCATCTGATCAACAATAGATCTCATCTCCTCATTGTGCTTGTCCTTCAAAGAGCGAATCACGCGGTGGCCTGAATCAGACTCATCACTATCGTCTTCTTGGGTCTTCAAATAGCGGTTTTTGATTCCACGCCCCCCATTACCATGATCTTCAACATCTTCACTATCACTGCCCTGTTCTGATTCGACTTCTTCCTCCTCCTCGGATTCACTATCCCCCTGAAGTTGCGAAGAACCAAGCAGTAAGTATTGCAACCAATGACAACGATGACACTAAGTACCAATTACTGCAGTATGGACACAACGCGAATGCTGCCATGCTGGGGTTATTGCAATAGAGAAAGTAAGTACCTGTCCCCAGAAACGGGATGTCTGCATGGTTGCTGCTGCTGCTTTTGCTTCGACTTGGCTCAAGCTCTGCAAAGTGTAAAAGGATGATGAATTATGAAAAAAAAGAATGAAAAATGCATTTGAACTCTGAGGTGAAGGAAAGCAAAACAATTCTTGAGTCCAAACTTGAAATAAAATCTCATAAGGACTCCTTCAAAAAATTACAGAAGAAACAATAACTATGAAACAGAAGATAACCCCGGCAATAGACATTTGACAATTAATGGCAAATCTCATAAGGAATCCTTCAAAAAATTACAGAGGAAACAATAACTACGAAACAGAAGATAACCTCGGCAATAGACAATTAACGGCAGCTTGCCCAACCAGAAAAACACATCGATCTGACAAGAATGCTGGGGTTTACGCTACCTGATCTCCATACAATTACAAGCAATAAAAACATGCTCTGAGCCTAGCAGCACAGCGTGATACACCGAGTTAAATGGAACGACAGATTCGTAGCCCCAAAACAAATTTTCAGCACAAGTTAACAACGAGGACAGCAAACCGAGCTCCCACTCTGAAATCGGGCTAGAACCAACACGAATCAGTTCGCCTCAGAACCTCTACCACGTCACATGAATCCGAAACTTGGGGGATCCAAGTATAACCTAAGAATCTACCGGCGAAATTCACACAGATAAAACGGGGGCATATACAACCACATGGCGCGGGATTGAACGAATTGCTCGCCCCCGTCGAAAGAAACCCGAGATGCGGGAACGGGAACGGCTTGCTGGACGCCAGGCGCCAGGAACCACCGATCCGGCGGGGACGATTAGCGACGAGGGCGATGGATTCCGGAAGGAGGGGTTGGACAAGAGGGGGGGCGACTGCTCACCTGGAGCCGGCGACGAGGGCGATGGAACCTAGAGTTCGGGTGCGGCGGGGGTGGGGCGGCGGCGATGTCGCGTGGGTTGAGGATACCATTACAAAAGAGATTAATTGGAATGTTACTATTACAATTTGTCAAAGTTGGAAATATAAGGGCATCTCCAAGAGTTTGCCATATTTTATTTGGCATATCTTGTGTTTTGCCAATTTCTAAAAAGATATGCCAAATAAAAAAGAGCTTATCTCCAATAATTTGGCATAATTCACTTGCCAAATCCAGATCTAACTTACATCAGGAACTCTGAGAGAGAAACAAAATTATATTTATGTCATTTCACCTCTTGAAACTTAAATCATGAACCCTTCTTTGTTATTTATTTCTTTTTTACCCTCCCACCCGACTAGAAACCACGATGCCAACCGCGCGCCGCGCGCGTATATTTACGCGCTGGAGGCTGGTTTTTCCCAAGTTGCCAAAAATTGTCAAGTCTTTTGCCAAACTGTTGGAGGAGTATTTTTAACGTTTTTGCCAAAAATCAAAGATAGCAACTCGATTTACCAAACTCTTAGAGATGCTCTAACATTGCAATTCTTCATATTGGAGATATGCTACTAGAATACATTTTTTCCACTTTGGGGCCACACGCAGTGTATACGACCTTTGTACTTTCACGTATAGACCTATTTACTTCTGTAGATCAATCTCCCTCCATCTCTCGTACATCGCTCCAGTGAACCTAGCAGGCCGGCTCTGGGCCTAGATGGGAGGGGCGACCGCCTAGGGCTCACGGCCGGGGGAGGGGGCAGGATCAAATATGTACTATACAACATCGATACACATGAGTATAGGCCCAACAGCAACTAGCTGCAGATCGCTTGGCTCGGCATACGGAAAAGAACTGAAGCGTCGAGTCATCCATCCGTCGTCACGTCGCTTCGCATCGCAGACTTCGTGCTCCTGCCTTTTTTTGGCTGTCGCCGCCCGCTCGCCCGCCCGGCGTCCGTCCGCCCGTCCGGCGACGCTGGTGTCTGGCTGTCCGGTGATCGCCTGCTGCCGGCCTGCCTTGAATCGTGACGCATTGACTCATCCCCTCCACGCCGCAGCAACCTTTTGCAATCAGCAACAGCAAATCGTCAGTGAGTAACTATAACTAATCTAATAATCTGTTACTTTGTGACTATCAGACTCTAGTTAGATACTTAGATTTCTAGATTTAAACTTCTAACTTTACTGTTTATTTTCCTTTACAATTTAGGTGTTAGAATGTTACCTAAGAAGCATTTGTCGGGATAATGTTATATTACAATTTAGGTTTAAACTTCTAATGTTCTAATTTTCTTATTATTTATTTATAAAGTATTTGAGGTAATTATATTAGTTTTTTTCTGTTCTTTTAGTTTGTATATACTATCAATAATGTTCTTCACAAATTAAATATATATTATTAGTATTAATATTTTTTTATTATGTTACAAATAAAAAATATTTAGTCTAAAGGCCCATAGCGTCTGGTTCGCTCTAGGCCCTTGAATTCACAGAGCCGGCCCTGTAACCTAGCCGCTGCACGGTGCACACGCACCCCACTGCCGCCGCCGCTGCCGGGCGCACTGCCGAGCAGCCTGACGCGCAGGCAGCTGACCGCGCCCTGCAGAGCCTGCCTGCCGCGCCCTGCTGCCTGCCGGCGCGGTCGCTTGAGTGGAGCGGCGCAGGCTTGCAGCGCTGCATCGGAGGGCTGGGAGTCACGGTTTGCAGTTCTTTTGATCTTTTTGCTTGCACATGTCACGGTTGCAGGCAGCTTGATGGTCAAGCACATATAACAAAAAGAGAAATTTGTCTGTAGGACACTCTAAAAATATGGTTTTGTGCGCTGCACACTATACTCCTTGAATTAGTCTGTACCACACTCTGAATGACTCATTTTGTGTGTGGCACACCACTCCCATTAAACAACTCTTTTGCTTGCTGAGAGGTGAGAGAACATTATGTGAAAAGACCAAAATACCCTTAACAGTTTAAGGGGCCACCGCGCTAAGCCGTCCGTGTTCCCCACCCACGCGCACTGGTACGCCTCCACGGCCTTCGCCTCGTCCCCTGCGGCCATGGCCATGGCCGCGCGGTCGCCGTAGCTCCGGTGCGCCAGGACCATCAGCACGTAGGCCGCCTTCTCCTGGCACCCGGGCTCGTCGGCCCAGTTGAGCACGTCAACGAGGAACGGCATTGCGTCGGGCGCGCGGCGGCCCTCCGGGCAGGCCGCCACGAGGTTGTAGAGCGCGATGAGCGCGCGGTCTGTGACGGGCGCGTCCCCGACGGACGCCACTAGTGTCGGCGCGAGCCCGGCCGCCAGCAGGTGCGGCGCGTTGGCGGGCGCGATGGAGAGGTTCAGGAGCGCGCGCAGCGCGTCGTGGCGCGCCTGCTCGGTGTCGCACGCGCCCTGGAACGCGCGCACGAGGAACGGGGCGGCGCCGGACGCGCCGATGACGGGCTTGTTGGCGTCGAGCACGCTGAGGCAGAGGAAGTTGGCGACGACGGCCTCCGTGAGCGCGGCGGACGCACCGCCCTCCGCAATGCGGAGCATCTTGTGCACAGCGCCGGCCTGCACGATCGCCGCCTTGTTCCTGGGAATCGCAGCAACCAACTCCGACGACTTAGAAACCAACCAAATACACCCAGATCTGATCACGAAGCGGAGGAAACAGAGGAGCGCGAGAAGGAAAACGCGCGAGACTCACGTGTCGTTGCCGATCCCCAGGTTGAGCAGCGCGTACAGCACGGCGTCCGTGACCTCCTCCCCGCCGCCGCCGCCCTCGTCCAGCATCGCGACGAGCGGCGGGACGGCGCCGAGCATCGCGAGCATCTCCCTCGCGGCGGCGGCGTCCTTGGCCTTCCTCCGGACGGCCGCCGCCGCTTCGACGCGGGACATGCAAGCGCCGCCCCCGGCGCCCTGGAGCGCCCCCACGACGCCCTTGAGCTCCTCGAGCGCCTCCACCTTCCTGTCCGCCGCGTCGGCCTCGTCTTCGTCGTCGTCGCCGCCGCCGCCGCACTCGGAGGGCGTAGTCGGTGATGGCCCGAAGCAGCACGACCGCGCGTCCTCGGCCTCGCCCTCGCCGCCGCGCGCTCCACCGCCGCCACCATGGCGCTCACGTGCCGGCGACGCGCCTCCTCCAGCCCCGACCGCAGCCTCTCGTTCTCGATGCGGACGAGCACGTCGATCTCGACGCTGTGGCGGTAGAGATGCGACAGACGCCGTGCGAGGCCGGCGGCGGTGCGGAATCGGGCAGGCGCCCGCTGGAGGACGCGCCGACGGAGCAGAGGGCCCTGCCCTGCTCGTCGTCTACCGGCGCGAACGCCCGCGGCTGCGGCACCGGCACGGGCAACAGCGCGCGGTGCCCTTCCATGGTCAGGCCGTCACCCGCCGAGGAACAACGCCGCCGCGTCGTCGTCCAGCGCTGGCCTGCTGCGAGACACGACACGCGCAAGCGATGAATCGATCGCGGCGAGACACGCTCCTCCACCGTGAATGGATAAGGAATCAAGGGATAAGGTCCCGGTGGAGGAAATACTGGGGGCATTTTAGTCTTTTTCAGGTCATATTCTTTCACCACTCAAATTGAAAATGAATTGTTTAATGGAGTCAATGTGCCACACACAAAAATTTTCACTCGAGGTGTGCTGCAGACTATTTCAGGGAGTGGAGTGTGCAGCGCACAAAATCACGCTTTGAGAGTGTTCTGTAGACAAATTTCCCTAACAAAAATCTCTAAAAAGTTTAATCCTTCTAGTAGATAAACCATGAATTATAGGTCTATATTTAATGCGTACAATGAACGAGTGCGCTCGGCATGGAGCTTGCGCCCCAGGGACCGGGGGGGACGCCGGCACCGGCGCCTCCGCGGCCCTGCTACGCGCGCCGTCTTCGAAGCGGTCCATGATGGCGACGGGCTCGCTGACCTCCGCGCGCTCCGCCCAGAGCTGCTGGTTCCCAGTGACGTTGACCAGGCGCGCGCATGCCTCGCCCATGGCGGCTTCGGTCGGCGCGGCCGCGGCGGTGGCGACTGGCGAGGACGCAGAGGAGTACGGGAGATGGAGGGAGATTGATCTATAGGGGCAAATAGGTCCATACGTGAAAATACAAAGGTCATATATGCTGCGTGTGGCTTCAAAGTGGAGAAAGATGTATTATACTTCCTCCGTTTCAAATTGTAGGTCGTTTTAGCAAATCAAGATATATAATTTTCGTCATACATCTAGACATAGTGTTTGTCTAGATGCATAGCAAAAATTATACATCTAGATTTGCCAAAACGACATACAATTTGGAACGGATAGAGTAGTAGCATATCTACAATATGAAGAATTGCAATGGTATATTTTCAACTTTGACAAATTGTAATGGTACCATTTTAATTAACCCTTACAAAAGATGCCCCCGACGTCCATACCACTAAAAAGTTTGGTGGCACCTCTATAACATCGCGTTTTTTCATTTTGACGTCTGTACCATTCCATCCACTATCCTTTAGAAGTTAACAGATTTAAGATTCTGACATGTCGGTCTGACCTAGTGAAATGACCATTTTGCCCTTCCATTCTCACGAGCTCTTCCTTTGCTCCTTTGCCGCCGGCTCCTCTGCGGCTCCTCCTCTGCCCGCCGCCGCGCGAGGCTCCCAGTCGGGGCTGTGCAACGCCGCCGCGCCATGCCCCCCTCCCCTCCCCGTCGGGGCCGCAGCCCACCGCCGCCGCGCGAGGCTCGCCGCCGCGCCCTGCCCCCTCCCCTCCCCTCCCCCGTCGGGGCCGCAGCCCGCCGTGGCCCTCCTCGAGCTCCGCCGCCGCGGCTGCGCGCTGGAGGCCTCGAGCGGGCCTCTGCCGACGGGAGCTTCTGTCGCCGGCGTGGGCCGCCGCCGCGGCTGCGCGCTGGAGGCCTCGGACGGGCCTCCGCCGGTGCGAACGCCGGCTCGGCCGGGCTGCTGCCGGCGCGGGCCTCGCCATGGGCAGGCCTCCCCTCGCGGGGCGAGCCGCCGCCGCCGCCCGTGCGAGCCAGGGAGAGGGAGAGAGGAGAGAGAGGAAAAGAAAGGTGGGGGAGGAAGAAGAAAATGATAAGTGGAGCCCGCTCGTCATTGAGAGGAAAGAGTTGAGCAAGTTTTCGACCCCTAAGGGCATTATGGACTTTTTGCAGCTCCGTTGCCCTCCGTTAGCATCCCTTCCATCCCTAATGGTACAGACGTCAAAACAAAAAAACGTGATGTTATAAAGGTGTCACCAAACTTTTTAATAATATGGACATCGGGACCATCTTTTGTAATAGTATACATGTAAAACCCTCTGAGTTGAGACGAGACGAGAGGGAACAGGGAAGAAACCGTAGATGATGTTGGTTCGCGTGGGTTGAGGACCAAGAGGCGGTCGGTCCAATAACAGCCCAATATAACAGGCCCAAATCAGCCCACAAACTATATAAATCTGGAGCGTCTCGTTTTCTGTTCACGTGCACTTGTTTGCTTGAACAAAGACAGAATTGCAGCCTTACAGGACTATACATAATCATAGTGTAATAAAACAACCTTATGAGCATATGAATGCTACAGAAACATATGAACTGCTGTACCTAATAAAAGCAAACTAGTATGAGCTTATCGTCATGTGGGTATGGTATCAACTTTTTTTCCCCTGGTGCTCATTTAAATCTAAACCATGCTAAAATTGCTAACAGCCGTGATAGTTAACATTCCTTTTCAAAAAAAAATCATATTCAGTATTCTGAAATAATTGATTCAATATTTTTTAAAAGCGTATTCAACATTTTGAATAAATTATTTCAACAATTATTGGCAATATCGAAATAGTATATCTAGAATGTTGAAATGATATATATTTTGTTAATTTAATACAAAAATAAAAGCATAGGCATATTGGATGCCATTTTGTTAATAAAATTCAACCTTATTCGTTTCTTGTGTTTTCCATTTTCGTTTTTCTTTACATTTCTACTATCCTTTCATTTTTCAAGTGTTTCATAACAACTAAAAGTATTTGTTTACTACAGTTCTATGAAAACTTATAACACTTATTTGTAGTTCTATCTACTTATCTATGGCAATATTTGAAGTGGAACGTTGCATCGAGTTAAATGTTTGAAGTGGTAATATGCGCGACGTTCTCGATTTGGATTACCAATTCTTGACCGCTATCGACATGTTCCCGATTGAAATATTTCGTTTCCGTAATCATGTATATCTAATTTCGCTTTCCCGATTGACTTCTCCCGATTCCGTTTCTTTTTCCGAATAAAAATATGAAAACGAAAGTGGTTAGAGTTTTTTCCTGACTGTTTCCCCGGCTGCTTTCATCCCTACTCGCGCGTACGTGCAGCTTCCTTCCAATTTTAGCCCATCATGTTTCAGGCTTTATTTTTAACCCAGCAACATTTTACTATTGTCTATTTCAGCCCATGGAAAAGGAAACCAAGGACCAGGGGACAAGAGGCGCCAGGAAAATGTACGTGCCTGTAAATTCAGTTTTTTTTCTTTCTTTCTCTGTTTTCATTCGTGGTCAATAATGGTGATGGTTCCTAATCATTGTTTGGAGGTTATTAATCACTAATGCATGGCTACTGGAGGAATAAACATATCAACGTCCAGCTTTCCTGGACTTGTAAATATTTTTTTTTGAAAAAAAAGCAACATGAGAGCCAGGCAGAATGTCCATTTCAAAAACAAAACCCGAATAATGCGAGTACGAGGCTGCCCGCCAGCACAGCGAGATCTAACAAATTCCCCATGTGGCACGAACAGCGTCGGAGCTTAAACTAATGGCGCTTCCACGCTGAACCAGCCTGGTGCGAGCGCCGCCGATCGATCGAGCAAACTAAGCACCCTGGACACACCGCCAGCGCCTGTTCTTCCCAATCGCGTTTGGAGCTTGTTAGTTTGGGGACTGATCGCGAGGCTTCCTCGCGCCGACGAGATCTGGCTCGCGGCGTAGTCGCATGTGATTATTGGTGATCGAGCGAGGAGGGTTGATGATGCCTGAAAAACCCTCCACCAGCTTCGCCGCTCTGAATTGAAACGAGAAACCCCACCTGTCGCTCGCTGTGGTGTTCAATGGCAGAGGTCTTCGTCCCGCCAGCCTCGCGGTGCCGTTCCAGGAAGGGCGGGCGCAGCGGGGGCGACGGCGACAGGCAAGTACCCTTCAGTAGTACGCATCTTTCCGTGTTTCACTCTAGACTCTACCCAACCGCCGCGCTGTGCTGCAGCTGCAGTGTTTTCAGAGACATCGATGTACAGAAACCCCTGTCGCGCACGGCACACCACACACCACACCAGCAGCTCAGCTGCCCAGGCACAGGCAGGGAAAGACGGCGAGTGGTGACTTCTGTTTGGTCCGAGATTGGACTTGGAGGCAAGACAGTTAACCTCAGTGAACCCCAGGCACCAACTCTCACATCTACTAGTCATCTACTAAACCAAGATTAGTGAGCATGAGCTAGCAGCAATACAAATGCCTGCCTGCAACATTAGTTGCGGGGACCGCTGCATCGCTCAGCAATGCACAATTTTGCAACTTGCAGTCGGCGACCAGCAGCAACTTAATTACTTAAAGCACCCGATCCCCTTTTTAATCTTCTGCAAGTTGCTTCGATCGACCAGCCGCTGCCGAACCAACTTCTCCAGCGCCCAAGCAGGTTTGTAAACGGTTACGACTGCACGGCGCATCCGTTCCGCGTTGGCCGTATATGACGCCTCGTTCTCGAAGGCCGAAGCCGCGGAGGATTAGAGCGGTTGTTAATCTGCTGGCTGCGTGCCGCGCCATTTCCGCTCGTTCTTTTTCCTACCCCTGACCCGGTCAGTTCCCGTGAAGTCTATTCATCGCATGTGCGACTAGAAGTCATACTATCGCACATAATTATATTTAGATAATATTTTTTTATAAAATATTTTTATTTGTTCCGGAATAATTTCTATCTCTAGATATTTCTTGAAATATTTTTATTTGTTCCGGAACTTATCTTTCTTGAAACATTTTATTTTGTTCCGAAACAATTTCTATTTTTTAAATCTCTAACCGATGTGTGCGATAGTATAGCTTTTAGTCGCACGTGCGATGAATAAACGCCCCGTCATATCCCGTGCCTCGCCCATCGCACGGCTCCGTTTTTTAAGGCTCAAATGATCCAGTCGACATGTGTGCAGACTGGATTAGTATACAACAAGAACACGGCCTGCAGGCTGCAGCACTGCACAAATTCTTTTTCAAGAAATGTGCGAGTCGTATGGTGCGTCGGCGACCAAGAGAGAACACGATTTGTACTATTGTTCAATTTCATGCTAAGCTATTTTAGTTAAGAGTAGGAGATGATGCACATTTAGTTTTTTTTTAACAGCTTTGAACGGCGACGATTCTGCTATCAGTCTGATGACGAAATGGAAAGATAAAGGACATCAAGCATAAGACCAAATAAAAAGCCTCCAGTACAACACACACTTGTTGCACACATGAGCTTGATAAAATTTTGGCGTTTTACGGGTGTCGGTCGTCCATTGCAGGAAGAAGGCAACATTGTAGAAGACGTTCAACTCTCCGGACGCTGGAATGTAATTTCTATCTACCAGCTGAAAAAACTTCTGAAACTTATGGCATGTTACATGTTGCATGCGGTTGCTTCATGGAGACCTATACTACTTGCATGTTACATGCAGACCGATCGAGATCTACTCAATTCATTATTGTTACTGAAGATCAACTTGGCTTGCAATCAACAAACCCCGTCTCAAAGTACGCGCAAGATCACGTCACATGTCCTAGAATAAACTAAATCCCATCAATCTTCAGCAAAACGGACAAGATCAACTTGGCGATTTGATTAACGGGCCACTGCAAAACCTCTACAGCTACAACCAACCTGCTGCTGACATCACGAAAACTTTTCTACGTGATCAAAATGCTTCAACAACTACTAATCCACCACTACATTATTGACAAGTTACTAACAAACTGAGTAAAAAACATTATCTTTACCATCTACCATCATCTCTAAACAAAGCTACTGGTATTTACAGCCTGCAGTGTACAGCTCATGAAGCCGCCTTGCCGGCCGGTTTGCTCCCGGCGGCGGAGATCAGCGCCGTCGTCTTCTCCTGGAGCTCGCGCACGACCTCCGCCATGGACGGCCGGAGCCCGGGGCCGTCGCTGACGCAGCGCAGCGCGAGCGCCGCCACGGTCGCGGCCTCGTGGGCGTCGTACTCGTCTCCTAGCCTCCGGTCCACCACGTCGGCCACTTTCCCTTCGCCGAGCGTGGGCCCCACGGCGGCGGCGAGCCGGCACCCCGTGTCGGCGCAGGTGGCCTCCCGCCCGGTCAGGAGCTCCAGCAGCAGGACGCCGTAGCTGTAGACGTCGCTCTTCTTGGTGGCGACGCCGGAGCGGAGGAAGTGCGGGTCGACATAGCCCGGGGAGCCCATGACGGGGCGCGCGGGCGCCCTGGGCGGCGCCGCGGCCTCCGGCGGCGGCTGGAGCGCGGCGGAGAAGCCGACGTGCGCGAAGCCGAAGTCGCAGAGCTTGGCGTCGAGGCTGGCGTCGAGCAGCACGTTGGCAGCCTTGATGTCCCCGTGGATCACGGCCGGGTCGCGGGCCTCGTGGAGGTGCTCCAGCGCCATGGCCACCTGGAACGCGATCGCCATGCGGCGCGGCCACGGGAGCGCCGGCTTGCCGCGGCCGTGGAGCCTCCCGTGGAGGTCGCCGTTCGGGGCGTACTCGAACACCAGGACGCCCTCATCTGCGCGCGTTGGAATGGAAATTCTGTTAGCTCCTGGTCACTTTCAAGCACCCACCGGCACCTAGTTCGTCAGTAGAGCTGAGCTGATCAATCATTGTTGATGGTGGCCGGGGAAGTTTATTACCTCGCTCGTCGCAGTAGCCGAGCAGGCGGACGACGTGCGGGTGGCGGAGCGAGAGGAGCACGGCGAGCTCCTGGCGGAAGGCGCGGTGGAGGCGCTCGCTGCTGCGCTGCACCTTGACGGCGCCGAGGCGGGAGGAGGAGAGGCAGGCGAGGTAGACGGTGCTGAAGCCGCCCTGGCCGATGACGCGGGACGAGAAGCCCGCCGTCACGGACTCGATCTCAGCCCACGCGAACCGCTTGGCAGCCCCCCCGCCGCCGCCGCCGCCCGGCTCGTCCGCGACGCGGGGGTCGAGCCGGCCCGCCCCGCCCCAGTCGCCGCGGAGGCACGGGAGCAGCCCGCACCGGTGCAGCATTTCTCGCGGCGCGTTCCCGTTCCGCTGGCAGCCGGTTCCGAGGGCGAAGCTGGCGGAGCGGTGGGAGTAGGAGCTCGCTCGCCGGGGGAGGCTGAGCTGCCGCGCGGCGTTGGGGTCGGGGCGCCTTTTTGGCCGTGCTCGGGGGGCCAGATCACGGAACGGCTGCCGGCACCCGCCGGCGTTATATACGACGGACGCCGGGGGTGGACCTCCACTAATCAGTGCGCGGGCGGGCGCCGCGCATAAACAAAAGGGCACCGGGCGGGCTGAGGTCAGGCCCCTCCGTCCTCCCCGTCGAGATGCGTGATGCTTCCGCGCGCGATCGGCACGGTCCCGCCTCCAATTCTCTTCCTCCGCCGCAGCGTCACGCCTGCATCTGCATCTCTCTCCCTTCCTCTCGGCATGCGTTCCGCGCCGGTAAACTACGGACAATAATGCGCCCTGCCAGTGTCCGGAATGTTGATCTTGCCCGTATTTTTCTGAAAAATAACTTCTCCGTATTTTCCCCGTGTCAGCACAGCACACAGCAGTGGGGACGCGCCGATGGGGTAACGTGGAGGGCGACGTGCTACCGGCACCAAGTTGAGGGAGGGCTACTAGTATTTTCTCCCCCCGGCTGCCCCCTGTCAGAGGCTCAGAGCGCCCTTTCCGGCAAGCCATGGCCACGTTTGATAACCAAGCGCCTCCGTTGACCGGCGGACACTGGTTGGACGACTGAACTGCATGGAATCCGATGGCGAGCGGAACGTCCCAAGCGGAAATGTCCGGCGGCGACAGGCGTCCCGCTTTTTCAACGGGCCGGCGGCCGGCGTGCTCTGCTCCGCTCACTTACCGCGGCCAAGGAGTGAAAGCCGCTGTCGCGCGGGGCACATGCCCCCACTGAGATTCCTGTAGCTGTAGCCACCAGTCTACCACCGGGTCTTGCTGGGAGGGAGGAGTATTCCTGGGAGTATGGTGAAATGGTTTGCTAGCGTACGGATGGCACATGTTTTCCCGGGGTAAATCCAGAAGTGGAGATCACGTTCACACGCGGGGCTGGCCACTGGCCACTGCAGTCTGCTGCCGCCGGTGAAGAATTCGCTGTGCAGGGTTCAGATTCAGAAACAACGGGGAGGACGCCGCCGGCACATGCGACTACGCGAGCGCCCCCGCGCGCACGCGCTTGTGGCGTGTTGACTGCCCGTGCAGCTCCCTGAAACGGGAGCTGCAGTTTGACTAACCGCACCCCCAGTCCCCCCACGGTACTTGGACATGCTTTGGGTGGGAGGGGGAAACGCGCCTACCATTCGCAGCAAACGTGGCTGTTGGTTCTGAAGAAAAAATGAGTTGGCAAATTTGCATGGCTTGCCGGCCAGACGGAAGCTGTAGAGCAGCTCGGAGGACTGCAACTACGACTCTGATTGGGACATGTGGCATGCAGCCAGGATTGGCCAGCCTGCAATCTGCCTTCTACCGGATTTGGGCTTTCTGTATGGTCGGCGCGCGGTTTATTTATTTATTTATTAAGGGAAAAGCAGCACGCATTCCGTTGGTTCATCATGAGAAAGCCTTGTGCAGGACTAGGTTTTCCTGCAGGTTTCTGTTTTGAATAATGCTTCTGCCATTCCGGTGCCATTAGATTTATACTGAAAAAGAAAATTTCTGAACAGAATGAAGCATAGATCTTACGACGACGATCAGTGTGTTAAGAACGTCCACCTGACCACCCATGTCCCCAAACAGACGCTTAGAGGTGTTTATAATTAGTGGCATATCAGTGTTTGTGAAATCATGAGCATGCTGCAAATGGCTGCTGGATTATCAGTTTATTTTGTTGGAGCTATACATCTATCTGCAATGCATGTTGTAAGCAATATTTTTCTGCTCGTACCGCCCGATCAAAGTTGTGCTTGCTTCATCATTGATTAGTGTTGGATTTCTCGAGTGCTTCAGGTAACTCTGTGCTAATTGGTATGGTTATGACACAAGGATTTCAATTGAATGAATCAGTTTGATAAGCCAAATCCATATTTGAGCTTGACATACCTATGCTTTTGCGATACGATTAATTTTGGTCATCGATTAACCTCTGGATTTGATGCTTTGATCTTTACGGCTATGCATCGATGACGTCAGCTCGATTGCTTCAGCAAGTCCAAGTTGAGTGGAAGGATCTTGAACATGAAATAGAGAGTTTCAAAATGTATAACTTACACTATTATAGTAACATTGGTTCTTTTTTTTTAACATAAGGCAGGAGCACTTCCGGATCATATAAGAAGGAGAAGAAAAGCAGTTCTTACAAAGGTTGTGATTACACAAGTAACTAAGAAACTCAGACTCTTACAGCAAAGCAACATTAAGAAACTAAGGTGGCCGCCCGGCCCTCGCACGCTTGCCGTCGAATCGCCATCTCTTCTTTGATCAAACCGAGAATCCTTGCTGGAGTTTGTGAGATACCCTGAAAAATTCTCCGGTTCCTTTCGTTTCAAATATTCCAAGCCATGTAAATAAGCAACGCTGCAGCACGACTCTTGTTTTCAGCACATGTAGCCTGTAACGTTGAGTTCCACCAGTCTTGAATGTCCACGTCGTGGACCGGGATGCCAACCAATCCCTGTGACCAAGAGTGCACAAGGCACCACACTTCCCACGCATAGCAGCAGTGTAAGCAAAGATGAGCTGCAGTTTCCATCTCTTGAGCGCACAAACAGCAAACTGGTTCGCAATGTATTCCTTTGAGCAGTAAGTTGTCAGCTGTCTAAATCTTTCCTTGCACAAACAACCAAGCAAAGAAGTGATGTTTGCCTTCAGCTTTAACCTTCCAGATTGCCTGTTGAAAGTGCAGTAAGAGCCTACAAACTGTATGTCATAAGCTGATTTGGAGGAGTAAAGCCCATTTGTTGTCCACTTCCAAGCAATCTGATCTGGCAACTCGGAGAAATGTACAAACTGTATGTCATAAGCTGATTTGGAGGAGTAACATTGGTTCAATTCTGAACTTTTATTTTCCTTTCACCTTCATATATAGATTCATAGCTCACCTATGCATAAAAAGGAGACTTAAAAATGGATATGACATACTAATTTGCTGCCCCTATTTATGATATGCATTGCAGTCTAATGATAATGATTTGGTAGGAGTACAAATAAGAATATACTTTCTTTCTTAGACTGTAACATATTGAAAACTTGGTTTCCAAGCAATTGCGCCTAGATCTTAAATCAAATTAAATCTACAGAAAGCTCTGTTTGACTAGGAAACGAAGGTGTTAAAGAAATCTAGTGTCTATTTATTTTCCAGTAATGAACCAACTGTATAAATTTGTTCATACTAATTTGCTAACTGTCTATATCCCTTTCACTATATCAAGTAGATTGTTCAATTAGCTGGCAAGTCTTTGGACTCTGTTTGCTACAAGCTTTCCCTGCTTTGTCTTTTACTATCTAAATCTAACGATGAAATTTATGAGATATTTACATGCTTCATTGTCTGATATATGGTTTCACATCACTTCTTTTCCCCATAACTCTGACTGGTATTGCTCCTCTTGCGGTTTGCAGCTACACTATAACTTTCTGCTATAGGCTCTAGGTTCTGAATTTCAAGCAACTTATTTATCCATGTGGTTTTCAGTTACAGCGTTTGATAGGATAACTTCACAGATACTGGCAAAAGCCATTCAAGTGAACCTTAACTGCAGTCTTACATGGACAATTTTCCCCATCTGTAATGGCCGATGTGTAGTTACTGTGTATGAGCTGATGAACTCTCTCAGATGTAGTTATACCATGAATTGATGTTTCACTCCCTGTTATAATGTATATACTTGGGTATGTTTTATGCCATCTTGAGCTAAATCTGTGATGATGTGGTGGCTCCTGTCGTCAACTGTTTGGCATGTCTCTCTGTTAACACGCCTCATGTTTTAGTTACCATTCATTGTGCAGTACCTGAAACGGGACCTAAGCCTGAAAACAAGACCAGAAACCGGCAAAATGTAATCTGAAACATTCAGAAAGATAAAGCCACTTGTAGCTGAAATTGGATGCTCCAAATTCCTGACCAAAATGTATTGGAAATTACTACAGAAGTTAAGACTGTCATATGAATGTACAATTGTTGGAAATAAGCTAAAGTATAACATGAACTATGGTAAGGGGGGAAAGAAACTTTTTGTTTAGGCGCCTCTGCTACCTCCTCTGTTCTTCAGTCTCACTCCTTGTTTTTTGTCTTTCATGATTGGATGCTTATTGCAGAAACAAATCAATAAATGGTATGCGGATGGTGCCAGTATCACAGGCAGAACAAGTATAATTGGTGATTATGAGCCGAAAAAGGTGGTGATGCGCTGGTGCTGATCAGCTGGCTCCGGGTCCGGCAGCATTGCCGTCTACTGAACGGCAAGGAAGGTGCTGCTCGCTGGGGCAGCTGAACTCGTCGGTGCCGCAGCCGTCGCTGGTGGTGCAGGTGCAGGTGCATTGTTGCCACTGCTCCCGATCACATTAGGCTTCTGGAAGGCCGTCGTGTACTTCATTTTGTCTTCATCGTTTCTTTCTACAGTGTAGTCGCCTCCCATGTCGTTGTCGTCGCTCTCCGTCTCGTTTGCTCCGAACTGCCGCTGCAGGAGCTGCACATTTGTTCCTTTCACGGTGTCTTCTGCCCTCTGTGCAAAGTCAATTCTGAATTTTAATTAGCTAGTGAGCAATTAGTCGATTTCCAAGTATGGAAACCTTTACTGTACGGGGAAGAATGCTCGATGTTACTACCTTGTTTTCGGTGGTCGTTGGTGCCGTCTCGCCGTTGCCGGGACAGGGAGGAGCGTTCACGTTTCCCTGTCCACCGTTCCTCAACCTGTCAGCATCATCGTTGCTGCTCTTCCCCTCGAGCTCGCGCAGGTTCGGACTCTCCTGCATTGTGCCGGCGCCGGCGCCGGCGGCCGCGAACGTTCCAGGTGCGGTGCTGCTGCCTCCGCCGGCGAAGCGTTTCTTCCGGTGCATGGCGTCGAGCTGGTGGAAGTAAGGGCAGGTCTTGGAGTCCTCGGGGCGCCTCTTGTTGCTCTCCTTCACCTTCTTGTAGTACTTGTTGATGTTCTCCCACTTCTCCTTGCAGCGCTTGGCGCTCCGGTTGTACCCGATCCGGCGCATCGCGGCGGCGATGTCCTCCCAGAGCGGGCCCTTGGCCCCCGCCGCGTCGTGGTCCTGCTCGTCCTTGTCAGTCCGCAGCTGGATCAGCGCCTGCACCTCCTCCTTCGGCCACCGCGACGGCGTCGACCCGCCGCTTCCCTCGCCTCCAGCCCACGGCCGGGCCTCCTCCGGCTTGGGAGGCGCGGCCGCGGGCACCGGCTGAAGCGAAGTGGTGACCTGGCCCGCCGCGTCGTGGCGAGGCGACGGAGGGGCGCGGTCGGGCACGGGCTGGGCGGCGGCGATCGGGGGAGGGAGCGGCACGGGCTCCCCCTGCTGCGGGCCCCCGCCGACGCGCTGGAGGAACGCGATCAGCGCGGCGTCGCGGGAGGCCGCGGCGGCGCGCTCCCTGGCGAGCTGCTCCCGCTCGCGGTTCATGCGGGCGACCTCCTGCCGCCGCCACGCCTCCTCCCGCGCCGTGCGCTCCGCCTCCCACCGCTCGAGCGTGCCCAGGAACACGCGCTGCATCGCGTCCTGCTTCTCCGTGACCTGCCTCATCATCCCCTCGAAGATGGCCATCATCTCCCCGTCGCCGCCGCCGCTCTCGCCCTTGCCGGGGCCCGCCACCCCGGCGTCGAGGTCGTCGTCCGACTCAGACTCGGACTCGGAATCGGAATCGGACCCCGACATGGACGACATGCTGAGGTCCGGCAGGGCGGCGCCGGCGGGAGGGCCTGCTACCGCCGCAGGCGCAGCCGTCCACGCCACTGGTGCCGACGGTTGATGGTCGCCTCGCACCGCGGCCGCCATGCCCGTGGCCTGCCGCTGCTGGTGCGCCGCGGCGTGGAGCGCCTCGAGCTGCGCGAAGAAGCGGTAGCTCCGGCCGTCCTGGCGCCCGGCGCGGGCGTCCTTGGTGCGCCGGTAGTACTTGTCCACGTTCTCGAACTTCTCCTTGCACTTCTTGGCGCTCCGGCGGTATCCCAGCCCCGCAAGCTTCCTGCAAAACGCTCGCACCCGTTAGCTCTTTCTCGCGTTCACGTCTCAGCCAAGCGCTGGTCATGAAGTGGTGATGACTTCGCTGTACGCGCAGTGCGGAGAAGAATCTTTCATCAAAGAGAGTGGAAGGAAGGGGCGAGTCAGAGCTCGTCATCATCATCACGTCCGGCCTCCTCCGCTGAAAGGGACCGGACGTACGCGGAACGAGGAATTGGAATTTGGGAGCCGATCCCAGACATGTAAAGCGACGACGAGGAAAAGGAAAAGAAAGCAGCAGCAGCAGCAGCAGCAGCCATCAGCAGCGCTGGTGCTAGCAACCAGCAGCGGAGATGTGGTGATGAACTGATGATGTCAAGTTGATGGCATCCTGTCCGAGGAACTTAAACTAAGTGAGGCGGTGACGGCAGCAAAATGTCCCCTTTCTTCTTCCCTGAAAACCTGAGTGCTTTATTATGAGGAAGAAAGGAATAGAAAAAACAGCGCAGCTAGCCTGCAGGCTGCCATGTCTGTGCGGCCTGCCGCTGCACGCACAACCACGCCGCGGCGCCCAGATCCTTATCTTATCGTCCTTGGTTTACACCTACCACTTCACTACACTCCAGTCTCACAGAAACCTCAAACCAGGGAGCATTACGCCAAAAGCGCCGGAAAAAAGAAAGAGCAGGGGTGGTAAAGAGATTGACAGGATAGCTTCGCCATCATGTCACCAGCGACGCCGGACGGACGGGGAGGTGAATTCCATGGAACCGTTAGCCTAGCTGCATTCCGCAGGAGGGAAAAGAGAGAGGAGAGGAATTACGGCGTGCTTGATTCTCACCTGGCGACGTCCTCCCAGAGCGGCGCCTTGAGGGGAGCGCTCCGGAAGTCGGCGTCCATCTCCGTCCGGATCCTGATGAGCGCCAGCGTCTCCTCGCGCGGCCACCGGTGGCCGGCGCCGGCGCCGGCGTCGGCCGGCACGTCGTCGTCCTGCAGGCCGCCGGCTGCGGCGGCAGCGCTGGAGCCGCCCGCTTGCAGTTCCACGAGATCACCCCTCGTCGTCCCCGCAGCCGCAGCCGCTGCCTGCAACTCCATCGGCGGCGGAGGGATGACGGCGGCGACGGGCGCGGGCCCCGTCGGCGTCGGCGAGAAGGGGTCCGTGCCAGCCGTCGTCGTCGGGGCCATGTACGGGGACCCGGCGCCACCATGGTGGTGCAGCATGGCCGCCGCCACCTTTCCTCAATTCCCCTGCCCAAAACACGAAATTCCGTTGATCTACCACCACGCAGGGCCTAGGCAATAGAAAATTCCGGCATCACTTGACCAGTGCTGCGACTGCCCAGCAGTGTCTCTCTCGCCTCCGGCCTACAAGTACGTGCTACCAACGACCACTAGTCTGCTAGGAGAGCAATTCCGGGCACTGAATTGGGGAGAATTCTTGCTTCTACACCCATCTCTCTCAGCCCCCGTTTCCCTCCAGTCTCTCTCTCGGCACAGACAGGGAGAGAGTGAGCGCCGCAAGGAGGATTAGGGACTTACGGCGCCCCTGGACGGCGGGTTATGAGGGAAATTGGCAGCGAAGGGCAGTGCAGCTAGGGGAGGAGGAAGAGGGATGGTGGTGAAAGGGATGGGATGGGGTCATGGACAACTGGAAAGAGGCAAAGGAGGGTGGAGGGCAGGCAGAGAAGCCTCTACAAAGGGGAGGCTGGGGTATGGTACATGTGTAAACTCCACTAGATACTAATGCCTTAAAGATTTCTTGTATGTATCTCCCTCACAAGATTTATGGACTATGCAAACAAGATATAGGTGTCTTTTATAAATATTAGAGATACCAAATATGACCTTGCTTCCTCGGGAGTAATTGTATGTGCATATCAAGATATAGATTTAAGCTCTAAGACAGAAATATCAGCATTTTTTTGTCAATTGGATTCCTTTCATAAATGCTAGAGATGGGCATGCCTCTGCAGGGAGATTGTATGTCTCCACGTGAGATACATAACTTTGTAAAATATCTTCATTTTAGTCAAACATTCATTCAATAAATGTTAGGGATAGAATTGGGTCATTCCATCTCCAAGAGTAAGTATAGGTACCTCCTATAGAAGATATCCAAGTTTCAAGAACAAAAGGACTTTAGATCTTTTTTTATCTATCTAATTCATTCCTTATATGTTAGAGATATATAGAATGTGTGCTATATGCACCTATACCTATCTTGCATATATAGATACAATTTTATTGAGAAAGAAAGTTAGTTATAATTTAATGAAAAAAGTCCATTTTTGGCCATTCAACTATTGCTCGAGTTTGGTTTTGGTCATGCAACTCCAAAACCGGATATTATTGACTACTCAACTCTGCAAACTGTTTACAAATGGCCATTTACCCCCTTTTAAGTGGGTTTGACCCTGGTTTTCACTACCACGTTGGATCTACTAGCCATGTCAGCATGCTGACTAAGATGACCCCACACGCCAGGCTACCTTCTCCTTCTAGTGCCGCGCAGCTCCGGCCACCACCGCCGACCTCCCCTGTCTACGCCGCAGGCCCCGCACCTCCGCCTCGCCTCGCCCCGCCCCGCTCCTCCGCAGAGCCACTACGTCGCGGGCTGCGCGGCTCTGCTCATCCGCCGAGCTGCCGCACCTGCGCTACCCCAACCCCAGCCGCCGCGCCGGTTCTGCAGGGCCCAGCGGCCGCTCGGGCACCATGACGCCCAGCCCCGGCCGCCGTGCCAGCTCCGCGCGGTCCCCGCTGCCCAATTCGCGCGGCCCCTGCCCCGGCCGCTGCTCAAGCCCGCCGCTGCCCCTCTGGCTTCTTTCTCACGCGACATGCACCCCGACCCCATCCTCTGTCGCCACGCCACCGCACGCCGTCGCCTGGACGCTGAGCCATTGCCCCTGTCCGTCCATCTCCAGCCGCGCCTCCCCCGGCCAGCCAGCGCCCGGGTTCGCCCTCTCCCTACTCCGCACGCCTATAAAGACCAGCCTGGCCCTGTCTTCCCTGCACGAGCAGAGCTCGTCGTGGCCTCCATGGCGGCCGAGCCCCCTCACCGTGGAACCCCCTCCTCTGACCACCCTCTCCCCAAACTGACCCTCGGAATGGATCACCCTCGACCCAGGGAACCTTCCCAGCCCGGCCGCCCCTCCTCTCCCTCATCGGAACGCCGGCGGCGGCGAGCACCATCGCCGCCGCGCTCTGTCCATCACCGGCGAGCCCCGTCCGACCCTCCCTCCGTGATCCAAGGCCACCAAAAGGTAGCCGTCAACCTCCTCTCCCTTTCCCCCAACCTAGCCCTCGCCGCCGGCGAGGAAGATCGCCGGAATCCGGCCGGGATTCCTCTGTTCCCCTCCCAAGTCTGGCCAGGGACCTATTTGTAATTTAAAAACTTGATTCCAGGGGAAAACGACAAAATGACAGAAGAAAGAGAGAGGAGAGGGAGAGGAGAAAAGAGAGAGGAGAGGGAGATGGTGCTGACAAGTGGGCCCCACTGCCATATGACGTCCACATCAGCTAAACCGCATACCAAAACAGCCCGATGGTAAAAAAATGAACGGTTTTCGTAGTTGAGTGGTCAAAGATTCCCGGTTTTGGAGTTCAATGGCCAAAACCAAACCGAGGCAAGAGTTGGATAACCAAAAATGAACTTTTTCCTAATTTAATCTATAAATATTATAGAATTTTAGACCTTACAACTATTGGTTCAACCCAATCGAAAGTTTTAAATTCATATGTTAGATTGAATAATGAATAGATAGCTACAAATTCTATGCTGAATTTAACAGTTGTGTTCATAGGTGGGTAATACTGGGTGGAATTACAGACATAGGTTTCCTTTAAAAATGATAAATACAACACCCAACAGCATGAGTTTGAAATAAATTCATGATAATACACCCATATACAATTTAAATATTTGAAATCATTGCAATGTACTTAAATTGTATTTATTACTCATTTGAAAATGTGTCGTGGTGTGGCAAACCACAGCCGGGTGGCGCAATGCACCCGCCTAAGCCCAGAGGATGAGTACTCGGGGGTTAGCTAGCGACTAGTTCGATCTCACTCAAGAACACGATGAACATAGCAAGTTTAGAGTGGTTCGGGCCGCCGGAGCGTAATACCCTACGTCCACTGTGTGTTGTATTGCTTGAGTCTGCAAGAGCTTGGAGCTGAGTCCAGCGTGGGTCTGAGTGCGCTCTGGAGAGCCTTTTTTCTGTACAGCGAGCGCCTCCCTTTTATATCTCAAGGGAGGCGCGTATATGGCCGTTGGGTCCCCGACAGGTGGGCCCAACAATGTAGTACAAGATAACGTACTGTTCATACATTATGGTTTTGCTGGCGGGGGGGATCTCACTTCTGGATTTCCTTGCCTGCTCCTGGAATCCCCCGTTCAGCCTGTCCAGGCGCTGTCTTATCGAAACGGCGCCTGGCATAGCTTGCGGCGTCGCCTGCCACGCAGCTGAACGGGTCGTGTAGCTTGCAACGTAGGCGGCATGATGGAAAAGCGTTGTGCCGTCGTATCCAATTAATGCGGCAGACGGGCTCTGCGTGGGTGCGGCGCAGGCGGCCTCACTGTGTACCTCGGTAATACGCGGTCTACAGTGAGGACTGAAAAGGTCTGCCTCGCGTGCCGCATTGAATGCGGTGGAAGGGTGAGTCTTCTAGTGGAAGACTCATGCCCACGCCCGCGCCTGTGGGACACGTGGCGGCTCCGGACCCCCCCGGCGGTATGTTAGTTCTACGCGCGTGGGAGGCCCGGACGGGTGCGAGGAGGTCCCGGACCCCTATGGGGGGTTCGAGATCTCGGCGGTTGGCTCAGAGCTTCCCATCCTCAGGGACACGTGGCGTCTTCGGACCCATCCCAAAGTGGGGAGCGGGTCCGGGGCCGTTGGCCCGGTGAGGTATGAGCCTGACCCGTGGGGCCCGGCTGCTCCGCTCTTTCTCGCGCAGTTACGGATGACTACGCGAGTCTTGCCTTGCTGCAGTAGAAGTGTGTATCCCTGTTACAGGGTACCGATAGTGGCCCCCGGGCCCACCTCGGGGGAGATACGAAACCGCAGGTGGGGCCACTACTGCGATTTGGCTCTGCATAACTTGAAGCCTCTTACAGCAGGGGTCTTGACCGGCTTTGACCATCCTTCGAGTTGTTGCTGCCTCATCACATCGCAACGGCTTACTGACTCGTGGCCCCCATGTACAGTGGTTCACCTAGTCACGCGCGCGATGCTCAGCATTGTTGCGGCCGGAGTTAACGGGATATTTACCATCGGCGCAGTTCCCGAAAAGCTTGACCATGCCAGCGCTTAATGCGCGCACGTCAGCTCAGCTTCCGCCTTGCTTCGCGCGCGGGCGACGGTTCAGGTCCCGCCCTTTCGCACCTTTTCTTGTTACCCGCCCTCCTTGACAGGTGGGCCTGGGCCCCCTTGTCATGGACTGGGCGGTTAACACCAGGTGCGGGCGTCTCTTGGGTTCCAGCGACGGTTCCGGGGCGTGCCGGTTGGGTTAGGCTTCATAAAGGGACGAACCGCATACCGCGGTTACTTTTCCGTATTCGCCTTCTTCCTCCCAACCTTTGCGCCCCTTTGCCTTCGAGCCTCGTCACACCTTACTTTCCTGCGTAGATTGCTTCCCACCTCCGTAGCGAGATGGCATCCCTTGGTCGTCCCCGCCATTTCCAGGCTGAGGAGGAGCTGAACACTGTGCGCCGCCTGCTTGGGTGGAGTGCACAGGAGACTGCTTGGGGGATTCGAGCAGGTTCGCTTCCCCTCGGCAACCTGCGCGCCGGGTAGTTTGTGCTGTTTATCTCGCACATCTCCACCGGCCTGGTGCTGCCGATCTCCTCATTCTTCCTACTGCTGCTGGAAGACTTCGGCCTCCAGCTTCAGCACCTCACGCTGCACTCCATCCTCCTGACGGCCATTTTCGTGCACCTGTGCGAGATGTTCGTGGGGGTGTGGCCCTGCGTCATCCTCTTCCGCCACTTCTTCGTCCTGGTGAAGTCCGGGAAGGGCAAAGACGAAGTGGGGGCGTACTACTTCCAGTCGAGAAGCGACCTGCGGATGCCGTACATCCCCGGACTCGTCGATGGGAAGTGGGAGGAGTGGCGCAGGGAGTGGGTGATCGCCACTACCGAAGCCAACTAGCGCCTGGTCATGCCGACCGGGGGCCCCCGCCTCCGACCGCCTGTCTTGGAGGGCCAAGCCGTCCCTGCCGTTGGATTTCGACCCCGTGCTGGGCAAGATCCAGTCGCTGGCGGAGGGCGGCCTCACCTCGCTGCACGTGCTCGGGGACTTCCTGAAGCGCCGGATCGCTCCCCTGAAGCAGCGGCCGCGCCTTGCTTGGAGCTTCACCGGCCTCAACGACTGCAATAGGACCCACCGTGGAGAGGGGAGCGACCTGACCCAGGAAGCCTTGGAGGACCTGGTGCGGGCGGTGACGGGGGAAGTCTTCGTCCCAGAGCACCTGATCCTTCCCCAGGGCGTCGTCCCGCTCTGCGAGGACTCGCGCCTGAGGACCGCGGTTTTGGCCATTGTAGGGTCGAGATGGCGGACTAGAGGGGGGGTGAATAGTCCTTTCTAAAACTAATTACGCTGGCTAACCGAAACTTATGCGGAAATAAAACTATTCGCTTAGCCAAGACTTTACCCCTCTAACTATGACTCTAAAGCACCTCCAAAAAGTTCCTACACAAAGCAAATGGAGTGCCAAGCTAGTAAGAGCTCTCCTAACAATTCTAATGCCAAGCCACACAAGCCTAAGCACTAGTACTTCACAAACAAAGGGAGCTCCTACACAATTCTAATGAGCAAAAGCACAAACCCAAACCTAAGCTCACTAGATGCTCAAGGACAAGGATACACAAACCAAACCTAAGAGCTCAACTTGCTTAGCTACACAATCTAAGCAAGAGCAACTAATTAAACTGCACAAGCTAACTAGTTACACTAGGATCTCTACTTCTAGCTACACAAGCAAGAAGATGATTATCAAGCTACACAAGCTAACTAATCACTAGAGAGCAACTACACAAGCACAAGATATATATGAATGTAAATACAAGGCTTGTGATTTGGAGAATGCAAACCACCGAGAAGAGTAGACAAACTTGACACGGTGATTTTTATCCCGAGGTTCACTTGGTTGCCACCAAGCTAATCCCCGTTGAGACAAGCTCCAAGGTTGCCGCCGATCCTCTTGCTAGTGGTGACTCTCAAGTCACACTCTCCCACGTGGAGTGCTCACACCGAGCTCTAGCACATGATCCGGCCGAACCACTTGTTGCTCTTCACGTCTCGCTCAACTAGAGTTGCTCTTCGCGGCTCCCGCGGGGTGAGCACAATACCCCTCACAATCTCTTCTCCGGAGCACCGCACAATCTTCTTGCGGGCTTCAACGGAGCGTCTTGCCACCAAGCCGTCTAGGAGGTGGCAACCTCCAAGAGCAACAAGCACACCGACTTGCAACACGATCACCTAGTGCCACACGATGCAATCTCTCAAAGCAATCGCACTAGAATCGCTCTCTCACTCGATCGGATGATTACTATCAAGTTAGAGTGAGTAGAGGGCTCTCAAGCACTCTCACACATGGACACCAAGTCCCCAAGGTGCTCAGCCCTTTCAAATGGCCGGCCACACCCTCTATTTATAGAGGGAGGCCCCAAACTAGCCGTTATACTCAAATCCCGTGAAAACAGAGTTTTCGCGGACTGTCCGCCTCATAAAAACCGGACTGTCCGCCATTCAAAACCAACGGCTAGAACTGCAATGATTATGTGTCAGAGTCGACCGTTAGAGCCCCGGGCAGACTATCCGCACCCCTGGGGCGGACCGTCCGCGGTTCAAAACTTCGAACCAACCGATTTGCAAACGTCTCTGACTAAATCTGGAAGTGACCGGCGGACTGTCCGCTCCCCAGGGGCGGACTGTCCGCCGTTCAAAACGTGAGCACACACAGAAATCGCAGTGTTTCTGTCCCAGAATTTTCAGTAGGAGGCGGACCGTCCGCCCCCAAGGACCGGACCGTCCGCAGTACAAATTGGACACCCAAGACAGAACTACCAAGTTTCTGCGCCCGTTTCAGCTTTTAAAGGCGGACTGTCCGCCCCCATGGACCGGACGGTCCGCAGTTCATTTTGGACCACCCGCAGAACCAAAAACGGTTCTGTTCGAGCTCATCCGAGATAACGGCGGACCGTCCGTCCCCCATGAGCGGACCGTCCGCAGGTCTATTTCCAGCAGAAATGTACCTCGGTAAAACGGCCATAACTCTTAGATCCAATGTCCAAATTTGGTGATCTTGGACTCTATGGAAAGCTTATTCAGAGGGCTACACAACCCAACTGAATATTTGATCCAAAACACAATGGATCAAAGCAGTATTTCACTCCAAGAGTCAACCTAATCTCCGAAGAACACCGAAAAACCTTTCTTGCTTCCCCAAGTTGATAAACATCAACTCTAACTCTTTCTCCTTTGCAAATGTGCCAACAACACCACGTGAACAACACCATGTGCATGTGTGTTAGCATTTCACAAACATTTTCAAAGGATTTTCACTTGATCTCACCACACCACTCGATCCTAGCAACATCGCAATGTTAGATCGCTCAAGTGGCACTAGATGACCGATATGCAAACAAGTTTGCCCCTCTTGATAGTACGGCCATCTATCCTAAATCCAGTCATGCACTTCTCTACACAACCTTTGACCGGTGAAATGAAATGCCCTACAAGTCATACCTTTGCCTTGCGCATTCCATTTCATCTTCCCAAATATTGATGCCACACAAGCACCAAACTCCATCAAGCCTTTTGATCATCATCATGAGTCAACACTTGACTTGATCTTTCTTAAGTGATATGATCCACTCCATATCATCACATGACCTCTTTGGTCCATCGATCTTGACCTTGCTCGCTCTTCACCGTTGCCTCGGTCCATCGGCACCAAGTCTTGCCCAAGCTTCACCGCCTCGCGGTCCCTCGCTTCAAAGCCTTGACTTGCCCCTTCTCCATTGCAACCGGTCCATCAAGCAAAGCCTTGTCTTGATCTTCTCCACTTTGGTCATATAACTCCATGTCATGTCTCATATGCAATGAGCTCCTCGATCACACTATATGAGCATAGCATCAACCCTTAGCCATTTCTCCTCCATGGCACATGTTGCTCATACTAGTGTCTTTGTGTGGACTAATCTCCTGTGTATCTCAACATAAACACTTATTAGTCCACCTAAGTTGTCACTCAATTACCAAAATCAAACAAGGGCCTTTCAGCCACCCTGCCGACTCTCGACGACGGTGGGCTGGCCGCACGTCAGACCGGAGGCGACCCGGACCGTGGGCTCCGGATCCCTGGTGCGTCCGGGGATCAAGCCATGCCGAGCGCCGTGGGGTCCGGCCCCACTGCCAAGGGCAAGCAGGCCGTGACTGGCAGCGCCGCCACGAGCGGTCCCAGCCAGGCTCGGTGCAGCGCCGGCGCATTGTCGGGAGAAGCAGGCCGGCGCAGGTTACACAAGGGCGACGGGACCCCAGTCATGGAATCTGCCGCGAAGCGTCAGAGGACCGATGCGGGCGCGGGCCAGGGTAGCTCCCGGGCCTTCGGCCCTCGCGGGTCCTCTGGGGTGACCGCGCCGCCACCATCACCGCCGAGAGATAGCTCCCTTCGGCAGCAACAGCAGCAGCGGCAGCCACGGGAGCAGCAGCAACAACAACAGCAGGAGCAGCCTCGGGTTGCGCCTCCGTCGCCGCCACGGGAGCAGCAGTAGCAGCAGAAGCAGTCGTCGAGCCTCCGTGGTCGCTGGCGACCTGACGCTTCAGGGTTAGTGTTATTCTGTTCCCTCCCCTTATTCTAGGTGCTCCGATTTTTGCTGAAGGCTTTTTCTCTTTGTTGCCAGGGCCCCTCGCCCAAGCAACTCTTCCACCATCGCTGGCTCGTCGGCTGGTGCCCAGGCGACCGGGGCCTAGGCGGCGACAGTAGGAGCGATGGCGGGTGCGGGAAGCTCGGGTGCAGCGACCTCTGCTAACCTAGTGGCGCCCGATGCGGAGGTGGCTGGTGCGCCATCATCAGGCTCAGCAACGCCCGACACGGCGGCGGCGGATGCGTCTATGCCGGACGTGGCTGCATCCGACTCGGCGGCGGCTGATGCGCCTGTGTCGGGCGCAGCCACACCCGATGTGGTGGCGGCGGATGCACCAGTGCCGGACGCGGCGACACCCGACGCGGCGGTGGTGGATGCGCCAGTGCTGGACGCGGCCACACCCGACGCGGCGGCGGTGGATGCGCTAGTGCTGGGCGCAGCCACACCCAACGCGGTGGCCCTTGAGACCCCGGCTACGGCGACAGTTGCGCCGACACCGGATTTGGCGGCGGCGAGCGCGACTGCGAGAAGTGCTGCAGCGGCGAGCACAACGGCAACCGAGGTCCCGAGGCCTGCGCAGGAAGTTCCTACCTCCAGCCCCGATCCTGTAGCAGAGGAGGAGCTGGAGGTGGTCTTTGGCAGGCAGCTCCTGCAGGGTCCCCCGGAGGAGGAAACGGCTCCCCTCCCCTGGGTGCTGGTCCAGGTCCGGCAGTCGATAGTGGAAGCAACTTCTTCCGCCGAGGCGGCCTTCCGGCGGGAGTGGGCTGCCCTGGAGAGCGAACGCCAGCGCCTCTCCGACTGGCACACCCACCTGGAGGCGCACACTAAGGCCGAAGCCTCCCATGCTGCGGAAGCCCGGTCCAAACTCAAAGCCGACCAAGAGGCCTACCGGGCCAATCTTCGGAAGGTGTTCGACCGGGAGTTCGCAGTAGCGAGCCGGGAAAATGCCCTGGCGCAGCGGGGGGATGCTTTTGCCCAGGAGGTGGCCAGCCTCGCGGCTCAGCGGTCGGATCTTGAGACTCGCCTTGCGGCCCAGCGGTCCGAGCTTGAGACTCGCAGCTAGGGTCTCGAGATCCGTAAGCAGGAGCTGGACAAGCTCTCTGGGACCCTGGCTGGATGGCGGAAGCAGCCGGAGGAGAGGACTAGAAAGCAGGCTGTTGCCGAGTCTGAGCTGGAGGAGGTGTTGTCAGTCGAAACCCACCGGCGAGCAGCGACAGGCAACACGAAGAGCCGGGAGGTTGCCGGGGCGCTGGCAGGCACTGCTCCCTCGTCGACGGCCCGCAATTCCGGCGCACGTCGCGGCTTGTTGAAGACGCAGTGCGTGCCACCTGACCTATACCCGATCAGGACGGTGCGAGCGTGCTTGCGACGGTTAGCCTGCATACACAAACACGTGGAAACATAAGTCCGAGCCGTGGTCGGCTCCCCGGGACGACACTTGCATCGGCTTTAAAGAGCCGATCAAGCCCCGGTGTCAGATTGGATCTGCATCTATCCGGATATTATAAAATAAGCAAATAACTGTAAAGCTGCTTCAATTAAATCTAACTAATAGAATCCACGATGGTAAAAGTTTCACTGCTAGATCAGAACATCCTACACGTGACTGGGCCTAATGAACGTAACAGATAACTAAACCACAACCCAAAACAGAGGCCTAAGAACTAGCAAGAGCCGATTCCCGGAACAATCCCTATTAAGGCTAAGATAAAGCATCTAATACACCACCGGATCATCCAACCCGTTTGCAAGGCCTAATCTAACAGATATTACGCCAACTCTTAAGAATAAGAGCAAACCATAACAGATCAGATCTACTAGACATAAAAGAAGCAGGGTGTTGCCTTTACGCAACTAACTCTATGCAACAAGGGCTAGTATAAGATGATAACATGATCGCGTAAAGACAACGTGATATTCGTAGATGATAAGCAACAAAGCACAATAGATCTACTAAAAGCCATGCTACGAACATCGAGATAACTATTATTACTCGCCATCAAAAATGCTTCAGTACGAGTAATACCAAGGTAAAAGCAAGAACAACGCTGCCCTGATCGCAAGAAGCAATCAGGGCAGCATGGTGCTTACTTGGATGAAAATCCTAGGATTAGGGGTGGCGATGCGCCGAGAGTTATTGTTTGCGAGACGTGATGATGCTCTCTTTCTTGAATAACATAGGGTACATATTTATAGTCCGGAGACTTGGGAAACAATCTAAACTAATCTTGTCCCGATCGGACTCTATCTCTAATCTTGAACTAAATCTAAAGATACATGGCCCATGTGGCCCAGGTGCTCACGCAGGAGCCGATTTACAAGCCTTCTTCAATCTTCTGCTTTAAGCCCATCTTGCTTTCGGCCCATAAATTAATCCTGTTAATTTATGGCGATAACACATGCCCCCCTAGTTTTGGCAATGATAGTTCCAAAACCAATCCGTCGCTTCATCTTCCCATTAATGCTCATTAAACACATTGCAACCACCAAGGAAGACGCAACGTCTCTTGCAACTGGCTCCTCATAGAACGTGAAACTGCCGATCCGTCTTCCATCTTTTCGCTATTTAATCTCACCCCGAATCGGCTCTTCTTCATAGCGAACTCCTTCTTCCTCCCAAAGCCAGTAACACAGAAAACCCCAATCCTCCAACAATGGCGATATCTTCCTCCTCCGACTCCAACTCCTTCGGAGACTCTTCCTCCTCCTCTTCTCCTTCTTCTCCCCCCTCCCTGCTTCTTCCATCGACTCCATTCCGGAGAGTCGAGAACCGACGCCAGAGTGGGACCCAACCGCAGCACACGAAGCGCTGGCTGTTCTGCACTGGGATGCAGAGGAGTTCGACTTCGGGGTCGTCTCCGAGGAGGACGAGCCTGAAACTGAAGGAGAAGACCTCCGGCTCCTATTCCAAGAGGAGTCGGAGAGCGGCGAGGAAGAAGACCCCTCTTCGGATGGAGTCGACTCCACCTCGGAAGAGGAGATCGACTCCCCCTCCGACGACGATGAGCCGATGGGCGGAAAGCCCTTTCGGTTTCTCCGAGGAGGACAGCGAGGAAGAGAACAGCGGCGGCGACGACGGCTAGAGCGACCTCGGGTCTGAAGGCGGCAGCAGTGCCTTCAGCAGCGACGATGATGACGACGACAGTGACGACGGCGGGAATACGCCGGCCCAGAGTCCCAAGCGCTGTAGGTACTAGGTACCTACGAGCAGTAGCAGTAGGTAGCATCGTAGGGGTAGGATCACAAAGACGAAGGATTAATTCCTTTGTAACAATCGGCTTTCCTTGTAATGAACTTTCCTTTAATGAAATCAAATTTCCTTCAATTCCGTGCATCTGTTTACTTTCCAAAAAATCGATGGCAACACATCAGGCTTCTATAAATATCCAAGAGCCGACGAAATTCAAACTAGAAGCAACCCGCACAAGAGTAGAATATCACTTCCAACTTGAACCGAACTCGACGAACTCTCAAATTCGAGCGTAATTCGAAAACCAAGCTCTACAAATTCGAGCAAGAACTCTCCAAGCACCCAGAATTCGAATCAGATCCCTCAGCAACCAAACCCTAAGTCAACAGATCTGAATCATGGCAGATTCTGCAGCTCAGACGACAAGTTCTGCAATCGATGATGCGGCAATCTACGGCCTAAAGATAATATTCGGCCTAATCCTTTAGTTTTCTTCAGCTTACCAAGCCTCTGAAACACTAAACTCTGAAACATGACACCATATGCATACTTCTGAATTTCTGAACTTTAGGTGTCAGACCTCCTTCTGCCGCATCCCTCCAATCCAAAATCTTTCTGTCTTGGCCCACAAACCCATGAAAACCCCATAGATTTGATCTCTAGTGAAGCAAATAGGATCCCTTTTGTGAGTCAAAACATCGATCTGAACCTCTGGGCTGACTGCTTGAGAGCCTGGCCTAATCCCC
Organism: Panicum virgatum; assembly: GCF_016808335.1. Taxonomy (NCBI): domain Eukaryota; kingdom Viridiplantae; phylum Streptophyta; class Magnoliopsida; order Poales; family Poaceae; genus Panicum; species Panicum virgatum. The sequence continues at coordinate 43,901,560 of NC_053136.1, forward strand.
CTGAGAGCTGGATTACATGGTATAGCAGAGTAGCAAAAACTTATATGCCCTTGTGGCAAGATTTGAACATAGCTGATGCACTTGGCTTATCATTGTCTCCACATGACAAAGATGAAAATCTTCTGAAAACCATCAGCTATTTTTGGTCTGATGCTCTGAACTGCTTCTTCTTCGGTCATGGACCCATGACCATTACTCTGCTAGATGTTACCATGATCACTGGCCTAGACATTAGTTCTCCTGGTCCTGCTGCTCACAAAATGGCAGAAGTCCCCTTCAAACTTTCTTCCAAGGTTAACTGCACAAACTGGGGCACTTACATGAATCAGCACATGAAAACAAAAGGTCCAGTGACTGAGAAGGAACACACAGCCTTCTTAAATCTTTGGCTAGAGCACTTCATCTTCTGTGGTCCTTCTTTAGCTCCAACTAAGAACTATCTTCCCTTGGCCTATCACCTGGCCCATGGCAATCACACCGGCCTAGGCAAACTCTTCCTTGGAGAAACTTACAGATATCTCCATTTGATGACATCTAACCTGCTTAACAACAAGAAATTGAGAACTGAAGGCCCTTGGTGGTTTATTCAGTTGTGGGCACAACTGTACTTCCAGCACCATATTCCCAACTTCCAAGGCCTGACCAAGAACTCTTTCCCTGATGAGAGTGGCAAACCAATTAGATGTACTAGTTACGGCCAAACTTTATTTAGTCTTCCTGGCAGTAAACTGAATTCATCAAATGCAGCAAACTGGTTCAGAGTCTTCTATAAAGGACCAGATAATCCACTATATTTCCCATTTACTGAATCTGAATCCTTTGAAAACCCAACCGCCTTCAGATTAGATAACTTTGCCTATGACGACAGCACTCGGCATCTGTATTCTTTGATGATTCCACCTGGCTTCCTCCCTGTTGGCATCAGCACCTCTAATAGAATTATCAAGCCAGATTATGAATCTTACCAACCAGTCATAGCAGCTCGGCAATTCGGCCTAGGACAGGTCTCTCCCACTTCCATATTCACCACTTGGTGGAGAGCAGAACCGATCTGCCTGATGGTCTCACCAGCTCAAGATGCTACAGCATGTTCGATGACCTCCACATTCCAATACCAGCCGATCTGTCCATCACCTCCTCATCAATCGGCTTCAGCACATGGTGGGGAATGTGGAGAACACATGTATTCAGAAAAGCTCTAGGTCTTCGACTGCAGCAAATTGATCCTGAATATGTAATCCCCGAGGAAGAGGTACTGAATTTATGCACTTTATTCTTTCTAGATCATCCATTCCTTTACTTGACTAATCCTGATCACTCTGTTAGCAGCAACAGGATGGTCCAGAACCTATGACTAGCAACAGGGAACCATTCTACTTTCTTCCAACTGCTCCTAATGTACTCTTCTGCAAAGGATCACCATCAATGAAGAAAGTAATAATGACCACTCAGCCAGACTTACCCCAGTCGGCTTCCAAACAAAGAGAAGCTTCTACAAGCGTTGCCCCCCGAGTCTTGACCAAGAAAAGGAAGATGATCATGAGGCGAATCATCAAGAAACCAGTACCAGCTTCCCTGAGTCCATCAGAATCCAACACCAACCAAGTAACTCATCACCCCAAAACTTCTTCTTTGTTGCACACACATGTACTCTGGTTGACTGTAGTTATAGTTCCAGGACGCAGCCGAAGAAATCCCCAATGTAGAAAGCCTGGAACAACATGAGATGGCTGCAACTCCTGACACACTGATGGAGGCAAACGAGGAACAAGCTGATACAGTCGATGTTCTTGATGTCAACACAAGCTCTAACAGGACGATTGCTCCTGAACCGCCCAACGCTTTTTCTTCAGAACAGGTAACATTACAAAACCAATTTTGAACCAGCCGATAGCTCCATAAATGCATCTTGCTCTAACTCCAGATATGTCCATAGGGTTTTGACATTTCAGGTTTACTTTCCTTTGACCCGGCATCAATGGGTCTGACTGTCCCCGGAGCAGAAACACCATCTTTGCAGCAATCGGCTAATTTGTCACATCAGCTTCAACTCATCAAGGATCTTCTATCTGCTCCGATCACTGCTCTAGTTGATGATTCCAGCAAGATAAAAGAAATTCTTGAGCAGATAGAAACCCAGCTTCCAGAATCACTTCAAGTCAAACTTTGGCCAGCCGGCCATCTCCTTTTCTTCCGAGCAGAGGTGAAGGCAGCTCAACAAAGAATAGAAGCACGTCGTTCTCAAGTCTCTCTGAAAACTGACATAGCTCAAAAGTGCAAAGCCCTCAACCAAAAGAAACCAACTCTGGACGCTAAAGCTGATATCTCCAAGAGCACAAAATGACTCAACCTCTTGGAAAAGGAACTGATGGAACTTGAAGAAAAGGTCCGCAATACCCAAAGACTAATCCAAGAGGAGAAAGCTTCGATCGCAAACTCTAAGCAGGAAGCCCAAGAAATGACTGAACAGATACAGGCAGAGTTTGCAGAGATAAGCACCTTGAGTCGGCAGATAGTATCAGGCGATGACAAGGATGACGAAGAAATAATTGAAAGAGCTGACGCTGTACGTGCAGAAGCCGTCCATGCCATAGAAGAATTCCTGAACTAGTAGAACTATCCAGAAAACATTTGATGTCGCCTGTTAAAACCTAAAACTTGTACTCATTTAAAAACATCTTAAGTCGATGGTCACACATCGGTTGTCTCATTTCTCATATGTATTTTTACTAGCCAACTCAACGTGTTGGCCCCTTCTCTTTTTTTTACTGGCCAACTCAACGTGTTGGCCTCTTTCTCTCTCCCTTTTTTTTACTAGCCAACTCAACATGTTGGCCTGTCATGATTTTTTTACCGGCCAACTCAACGTGTTGGCCTATCTCTCTTTTTTTACTGGCCAACTCAATGTGTTGGCCTTTTCATAATTACAGCCAGATGGATCTCATCGGCTCTTGTTACTCGCTCTCCCACATGCTCGGGAAATACTTCTTGAGATGTTGACCATTGACAGCAACAGGAAACTTGACGCCGTCCAATTCCTCGAGCATGTATGCATTCCCAGGCAAAGCCTGATCAACCTTGTACGGCCCGTGCCAAGTTGGAGACCACTTTCCATACTTTTTATCTTTAGTCCCCAATGACAATACAGCCTCCCAGACCAAGTCTCCAACTTGAAAATTCTTTGGCTTGACCTTCTTTTGTACGCACGAGCAACTTTAGCCTTATTTTCCTTGATCTTCTCCAGCGACCAAAGCCTTAGCTCTGTCAGGTCCTCCACGTTGTCATTCATCAAGGCTGCATACTGTTCAGTTGTCAGATCATTCTGGAACTCGACACGCCTTGATCCGGCCGTGATCTCCCATGGTAACACAGCGTCTTGGCCGTAGACTAAATGGTACGACGACGTCTTGGTGGACCCATGGCATGAAATACGATATGCCCACAAAGCTTCTGATAACACCTCATGCCAGCGCCTAGGATATTCATCGATCTTTCTCTTTATGAGCTTGATGAGGCTCTGGTTGGATGCTTTAGCCTGTCCATTAGCTTGGGCATAATATGGAGATGATCTGATCAGCTTAATTCCCATGTCGTCGGCAAACTTCCTGAACTCCTCTGATATAAAGACCGATCCTCCATCAGTCGTAATGGTCTGAGGAATTCTAAATCTGTGGATGATGTGCTCTTTGACAAAGCTGATCACATCTTTTGACGCTACTGACCTCATGGGCACTGCCTCTACCCATTTTGTGAAATAATCTGTAGCAGCTAAGACCCATTGGTGACCCTTGCTAGACGACGGGTTGATCTGACCAATCATGTCCATGGCCCAACCCCTAAATGGCCACGGCTTGATGATAGGATTCATTACTGATGCTGGCACTATCTGAATTTTGCCAAACCTCTGACCTGCCTGACATCCTTTGTAATATTTGAAACAATATTCAAGCATAGTGGGTCAGTAATAACCCGATCGCCTAATCAGCCACTTCATCTTGTGAGCCGATTGATGAGTACCGCAGGCTCCTTCATGAACCTCATGCAAGAGCCGATTTGACTCTAAAGGTGTAACACCCTAATTTAAATTTCAGCATTTATTAATAAATTAATTGGCTTTATTTAATTTTCTAAGGTTTATTGTGTTTAGTTGGCATTTAATCTAATTTTTGTTCCTTAATTGATTAAAATTTATCATAGGTTTAAATTTTGTGTTGCATTCATGCTGGAGCCTTGTTTTATTGAGTGTTAGATTTGAATTCAAATTCAATTTTGAATTCAAATAGATTTGATTGAGTTAGTTTGAATAGGAAGAGAAATAGAAATAGAAATAGAAAGAGAAAGAAAAACTAGAACCCAGCCCAAACCCACCAGGCAGCCCATCAAACCAAACCCAAAGCCCGGTCCGCTGGTTTCCCCTCTCCACCGCGGCCCACCTCCCTCTCTGGCCCGGCCCGCAGAGGTCCGCGCCCCCCAGCCCAGCCAGCCCGACCCAGCGCCGCACTCCGCTTCGGCCTGCTTGGCCCACAGCAGCCCGACTCGCTCCCCGCACTCGGCCCATGCCGCGGCCTGCCCCGCCCGCTCGCCTCGCGCCCACAGAGCGCGCCGCCCCGCTGCAACCTGGACCCACCCGTCGGATGTTTCCCCTTCCTCCGCCCGCGAACGTCGCACCTGCTCTGTTTTGCTTCCAACCCGGACGCCCGCTGCGCCGTGGACCGCCGGCCCCGTAGGACCCATTGAGCAGCCTCCCGAGAGCGTCCTCCTTCTAGAAACCCCATCCCGAGCCTGAATCCCGCAGAACCGCGCCGAATTCCGATTTCTCCGCGCGTACGGATCCTAGCGCAATCCCCGCGATGGCCACGGCGGGCACGCGTTTCCAAGATCTCCGGACCCTTCTTAAGTGGCCGTGACCCCCTCCTGCGCCCCATCCCCACATCACAGCGCCGCCCTGCTAACCCTAGCCGCCGCTTCCGCGTAGCACCGCCCGCCGCTTTGCGCCGCCGTGCCGAGCCGCGGCGCCGTCACTACTCCGCCGCACCAGGGCCCCGTCCAAGGAGTGCTCCGGCTCCGCCTCGACCTCTGGAGTTTCCCCGGGCCCGCTGCACTCTGCTCCGACCCCTGCATCAACCTCGACGCCGATCTCCGCCACACGCCGCCGCGGAACCCCTTCGCCGGCGCCGCTACATCACTTCTCCGTCCGCTACAGCCCCTCGGTGAGCATCCCAGAGCTCCACGCCTCCGTTTGCGCCACTCCAATTAGACCGTAGGCTGCTCTGGCACGCCGAGCACCCCGCGCGCCGGCGATGCTCCGCCGCGCGCACCCTGCACCGTCGCGCACGCCGCCCGAGCCCCTGTCGAGCCCCGCTCGGAGCCCCAGTAGACTACGCATGCCACGTACAAGCCCCAGGGCCAAGCCGCTGTCCAAACCTGCCACGGGAACGCCGGATTTGGGCGTCTCCGGCGAGGCGCCGCCGCGGGAAAGGCTTCCCGGCAACCAGCGCCGCCGCCGTCGCCCCCTTTCGCCCTGAGCCGTTAGATCCCGAATCAACGGCCCCGATTAGATTGAGGGCCGATCCGATCTGATCCGCCAGATCGCGATCTGACGTCCCAGAATCAAAGATACCGGTTCGGCCGGTACTTTTTGCTAAAGAGCCCCTGTAGTTTTTGTTATTCAACCCGCGGTCCGACCCTTTTCAAAAATATTTACCCTGAGGCCCAGTTTTTAGCAGTTAGGCCCCTGGGTTTTCCCAGTTTCGAACCCGCCGTCCACCCGGGCTTTTTCACGTGTTGGCCCCTGGATCTTTTCAGTATTTATGTTTAAGCCCTCGGTTTTAGCAGAAAAGCCCCTGAAACTCCAGTTTTCTTACAAATAAGCCCCTGAACCTTGTTTTTAGCCTAGATTACGCGTTTTAGCTCCGATTTTAGCGTTCTTTATATCCACGCGATCGTTGTAACGCGTAGAATAGTTTTAGACTAGTTTAATGTGCTGTTTTTATGTATTGATGTACTGTTTCTTAGTTTTTGTTAGTGTTTGCTTGTATGCTTATTTTTGTGCATTGTTTTGGCCATGTGTTCGTGAGTAGACGCTGATCCATCTGAGGAGCCTCAGTACCAGTACCCGGAGCAGCCGTCTTCGGATCAGTTTGAGCAGCAGCAGGAGCAGTACGAGGAAGGCAAGTATAACATGAACAACCCATCACTTTTAAATACAATTTCATACTGCATTTTAATACTGTATGCCTTTAAGGATTTCCTAGCCACTTTATATCCTTTGTATATACCTTTGGGTTGCATTTTGGTTAGTTGTGCTAGGTTGCTGCGCTATAACACACTCTGGTCCTTTTAATTTAAATTGATTAATGTTTTACTTGAACTTAATTCTGAGAGTGGCACTCTGTGTGGCTTGAGTGGCTCACTTCTCGTTAAAAGATGTTTTTTTAGAAACATGGTTTAGGGGGCCAGCACGGTGCTTACTGCCTGGTTGGCCACTCTCCATAAGGACCGGTTCATAGAGCGACAACCTGGGACAACAGCGCTACCACAAGGCTAGAATGGGATAGACTTGGCGTAATAACTAGATCTTTTTGGTTTGGAGTAACTTACCTGCGGGGCAAGAGTAGTAAGCTTCAATGGTCCCTGCTCCTCCGGCTTGGTCTGTGCTTGGATTGCGCTCCTGTGCTTGTACCCCCGGAGGTGGGCCCCATCGTCGCCGACCTAACTCTCGCGGTTACGCCTTACCAACGAGATTCTTTTTAAAGGCCTCGTAGTGGGCCACTAGTCATCTCACCTAAGGAAGTGTGATGATCAACTGGCGTAGCTCACGACTTGTGGGTAAAGATGTGCAACCTCTGCAGAGTGTAAAACTGGTATACTAGCCGTGCTCACGGTTATGAGCGGCCCAGATCCTCCTTTTGATTAGTGAAGTTATCTCCTTCCGACGAGGGAGGTGCTTCTCGGGGTTTACCTTGGTGGCTTGGTTTCGGTTTGGTACTCAGTAGTAGTATGATTAAATCTGATTAATTACTATGTAACTGGGTTAATGGTAATTCATCAACTCGTAGTAAATAGTTTTAATAAAATTTTGTCAACACTTAAAAGCTAATGCAGTTGAGTCAGCCAGCCTAGAGCCTCATAGTTTGTGTTATACTTGTTGAGTACAAGTTGTGTACTCACTCTTGCCTCTTCTCTACTTTTTCCTCTTGGCTACGCTACTGCTGCTCAGTTCCTGCCGACACGAGGGAGTTCGTCCAGCGCTACCAGGACTACGAGGACTTCTAGGTGCTTCGTCTCCCAGTCGACGTCCCTGTGGCGCCCTGCTTCAGCTTCGGAGAGCTTTTATCGTATTTTGTACTTCGCTTCCGCTGTATCAGACATTTTGTCATTATTGTAATAAATAACTTTCGTATACGCTTTATTATGTCTTTTTACGTGATATGTGCTATGATATACTGTTCATTCTGTTGTATATACGTGTGACTTGATCCTGGCACGTATATGATTGCTCGGTTTATGTTCTTTTATAAACCGGGTGTTACAGAGTGGTATCAAAGCCATATCGACTGTAGGACGAAGCCTAGATAGAACTGGTCGAGTTTTAGGACTTCTCCTCACCAATCCTTGACTGCTGAAACTATTTTACTATTATACCCCTTGACTTCTATGACCTTTTACCCTTCTGCCTTGATTTTTCTCTCTGAAGAATAGTTTTCGTAGATTTGGCCTGAATCAGTCATCTGACCACCATGAGTTAGCTAGGTGACCTTTTTATAATAAAACGATAGCACGTTCTGCGACGCGTTGTGTTAGTCGAGTCTATTGCTCAAACTCGGCTAAGTCGTGAAAATTGTCTGCTTGTTATTATGCTACATGCTTGATTTGGATTTTTGACTGATTGCATAGTTTAGTAGTTTAAATTTGTTTAAAGAAAATCACTCTGATGTTAAAGATAACTAATTAATAAAATGAGTTAGATCGTTGGGGGTAAAACAGTCAACTCTATCCTGTCTACTTTATCATGGCTGAGTCTTTTTCCGCAAAGAGTTATCATATCCATCTGAGTTTATTCCTGCAATATCCTTACTCGTGAAATCTTTTGTTCAAATCAGATGGTGAACACCAGGAGCACTGGTTCCGGTTCTGGCCAGCAGCAGGGTCAGAACAACCAGGGTACCGGAATCCCTATGCCTCCGCCCTTGACTCCGGAGCAGTACTTCCAGCTCCAGATGCAGATGATGGCTACCCTGAACAACACTGTTCAGGCTCTCCAGCACGCTCACACTCAGCCTCCGCCTCCTCCACCGCCGCAGCCTCGCGACAGGCGTGCTGAGTTCCTGAGGGGTCACCCGCCGACGTTCTCTCACACGTCCGACCCTCTTCAGGCTGACGACTGGCTCCGTGCAGTGGAGCGTCAGCTGGACATCGCCCAGTGCGATGATCGTGAGCGCGTCTTGTACGCAGCAGGACAGCTGCGAGGGGCAGCTTTGGACTGGTGGGAGTCCCACCCAGTTCACGACCGCGAGGCTCTCACTTGGCTCCAGTTCAGGGAGCGTTTCCGTAGCCACAACGTCCCCGCGGGCGTTATGAAGATGAAGCAGAAGGAGTTCCTTGCACTGAAGCAGGTAATCTTAAATATAATTACTCAGCGGTTTCTTTTGAGCTAATGCCCCTTGTTCTATCCTTATGAATCTTGAGTTAATCTTCCGATACCTATCTGTCTTTGTGAATTCAGGGGACTATGTCGGTCACGGAGTATCGTGATCGCTTTCTTCAGCTGGCTCGCTACGCCCCTGCCGAGGTTGCGGATGACCGCAAGAAGCAGGAGCACTTCATGGAGGGTCTTGAGGACTACCTCCAGTACGCGCTGCTCAACCTCCGCTTCGACGACTTCAACCATCTGGTTGACAGTGCGCTCAACACTGAGCGTAAGCACCTGGAGATGGAGGACAAGAAGAGGAAGGTTGTCCCCGTTGCTTCCGGCAGCAACACTCGTCCTCGACTCCAGCAGCCCCAGCAGTACCAGCCTCAGTACCGGCCTCCTCAGCAGTACCAGCAGAGGCCACCGCAGCAGTACCCGCCTCGACAGCAGCAGGCAGGTCAGGGCTCGAGGTTACCGGCACCTCCGGCTCGTGCTCCACCAGCTCCACCGGCACCGCAGGCTCCACGGCCGGCAGCTCCTACCGGACAGCAGGCTCAGGGACCTCCTCGCACCTGCTTTCACTGCGGCCAGCCGGGGCACTACGCCAACGCTTGCCCCCGGAAGGCGCAGGCGGGACAGCAGGGACGCCCAGCTCAGCCCAGGGCGCCAGCACAGGGCAGGGTGAACCACGTGACGGCCGAGTCAGCGGCCGAGGCTCCCAACGTGGTTATTGGTACGTTCATGGTTAATTCATATCCAGCTACAGTGCTTTTTGATACTGGTGCTATTCATTCCTTCATTACTCAGTCTTTTGTCGAGCATCATGGTATTCATACTAGCACATTAAAGAGGTGCCTGTTAGTATCTTCACCGGGTGGACAGTTGAGGTCTCACACTTACTGCCCGAGAGTCAGTGTTTCTTTGAGGGGAGTAGAGTTCTGTACTGATCTGATGGTGCTAGACACCAAGGGCATTGATGTCATTCTGGGAATGGAGACTCTGGCCAAATGGGGAGTTCGTATAGATTGTGCTCGGAGGACAGTCTTGTTATCAGCTTCCAGCGGCCAAGAGGTTGTTATCAGTGCAGTAGAGCCTTCTGGATTTCTTCACCAGATGGAGGCTAGACCCACGGACGGTATTCGCGTGGTGTCTGAATTCCCGGATGTCTTTCCGGATGATTTGCCAGGTATGCCGCCTGAACGCGCCATTGAGTTTTGTATTGATCTCTTGCCTGGCACAGCTCCTATTGCAAAGCGGCCCTACCGTATGGCGCCTATAGAGCATGAAGAAGTCAAGAAAACTATTGATGAGTTGCTAGCCAAGGGCTATATCCGTCGCAGCTTCTCTCCTTGGGCTTTTCCATTATTGCTGGTAGATAAGAAGGATGGCTCGAAGAGGATGTGTGTGGATTATCGGGAGCTGAATGCAGTTACTATCAAGAACAAGCATCCACTGCCCCGTATTGAGGATCTCTTCGATTTGCTTCGAGGTGCTCGTATATTCTCGAAGATTGATCTTCGTTCGGGCTATTTTCAGCTGAGGATCCGTCCTGGGGATATTCCGAAGACGGCATTCACCTGCAAGTACGGGCTATATGAGTATACAGTCATGTCCTTCGGCTTGACTAATGCCCCGGCTTTCTTCATGCATCTGATGAACATGGTCTTCATGGATTATCTGGATGTCTTCGTGGTGATTTTCATTGATGATATTCTGATCTTCTCCAAGACAGAAGAAGAGCATGAGGAGCATTTGAGGCTCGTGTTGCAGAGATTGAGAGAGCATCAGCTGTATGCCAAGTTCAGCAAGTGCGAGTTCTGGATTGACGAGGTTCCATTCCTCGGTCATGTTATCTCTCAGGGAGGCATTGCTGTTGATCCGAGCAAGGTGAAGGATGTGCTCGAGTGGGAGACACCGCAGACAGTGAAGGAAGTCAGATCTTTCTTGGGCTTAGCAGGATATTATCGGAGGTTCATTGAGAATTTCTCCAAGATCGCGAAGCCTTTGACTTCCTTGTTAGAGAAGAATGTGGCTTTTGTATGGACTGATGAGCGTCAGATGGCCTTTGATGAGCTGAAGAAAAGGTTGACTACGGCGCCAGTCCTGACTCTGCCAGACCAGACGAAGAGGTTCACGGTATATTGTGATGCTTCGAAGGATGGTCTTGGGTGTGTTCTGATGCAGGAGGGCAGAGTGATAGCTTATGCTTCACGGCAGTTACGCCGGCATGAGCTGAATTATCCTACTCATGATCTTGAGTTAGCCGCAGTTGTGCATGCTCTGAAGATTTGGAGGCATTACTTGTATGGGCAGCGGTGTGATATCTACACTGATCACAAGAGCCTCAAGTATATTTTCACGCAGAATGAGCTGAACATGCGGCAGAGAAGATGGCTAGAGTTGGTCAAGGACTATGATCTGGAGATTCACTATCATCCGGGCAAGGCCAATGTTGTAGCAGATGCTCTGAGCAGAAGAAGTTATGTCAACATGGCCGTGGCCTTCCAGATGCCTCCAGAGTTATGCGAGGAGTTCGAGCAGCTGAGTCTGGGTTTCTTGCATCATACCTCTAGTGCAGCTTTTGAGGCAGTACCGACTCTAGAGTCAGAGATCAGGCAGCATCAGAAAGATGATGAGAAGCTGCAGGAGATCCGTGAGTTGCTCAAGAAGGGCAAGGCTCCTCATTTCAGAGAGGATGATCAGGGTACTTTGTGGTACAAGAACCGGATCTGCGTGCCCGATGTGCATGATCTTCGGAAGTTGATTCTGAGTGAGGCCCATGATACAGCATACTCTATTCATCCGGGCAGCACGAAGATGTACTATGATCTGAAGGAACGTTTCTGGTGGTATGGGATGAAGCGTTCAGTGGCAGAGTACGTGGCTATTTGTGACACCTGTCAGCGTGTCAAGGCTGAGCATCAGAGGCCAGCAGGTCTGTTACAGCCTTTGAAGATTCCAGAGTGGAAATGGGAGGAAATCACTATGGACTTCATTGTTGGATTGCCTCGTACTCAGAAAGGGTACAACTCCATTTGGGTAGTAGTGGATCGTCTGACGAAGGTTGCTCACTTTATTCCAGTGAACACTACTTACTCCGGTGCTAGACTTGCAGAGTTGTACATCTCTCGGATTGTCTGCTTGCATGGTGTGCCCAAGAAGATCATATCTGACAGAGGGTCTCAGTTCACTTCTCGTTTCTGGGAGCAGCTCCATGATTCGTTGGATACGAAGCTGCGCTTCAGTACGGCTTATCACCCTCAGACAGATGGGCAGACAGAGAGAACCAACCAAGTGTTGGAGGATATGCTGAGAGCTTGTGCTATTCAGTATGGTACTAGTTGGGATAAGTGCCTGTCATTTGCTGAGTTCTCATATAACAACAGCTATCAGGCCAGTCTAAAGAAGTCTCCCTTTGAGGCATTGTATGGCAGAAAGTGCAGGACTCCTCTCTATTGGGATCAGATTGGCGAGAAGCAGCTCTTTGGTCCTGAGATCATAGATGATGCAGAGCAGATGGTTCAGGCTGTGCGAGAAAATCTGAGGATTGCACAGAGCAGACAGAAGAGCTATGCAGATGGCAAACGGAGGGACCTGACTTTCAGTGTCGGTGATTATGTGTATCTGAAGGTGTCTCCGATGAGAGGAATCCGCAGATTTAATGTCAAAGGGAAGTTAGCACCTCGGTATGTGGGGCCATTCAAGGTGCTAGAACGGAAAGGCAAAGTTGCTTATCGCCTGGAGTTACCCCTCAGCCTCTCAGGAGTTCATGATGTCTTTCATATATCTCAGCTGAAGAGGTGTTTGCGAGTACCCGAGGAGCAGGCACCCCTGGATGGAGTCGATGTCCAGGAGGATCTGACTTATACTGAGCATCCGGTGAAGATTCTGGAGACATCAGAGAGAGTCACTCGGAACAAGCGCATCAAGATGTGCAGAGTTCAGTGGAGTCATCACAGTGAAGCTGAGGCTACTTGGGAGCGAGAAGATGAGTTGAAGAAGACATATCCAGATCTCTTTGCTAGCCAGCCCAGCTAAATCTCGGGACGAGATTTCTTTAAGGGGGTAGGGTCTGTAACACCCTAATTTAAATTTCAGCATTTATTAATAAATTAATTGGCTTTATTTAATTTTCTAAGGTTTATTGTGTTTAGTTGGCATTTAATCTAATTTTTGTTCCTTAATTGATTAAAATTTATCATAGGTTTAAATTTTGTGTTGCATTCATGCTGGAGCCTTGTTTTATTGAGTGTTAGATTTGAATTCAAATTCAATTTTGAATTCAAATAGATTTGATTGAGTTAGTTTGAATAGGAAGAGAAATAGAAATAGAAATGGAAAGAGAAAGAAAAACTAGAACCCAGCCCAAACCCACCAGGCAGCCCATCAAACCAAACCCAAAGCCCGGTCCGCTGGTTTCCCCTCTCCACCGCGGCCCACCTCCCTCTCTGGCCCGGCCCGCAGAGGTCCGCGCCCCCCAGCCCAGCCAGCCCGACCCAGCGCCGCACTCCGCTTCGGCCTGCTTGGCCCACAGCAGCCCGACTCGCTCCCCGCACTCGGCCCATGCCGCGGCCTGCCCCGCCCGCTCGCCTCGCGCCCACAGAGCGCGCCGCCCCGCTGCAACCTGGACCCACCCGTCGGATGTTTCCCCTTCCTCCGCCCGCGAACGTCGCACCTGCTCTGTTTTGCTTCCAACCCGGACGCCCGCTGCGCCGTGGACCGCCGGCCCCGTAGGACCCATTGAGCAGCCTCCCGAGAGCGTCCTCCTTCTAGAAACCCCATCCCGAGCCTGAATCCCGCAGAACCGCGCCGAATTCCGATTTCTCCGCGCGTACGGATCCGAGCGCAATCCCCGCGATGGCCACGGCGGGCACGCGTTTCCAAGATCTCCGGACCCTTCTTAAGTGGCCGTGACCCCCTCCTGCGCCCCATCCCCACATCACAGCGCCGCCCTGCTAACCCTAGCCGCCGCTTCCGCGTAGCACCGCCCGCCGCTTTGCGCCGCCGTGCCGAGCCGCGGCGCCGTCACTACTCCGCCGCACCAGGGCCCCGTCCAAGGAGCGCTCCGGCTCCGCCTCGACCTCTGGAGTTTCCCCGGGCCCGCTGCACTCTGCTCCGACCCCTGCATCAACCTCGACGCCGATCTCCGCCACACGCCGCCGCGGAACCCCTTCGCCGGCGCCGCTACATCACTTCTCCGTCCGCTACAGCCCCTCGGTGAGCATCCCAGAGCTCCACGCCTCCGTTTGCGCCACTCCAATTAGACCGTAGGCTGCTCTGGCACGCCGAGCACCCCGCGCGCCGGCGATGCTCCGCCGCGCGCACCCTGCACCGTCGCGCACGCCGCCCGAGCCCCTGTCGAGCCCCGCTCGGAGCCCCAGTAGACTACGCATGCCACGTACAAGCCCCAGGGCCAAGCCGCTGTCCAAACCTGCCACGGGAACGCCGGATTTGGGCGTCTCCGGCGAGGCGCCGCCGCGGGAAAGGCTTCCCGGCAACCAGCGCCGCCGCCGTCGCCCCCTTTCGCCCTGAGCCGTTAGATCCCGAATCAACGGCCCCGATTAGATTGAGGGCCGATCCGATCTGATCCGCCAGATCGCGATCTGACGTCCCAGAATCAAAGATACCGGTTCGGCCGGTACTTTTTGCTAAAGAGCCCCTGTAGTTTTTGTTATTCAACCCGCGGTCCGACCCTTTTCAAAAATATTTACCCTGAGGCCCAGTTTTTAGCAGTTAGGCCCCTGGGTTTTCCCAGTTTCGAACCCGCCGTCCACCCGGGCTTTTTCACGTGTTGGCCCCTGGATCTTTTCAGTATTTATGTTTAAGCCCTCGGTTTTAGCAGAAAAGCCCCTGAAACTCCAGTTTTCTTACAAATAAGCCCCTGAACCTTGTTTTTAGCCTAGATTACGCGTTTTAGCTCCGATTTTAGCGTTCTTTATATCCACGCGATCGTTGTAACGCGTAGAATAGTTTTAGACTAGTTTAATGTGCTGTTTTTATGTATTGATGTACTGTTTCTTAGTTTTTGTTAGTGTTTGCTTGTATGCTTATTTTTGTGCATTGTTTTGGCCATGTGTTCGTGAGTAGACGCTGATCCATCTGAGGAGCCTCAGTACCAGTACCCGGAGCAGCCGTCTTCGGATCAGTTTGAGTAGCAGCAGGAGCAGTACGAGGAAGGCAAGTATAACATGAACAACCCATCACTTTTAAATACAATTTCATACTGCATTTTAATACTGTATGCCTTTAAGGATTTCCTAGCCACTTTATATCCTTTGTATATACCTTTGGGTTGCATTTTGGTTAGTTGTGCTAGGTTGCTGCGCTATAACACACTCTGGTCCTTTTAATTTAAATTGATTAATGTTTTACTTGAACTTAATTTTGAGAGTGGCACTCTGTGTGGCTTGAGTGGCTCACTTCTCGTTAAAAGATGTTTTTTTAGAAACATGGTTTAGGGGGCCAGCACGGTGCTTACTGCCTGGTTGGCCACTCTCCATAAGGACCGGTTCATAGAGCGACAACCTGGGACAACAGCGCTACCACAAGGCTAGAATGGGATAGACTTGGCGTAATAACTAGATCTTTTTGGTTTGGAGTAACTTACCTGCGGGGCAAGAGTAGTAAGCTTCAATGGTCCCTGCTCCTCCGGCTTGGTCTGTGCTTGGATTGCGCTCCTGTGCTTGTACCCCCGGAGGTGGGCCCCATCGTCGCCGACCTAACTCTCGCGGTTACGCCTTACCAACGAGATTCTTTTTAAAGGCCTCGTAGTGGGCCGCTAGTCATCTCACCTAAGGAAGTGTGATGAACAACTGGCGTAGCTCACGACTTGTGGGTAAAGATGTGCAACCTCTGCAGAGTGTAAAACTGGTATACTAGCCGTGCTCACGGTTATGAGCGGCCCAGATCCTCCTTTTGATTAGTGAAGTTATCTCCTTCCGACGAGGGAGGTGCTTCTCGGGGTTTACCTTGGTGGCTTGGTTTCGGTTTGGTACTCAGTAGTAGTATGATTAAATCTGATTAATTACTATGTAACTGGGTTAATGGTAATTCATCAACTCGTAGTAAATAGTTTTAATAAAATTTTGTCAACACTTAAAAGCTAATGCAGTTGAGTCAGCCAGCCTAGAGCCTCATAGTTTGTGTTATACTTGTTGAGTACAAGTTGTGTACTCACTCTTGCCTCTTCTCTACTTTTTCCTCTTGGCTACGCTACTGCTGCTCAGTTCCTGCCGACACGAGGGAGTTCGTCCAGCGCTACCAGGACTACGAGGACTTCTAGGTGCTTCGTCTCCCAGTCGACGTCCCTGTGGCGCCCTGCTTCAGCTTCGGAGAGCTTTTATCGTATTTTGTACTTCGCTTCCGCTGTATCAGACATTTTGTCATTATTGTAATAAATAACTTTCGTATACGCTTTATTATGTCTTTTTACGTGATATGTGCTATGATATACTGTTCATTCTGTTGTATATACGTGTGACTTGATCCTGGCACGTATATGATTGCTCGGTTTATGTTCTTTTATAAACCGGGTGTTACAAAAGGTCCCAGACATTTAAGCAGTAGTCCTTCCAAGGTCCTGTAGAACATGTCATCCCCTATCAGAACATACTTCTTGGCCTTGAGTCTTATCCTTCTGGGTGCCCCCCCGAGCCGAATCCTTCAAGTAATTGAAGATATCGACTCTCTAGTCTCCGGGTTCCAGAAACTGAACCTCTACGTCGACTCCATCGGCTGTTTCTTTGTAGCCAGAAGCCATCTGAGCCAAATCATTGGCTTCATTGTTCAGAGTTCTGCGTATCCAGTGGAAATTGATGTACCTGAATTGTGACATCAACTCACGGCATTGCATCCATATTTGAAAAAGAGCCTCGCTCTCACATCTATATTCTTCCGTGAGCTGAGAAATCACCAGCTTTGAATCTCCAAAAATTTCCACCGCTTCTGCACCAGCTTCGAGGAGAGGTTCCATCCCTTTGCGAAAGGCTTCATATTCCACCAAATTATTGGTGCATGGGGCAGTCATCCTGATGGAAAAGGAGTAAGTCGCCCCTCGAGGCAACACCAACAGAATTCCCACACCGCATCCATCATCACAAGCCGATCCGTCAAAGAACATAGCCCAAGCACGAATAAATAATGCAGCAATATCAGTGCTGATCCTGTCTGCAACAAGATCCGCCAGTGCTTGTCCTTTGACCGCTTTGGCAGGCTGATACCGAATATCGAACTCTGACAATGCAAACATCCATTTTCCAAGCTGGCCTTTCAGGATAGGAGCCGACAGCATGTGCTTTATGACATCCGATTTGCATATGACAATTGTTTCCGCCGAGAGCAAAATATGACGAAGCTTTGTACATGTAAAGTATAAGCAAAGGCAAAGCTTCTCGATTTCAGGATACCTGGTCTCGGCGTCTAACATGCGTCTGCTGAGATAGAAAACCACCCTCTCCTGGCCGTCGTGCTTCTGGGCTAACACCGAAGCAATGGAAGTGTCACCCACGGATAGGTACACTTAGAACGGCCTATCTTGCTGAGGAGGAACCAACACTGGAGGCTTTGATAAATATTCTTTGATTTCATCGAAAGCTTGCTGCTGTTCTGCCCCCCAGCGAAACTCATCATCGGATTTGATCTTCACCAAACCCATGAACGGTTCAATGCGCCCAGACAGATTAGAAATAAATCGTCTGACAAAGTTAATTTTACCGATGAGCTTCTGCAACTCTTTCTTCGTAGTAGGCGGCTTCATCGTCTTTACAGCTTCTTGACTCTTTAGGCCGATCTTGATTCCCCGTTCATGCACCAGGAATCCCAGAAATTGACCGGCAGATACTCCAAAGGCACATTTCTTTGGGTTCATTTTGAGCCCAAACCTTCGAGTCCGTTCCAAAACTTGGCGCAGATCTTCTAGGTGCCCCCCAGCTGATTTGGACTTGACCACAACATCATCAATATAAATCTCTACCAGTTTGCCGATGAGATCATGAAAAATATAATTCATGGCACGTTGGTATGTTGCACCGGCATTTTTCAGTCCGAAGGTCATTACCAAGTACTCGAACAAGCCGACCGCGCCTGGTACCTTGAACGCGGTCTTGTTCACGTCTTCTGGGGCCATGAAGATCTGGTTGTAGCCGGCATTACCGTCCATAAAACTCATAATTTTGTGGCCAGCAGCTGCGTTGATCAACGTCTCTGCGACAGGCATCGGGTATTCGTCCTTTGGCGTCGCTCTGTTGAGATCTCTAAAATCGACGCAGACACGCCATCGGCCATCCTTCTTTTGCACCGGTACCACACTGGAGATCCATTCTGCATACCGGCACGGCCTGATGAACCCAGTATCCAGCATCTTCTCCACCTCTTTCTTGACTTCTTCTAGGACTTCGGCCTTCATCTGACGTGCTCATTGCTGAAACGGCCAAAACCCTTTCTTGAGCGGGAGCCGATGCTCGACGATGCTTCTATCCAGACCGGGCATCTCGGTGTAATCCCATGCAAAACAGTCCAGGTACTCTTTCAGCAGTGCAATCATCTCCTCACGCAAGACCGGATCCAACTTCTTGCTGATAAATGTCGGTCGTGGCTTATCCCCAGGACCGATGTCAACTTCTTCCAAATCATCAGCTGACGTGAACCCGTATCCTAGCTTGCCGTCGTCTGAAAAACCAGCTGCGAACGCAGGCAAGTCCTTGTTATCCTCAAGATCAGCGGCAAACACAGGGAGATGACAAGAAAAATTATTTGGCCAACCACACGGGCTGGCCGCTTCTATAATTCCATTATCACTCGAAACCAAATAGTCAATGAGTGGCCAACTACCAGAGCAGGCCATCGTGCGTACATGATGTAACAATTCCGAACCCAAACAGAATTTTTCTATTTTCTGGAGCCGGTCGCTGGGACCGGCCTCTCTATTTCTATTACATCCCGTGGCATGCCAAGATGCACCTACTCTGTGAGGCCAGTGGATAAGACCAGCCTCAGTCCGTTTTTTGTCGCTTCGATCCGATCACAATCTTCCAGGGCGATCCCTGAGATCGGCTCTTGCCCTTCCGCATCCCAGGCGTTCATGTCTGCGAGCGAGACCTCGCTAGAGTCATCTGCACGGACCACCTCCACTTCATCGCCATCCCATTGGACGAGATACTGATGCATTGTGGAAGGGATACAACAGTTGGCGTGAATCCAATCCCTCCCAAGCAATACAGTGTACGTACTTTTGCTGTTGACGATGAAGAACGAAGTCGGGATCGTCTTGCGGCCCACTGTCAACTCCACATTAAGAACCCCCATTGCCTCTGATGGTTGTCCATTGAAGTCATTGAGCATCACATTGGTCTTGATTAGATCGGCAGAAGAATGACCCAATCGTCGCAACACAGAGTACGGCATCAGGTTGACTGCGGCGCCAGTGTCGACCAGCTTCCTGTTCACAGGCTTGGCATTGATGAAGCCCTTGAGGTACAATCCCTTCAGGTGCTTGTAGCTTTTCTCCTTGGGCTTCTCGAAGATGATCGGCTGTGGGCCCAGATCCAGCTGTGCAACAGGCAAATCCTCCGGTTGGGGTGCCCGAAACTCCGATGGGAGCACGAACACCATGTTCACATCAGCCGATGGCTTCTCAGCGGCTTTTGTCTGCTTGGGGCGCCACTCTTTTCTTGGAGGGCGCCTTTCCTCCCTTCGCGGTCGCCTGACTTGCTCCGCGAGATCCGGACGCGCCTTCCTCAACACGGCAAGGTACTTTGCTTCTGCCTCTTCCAGATTGTGCAAACGCTGCACTCTGCGCTTCTGCGAGCGATTAAGCCCGTCAGCACACCACCGTGGGCGATGGTACCTGTCTTCTTCTTCTGGCTCGGAATCACCCCTGGATGGCCATCTCACATGGTCATCATGACGTGTTCTGGGCCTTAAGCGCTGGAACACCGATGTCTCGTCCTGCTGGCGTCCTCGAGGCCTACACTCCAAGCAATCATCTATAGTAGGCAATCGGCTCATGCCGGAATTCCAACAGTACCTGAAGAACGGGCAATGCCAGTGGTCGCGTATAGCCTGGTGTCTCCCCAGTGTCCTCCCTGTGCGGTGCTCGTACTCATCTTCTTCCGATTCGTATCGGTGGCGCAACTTGTACTGGTACTGGTACTTTTCCAGAAGCCGATTAGAAGCTGGAAGCTGATTGCGGATGTGATGCACCTGCTCTTCAGTCACATGCTACTGTTCCAGTTCGTGTTCATCTTGCGGCCATTTGCCAGAAGCAGCCTCTCTCCTCTGCTTGTCATGGAGGCGCATGGGTCCCACCATGTTGATCTGGAATGCCAAATCCTGGCCCTCGGATCCGAAATTTGATAGCTCCACCACATTAGCTTGTGGGAAGGGCTTTGTGTCAACCTTCATCGTGTGTTGAGCCAGGATTAATCGGCCTTGCTCGATAGCCGATTGTATCTGACGACGTAGCTCCTTGCATTCACCCGTGGAATGAGTGAACGAGTGGTGCCATTTGCAGTATAGCCTTCCCTGCAGCTCTTGGGGCGTCGGTAGCTTGTGATTCTCTGGGAGCTTCAGCTATTTTTCTTTGAGGAGCAGATCAAATATCTGCTCTACTTTGGTCACGTCGAAGTCGAAGCCCTTCACAAGCCCCTGCTGTTTGACCCACTTGCACGGGACAGGATTTGCTCCCCGAGTCCACTCTGCCACGGCCACTTCTTGCTCCTCGCTAGAGTCATCAGATTCATCCGCCTGAGCCATGTTTACATGGCGCTTGAACTTGTCCTGGTACAGCTCAGGATGGTAAAGCTCATATGCCGTAAGCTTCTGCACCAGGTGCGCCAAAGATGTGAACTCCAACTGAAAAGCCGCATCCTTGATCGGCTTAGCGAGTCCCAGGACAGCCAGATCGACTGCCTCCTTCTCTGTGATGCGCGATGAGTAGCATCGGTTCTTGACCTCTCTGAAGCGCTGTATGTATTCTGACACAGTCTCTCCTCGCTTCTGCCTGACTTGGGCGAGGTCGGCAATTCCAGCTTCAGCAGCCTCTGAGTGGTACTGGGTATGGAACTGATCTTCAAGCTGCCTCCAAGTTCGAATCGAATCCGGAGCCAATGACGCGTACCATCCAAAAGCCGGGCCTGTAAGGGATTGGCCGAAGAACCGGACCCTCAACGGATCCGACACTGAGATCATCCCAAGCTGCGTTAAGTATCGGCTCACGTGCTCTATGGAGCTGGCTCCTTCTGACCCGTTGAATTTGGTGAACTCAGGGAGCCGATACTTGGGTGGCAATGGGATCAAGTCATAGTCACTTGGATACGGCTTGGAATAGCCGATCGCTTTCCTCTTGGGCAGGATGCCGAACTGGTCTCTCAGTATTACACTGACCTGCTTGTTAGGAATGTATCCAAACCCTTGCTTGTTCAAGGTGAACTTTTGGCTTGCCCAACAATGATTAAACTTGGCTCTACTATCATAGCACTTTCTCAAATCATTAGTCAAGCAAGTAATCTCTTTCTTTAACAAATCATTTTCCATAATGAGAGATTCATTGCAAGATGAGTTATCAATTTTGGTGCAACAAGAACTAGTAGAGCTAGAGCCACAAGATTTATCATCAATTAAATTACAACTAACACCAATGCTCAATGTTGCTTTTCTTTCATGATTAAGCAAGGTATTGTGAGCTTCCTCAAGCTTCTCATGAGTTTCTTTGAGATTCTCATGAGAAGTCTTTAGCTCCTCATAGGAATCTTGAAGAGAAGTAAACTTCAACTTCAAGTCCTTCAACTTAGCCTTTTCCTTTGTCATGAATTCATTGGCATCATTAAGCATTTCAACAAGATCATCATATGAAAGTTCATCAAGTTCACCATCTTATTGTAACTTTGCACCACCCTTTGCCATAAGACAATGTGGTGTAGAAAAGAGTGATGGAGCCTCCTTGATGGTGATCCCGGCAACTCCCTTGGATGGCTTGTCATCATCATCATCATCATCGGAGCTTGCATCGGAATCCCATTCAACAAAATAAGCTTGGCCATTCTTCTTCTTCTTGATGAACTTCTTCTTCTTATTTTCATCATTTTTTTGTCCTTTTTCTTGTTTGGACAATTGACAATGATATGACCTACTTCACCACAATTGAAGCAAGTCTTGTCCACAAAAGGATTTTTTCTTGATGATTGACCTCTCTTGCCAAAGTTCTTCTTGCTCATCATTCTATTGAATCTTTTGACAAAGAGAGCCATCTCCTCATCCGATTCTTCTTCTTGGCATCCACTTTCTTCTTCATTTTTGCTATCTTGATCTTTGAATGCCACACTTTTCTTTTTCATATCAATTTCTCCACCATGAGCTTCATCTTTGTAACACCCGGTTTATAAAAGGACAAAAACCGAGCAATCATATACGTGCCAGGATCAAGTCACACGTATATACAATAGAATGAATAGTATATCACAGCACATATCACGAATAAGACATAATAAATCGAAATACGAATGTTATTTATTACATTAATGACAAAATGTCTGATACAGCGGAAGCGAAGTACAAAATACGATAAAACTCTCCGAAGCTGAGCAGGGCGCCACAGGGACGTCGACTGGGAGACGAACACCTAGAAGTCCTCGTAGTCCTAGTAGCGCTGGACGAACTCCCTCGTATCGGCAGGAACTGAGCAGCAGTAGTGTATCCAAGAGGAAAGAGTAGAGAAGAGGCAAGAGCGAGTACACAACTTGTACTCAACAAGTATAACACAAACTATGAGGCTCTAAGGTTGGCTGACTCAACTGCATTAGCTTTTAAGCGTTGGCAAAATTTTATTAAAGCTATTTACTACGAGTTGATGAATTACCATTAACCCAGTTACATAGTAATTAATCAGAATTAATTAAGAAACTACTGAGAACCATACCAAACCAAGCCACCAAGGAAACCCCGAGAGGCACCTCCCTTGTCGGAAGGAGATAACCCCACTAATCAAAAGGAGGATCTGGGCCGCTCATGACCGTGAGCACGGCTAGTATACCAGTTTTACACTCTGCAGAGGTTGCACATCTTTACCCACAAGTCGTGAGCTACGCTAGAGGTTCATCACACTTCCTTAGGTGAGATGGCTAGCGACTCACTACGAGGCCGTTACAAAGAATCTCGTTGGTAAGGCGTAACCACGAGAGTTAGGTCAGCGACGATGGGGCCCACCTCACGGGGGTACAAGCACAGGTGCGCAAACCAAGCACATACCAGCCGGAGGAGCAGGGACCATTGAAGCTTACTACTCTTGCCCCGCAGGTAAGTTACTCTAAACCAAAAAGACCTAATTAGTAAGCCAAGTCTATCCCATTCTAGCCTTGTGGTAGCGCTGTTGTCCCAGGTTGTCGCTCTATGAACCGGTCCTTATGGAGAGTGGCCAACCAAGCACTAAGCACCGTGCTGGCCCCCTAAACCATGTTTCTACAAAAACCAATTTTAACGAGACGTGAGCCACTCAAGTCACACAGAGGGCCACTCTCAGAATTAAGTTTAAGTAAACCATTAATCAAATTAATTAAAAAGGACCAGAGTGTGTTATAGCGCGGCACCTAGCACAACTAACCAAAATGCAACCCAAAGGTATATATAAAAGATATAAAGTGGCTAGGAAATCCTTATATGCATACAGTATTAAATGCAGTATGAAATTGTATTTAAAGATGATAGGTTGTTCATGTTATACTTGCCTTCCTCGTACTGCTCCTGCTGCTGCTCAAAGTGCTCGGAAGACGGCTGCTCCGGGTACTGGTACTAGGGCTCCTCAGATGGATCAACGTCTACTCACGAACACATGGCCAAAACAATGCACAATAATAAGCATACAAGCAAACACTAATAAAAACTAAGAAATAGTACATCAATACATAAAAACAGCACACTAAACTAGTCTAAAACTATTCTACGCGTTACAACGATCGCGTGGACATAAAGAACGCATAAAACGGAGCTAAAACGCATAATCTAGGCTAAAAACAAGGTTCAGGGGCTTATCTGCGAGAAAAACTAAGTTCCAGGGGGTTTTCAGCAAAAACCGAGGACTAAAATGTAATTAAACTAGAACTCTGGGCTCTAACCTGCAAAAACAACAGACCTGGATGGCGGGTTCAAATTCCAGGAAGCTCAGGGGGTTAACTGCTAAAAACTGGGCCAAACCGTAAATATTTTTGAACATGAGTGGACTGCGGGTTGATTTCAAGGAAAGGCGAGGGCTCTTTAGCAAAAGTGACAAGCCGAAGGGGTACGGTTGGATCTCAGCCGTTGGATCGCGATCCGTCGGCTCCAGGCGAAGGGGTACGCGGCTTCTAATCAGGCGCGTTGATCTCAGATCTAACGGACAGGAATGGTTGGGCGCGCGAGCGGCGGTGGTAGGTCACCGGCGACTCTGTTCCGCGGCGGCGCATCGCCGGACTTCCTCTAATCCGGCATTCTGGGGGCTAATCGGACCGGCGCTTGGGTCTAGAAGGGTTTTCGCACCACGCGTAAACCACCGGTGGTGATTGCGGGGTTCGGTAGGGCTCTGGGCGGCGCCTGCAAGAACGACGGCGGCTCTGCGCGGTGGCGCTTCGCCGGCCGGGGCGTTCCCGCTACTGGGATGGCCTACGGGGTACAAGCTATGGTGAAAAAGCATCAGGGAGACGGGCTGAATCTTACCAAGGGCGCGGGATGGCCGGAGTAGCAGCGGAGGGGCGACGGCGGCGAGGGTCGCGGGCGGCGCTCGGACGGAGTTCGGGGCCTGGCCGATGGAGGGCACCTCTGGGCGTCCAGGCTCCACGGATCGAGTCTTGGCGGTGCTGCGAAGCAGGACTGAGGGTCAGGGCGGCCCGAGGTTCCACGGCGGCGAACAATTGCGGCGGCGCAGCTTGCTCACCTGCGGTGGACAGGGCGCGATTCCGGCGATGATGAGGCCCGGGGTCGGGGAAGGGCGGCCTCTGTGTTGGTTCTGGGCACACGGCGGAGTTATCTCGAGGCTTGTGGTGGCTCGGGAGGCAGTGAGGCGGCGGAATCACGGCGGCGCAGCGCTCTGTTCTGCTCTGAGGTCCGGGCTGCGATGGCGAAGGTTTGTGTGGCGTCTGCAGGGTGGAGATGGGGACGCAGGGGTCCGCGGGGGGGGGGGGGGTTAATTAATGGCCGGCGGTGATCTTGGATAGGCGTGCCGCGGATTGGGAGCCAGCGAGGATCGCGGCGAGGAAAGCTCCGCGCGGGGAAAACGGACCGGGCCGTTGCTCCGTGTGATTTCCTGGCTCGGGTGAGGAAGCTTCTAGAAGGGGAGATGCTCGGGTGAGGCTGGCCGGTAGGCCCTGCGGAGTTGGAGTTGTCCACGGGGCAGCGGGTCGCGAAGCGGCAACGCGGAGCAGCGCAGAGGACTCGGCGAGGATTGCGGAGTAAGGAAGGGGAAAGATCTGACTAGTGGGGCCGGGGGGTCAGTGAGGTGAGGCGGGGACGCGCGCTTGCGGCTGTGCGGGGGGAGGCGCCGACAGGTGGGTCCGAACGGGCAGACTCAGAACGAGTGCGCGGTGCTGAGGGAGCGGAGAGAGTGGGAGTTGGGCCGGCGGGGCGCGAAGCGTGAGAGCGGGCCATGCGCGCGGAACGGGCCGCTGCGCTGGACGTGAGCGAGGGGCGCTGGGCCGCTGCGGGAGAGGAAGCGGGCCGGCTGGGGAGATGGTCCGGGCTGGGTTTTGGGTTTGAGGTTTTCCTTTTCTATTTCTTTTTTTTCCTCTCTCTATTCTATTTCTAAATCAAACAAAGTTTGAATTCAAAAACAGATTTGAATTCAAACCACACTCAAATAATTAAAACTATGCACCAGCATGAATGCAACACCAAAATTTAAACCTATGATAAAATTTTAATTACTTATAGAACAAAATTTAGATTAAATGCAAGTCTAACACAATAAACCTTAGAAATTTAAATAAAGCCAATTAAATTTATTATAAAATGCTGAAATTTAAAGTAGGGTGTTACAGACCCTACCCCCCTTAAAGAAATCTCGTCCCCGAGATTTAGCTGGGCTGGCTAGCAACGAGATCTGGATATGTCTTCATCAGCTCATCTTCTCGCTCCCAAGTAGCCTCAGCTTCACTGTGGTGACTCCACTGAACTCTGCACATCTTGATGCGCTTGTTCCGAGTAACCCTTTCTGATGTCTCCAGAATCTTCATCGGATGCTCAGTATAAGTCAGATCTTCCTGCACATCTACCCCATCTAGTGGTGCCTGCTCCTCGGGCACTCGCAGACACCTCTTCAGCTGAGATATATGGAAGACATCATGAACTCCTGAGAGGTTGGTGGGCAACTCTAGGCGATAAGCAACTTCGCCTTTCCGCTCTAGCACCTTGAATGGCCCCACATACCGAGGTGCTAACTTCCCCTTGACATTGAATCTGCGGATCCCTCTCATCGGAGACACCTTCAGGTACACATAATCACCAATACTGAAAGTCAGATCTCTCCGTTTGCCATCAGCATAGCTCTTCTGTCTGCTCTGTGCAATCCTCAGATTTTCTCGCACAGCCTGAACCATCTGCTCTGCATCATCTATGATCTCAGGGCCAAAGAGCTGCTTCTCACCAATCTGATCCCAATAGAGAGGAGTCCAGCACTTTCTGCCATACAATGCCTCGAAGGGGGACTTCTTCAGACTGGCCTGATAGCTATTGTTATATGAGAACTCAGCATAAGACAGGCACTTATCCCAACTAGTACCGTACTGAATGGCACAAGCTCTCAGCATATCCTCCAACACTTGGTTGGTTCTCTCCGTCTGCCCATCTGTCTGACGGTGATAAGCCGTACTGAAACGCAGCTTCGTATCCAGCGAATCATGGAGCAGCTCCCAGAATCGAGAAGTGAACTGAGACCCTCTGTCAGATATGATCTTCTTGGGCACACCATGCAAGCAGACAATCTGAGAGATGTACAACTCTGCAAGCCTAGCACCAGAGTAAGTAGTGTTCACTGGAATGAAGTGAGCAACCTTCGTCAATTGATCCACTACTACCCATATGGAGTTGTACCCTTTCTGAGTACGAGGCAACCCAACAATGAAGTCCATGGTGATTTCCTCCCATTTCCACTCTGGAATCTTCAAAGGCTGTAACAAACCTACTGGCCTTTGATGCTCAGCCTTGACACGCTGACAGGTGTCACAGATAGCCACATACTCTGCCACTGAATGCTTCATCCCATACCACCAGAAACGTTCCTTCAGATCATAGTACATCTTCGTGCTGCCCGGATGAATAGAGTATGCTGTATCATGGGCCTCACTCAGAATCAACTTCCGGAGATCCTTCACATCTGGCACACAGATCCGGTTCTTGTACCACAAAGTACCCTGATCATCCTCTATGAAATGAGGAGCCTTTCCCTTCTTGAGCAACTCACGGATTTCCTGCAGCTTCTCATCTTCCTTCTGATGCTGCCTGATCTCTGACTCTAGAGTCGGTACTGCCTCAAATGCTGCACTGGAGGTATGATGCAAGAAGCCCAGACTCAACTGCTCGAACTCCTCGCATAACTCTGGAGGCATCTGGAAAGCCACGGCCATGTTGACATAACTTCTTCTGCTCAGAGCATCTGCTACAACATTGGCCTTGTCCGGATGATAGTGAATCTCCAGGTCATAATCCTTGACTAACTCTAGCCACATTCTCTACCGCATGTTCAGCTCATTTTGCGTGAAAATATACTTGAGGCTCTTGTGATCAGTGTAGATATCACACCGCTGTCCATACAAGTAATGCCTCCAAATCTTCCGAGCATGCACAACTGCGGCTAACTCAAGATCATGAGTAGGATAGTTTAGCTCATGCCGACGTAACTGCCGTGAAGCGTAAGCAATCACTCTGCCCTCCTGCATCAGAACACACCCAAGACCATCCTTCGAAGCATCACAATACACCGTGAACCTCTTCGTCTGGTCTGGCAGAGTCAGGACTGGCGCCGTAGTTAACCTTTTCTTCAGCTCATCAAAGGCCATTTGACGCTCATCAGTCCATATGAATGCCACATTCTTCTCTAGCAAGGAAGTCAAAGGCTTCGCGATCTTGGAGAAATTCTCAATGAACCTCCGATAATATCCAGCTAAGCCCAAGAAAGACCTGACTTCCTTTACTGTCTGCGGTGTCTCCCAATTAAGCACATCCTTCACCTTGCTCGGATCAACAGCAATGCCTCCCTGAGAGATAACATGACCGAGGAATGGCACCTCGTCAATCCAGAACTCGCACTTGCTGAACTTGGCATGCAACTGATGCTCTCTCAATCTCTGCAACACGAGTCTCAGATGCTCCTCATGCTCTTCTTCTGTCTTGGAGAAGATCAGAATATCATCAATGAAAATCACCACAAAGACATCCAGATAATCCATGAAGACCATGTTCATCAGATGCATGAAGAAAGCCGGGGCATTAGTCAAGCCGAAGGACATGACTGTATACTCATATAGCCCGTACTTGCAGGTGAATGCCGTCTTCTGAATATCCCCAGGACGGATCCTCAGCTGAAAATAACCCGAACGAAGATCAATCTTCGAGAATATACGAGCACCTCGAAGCAAATCAAAGAGATCCTCAATACGGGGCAGTGGATGCTTGTTCTTGATAGTGACTGCATTCAGCTCCCGATAATCCACACACATCCTCTTCGAGCCATCCTTCTTATCTACCAGCAATAATTGAAAAGCCCAAGGAGAGAAGCTGCGACGGATATAGCCCTTGGCTACCAACTCATCAATAGTTTTCTTGACTTCTTCATGCTCTATAGGTGCCATACGGTAGGGCCGCTTTGCAATAGGAGCTGTGCCAGGCAAGAGATCAATACAAAACTCAATGGCGCGTTCAGGCGGCATATCTGGCAGATCATCCAGAAAGACATCCGAGAATTCAGACACCACGCGAATACCGTCCGTGGGTCTAGCCTTCATCTGATGAAGAAATCCCGAAGGCTCCACTGCACTGATAACAACCTCTTGGCCACTGGAAGCTGATAGCAAGACTGTCCTCTGAGCACAATCTATCCGGACTCCCCACTTGGCCAGAGTCTCCATTCCCAGAATGACATCAATGCCCTTGGTGTCTAGCACCATCAGATCAGTACAGAACTCTACTCCCCTCAAGGAAACACAGACTCTCGGGCAGTAAGTGTGAGACCTCAGCTGTCCTCCCGGTGAAGATACTAACAGGCACCTCTTTAATGTGCTAGTATGAATACCATGATGCTCGACAAAAGACTGAGTAATGAATGAATGCGTAGCACCAGTATCGAAAAGCACTGTAGCTGGATATGAATTAACCATGAACGTACCAATAACCACGTTGGGAGCCTCGGCTGCTGACTCGGCCGTCACGTGGTTCACTCTGCCCTGAAGTGGCGCCCTGGGCTGAACTGGGCGCCCCTGCTGTCCCGCCTGCGCCTTCCGGGGGCAAGCGTTGGCGTAGTGCCCCGGCTGGCTGTAGTGAAAGCAGGTGCGAGGGGGTCCCTGAGCCTGCTGTCCGGTAGGAGCTGCCGGACGTGGAGCCTGCGGTGCCGGTGGAGCAGCACGAGCCGGAGGTGCCGGTAACCTCTGGCCCTGACCTGCCTGCTGCTGTCGAGGCGGGTACTGCTGCGGTGGCCTCTGCTGGTACTGCTGAGGAGGCCGGTACTGAGGCTGCTGGTACTGCTGAGGCTGCTGGAGGTGAGGACGAGTGTTGCTGCTGGAAGCAACGGGGACAATCTTCCTCTTCTTGTGCTCCATCTCCAAGTGCTTGGGCTCAGTGTTGAGCGCGCTGTCAACCAGATGGTTGAAGTCGTCGAAGCGGAGGTTGAGCAGCGCGTACTAGAGGTAGTCCTCAAGACCCTCCATGAAGTGCTCCTGCTTCTTGCGGTCATCTGCAACATCGGCAGGGGCGTATCGAGCAAGCTGCAGAAAGCGATCACGATACTCTGTGACCGACATAGTCCCCTGAAGCGACAAAGACAGATAGATATCGAAAGATTAACTCAAGATTCATAAGGATAGAACAAGGGGCATTAGCTCAAAAGGAACCGCTGAATGATTATATTTAAGATTACCTGCTTCAGTGCAAGGAACTCCTTCTGCTTCATCTTCATAACGCCCGCGGGGACGTTGTGGCTGCGGAAACGCTCCCGGAACTGGAGCCAAGTGAGAGCCTCGCGGTCCTGAACTGGGTGGGACTCCCACCAGTCCAAAGCTGCCCCTCGCAGCTGTCCTGCTGCGTACAAGACGCGCTCACGATCATCGCACTGGGCGATGTCCAGCTGGCGCTCCACTGCACGGAGCCAGTCGTTAGCCTGAAGAGGGTCGGACGTGTGAGAAAACGTCGGCGGGTGACCCCTCAGGAACTCAGCACGCCTGTCGCGAGGCTGCGGCGGTGGAGGAGGCGGAGGCTGAGTGTGAGCCTGCTGAAGTGCCTGAACAGTGTTGTTCAGGGTGGCCATCATCTGCATTTGGAGCTGGAAGTACTGCTCCGGAGTCAAAGGCGGAGGCATCGGGATACCGGTCCCCTGGGTGTTCTGACCCTGGTTGTTCTGCCCCTACTGGTCAGAACCACGCCTGGTGTTCACCATCTGATTTTGGACAAAAGATTTCACGAGTAAGGATATTGCAGGAATAAATTCAGATGGATATGATAACTCTTTGCGAAAAAAGACTCAGCCATGATAAAGTAGACAGGATAGAGTGGACTGTTTTACCCCCAACGATCTAACTCTTTTTATTAATTAGTTAACTTTAACATCGGAGTGATTTCCTTTAAACAAATTTAAACTGCTAAGCTATGCAATCAACCAAAGATCCAAATCAAACATTTGCATAATAACAAGCAGACACTTTTCACAACTTAGCCGAGTTTAACATACGACTCGACTAACACAACGCGTCGCAGAGCGTGCTATCATATTATTATAAAAGGGTCGCCTAGCTAATAATCATGGTGGTCGGATGATTGATTCAGGCCAAATCTACGAAAACTATTCTTTAGAGAGAGAAATCAAGGTAAGACGAGTAAAAGTCATAGAATTCAAGGGGTATAATAGTAAAATAGTTTCAGCAGGCAAGGATTGGAGAGAAGATGTCCTACAACTCGACCAGTTCTATCTAGGCTTTGTCCTACAGTCGATACGGCTCTGATACCACTCTGTAACACCCGGTTTATAAAAGGACATAAACCGAGCAATCATATACATGCCAGGATCAAGTCACACGTATATACAACAGAATGAACAGTATATCACAGCACATATCACGAATAAGACATAATAATACGAAATACGAATGTTATTTATTACATTAATGACAAAATGTCTGATACAGCGGAAGCGAAGTACAAAATACGATAAAACTCTTCGAAGCTGAGCAGGGCGCCACAGGGACGTCGATTGGGAGACGAATACCTAGAAGTCGTCGTAGTCCTGGTAGCGCTGGACGAACTCCCTCGTGTCGGCAGGAACTGAGCAGCAGTAGCGTATCCAAGAGGAAAAAGTAGAGAAGAGGCAAGAGCGAGTACACAACTTGTACTCAACAAGTATAACACAAACTATGAAGCTCTAAGGTTGGCTGACTCAACTGCATTAGCTTTTAAGTGTTGGCAAAATTTTATTAAAGCTATTTACTACGAGTTGATGAATTACCATTAATCCAGTTACATAGTAATTAATCAGAATTAATTAAGAAACTACTGAGAACCATACCAAACCAAGCCACCAAGGAAACCCCGAGAGGCACCTCCCTCGTCGGAAGGAGATAACCCCACTAATCAAAAGGAGGATCTGGGCCACTCATGACCGTGAGCACGGCTAGTATACCAGTTTTACACTCTGCAGAGGTTGCACATCTTTACCCACAAGTCGTGAGCTACGCTAGAGGTTCATCACACTTCCTTAGGTGAGATGGCTAGCGACTCACTACGAGGCCGTTACAAAGAATCTCGTTGGTAAGGCATAACCGCGAGAGTTAGGTCAGCGACGATGGGGCCCACCTCACGGGGGTACAAGCACAGGTGCGCAAACCAAGCACAGACCAGCCGGAGGAGCAGGGACCATTGAAGCTTACTACTCTTGCCCCGCAGGTAAGTTACTCTAAACCAAAAAGACCTAATTAGTAAGCCAAGTCTATCCCATTCTAGCCTTGTGGTAGCGCTGTTGTCCCAGGTTGTCGCTCTATGAACCGGTCCTTATGGAGAGTGGCCAACCAAGCACTAAGCACCGTGCTGGCCCCCTAAACCATGTTTCTACAAAAACCAATTTTAACGAGACGTGAGCCACTCAAGTCACACAGAGGGCCACTCTCAGAATTAAGTTTAAGTAAACCATTAATCAAATTAATTAAAAAGGACCAGAGTGTGTTATAGCGCGGCACCGAGCACAACTAACCAAAATGCAACCCAAAGGTATATATAAAGGATATAAAGTGGCTAGGAAATCCTTATAGGCATATAGTATTAAATGCAGTATGAAATTGTATTTAAAGATGATAGGTTGTTCATGTTATACTTGCCTTCCTCGTACTGCTCCTGCTGCTGCCCAAAGTGCTCGGAAGATGGCTGCTTCGGGTACTGGTACTAGGGCTCCTCAGATGGATCAACGTCTACTCACGAACACATGGCCAAAACAATGCACAATAATAAGCATACAAGCAAACACTAATAAAAACTAAGAAATAGTACATCAATACATAAAAACAGCACACTAAACTAGTCTAAAACTATTCTACGCGTTACAACGATCGCGTGGACATAAAGAACGCCTAAAACGGAGCTAAAACGCATAATCTAGGCTAAAAACAAGGTTCAGGGGCTTATCTGCGAGAAAAACTAAGTTCCAGGGGGTTTTCAGCAAAAACCGAGGACTAAAACGTAATTAAACTAGAACTCTGGGCTCTAACCTGCAAAAACAACAGACCTGGACGGCGGGTTCAAATTCCAGGAAGCTCAGGGGGTTAACTGCTAAAAACTGGCCAAACCGTAAATATTTTTGAACATGAGTGGACTGCGGGTTGATTTCAAGGAAAGGCGAGGGCTCTTTAGCAAAAGTGACAGGCCGAAGGGGTACGGTTGGATCTCAGCCGTTGGATCGCGATCCGCCGGCTCCAGGCGAAGGGGTACGCGGCTTCTAATCTGGCGCGTTGATCTCAGATCTAACGGACAGGAATGGTTGGGCGCGCGAGCGGCGGCGCTAGGTCACCGGCGACTCTGTTCCGCGGCGGCGCATCGCCGGACTTCCTCTAATCCGGCGTTCTGGGGGCTAATCGGATCGGCGCTTGGGTCTAGAAGGGTTTTCGCACCTCGCGTAAACCACCGGTGGTGATTGCGGGGTTCGGTAGGGCTCTGGGCGGCGCCTGCAAGAACGACGGCGGCTCTGCGCGGTGGCGCTTCGCCGGCCGGGGCGTTCCCGCTACTGGGGTGGCCTACGGGGTACAAGCTATGGTGAAAAAGCATCAGGGAGACGGGCTGAATCTTACCAAGGGCGCGGGATGGCCGGAGTAGCAGCGGACGGGCGACGGCGGCGAGGGTCGCGGGCGGCGCTCGGACGGAGTTCGGGGCATGGCCGATGGAGGGCACCTCTGGGCGTCCAGGCTCCATGGATCGAGTCTTGGCGGTGCTGCGAAGCAGGACCGAGGGTCAGGGCGGCCCGAGGATCCACGGCGGCGAACAATTGCGGCGGCGCGGCTTGCTCAACTGCGGTGGACAGGGCGCGATTCCGGCGATGACGAGGCCCGGGGTCGGGGAAGGGCGGACTCTGTGTTGGTTCTGGGCACACGGCGGAGTTATCTCGAGGCTTGTGGTGGCTCGGGAGGCAGTGAGGCGGCGGAATCACGGCGGCGCAGCGCTCTATTCCACTCTGAGGTCCGGGCTGCGATGGCGAAGGTTTGTGTGGCGTCTGCGGGGTGGAGATGGGGACGCAGGGGTCCGCGGGGGGGTTAATTAATGGCCGGCGGTGATCCTGGATAGGCGTGCCGCGGATTGGGAGCCAGCGAGGATCGCGGCGAGGAAAGCTCCGCACGGGGAAAACGGACCGGGCCGTTGCTCCGTGTGATTTCCTGGCTCGGGTGAGGAAGCTTCTGGAAGGGGAGATGCTCGGGTGAGGCTGGCCGGTAGGCCCTGTGGAGTTGGTGTGGTCCACGGGGCAGCGGGTCGCGAAGCGGCAACGCGGAGCAGCGTAGAGGACTCGGCGAGGATCGCGGAGTGAGGAAGGGGAAAGATCTGACTAGTGGGGCCGGGGGGTCAGCGAGGTGAGGCGGGGACGCGCGCTTGCGGCTGAGCGGGGGGAGGCGCCGACAGGTGGGTCCGAACGGGCAGACTCAGAACGAGCGCGCGGTGCTGAGGGAGCGGAGAGAGTGGGAGTTGGGCCGGCGGGGCGCGAGGCGTGAGAGCGGGCCATGCGCGCGGAACGGGCCGCTGCGCTGGACGTGAGCGAGGGGCGCTGGGCCGCTGCGGGAGAGGAAGCGGGCCGGCTGGGGAGATGGTCCGGGCTGGGTTTTGGGTTTGAGGTTTTCCTTTTCTATTTCTTTTTTTTCCTCTCTCTATTGTGCCGTGCGGGGGTTGGGGGGGAGGCCTGGGGAATGGGATGGATGGGGATGGGTGATGGGCTCATGGCCTCATGGGTTAAACAGGCTTGGACCGTTGGACACTTGGTGGGCTAAACTGGCGTGGTCGATGGTGGGCTAGCGCTGGGCTGACTCAAAGTAATTGGGCTGGGTTTAATTTCGGGTAGTTCGGGTATTTCGGGTACCGTGGCCCAATACCCGAACTACCCGTATTAATTTCGGGTACCGTGGGTTGGAACCCAGATTAGGGTTCGGGTTTTTCGGGTTCGGACTTTTCGGGTTCGGTCTCGGGTTTTTCGGGTTCGGGTATCGGGTTTTCTGCCCAGCCATACCGGTCACCCCTAATCCACGTTGAGGTGGATTCCAAGAATCAACCGCTCCTCTATCAAGAACCTCTTGATCTTGAGCCGGCTTGAATCAAAGAACCGCTCCACACCTCGATTCCACTAGAGTTGCTCTTCACCACTCCGGTGAGGTGAGCACAAGACCTCTCACAACCGAAATTGGGGCTCCTCAATAATCTCCTTGGAGGACCTCCACGAAATCCTCTTCTCCAAGCCGTCTAGGGAGCGGCAACTCCCAAGAGTATCAAGTCGATGAAGCTTGCTTGAAGTTTCCCTAGTGCCACAAAGCTCAAACTCTTGATGCAATACACTAGGAAGCTCTCACACCCTCAAGAATGCAATCTCTAAGCAAGTGTGTGTAAGAGAGGGATGCCTTAGCTCTAAGATGTCAAGTATGCAGTCCAAATGGCCAAGAGAAGCACCCAAAGGCCGGGCAATGGGTATATATAGACATCCCTCCAAAAACTAGCCGTTACACTCTTTTCTGCGAAATCGCGGACCGTCCGCATTTCAAAAACCGGACTGTCCGCCGTTATAAACCAGTGAGAATTTCTCCCAATATTTGTGTGGGAGTTGCGGTCTTCACATTTGACCTTACAAGTAAGGTCACAATTGTATCATATCTTTCCGGAAGACATCTAAGAAACTTGTGGTTGAAATCCCCATCCGGTACCTCAAATCCAAGTCCCTTGAGGTCATTCACAATGTCATTTAGCCGGTTGAACATCTCGGCTATACTCTCATCCTTCTTCATGGTAAATTCACTAAAATTCCCTTTTAGCAAATATAACTTGGCCTCCTTCACAGTTGATGTGCCGTCATGAATTTCCATGAGCTTCTTCCATATGTCATTTGCATTTGTGAGGCTCTTGACTCTATTAAATTCATTCACATCAAGAGCACTAAAGATTACATTAACCCCTTGATCATTTAGTGTCTCATTTTCCTCATCTAGGGGTGTCAAACTCTTTGGGTCCAAAATGACATATCCATCACTTACTACTCTCCATAGCTTTCTACTCATGGCTTTGAGATGAGCCGACATCCTAGTCTTCCAATAATCATAATTGTTCCCATCAAAGAACGGTGGCTTCCCAACATGAATTCTATGATCACTAGTCATTGTTCTACTCCAAGATGGTTAAATCCGCAATTAATGGAGTACTTAGCTCTGATACCACTTGTAGGATTAAGAACACCGACTAGAGGGGGGGTGAATAGGCGGTTTAAAAACTAAAGCCAACAACACTAGAGAAATTTAATTAGTAACAAAGGATAGCCCTATGTCAAGCTATTACTATCTCTAGATGGGTTTGCAACCTAGGGTGACAAGATGCAAAACAAGCTCTAGTAAAGTAAATTGCTCAAAGTAAAACAAGAATTAAAGTGAGCAAGAGAAGTAACCAAGCTTGACACAAGAATTTATCCCGTGGTGTCGATGACTTGCCGGTCACTATGGCTGGGCGTTCGGGTTACCCGAAAATTTCGGGTCGGGTAGTTCGGGTTTCGGGTATTTCGGGTTTCCAAAAATGCTACCCGAAATTAGCTTAGAAAAAGAAGAACCCGAAAATTCGGGTTCGGGTTTACCCGGATTACCCGAATTTCTCACACTTCAAATATTAGATCAAATCAGATCCCGTCGCCGGTCCGAGCCATCAAGGCACTGGCGGACGGCGGTGGGGGTCGCTGGCGCCCTGCTGGCCGGCCTGCAGTCGAAGGCCGGCCTGCAGTCGAGGTCCGATGACGGTGGCGGCGGGCGCCGGGCGGTGGCGCAGTGGGCGCTGCTGGTGGCGGCGGGCGGTGGCGCGATGGCTGGTGGGCGGCGGCGGCTGGGCGCTGCGCTGTGGCATTGGGAGCAGCGAGGCCCGGTGACCGATGGGCGGTGGCGTGGCGCGTGGGGGTTGCGGCTGGGCGCGGTGGGCGGTGGCGCGCTGTGGCGCGGTGGCCAGCGGGCGGTGGCGGCTTGGCGCAGTGTCGTGGGGGACGGCGGGGCGCTGGCCGCTGGGTCTGGGGGAGTGGGGGGTCGTTGACTCGTTGTGCCGTGCGGGGGTTGGGGGGGAGGCCTGGGGAATGGGATGGATGGGGATGGGTGATGGGCTCATGGCCTCATGGGTTAAACAGGCTTGGACCGTTGAACACTTGGTGGGCTAAACTGGCGTGGTCGATGGTGGGCTAGCGCTGGGCTGACTCAAAGTAATTGGGCTGGGTTTAATTTCGGGTAGTTCGGGTATTTCGGGTACCGTGGCCCAATACCCGAACTACCCGTATTAATTTCGGGTACCGTGGGTTGGAACCCGGATTAGGGTTCGGGTTTTTCGGGTTCGGACTTTTCGGGTTCGGTCTCGGGTTTTTCGGGTTCGGGTATCGGGTATCGGGTTTTCTGCCCAGCCATACCGGTCACCCCTAATCCACGTTGAGGTGGATTCCAAAAATCAACCGCTCCTCTATCAAGAACCTCTTGATCTTGAGCCGGCTTGAATCAAAGAACCGCTCCACACCTCGATTCCACTAGAGTTGCTCTTCACCACTCCGGTGAGGTGAGTACAAGACCTCTCACAACCGAAATTGGGGCTCCTCAACAATCTCCTTGGAGGAGCTCCACGAAATCCTCTTCTCCAAGCCGTCTAGGGAGCGGCAACTCCCAAGAGTAACAAGTCGATGAAGCTTGCTTGAAGTTTCCCTAGTGCCACAAAGCTCAAACTGTTGATGCAATGCACTAGGAAGCTCTCACACCCTCAAGAATGCAATCTCTAAGCAAGTGTGTGTAAGAGAGGGATGCCTTAGCTCTAAGATGTCAAGTATGCAGTCCAAATGGCCAAGAGAAGCACCCAAAGGCCGGGCAATGGGTATATATAGACATCCCTCCAAAAACTAGCCGTTACACTCTTTTCTGCGAAATCGCGGACCGTCCGCATTTCAAAAACCGGACTGTCCGCCGTTATAAACCAGTGAGTCAGAGTGCATTTAATGCGTGTCAGAACTAGCCGTTAAACCCCGGCATACCGTCCACGCCCCAGGGGTGGACCGTCCACAGTTATGTGTTCCACATCACCAGAGACCAACAACGTCTCTGGAACAACTTTGAAGTTAGCCTGCGGACTGTCCGCGCCTCAGCAGCGCACCGTCCGCAGTTCACTTTTCAGCCCAAAACAGAGAAACAACCTCTCTGGTACAAATCTGAGATTAGCCAGCGAACCGTCCGCGCCCCATGGGCGGACTGTCCGCCGTTCAACTTTGAAGCCCACCAGAGAGACACCCTCTCTGGTACAAGTTCTGAATAAAAGTTGCGGACCATCCGCCCACCTGGGCCGGACTGTCCGCCAGCCCACCAGAGCCTCTGCAAGCTCTCTGGAACGGGATCGGACTGTCCGCCCATCGGGTGCGGACTGTCCGCCGTTACTCAGTCAGCTCTCAAACTTAGTCTTTTTTTTCAAATCTTTTCAAAATGTTGTTAGCCCTCATGCATGCAACTAGACATTTTGAGCAAAATGGCACTAGAGACCCGTCAAGCATGAGTATACAACCCCTCTTGATAGTACGGCTATCTATCCAACAAATCCGGTCACTTTTCATCCACTAAACGCCTTGTGACCGGTAAAACGCAAAAGCCCTATTTTATACCTTTGCCTTGAGCCCGAGCTTTGCTTTGCTCATCATCTCTAAAACTCCATATGTTCACAACCAAATCTCTTTCATCCGTGGATCAACCTATACTCATTATCTCAAACGAAATCGTTAATCCACAGACCGTTGTCATTAATTACCAAAACTAGAATTAGGGGCCTAGATGCTTTCAACTGGTTCTTGATTATCTCCTGGATGACGCGATGCGCCACGCGCTCGAGCTCGTTCATCAGGCTCTGAGAGTGCCGGTGAAGCGAATGGGCCACCATGTAGTTCATCTCCTGACGTAGGGCTCTGGTGCCCTCTTCTGATGGCACAGACAGATCTACATTGTCGAGAGCGCCTTCTGGTGAGAACCCCTTCCACCTGATGCCATGGTTGCGGGTCCTCACAAAAGAGCCGATGAGATCGGCTTCCAACAGAGCTTTGATCTCATCATACTTCTTCTTGTGTTCAGGAGAGAGCTCTTCATACGTGACGGGCTTGGGAGCGGGTTCTTGATCTTGAGCTCCAGACATTGTTGCAGTGGAAGTTGTTGCCGAGAAGTGTCCCACCTGGCGTGCCAGAATGTGTTGTCGGTCAAAACCCACCGGCGAGCAGCGACAGGTAACACGAAGAGCCGGGAGGTTGCCGGGGCACTGGTAGGCACTGCTCCCTCGTCGACGGCCCACAATTCTGGCGTGCGCCGTGGCTTGTTGAAGACGTAGGGCGTGCCACCTGACCTATACCCGATCAGGAAGGTGCGAGCGTGCTTGCGACGGTAAGCCTGCATACACAAACACGTGGAAACATAAGTCCGAGCCGTGGTCGGCTCCCCAGGACGACTCTTGCATCGGCTTTAAAGAGCCGATCAAGTCCCGGTGTCAGATTGGATCTGCATCTATCCGAATATTATAAAATAAGCAAATAACTGTAAAGCTGCTTCAATTAAATCTAACTAATCTAATCCACGATGGTAAAAGCTTCACTGCTAGATCGGAACATCCTACACGTGACTGGGCCTAATGAACGTAACAGATAACTAAACCACAACCCAAAACAGAGGCCTAAGAACTAGCAAGAGCCGATTCCCGGAACAATCCCTATTAAGGCTAAGATAAAGCATCTAATACACCACCGGATCATCCAACCCGATTGCAAGGCCTAATCTAACAGATATTACGCCAACTCTTAAGAATAAGAGCAAACCATAACAGATCAGATCTACTAGACATAAAAGAAGCAGGGTGTTGCCTTTACGCAACTAACTCTATACAACAAGGGCTAGTATAAGATGATAACATGATCGCGTAAAGACAACGTGATATTCATAGATGATAAGCAACAAAGCACAATAGATCTACTAAAAGCCATGCTACGAACATCGAGATAACTAGTATTACTCGCCATTAAAAATGCTTCAGTACGAGTAATACCAAGGTAAAAGCAAGAACAACGCTGCCCTGATCGCAAGAAGCGATCAGGGCAGCATGGCGCTTACTTGGATGAAAATCCTAGGATTAGGGGTAGCAATGCGCCGAGAGTTGTTGTTTGCGAGACGTGATGATGCTCTCTTTCTTGAATAACATAGGGTACATATTTATAGTCCGGAGACTTGGGAAACAATCTAAACTAATCTTGTCCCGATCGGACTCTATCTCTAATCTTGAACTAAATCTAAAGATACATGGCCCATGTGGCCCAGGTGCTCACGCAGGAGCCGATTTACAAGCCTTCTTCAATCTTCTGCTTTAAGCCCATCTTGCTTTCGGCCCATAAATTAATCCTGTTAATTTATGGCGATAACAGGAGGATAGGAACTCCTTCGATAGGCGGGAATCCCACGCCGCCAGCATGGAGAAACAGCTCGAGCGCCAGCGCGAGTCCCTCAAGAAGCTGAAGGAGTGGGCGGAGAAGAGGAAGGCCGAGCTCGAGGAGAGGTCCCGCGAGGTGGAGGCGGCCAAGGCAGCTCTGGACACCCGGGTGGAGGAGGCGGTCCAGGAGGCGGTCCGGAAGCTGCAGGAGGAGCAGCGCGTGGGGGCCCAGCGAATCGCCGACTGGGCGAGCGAAGCGAGCTTAGCACTGGTGGCACTTGGAATGAGCCCAATCCAAGTGGAGTAGCCGCCAGCTTCGATTGCTGACGCCCTCCCAGTGCTGAACTCCGCTTCGGATAGGCTCCGGCGTCTAGAGCCGGTACTTGCTGGCCAGCTTGAAGCCGAGGGCCGCGAGCTGATCCGGTTGGTGGCGGAGCACATCCTGACCTGCCTTCGGAGCCACGATCCGGCCATCTCGCTAGCCCCCATGGTCGATGGTCCTGTGGCGGAGACGGAGGCTGCCGCTCGGGATAGCGTGCGGGAGGTCGTCGACTTTGTGGCCGCCTACTTCAAGCGGGAGCTTGCAGACTCCTGAGCTGCACATTGTACCCCCTTTTTTGCGTTATGTAGCAAACATTGTACCAGTTGAAATTTTAATAAAGGAAAATTTTCAACTTAGCTGTTTGTCAGTTGCTGTGGTTGCAGTATGCAGCACCCCGGCGCCCTGGCCCCCTGGCGGATAGGTTCAGTTATCAGGACCTATCGGCCACCTGAGCCATAGAAGACACTCCGGACCCCTGTATGAGGTTGAACAAGTGTGCTTGGGCATAGGTGTAGCATAGACCACAAGTCGAGCGAGTGTCTTATTCCCTGTGTAGCAGAAAGAACTACAGAAAGGAGAATCAACTCGCTTGTATGGTAGTAATGATACTACAACTTAGCTGTTTGACGCATGCAGAATCGATTCGTGATGTCTGGCTAAAAGCGAGGCCCCCTGGGAGACAGGCTCAGTTGTTTTGAGTCTGTCTACCACCGAGACTGGATCTCGATCTGCATGAAGCCTTAAAGTGGATGCCAGGACCCCCTGGTTGGTAGGCTCAATGGTTTGAGGCTAGCTACCACCAGTCAAGGCTCAACCTGCGTACCACTCAAAGTCACAGCTTAGTAGCAGACCCGCGGGACCTATTGTGGATCGGTCCCCAGGCTAGTACGAGGTCCGGAGCTCCAGATGCATAGGTCCAGGCAGTTCAGTGCTAGTTACAGAGTGGTGGAGTGTGTAGGCTTAGGGTGCGGAACCAGGCTAAGGCGCTACACAGGGCTCCGGACCACTCCAGGAAACAACACGACTTTACCGGACCTGGCTCCGACGTTCCAGACCCTTCCTAGCAGTGGGTGAGGTCATTCTGTCATACTTGATCCTTTGAGATATGGAGCTGGACCTGCCGTGTAGGACTTAGGAAGCCAACCCTAATTACCCAGCTCCGGGTATTAGAGTACTCGTTACAGGGTGGTGGAGTGTGTAGGCTTTGGGTACGGAACCGGCTAAGCGGCTACACAGGACACCAGACCACCCCAGGAAACAAGCACCCCCTCTCCAGAGCAGGTCCCTAGGGGTCCGGACCCCACTCCTAGCAGCAAGGGGTCCGGACCTGTACGGTAGTCCAGCAACTCAATTCAGATCTTAGTTGTAGCGACCAGAGTGAAAGTCCGCGCGGGGGTTAGAAAAGTAAAATCTCGAGAATCGAAATGCGAAATAAAAATTTGACACAAAGACAGAACTGGGGCGAATCTTTCCTTTGCAACTTGATATACATGAATTGCGTGATGAATGCCGGAGGCCGGGTTTACAAGGGCGGACCTCTACCGCTCCGGGCCGCGCATTAATGCTAGCCGACGGTGTGATGGATGCCAGAGGTCGGGTTTACGAGGGCGGACCCCAACCGCTCTGGGCTGCACGCTGATTCAATCTTATTACAAAGAAAAAATTTATTTCCCCGCTCCGCCTAAGTGTAAAACTTACGCAGATGCTCTATGTCCCATGGGTTGGGCAGCGGCACTCCATCTTCTGTGGCAAGGCGAACGCATCCGGGCCGGCAAACTTCTGTAACCTTGAAGGGCCCCTCCCAGCTGGGGGAGAGTTTGTGGAGCCCTGCTCGGTTCAGGATCCTCCTCAGGACGAGGTCGCCAGCCCGGAGCTCCCTACTGTGCACGAACCGTTGATGATAGCGCCTGAGCGCCTGGTTGTAGCGTGCATTTTGGATTGCTGCTCGCCGCCTTCGTTCATCAACGAAGTCCACATCGTCACGCCGCAGTTGTTCCTGCATGGATTCGTCAAAAGCCTGGACCCGTGGTGAGCCCAGGTGAATCTCTGGGGGAAGGCATGCTTCAGCCCCGTGGACCAGGAAGAATGGAGTCTCCCCGGTGGCTCAGCTGGGTGTGGTCCGGTTGCCCCATAGCACGCACGGAAGCTCATCAACCCATTTGGCACCATGCTTCTTTAAGCAGTTGTAAGTGCGGGTCTTGAGTCCCCTGAGGATCTCTGCATTCGCTCTCTCAACCTGTCCATTGCTGCGGGGATGTGCCACAGACGCAAAGCATAGCTGGATGCCGATGTCCTCGTAGTACTCTTGGAGGAGTCTGCTCTTGAATTGGGTCCCGTTGTCCGCGATGATGCGGTTTGGGACGCCAAATCTGCACACAATGGACATGAGGAATGCGACTGCTGATTTTTTAGTGATGTTCACCACAGGGGTAACCTTCGGCCACTTTGTGAACTTGTCAATGGCGATGTAGAGGAACCGGTACCCGCCGATGGCCTGGGGGAATGGCCCCAGGATGAAGCGCCCGACCCCAAAGATCGAGGCTAAACCATGTATTAATAACCGAAGCAAGCCTCCGGTACAATACATGTTACATCAAGTGGAGTCCAAAGTCATACAGAGCTTTATTCAACCCATACACGAGGAGTAAAGTGACAACACAAAGCTACCGCAAATAACCACAGGATAACGAATAGCATAACGACATGCAAGACTAGCTCTTCGTTCATCATGGCTCCACTCGATCAGCTTGGGTGCGGACACGATCTACTCGTAATCTTCAGGCACAAAGTCAGGATCCTCTGAAAAAAAATAATCAACAAGGGTTGAGTACGAAAGTACTCAGCAAGTCCCACCTCACCCTTACGGGGAGGGAGTTACAGATTAATATGCCAAGGTCCATTAATCAACCAGAATAAATAACAAATGTAGTATTAAAGGTAACCCAACCAGTCATCCATCTCATAGGCTAGGTGGCTCAACTAGTTGAGATGTCCACACCATAACCAGTCCAAACCGAGGGCACGGACCATTTAAATGGATTGTACACTCTGCAGAGGTTGTACGCTTTACCCACATGCACTTCACCATCCGGAGACGGCTCCATCATAGCCGACACCCAGCCATGGCTCAACCCCGGCTAGTCGCCCACAAACCCCCGGGTCTTGACCAATCCATGTCTCACTCCAAACATAACCACCCCGGACGACTACCGGGTTAGCCAGTGGGATTAGGCTAAGGCTTGCCCATACAAGCTCATGTGGTCGTACTGAAAGTAGGTTAGGTGAGATGGCACCACAACACACGGTCCTTAAGGTTCATCAGGGCAGCCAACAACCATGACCAACCAAACTCGAGATGTCACCACGACAGAGTTCGGTCGCAAGTCTACCACCACGGTAGCGCATGCACCAACACATCCCATACTGCCCTGACCTCATTACCAACCCCGTTTCATCATTTAACAAAATCTAATAACATGCAGGTCTGGCAGTAAATCAGCATGCAACATGGCTTCATCCAGTGGTTTCTCTCATTCTCTCAGTGTTTCATCTCATGTCATCCCTATGTCTATCAAGTTTTATTTAACCTCACTTAGGATAAATCATGGTCAACGTAAAGGATCGATGAGACTTGCCTTCGCTTACGTACGCGTCGGTGGCGGCGGTTTCCTGGTCTCCTAGTTCCTCCGGATTCTCATCTGGAATCGGTTCTATTTCGACGTCACGTGTAAACAAACATACATACAAGGCAAAAATTCATCAATATAATACACAAATATAGTTGCATTAAACAGAGTTTGATTTTAGATGAATTTAGGAAGAAGAATCGGATTAACGGAGTTACTATGTGGGAGTAATTGATTTTACAAGTTTGATGATTAAATTAATTACGAAAATAATTAGCAATCGGTGGGTCACGTGGGCTGCTGGCATTTTGGGCATGTTTAGGCTTCCTG
Organism: Panicum virgatum; assembly: GCF_016808335.1. Taxonomy (NCBI): domain Eukaryota; kingdom Viridiplantae; phylum Streptophyta; class Magnoliopsida; order Poales; family Poaceae; genus Panicum; species Panicum virgatum. The sequence goes on from NC_053136.1 coordinate 43,945,808, forward strand.
CAAGCGTGGTGTGGGCTAGGAATTGGTATTTGTTGGGTCTTAACGTGAGAAAGCTTGGGCCTTATTCTTTAATCGCCGGAGGTGGCCTCTGTTTGGAACACAATACAAGGAGGTCGGGGCAGAGAGCTCGTGCCTCTCCCTGGCAGCTGCCATGGCAGAGCTCGAGGGCTCAAATCCATTCCTCGAGAGGGTGAGGGTGAGGTCATGGAGTGAGGGAAAATGATCCTCAGGCCACGGCACATCTCTCTCGGGTGGAAGATTTTGGGGAGGAGCGCAGGGAAGGGGTACTACTTGGGCGCCATGGCCGTGGGTGACTGGAGCTTGGGGACGAGCACGGCGGAGGGAGGGAGAAGCCAAGAGGGTGGTGTCGAGGGGTAGCTAGAGGTCTCGGCTTGCTCATCTGCGGACCGATTCAACGGGAGCGGCTTTCGATAGGGAGATCGACGGGGCTCTGTACCTCAGCTAGAGGAAGAAGAAAAGGGTCGGCACGGTTGTGTGATGCAATGGCAGTGGCTGGGAGTTGTGCGGGGCGCAACGGCGAGGCTCGCCTCGATTTATAGGGAGCCAAAGGCGGTTCGCACGGGAGAAAATCTCGGCGGTGTACTGTGCTCGACGACCACCGCACAAAGCGTCCACGGCTTCCGACGCTCGGCAGGACGATGAGACCCGTGGTGAGGCACCCTTCCGGCATTGATTACGGCAGCAGTACAAGCGACGGGACGGCTCGAGCAGAGGCCGAGCGGCGCGCCGAGCATCCCGCGGCGCATGGAACGCGTGGGCATAGGGGGTGCTGCAGCGCATGGCACAGGGGAGGGGCGTGCGTGAGCAGAGAGCAGGAGGGAGAAGAAGGAAGAAAAGAGAAGGTAAAAGAGAAAAGAGAAAAGAAAAGGAGGAAAGGGAAAAGAGAGGAGGAAAAAAAAGAAAAGGAGAAAAAGAAAAAGGAGATGCCGGCGGGATTTGCGGCGATGGTCGCGAGCCGGGCGTGGCGTCGACGAGAAGCGACGCGCACGAGAAACGAGGAGACAGGCAAAGTTATAAACAATGATTGATTTCGGTGTTGGGACGGAGATTAGATTTTTTGGTGTCCGGGCGATGAATTGTCGGAAAAGTTTCGAGCTCAGCGATGAAAATATTTTGAAAAATATTTTTAGCGAGTAATTTAATTTGGTGAATTTTTTTTCGGGATGTTACACAGGATATCCACGCCTCATACGGCGAATGGCCATGAGGGCGGGATCATTTGTAGAGCTTGAGCTGGTGTATGTATTTGCTTTGCATGGAACTGGCATGCTTTGCAGGACTTTACCAGCTCAGCCGCATCCTGGAGTGCTGTCGACCAGTAGAAGCCGTGCCGAAAGGCCTTGCCAACAAGCGTGCGAGATGAGGAATGACTTCCACACTTGCCTCCATGGATCTCCGCGAGTAGCTCGCGGCCCTCTTCCTGGGAAATGCACCGCATGAGGATACCATTGGCGCCACGGCAGTAGAGATCCCCTTCTACCACCGCGTAGCGTTTAGCCAATCGTACTATACGCTCAGCGGATACATCGTCATCAAGAAGGATATTGTCTTTCAAGTAGTCCCGGATCTCGGAGATCCATGCATCGGGAGCTCCCTGAGCAGGTGGGAGTCGCTCTACGAGGTCTCCAGGATCCTCGACAGAGCTCACAACCCAAGGCGGGCACCACAGGTGGAATGCCGCCGGGACCGCTAGCTTCGAGGTGCTAGCTTGATCCCCTTCACCCAACTCGGGAGGCTGGGCGGTAGGTCTCAGCAACCATCTTTCGAAGACGCCCTCGGGCACGGATGCCCAGGTAGATGCTCTCACGGAGAGATCATCTGCTGCTGAGTCGAGTTCGCGGGGAACATGTTGCAGCTCCAAGGCGTCGAAGTCCTTCTCGAGCTTCCTCATGTGGATGAGGTATGCCACGAGCTGGGGATTGTTGCAGCTGCAATCCCCTCGGACCTGCTTGATGATTAGCTGAGAGTCCCCCTTCACCAGAAGCTGCCGGATCCCCAGAGACAGGGCTTGGGTCAGGCCAAAGATCAGAGTTTCGTACTCCGCCATGTTGTTGGTGGCCTTGAACTCAAGGTGCACCATATACTTCAGTTGTTCTCCACTTGGGTCGATGAGGACCACACTAGCTCTAGCCCACTTCTTGCGGACGGACCCGTCGAAGAAGAGTGTCCAGTGGGGCTCCGTGAAGACTGGTGTCCTGATTTCTGGCTCCGGGGGTCCGGCATTGAAGTCCGAGCCCCCAGAATTGCTTGGGGAAGGAGTCCATTCCGCTATGAAATCAGCCAGGATCTGGCTCTTGACTGCATGGCGAGGCTGGAAGTCCAGTTGGAACTCAGCCAACTCTGCTGCCCACTTGGCGATGTTGCCCGTGGCGTTGGAGTTGTGCAGGATTGCTCTTAGCGGGTAAGAGGTCACTACGACAACTCGGTGTGCCTGAAAGTAACGGCGCAGTTTCCTGGACGCAATAAGTATGGCATAGATAAGCTTATGCGTCCCAAGATACCTGGCCTTTGCCTCGTGGAGGACTTCGCTGACGTAGTAGACTGGCTTTTGGATGGTCCGGACCCAGGTGACCGGGTCCGGCTCGCCCTTATCCACCACGTCAGGTCCTCGGGCCTCCAGCGGTTCTGGGTTCCCACTGGGACGAGGCTCCTCCGGACTCCCTTGTCCGGGGTTCAGACCTTCAGACAGAGGTGAGGCTAACGGGCCCCCGTGCCCGGGGTCCGGCTCACCATCCTTGGCCGGGGACACCCTGGTGTCCCCCTGGCGAGCTTGCTCCGTCCTCTCGGCGACCAGCACCATGCTGACAGCCTCTGCAGACGCAGCAAGATACAAAAACAACGTCTCACCAGGCTCTAGGCCACAAATACTAGCAGTGAGGTGAGATGTTGCTTCAGCTCCTGGAAGGCTTGCTCAGCCTCTTCGGTCCAAGAGAATGGACTGGACCTCCTCAATAGCTTGAAGAAGGGGAGGGCCCTCTCAGCCAGCCTCGATATGAAGTGGCTAAGAGCGGCGACAGATCCAGTAAGCTTCTGGACGTCCTTGATGCGGCCAGGAGGCCTCATCACTTCGATCGCCTTGATCTTGGCTGGATTTGCCTCGATGCCTCGATGTGAGACCAGGAAACCCAGCTGCTTCCCTGCCGAGACGCCGAAGATGCACTTCTCGGGATTCAGCTTCGTGCGCGTGGTGCGCAGTCGGTCGAAGACGAGGGACAGGCCCTCAACTAGTGTTGACCCTACCTTAGTCTTGACCACAATGTCATCAACATACACCTCAACAATATCTCTGACTAGATTACAGAAAGTTTTGTTCATAGCTCGTACAAACGTGGGTAAGGCATTCCGTAGACCATATGGCATGACAATATAACAATAAAGCCCATCCACTGTTACAAAAGCAGTATGCTTCCTATCCTCTCTAGACATCTGAATCTGGTGGAAACCAGAGTATGCATCTAGGAAAGACAAAAGGTCGCACCCGGAGGTGGAGTCCACGATCTGATCGATACGTGGAAGAGGATAGCGGTCTCTAGGACATGCCTTGTTGAGGCTGGTGTATTTGATGCACATCCGAAGCTTCCCGTTGGCCTTTGGAACGACGACTGGGTTGGCCAACCACTCGGGGTGGTGGACCTCCTCGATGAAGCCAGCGTGTAGAAGCTTATGGACTTCTTCACGGATGAAGTTCTGCCGCTCCACGGACTGCTTCCGAGGCTTCTGGCGCACCGGCGTGGCGTCGGGGTAGATTCTCAGATGGTGCTCGATCACTTCCCTGGGGATCCCAGGCATCTGTGACGGTTCCCAAGCGAACACGTCCACATTTGCCCGGAGGAAAGCGATGAGCGCGTCTTCCTATTTCTCCTCCAGGTTCCCCGCGATGCGGGTGGTCCTGAAGGAGTCCGCTCCGATCTGCACCATCTTCACAAGAACATTGTCCGGGTTAGACGGCTGAACCTTAGGTGCCTTTGCAGGCGCCCTGGGTTGCGAGGTGGACGGGTCCTCCTCGGAAGGTGCAGCCTCTGCCGCTAGAGTTTGCAGTCTCTCAACTCCAGCGACGGCAGCGGTGCGGTCACCCCGCACGGTGAGGACACCTGCAGGGGAAGGCATCTTCAAGACCAAATACCCGTAATGGGCAATGGCCATGAAGCGGTAGAGAGCCGGCCGGCCAATGATGGCATTGAACGAGAGGTTCACCTCCGCTACATCGAACAGGACGCTCTCTGTGCGGAAGTTCTCCTCGGTCCCGAACGTGACCGGCAGGGTGATGCTCCCCAGAGGGAACACCGGATGTGGGCCCAATCCGGAGAATGGGCGAGAGGGAGTCAGCTTGGACTCAGGGATATGCAGCTGCTAGAATGCTGCATAGCTGATGACGTTGAGGCCAGCTCCACCGTCGATCAGCACGTGATAGAGCCTAACGTTGGATATGACAGGGGCGCTGACTAGAGGTAGTACACCAGCCCCAGCCTTATTCTCCGGGCAGTCGGATGGCCCGAAAGAGATGGTGGTGTTCATCCACCTTTGGTGCGGCGCCGCTTTCGGGACCCCCGGCTTCACTGAAAGGACCTCTCGGCGAAGGGTCTTCACGTCCCGCCGGGAGACAAGCTCCCAGCTTCCGCCGTACATTACGTACAGCTTCTTGCGGCGGTCATCGTTGTCGGAGTCGGAGTCGTCGTCGTGGTACATGTTGGGGATTGGACCTTCGAGTCAAGCCCTCACCCTCAGAAATACTCCCTAACCTATTTGCAGGGCCACAACGAAATGGAGCCAAGCATACCCGAAGGTATCGGATGAACACTAAGAAGCGCAAGCCCAGAAACCATGACCTTCGGTCCGAAGGACATCACCTTCTGAAGGCCGAAGGTAACAGATGGCTGCCCAGAAGCGCAAGCGCAAACACCAAGGCCTTCGGTCCAAAGGGTACCGCTTCCACCGCGCCGAAGGTGACAAACAGCCACCCGGAAGCATAAACTCGAAGATCAAGACCTTCGAGAAAAGAGCCCGCGGCCGGGAACGAGGATGACGGCTGGTCGATCGTTGATGGAACTTTCATGGCCCAAACTCCCGGAGGTACCCGAAGGTTATTGTAACCTTCGTCGGCTGAAGACATGTGAGTAAAACGTGAATATATAAGAAGGTCGGATTTGTATACCTCCCGAATACGTGAGAAGGTCGGATTTGTAAACCTACCTCTCACCTTGTAATTTTACCCCGGAACGGGCTGAGAGTGAGCTGTAAATGAGTTGGGAGGGGGCAATTTAGGAAAACCTGGCCGAGGGCTAGGGGTATAAATAGCCCCCTCTCTCCACAGTGTAAAGGGTTGAATTTTCTGATCATTATTGGAGAGTTCAACACTTACTTTCATTGCACATTTCTTACTGTTCATGCTCCCTGTCTGGGCATCTACAAAGCAGAGATCCCAACAGCGGCGCCCACCGTTCCAGCACGTAAGACAACCCTCGATGGCCCCAGCGAAGAAGAAAGCCACCGCCGGCACCACAAGCACCTCCACTGAGCCTGGCCGCACCATCGACGGCCCCCAACCACAGCACGAAGGAGTCAACCCACAAATGGAAGACATCAACAACGAAACTGCCCCTCATGGAGACATGTTTGATAACACTGAAAACACCGAAGCTCATCAACTCACAGAAGCAGCACTCAAGCTCAAAGCCCTCGAAATGAAGAAAAAGAACATCAAAGCCCAGCTTGCAACCAAAAAGAGGGTAATGGACCAAGCCAACAAGCTAGCCGAGGCCAGGCGCAGGCTAGCAGAGATGGAGGCAGAAGTTGAGAGCTTACAGAGGGCATACCAAGAAATGCCCGAAGGTTCCTCTGTAACACCCGGTTTATAAAAGAACATAAACCGAGCAATCATATACGTGCCAGGATCAAGTCACACGTATATACAACAGAATGAACAGTATATCATAGCACATATCACGTAAAAAGTCATAATAAAGCGAATACGAATGTTATTTATTACAATAATGACAAAATGTCTGATACAGCGGAAGCGAAGTACAAAATACGATAAAGCTCTCCGAAGCTGAAGCAGGGCGCCACAGGGACGTCGACTGGGAGACGAAGCACCTAGAAGTCCTCGTAGTCCTGGTAGCACTGAGCGAACTCCCTCGCGTCGGCAGGAACTGAGCAGCAGTAGAGTATCCCAAGAGGAAAAAGTATAGGAGAGGCAAGAGTGAGTACACAACCGTACTCAACAAGTATAACACAAACTATGAGGCTCTAGGTTGGCTGACTGACTGCATTAGCTTTTAAGTCTTGGCAAAATTTTACTAAAGCTATTTACTACGAGTTGATGAATTACCATTAACCCAGTTACATAGTAATTAATCAAGATTAACCATGTTACTACTGAGAACCATACCAAAACCACCAAGGTAACCCCGAGAGGCACCCCCTCGTCGGAAGGAGCTAACCCCACTAATCAAAAGGAGGATCTGGGCCGCTCATAACCGTGAGCACGGCTAGTATACCAGTTTTACACTCTGCAGAGGTTGCACAACTTTACCCACAAGTCGTGAGCTACGCCAGTTGTTCATCACACTTCCTTAGGTGAGATGACTAGCGACTCACTACGAGGCCGTTACAAAGGACACGTTGGTAAGGTGTAACCGCTAAGGATTCAGGCAATGCAACGATGGTACCCACCTCGAGGGGTATCACACCAAACCTCGTAGCCTGGGCACCATTGAGGCTCGACTCCCCTCTTGCCCCGTCGGTAAGTTACTCCCGAACCAAAATGGCCTAATTAGTAAGCCAAGACCGTCCCATTCCAGTCTTGTGGTAGCGCTGTTGTCCCAGGTTGTCGCTCTATGAACCGGTCCTTATGGAGAGTGGCCAACCAGGCAGTAAGCACCGTGCTGGCCCCCTAAACCATGTTTCTACAAAAACATCTTTTAACGAGACGTGAGCCACTCATCCACACAGAGGGCCACTCTCAGAATTAAGTTCAAGTAAACCATTAATCAAATTAATTAAAAAGGACCAGAGTGTGTTATAGCGCAGCAACCTAGCACAACTAACCAAAATGCAACCCAAAGGTATATATAAAGGATATAAAGTGGCTAGGAATGTCCTTATAGGCATACAGTATTAAAATGCAGTATGAAATTGTATTTAAAGGTGATAGGTTGTTCATGTTATACTTGCCTTCCTCAAAAGTTCTCCTGCTGCTCAAACTGCTCTGAAGATGGATCTTGGCACTGGTACTGATGCTCCTCCGGTAGCTCAACGTCTACTCACGAACACGTGGCCAAAAACAAGTCCAGCACAATACATACAAGCAAACAAAGGCAAACACTAAGAAACAGTATATCAATACATAAAAACAGCACACTAAACTAATCTAAAACTATTCTACGCGTTACAACGATCGCGTGGACATAAAGAACGCTTAAAACGGAGTTAAAACGCATAATCTAGGCTAAAAACAAGTTCTAGGGGCTTATCTGCGAGAAAAACTAAGTTTCAGGGGGTTTTCTGCAAAAACTGAGGACTAAAACATAATTAAACTAAAACTCTGGGGTCTAACTCGCAAAAACGTCAAGTCAGGATGGCGGGTTCTATTTCTAAAGAGTTCAGGGGGCTAAGTGTTAAAAACTGGCCTAAACTGTAATTATTTTTTAACACACTAGGACTGCGGGTTCATTTTAGTAAAACATAGGGGGGTTTCTGCAAAACCGCCGACGCTGACCGTTTTCTGAGTTCTTTGACTTCGGCCTGATCAGATCTGGGCCGTTGATCTTCGATCGGACGGCCCAGAGCATTTGGGCGCGCGGGCCGGCGGCGGAAGCACTAGCGCGCGGCGGCGCACGGCGGCGGTGTCACCGGTGTTCGGCTAAACGGCCCTACAAGGCTCGGTTTGGACCGGGGTTTGGCCGTGGACACTCCTCACGCCATGCGTGATTCACTGGCGGTGCCAGAAGGGCAGATCGGGGTTCCGAGCGTAGCGCTCGTCGGAGATGGCAGCACGGCGGCGTGGGCTCGCCGGGGTTTACCGAATTGGCAATCCCGGGGTCAAACCGAGCGGGGTTTGGATCGGGCATGGGCAGCGGGCCAGGGCGAACATGCCTGGGCACTTGACAGGGTATGCTCGGGCTCGGGACATGGGGGGGGCGGCGCAGGCGGCGAGCCTCGCCGGGGCGTGGCGCGCAGGGTCCACGGGGTGGCCTACGGGTTCTAGTATCTAACGCAAAAGAGAGAGGAGGTGGAGACTGTCCTCACCGTGGCCCGAATCGAGCGGAGATGAAACGCAGTGGGGTCAACGGCGAGGCCGGGAGAAGGCGGCGCGGCGGAGCTCGTGGAGCGGCCGCTGGAGAGGTACGCCGGGCTTCTGGATCCGCCGAGGAGACGCGCAGAGGTTCTGTGGAGTAGGAACTGGGGTCAGAGGGATCCGAGGACCGACGGCGGCGAGGAAATCGCAGGGGCGGCGGCTCGGCGGAGCAAGATGCGCGGCGTGGAAGTGGGGCTGTGGTGGCGGCTGCGGGATGGGGCTTAGGGTTCCAGGGGGCGCTATATATGGCGGCTCAGGTGATCCTGGGCGTGCGTGCCCAGGGAAAGTCCCGGCGGAGATTGCGGGCGGGGCGGTGCTGCGCGAGCGGCGGTTGCGAGAGGAAGGGGAAGGGCCGACAGGTGGGCCCGAGCGGTCAGCGAAAGCGGGGGGGTCGGGCGAGCGTGGGCGCGCGCTCTGCGGGCGCGAGGCGCCGGGCTGCCTGACGGGTGGGGCTCTGGCTGGAGCGGTGCGTCGCGGGCCGGTTTGCTGGGCCAGAACGGAAGGATGGGCGGGCCGTGTGGGGAAAGAGAGATGGAAGGCTGGGCTGGATCGCGGGCTGAGTGAGCGGGCCGTGTGCGTCGCTGGGTCAGGCGAGCTGAGGGAAACGGGGTAGCGGACCGTCAGCGGGGAGGGGCGAGCTTGCGTGCGGGCCCGATGTGGCAGAGGGAGAGCGACGCGAGGCGCTGCGCCGCGCTGCGCGGTCTGCTGGAGGCGTGGCTGACAAGCGGGCCCGCCGTGTCAGTCGGGGGCGCGCGCCGCGTGCTGGTGGACCCGGACGTGGGGCGGGGCGCAGTGAGGCGGGGCGAGCGCTCGCGGCGCTGAGCGCGCGGAGGTGGGCCGAACACGGGAAAGGGAGGGATGCGCGGCCAACGGGCCGGGATCGGGCTGCGGGGGAAAGAGGGAGAGGAAAAGCTGGGCCCGCGTGGAAAAAGAGTGGGTTGGGCTGGTTTGGGTGCTGGGCTGGGTTTTCCTTTTCTATTTCTATTTTTCCTATTTCTATTTCTAACTCAAACTCAAACCAAATGAATTCAAATTCAAATTTGAATTCACTCTAGCACTCAAACAAATAAAGAAATGCTCCGGCATGATGCAACAACGAAATTAAGCCTAAGATAAAATTTTAATTACTTAAGGAACAAAATTTAGATTAAATACAAGACTAACACAATAATCCTTAGAAATTTAAATAAAGCCAATTAAATTTATTAATAATTACTGAGATTTGAATTAGGGTGTTACAAATCCTACCCCCTTACAGGAATCTCGTCCCGAGATTCTGGGCTGGCTAGCAAAGAGATCAGGATAGGTCTTCATCAACTCCTCTTCCTTCTTCTGGCAAGTCCTCCGAAAAGACATCCGGGAATTCAGACACCACGCGAATACCATCCGTGGGTATAGCCTCCATCTGATGAAGAAAACCAGAAGGCTCTGTAGCACTGACTATCACTTCTTGGCCATTAGATGCTAACAAGTGAACTGACCGCTGAGCACAATCAACTCTGACTTCCCACTTGGCAAGAGTATCCATTCCCAGAATCACATCGATACCCTTGGTGTCCAGCACCCTCAGATCTGCACTGAATTTTACCCCCCTTATGGCTATACTGACTCGAGGGCAAACAATATGGGATCTCAACTCCCCTCCTGGTGAAGAGACTAGCATATACTTCTTTAATGGGGTGGTAAAGAAACTATGCTGCTCAACATATGACTTGGTGATGAATGAATGAGTAGCACCGGTATCGAAAAGCAATGTAGCTGGATGGGAGTTGACCATGGACGTACCAATAACCACGTTAGGAGCCTCGGCCGCTGACTCGGCCGTCACGTGGTTCACTCTGCCCTGAAGTGGCGCCTTGGGCTGAGCTGGGCGCCCCTGCTGTCCTGCCTGCCGTGGAGCCGGTGAAAGGCGCTTCTGTGGACAACTTTTGGCATAATGACCCTTTTGCCCGCATTTGTAGCACTTGCGGTGGGGTTGAATGACGCTACTTGGTTGACCTCCCTGTGAACTTAACATCACATCTTGCATCATTTCTGCTGCTTGCTCTTTGGGCTCCTTGCGGCCGTGTGGCTGGACCACATTCATAGTGATAGTCAACCCATCAACATAATCATGGAGAGCTTGATTCTCGACCTGTGTATCTCTAGAGCACTTAGGATCCTTTCTCTTCTGGATGGTCTGTAGCTCTTCAACTGAGGGAGAGTCAAGGAAAAGGGAATCCTCGGCTAGCTGCTCTTGATGAGACCTCTTTCTCTTTGTACTGGAGAACAACCTCTGGTTCCTCCTAGTTGTGGCTTCATCTTCAGTAGCACGAACTTGACGACAAGGAACACCATAGAATTGGCAACACGGGCAAGTTTTCTCACCATCACCCATTGCACTGTCTCCAAGGTCTTTTTGTTCTGCCGACATCTGAGCTGGGGCAAAGGGGAAACACAGATTGGTAAGGTCAAGGAAGAGAGAAAAACTCCATTACTGCTGATAACTCCAGATAAATGTCACATAAATCCAGGAAAAAGGAACTAGAGCATAACTCTTCTGTTTCATCTGAGGGATTCTCAACTTCTCTTGTACTTTTTGTAGGCCGGGGTGTCACATCCCTACCCCCTTACAGAAACCGACGTCCTCGTCGGTGAATCTCTGGATATCACCTTCTCTTCGCGCTATCCTTCTCCTCAACAAGACAGAAACCCAAGGCATGATAAGGTAGAGAGGATAGAGTGGATGGTTTTACCCCCAACGATCTAATCCATTTTATTAATTAGTTAACTTGACATAAGAGTGATTTTCTTTAAACAAATTTAAACTACTAAGCTATGCAATCATTCAAAAATCCAAATCAAACATGTAGCATAATAACAAGCAGACAATTTTCACAACTTAGCCGAGTTTAACATACGACTCGACCAACACAACGCGTCGCAGAACGTGCTATCGTATTATTATAAAAAGGTCACCTAGCTAACTCATGGTGGTCAGATGACTGATTCAGGCCAAAATCTACGAAAACTATTCTTCAGAGAGAGAAATCAAGGCAAGACGGGTAAAAAGTCATAGAAGTCAAGGGGTATAATAGTAAAATAGTTTCAGCAGACAAGGATTGGAGAGAAGAAGTCCTAAAACTCGACCAGTGCTATCTAGGCTTCGTCCTACAGTCGATATGGCTCTGATACCACTCTGTAACACCCGGTTTATAAAAGAACATAAACCGAGCAATCATATACGTGCCAGGATCAAGTCACACGTATATACAACAGAATGAACAGTATATCATAGCACATATCACGTAAAAAGTCATAATAAAGCGAATACGAATGTTATTTATTACAATAATGACAAAATGTCTGATACAGCGGAAGCGAAGTACAAAATACGATAAAGCTCTCCGAAGCTGAAGCAGGGCGCCACAGGGACGTCGACTGGGAGACGAAGCACCTAGAAGTCCTCGTAGTCCTGGTAGCACTGAGCGAACTCCCTCGCGTCGGCAGGAACTGAGCAGCAGTAGAGTATCCCAAGAGGAAAAAGTATAGGAGAGGCAAGAGTGAGTACACAACCGTACTCAACAAGTATAACACAAACTATGAGGCTCTAGGTTGGCTGACTGACTGCATTAGCTTTTAAGTCTTGGCAAAATTTTACTAAAGCTATTTACTACGAGTTGATGAATTACCATTAACCCAGTTACATAGTAATTAATCAAGATTAACCATGTTACTACTGAGAACCATACCAAAACCACCAAGGTAACCCCGAGAGGCACCCCCTCGTCGGAAGGAGCTAACCCCACTAATCAAAAGGAGGATCTGGGCCGCTCATAACCGTGAGCACGGCTAGTATACCAGTTTTACACTCTGCAGAGGTTGCACAACTTTACCCACAAGTCGTGAGCTACGCCAGTTGTTCATCACACTTCCTTAGGTGAGATGACTAGCGACTCGCAGCGCGGCGCAGCGCCTCGCGTCGCTCTCCCTCTGCCACATCGGGCCCGCACGCAAGCTCGCCCCTCCCCGCTGACGGTCCGCTACCCCGTTTCCCTCAGCTCGCCTGACCCAGCGACGCACACGGCCCGCTCACTCAGCCCGCGATCCAGCCCAGCCTTCCATCTCTCTTTCCCCACACGGCCCGCCCATCCTTCCGTTCTGGCCCAGCAAACCGGCCCGCGACGCACCGCTCCAGCCAGAGCCCCACCCGTCAGGCAGCCCGGCGCCTCGCGCCCGCAGAGCGCGCGCCCACGCTCGCCCGACCCCCCCGCTTTCGCTGACCGCTCGGGCCCACCTGTCGGCCCTTCCCCTTCCTCTCGCAACCGCCGCTCGCGCAGCACCGCCCCGCCCGCAATCTCCGCCGGGACTTTCCCTGGGCACGCACGCCCAGGATCACCTGAGCCGCCATATATAGCGCCCCCTGGAACCCTAAGCCCCATCCCGCAGCCGCCACCACAGCCCCACTTCCACGCCGCGCATCTTGCTCCGCCGAGCCGCCGCCCCTGCGATTTCCTCGCCGCCGTCGGTCCTCGGATCCCTCTGACCCCAGTTCCTACTCCACAGAACCTCTGCGCGTCTCCTCGGCGGATCCAGAAGCCCGGCGTACCTCTCCAGCGGCCGCTCCACGAGCTCCGCCGCGCCGCCTTCTCCCGGCCTCGCCGTTGACCCCACTGCGTTTCATCTCCGCTCGATTCGGGCCACGGTGAGGACAGTCTCCACCTCCTCTCTCTTTTGCGTTAGATACTAGAACCCGTAGGCCACCCCGTGGACCCTGCGCGCCACGCCCCGGCGAGGCTCGCCGCCTGCGCCGCCGCCCCCATGTCCCGAGCCCGAGCATACCCTGTCAAGTGCCCAGGCATGTTCGCCCTGGCCCGCTGCCCATGCCCGATCCAAACCCCGCTCGGTTTGACCCCGGGATTGCCAATTCGGTAAACCCCGGCGAGCCCACGCCGCCGTGCTGCCATCTCCGACGAGCGCTACGCTCGGAACCCCGATCTGCCCTTCTGGCACCGCCAGTGAATCACGCATGGCGTGAGGAGTGTCCACGGCCAAACCCCGGTCCAAACCGAGCCTTGTAGGGCCGTTTAGCCGAACACCGGTGACACCGCCGCCGTGCGCCGCCGCGCGCTAGTGCTTCCGCCGCCGGCCCGCGCGCCCAAATGCTCTGGGCCGTCCGATCGAAGATCAACGGCCCAGATCTGATCAGGCCGAAGTCAAAGAACTCAGAAAACGGTCAGCGTCGGCGGTTTTGCAGAAACCCCCCTATGTTTTACTAAAATGAACCCGCAGTCCTAGTGTGTTAAAAAATAATTACAGTTTAGGCCAGTTTTTAACACTTAGCCCCCTGAACTCTTTAGAAATAGAACCCGCCATCCTGACTTGACGTTTTTGCGAGTTAGACCCCAGAGTTTTAGTTTAATTATGTTTTAGTCCTCAGTTTTTGCAGAAAACCCCCTGAAACTTAGTTTTTCTCGCAGATAAGCCCCTAGAACTTGTTTTTAGCCTAGATTATGCGTTTTAACTCCGTTTTAAGCGTTCTTTATGTCCACGCGATCGTTGTAACGCGTAGAATAGTTTTAGATTAGTTTAGTGTGCTGTTTTTATGTATTGATATACTGTTTCTTAGTGTTTGCCTTTGTTTGCTTGTATGTATTGTGCTGGACTTGTTTTTGGCCACGTGTTCGTGAGTAGACGTTGAGCTACCGGAGGAGCATCAGTACCAGTGCCAAGATCCATCTTCAAAGCAGTTTGAGCAGCAGGAGAACTTTTGAGGAAGGCAAGTATAACATGAACAACCTATCACCTTTAAATACAATTTCATACTGCATTTTAATACTGTATGCCTATAAGGACATTCCTAGCCACTTTATATCCTTTATATATACCTTTGGGTTGCATTTTGGTTAGTTGTGCTAGGTTGCTGCGCTATAACACACTCTGGTCCTTTTTAATTAATTTGATTAATGGTTTACTTGAACTTAATTCTGAGAGTGGCCCTCTGTGTGGATGAGTGGCTCACGTCTCTGCGCGGTCTGCTGGAGGCGTGGCTGACAAGCGGGCCCGCCGTGTCAGTCGGGGGCGCGCGCCGCGTGCTGGTGGACCCGGACGTGGGGCGGGGCGCAGTGAGGCGGGGCGAGCGCTCGCGGCGCTGAGCGCGCGGAGGTGGGCCGAACACGGGAAAGGGAGGGATGCGCGGCCAACGGGCCGGGATCGGGCTGCGGGGGAAAGAGGGAGAGGAAAAGCTGGGCCCGCGTGGAAAAAGAGTGGGTTGGGCTGGTTTGGGTGCTGGGCTGGGTTTTCCTTTTCTATTTCTATTTTTCCTATTTCTATTTCTAACTCAAACTCAAACCAAATGAATTCAAATTCAAATTTGAATTCACTCTAGCACTCAAACAAATAAAGAAATGCTCCGGCATGATGCAACAACGAAATTAAGCCTAAGATAAAATTTTAATTACTTAAGGAACAAAATTTAGATTAAATACAAGACTAACACAATAATCCTTAGAAATTTAAATAAAGCCAATTAAATTTATTAATAATTACTGAGATTTGAATTAGGGTGTTACATCCTCCCAGCAAGAAAACTGCGTCATCCTACAGACAACCTTCGCTCATAATGAGAACCAAAGGCCACCACCGGTCAACCTCCCATTTGACCCGACCTCGCCACTCTCAGTCGCTCTGCAGCGAACTTCATGGCCGCTCGGCTACAAGCCAACTCAACTCCCCAAGTACAACGCCACAACAGATCCAACTCACGAAGAAAAAACAAGTTTCATAACCCCCTTCGGCACCTACTGCTTCGTGAGGATGCCCGAAGGACTAAAGAATGCAGGACAGTCTTTTTCAAGAATGTCTTCTGTAGTCTTAGAGCATCAACTTAGAAGGAATGTCCTGGCTTATGTTGATGATATTGTTGTAACCAGTTCAATAAGAAGCAACCATGTGGCAGACCTGGCCGAAACCTTCGCAAGCTTAAGAAAAGCAGGACTGTCCTTGAACCCTAACAAGTGCATTTTTGGAGTTCACAAAGGAAAGGTGCTAGGATGCCTAGTGTCCACCAAAGGCATCGAAGCAAACCCTGACAAAGTAAAAGCTCTTTGGAACATGGAGGAGCCAAAGTCCATCAGGGACGTACAGAAACTTACAAGGCGGATTGCAGCCCTAAACAGATTCATCCCAAGCTCTACTGACCGAAGCCTACCATTCTTCAAGGTCCTTCGCAACGCAAACAAATTTGAGTGGGGCCCTGAGCAAAGCGAAGCCCTCAAGGCGCTCAAAAACCACCTACAGAACATGGTCAAAATGACCTCACCTGACCCGAAGGATGTGTTGCTCCTATACATCGCAGCATCCTACTCCGCCATCAGCGCAGCACTCGTGCTCGAGAGAGAGAGCGAAGGAAAAAATAAGCAACTACCTGTTTATTTCGTATCCGAAGCTCTCGCAGGCTCGAAGCTCCTGTACTCAGAGCTAGAAAAAATCGCATATGCAGTAGTCATGTCTGCCCGGAAGCTTCGATACTATTTCGAAGCTCACAAGATAATCGTGGTCACAGATCAACCCTTGCATGACTTGTTCAGCAACAGAGAGGCCTCAGTCAGAATTGCAAAATGGGCTTCGGAGCTCTCGGAGTTCTATATAGACTTTGAAAGAAGAACAGCCATTAAATCACAAGTATTAGCAGATTTCATTGCCGATTGGACATCCCCAACATTCAAGGAGGAACCTTCGACTGAAACTTGGATCGTACACTGCGATGGGGCCTGGTGTAACGACGGAGCGGGCATTGCTGCAATCATTGAGTCTCCTTCGGGAGCAAAAACAAGATACGCAGCACGACTTACCTTCGGCAACCTAGAATCATCAATCAACAACCCAACCGAGTACGAAGCTTTGCTCCTGGGACTTCGCAAAATGAAAGCCCTTGGCCACCAAAACTTCATAGTCAAAACAGACTCGAAGGTTGTCAGAGATCACATCGAAAAGGACTCAGAGGCAAGAAAACCCGAGCTTATCGAGTACCTTGATGCAGTTAGATCCATGGAGAAATATTTCAAAGGCTTCGACATCGTTCATATCCCGAGGCACAAGAACGACGAAGCAGACAAACTGGCAAAGGCAGCATCAAGAAAAGAGCAGTTACCATCAGATGTATTTTTCGAAGAAATCACAGAACCTTCGGTCAAGCCGAAGAAAGAAAAACAAATCTCAGTCATCTCAGCCGAAGATTGGAGAACACCTATAATGGAGTACCTTCGGGGAAACATTGAGCTGCCAAATCAGAAAGCGGAAAAGAAAATATTCCAAAGAGCGAGGGGCTACGTTATCTCCGAAGGAGAATTGTTCAAGTCAGGTGTAACCAGCTCATGGTTAAAGTGCATCTCAACGACCGAAGGAATCGAGCTCCTCAAGGAAATTCACTCCGGGTCTTGCGGATCTCACATTGGCTTCAGACAACTTGTCTCCAAAGCCTTCAGGCAAGGATTCTTCTGGCCAACAGCCCTGAAGGATGCTCAACACATAGTGAAAACATGCCAAGCATGCCAAATGATGGGCCCGAAGTCCACAAATCCTTCGGAGCCAATTCAGCTGATACCCCCCACCTGGCCTCTTCAAAGATGGGGAATTGATCTAGTGGGCCCCCTACCCACAGCTCAGGGTAATTACAAGTACGCAGCAGTTGCTGTTGAGTACTTTACAAAATGGATCGAAGCCAAGCCACTCATCAACATCACATCGGAAACAATCAGAAAATTCTTTTGGCAGAACATCGTCTGCAGGTTCGGGGTCCCAATGGAGATCACCGTCGATAACGAAAAATAGTTCGACTCACAACTCTTCAGAGAATTCTGTTACAGTCTTGGCACGAAGGTAATCTTTGCTTCGGTGTACCACCCACAATCCAACGGGGCTGTCGAAAGGGCCAACGGCATCGTCTTCGGCAGCATTAAGAAGTGCTTGTTCGATCAGAAAAAGGGCAAGTGGGTAGATGAACTCCCGAAGGTCATATGGTCCCACAACACCTCAGAATCAAGAAACACCAAATTCACCCCATTCAAGCTACTATATGGTGCCGAAGCAATGACACCAGAAGAGCTTAAGAATCGAAGCCTAAGGGTGACCCATCAAGTCGAGGGCACACCCTTTGAGGAGAAAGACCTCATAGAGCTAGACATCCTGCAAGCTTCGGAAAATCTAGAAAAGTATCAACACGAAACAACGAAGTGGAGAGATAAGAAAATAGTGAAAAAGGACATCGCAGTCGGAGACTGGATCCTAAAAAGGAAGCCAAATGCCGAACCCTCCGGCAAACTACAACACAAGTGGGAAGGACCATTCCTTGTAATCAAAAGCAACAGGCCAGGGTCATATCACTTATCCGACGCCGAAGGCAATGAGCTACAACATCCTTGGAATGCCGACAGCCTCAAAAAATACTACATTTAAGTTTGTAAAAAGGACGCATCGCGAAACTTTAAGCGATCGCGGACCTTCGTATTTATTTTCAGTTATTTCATACATTGTAAACGGGCCGTACTCTTTTCCTCACAAGGGGAAACTCCGCACAGGAGGTGAGGTTTTTTATGAGGCGGACCCAGTGTAAACTATCTCAATACAATGAATTTTCCCCAAACAGTATCACTCTCGCCTAAGCAGCCAAAATGGCAAGCTTCGGCAAACATCTGCATGCCAAACAAAACAGTAAGTTAGCAAAGTATGCAGAATCCGCAAACTTTGCATACTTATCAAAAACAAACACACAACAAGTGCAAAAAACGCCAAGGGGCTTCGACCTTTCAAAAGGTCCGAACCAAAAAACCTTCGGCACAAACGCACAACAAGTGCAAAAAACGCCAAGGGGCTTCGACCTTTCAAAAGGTCCGAACCAAAAAACCTTCGGCACAAACGCACAACAAGTGCAAAAAACGCCAAGGGGCTTCGACCTTTCAAAATGTCCGAACCAAAAAACCTTCGGCACAAACGCACAAGTGCAAAAAACGCCAAGGGGCTTCGACCTTTCAAAAGGTCCGAACCAAAAAACCTTCGGCACAAACACACAACAAGTGCAAAAAACGCCAAGGGGCTTCGACCTTTCAAAAGGTCCGAACCAAAAAACCTTCGGCACAAACGCACAACAAGTGCAAAAAACGCCAAGGGGCTTCGACCTTTCAAAATGTCCGAACCAAAAAACCTTCGGCACAAACGCACAAGTGCAAAAAACGCCAAGGGGCTTCGACCTTTCAAAAGGTCCGAACCAAAAAATCTTCGGCACAAACGCACAACAAGTGCAAAAAACGCCAAGGGGCTTCGACCTTTCAAAAGGTCCGAACCAAAAAAACCTTCGGCACAAACGCACAAGTGCAAAAAACGCCAAGGAACTTCGACCTTTCAAAAGGTCCGAACAAAAAACCTTCGGCACAAACGCAAAACAAGTGCAAAAACGCCAAGGGGCTTCGACCTTTCAAAAGGTCCGAACCAAAACACCTTCGGCACAAGCACACAACATGTGCAAAAACGCGACAGGGCTTCGACCTTTCAAAGCATCTGAACCAAAAAGGGCACATAAAGTGCAAAGCGAAGGCCAACAGGATGCCTCGGAAAAATCAAAAAATGGATGCCAGAAAGGGGGAGGGGACGTTTTTTTCCACAAGAACCTTCGGAACCCATCATTCGATTTACCCAAAACAAAAAAAAACAAAGACCCTCGAGGACAACAGCGCGAAAGAAAGGGGGGAGACGTTTTTTCACCAAAAACAAAGTTTCCGCGCATTGCCTCGTCGGCAAACAAATCTTATATCGAAACAACAAACACTCCAGCAAAAAATACCTCCGGGCAACGACTCATTAGGAAGGGGGGAGACGTTTTTCAAGAACCACCCTAACGAGCGTCGCCCCGAATAAAAAAAAATTACATACAAAAAGGTCCTTCGGCAAAGAAAAGCGAAGGCTATGGGGGGAGACGTTTTTCTCCAAGAGCCCCACAACAGTAAAACTCTGCAAAATTTGGGTGCAAATATGCCTAACAAATCGCACAAGACAAGGCACCTCGAAGGATGCACATCACAAGGCACCTCGAAGGATGCACATCACAAGGCACCTCGAAGGTTGCACATCACAGCACCTCGAAGGATGCACACATAAAGGAAACCCGAAGGATACGCAATAAAAGCCATTACAAAGGCAATCGCGAAAGTCACATTCAGTCGAGGGGAAAAACATGTTACAATGAATTTCTACCTGACTAGATTAAATACTCCGCAACGCTGCATCCAGGACGAGCAAGGCTAAAAGCCTCCCAGCTCATCAATACTATAGCATTGTTCACATCCTGCACCATGGCAATATTTACAGACCAAAGTGCCAGAAAACTACCAAAGTAAACTACAAACCAATCTACACCTGAGCCCCCGAAGAACCAGCAGCATCATTCCCCGAAGGAGACCTCCGATCCTCGGACATTCGATTGTCCTTCGAAGGCTGATCAGGAGCCGCCTCCTGCACCAAATAGATGAAATCAATAAAAAAGAAACAAAAGAAAAAATGAAAAGTTGTTGGAACCAAACCTACCTCAGCAGCCGCGGCCGCCAGAGTCCGAACGGCAACTTTGCCAGAAGTTTCCCAAAAACGCTCAAAAAATGCAGCCTTCACATCCTGAATTCTTCCCACCTCTGCTGCCAAGCCTTCGTAGGGTACATACTGAAAATCATCGAGTCGGGCAAGGTCAACTGTGCTGGCACGAAGAAGATTTCCAACAAGCCCCTCGAAGGAGACAGAGGCCGCGTTGTCATTTGCAATACTCATCACCTCACCGAGGCCTTCAAACTCGGACTGCAACCAATCCAAAAGCAAGAAGAAAACTTGGGGACCTTCGACCGGCTCAGGCAAGGGCAAAGGCTCCGCTCCAAGGGTAGAAAGAGCCTTCTTGTACTCTTGATAAACCCCTTCGGCTCGTCTGGCAACCTCGGGTAAGACCCGCTCGAGTTCAGCCATTTTAGCCTGAACCCACTCCAGCTCGGAGATCCTACTCTTAAGGTCAGCCTTCTCGTTCGCATCCCCCTCCACGGTCCTCCGAAGGCTCTCCAGAACCTTCTCGTTATCCGAAGCAACAGACTCTAGCCTCGAACACCTGGCTTTCAGTTGCTGGTTCTCGTCCCTCAAAACGAGAATTTCAGCCTCAGCCTGCCGGAGCTTGTCAGCCAAACCCAGTCTTTCGGTGGCGCTCGCCACCCGAAGGTCCGCGTCCGCTTTGGCCTTCTGCATCAAAGCTCGGCTGGCATGGGCAAGTTTCTTGCTCAGCTCAGCAACAATGAAAACAGCGTCGGAGGTAGACACCTCTGCCACGGCTGCACTAAATCCTGAATCAAAAACAAAATCACCTTCGGAAACACTAAAAATTGATCAAAAGACAAAAATAAAACAAGACCCCACACCTTTCTCGGGAGGGAGAATCCCAGTCGCGCCAGGCCCGTGCATCACGGCCAAGAGCTGCTGCATCGACGCCGATACAGCTGCAAAAAAGAACATAAGTAAAAAACCCCTCGGGAGCGGCGAACGAGCTAGGAAGTCAGGAAAACCCAAGTAGGTGAAACTTACCAGACTCGTCGAAGGTCATCCCCTCCAAAGCCTCCACCTCTTTGTCCGAAGGTGGAGCAGAGGAACCTCCATGAGCCTCTCCACCTCTGAGGGCCATCAACGTCTCACCTACCAAGATCTCCCCCTCCTCGATGTTCACCGCAAGAACAGGCTGCGCGTCCTTTGGCGCCGGAGCCGAGTCCTTCAGGACATCGGCCATCGAGGCAGCCCCCTTCGGCACAGGCGGCTTCGAAAGGTCCGCGGGCTTGGCCCCAGTCTTGACGAGGCTCTGAATCCTCTGGTGTTTCGTTGTACCTTCGGATGAACAATGAAGATTAATCAACGCTTTCGCCACCTCAACCCGACGGCCAGAACCGAAAAGCATGGTCCCGTACTCATCGCTAAGATCATAACGGGATCTAAAAAGCCTCCCTTCGGGAACTACAATCTCCCCGCCCACCGTCCCCATGAGCTCTTCCATAAATGAGGGTGTACCGCTGTCGCCCGAAGAAACCTCCTCATCTTGCGCCTTTCTCTTGGCGCTCTCAGCCCACGCAACTGAAACCTTCGTGCTCGAGGGTTTCCGACCGCGACCGCGCCCCTGCCTACTGGTAGTCCCGGAGCTCCCCGCCTCCTCCACCTTAGCCTTACCTCTGGACTTCGCCTCAGGAACCTCCGAACCTACGTTCCCCGGCGGCGTCATCCTTGGAACGGCGTTAGCCGGGAACGGCCGAGGCTCGTAAGCGACGCCCATCTCAGCTAGGCACCGGTTCAACCGAAGGTTACCTCCGCACACCTCCACCAAAGAACGGTACTCCTTTTTGTTCCATGACCCCAGTATTTCCGCAGCCCGACGCTCTAGCTCATCAACAATAACTTCGTCACTGGCACCTTCGGGTCTCCGAAGCCCAAAAACCGGAGAAATCACATCGTACTTCAAACCAACAAAGCACTTGCGCTCGAACCTCAACGGAGACCAGCCAGCAGCCAGTGGCCAAACCTTGGCAGCCAGAAATTCCTCGACAGCATCCCTGCCACCACAAACTTGGCAAGCTGTCATGAAAGCTTCCAGACATGATTTGAAACCTGGCCCACGTTTGCTGAAGGCAGGCTGATAAACGTGATCGAACATCTCAATGTCCGAAGCAAGAAGATACTTCTCCTCGCTAGAACCTTCGGGATCAGGGAAGCCAATCTTCGCGTAAAACCAGTATCCCAACCAGTTCCCCTCCCACTTGTTCTTGTAAGCTGTCGAGGGCATAACCTTCAACAGGCCAGTCCTTTTGTTCGGCTTACGAGGAACGAAGGTGCAGCACCTATTCTGAACCTCGCTAAGCTCGGCATCATCATCTACATAGACCTTACGAGGCTGGCAGTGCAGCTGAAAAAGTCTGCAAAACGCATCCACAGACACCTCCCCTCCGAAGCTCCGCACTACCCACAGAAATTTGGACAATGTAACAATCCCGTTCGGAGTGAAATGGTGTAGCTTCGCGTTGAATGGCTCCAAAAGTTTCGGCACAATTGGATCCATCAGAAGTCTAAGTCCCGCTGTAAAAAAATCCTTAAAGACCACAACCTCGCCGGTCTCCGGTACAGGAATCAATTCTGCCCCCGGAGGGCGACAAACCCCCTCGGCGAAATAGCCCTTCGTAACGTAGAAGTCTATCATGCTCTGAGATACGACAGATGGCTCGAAAAGCAGAGTCTTACGTTTCTCCGGAGCCATCAGTTCCGACACGTCCGCAGACACAACCGAAAGGCTCTCGCTGGACTGCTGCTGCTGAGAAGGCTGCGAACCACCCGCCTCTCCTTCGGAAGCTGGACCAGAGTCTGTACGGAGGACCGCCCTCTTAATGAATGCCATAACTACAAAAATAAATTAAAAAAAGTCAAATTAGAAACAAAGACTCAAACGAACCTTCGATCAACCTCGCTGTCTGTTCAGTGCGAGCCATGAGCCGCAAAGTTACTTACACCGAAGAAAACAAGCAGCTTCACCGCGCACGAAATAAGAACCTTCGGACAAAACGCTTTATAGCAAAAAGAGACGAAGGATAGCAAAGCTCGAGAGGGCATAGGTTTTACCCCCCCCCCCCCTCCTCCGCTTATATAGGAGGTGAAAAGGAACAGTTCCAGCGGTAAAACCGAGGAGACGGCAGCCCAAGCGGCGCAATCAGACAACGACACGTATACAACAAAAACCGACCGTTGCAGCCGACGGTTCGGGAGACGTTTTTCCTCGGGAGCTTCCCGAAGGTTACGCGCAATCTTTTTCATTAACAAGGGTTCGAACCGTCGGCTTCGGACCTCGCCCTCGAGGGGCTACTGTTGGGGATTGGACCTTCGGGTCAAGCCCTCACCCTCAGAAATGCTCCCTAACCTGTTTGCAGGGCCACAACGAAATGGAGCCAAGCATACCCGAAGGTATCGGATGAACACTAAGAAGCGCAAGCCCAGAAACCATGACCTTCGGTCCGAAGGACATCACCTTCTGAAGGCCGAAGGTAACGGATGGCTGCCTAGAAGCGCAAGCGCAAACACCAAGGCCTTCGGTCCAAAGGGTACCGCTTCCACCGCGCCGAAGGTGACAAACAGCCACCCGGAAGCATAAACTCGTAGATCAAGACCTTCGAGAAAAGAGCCCGCGGCCGGGAACAAGGATGACAGCTGATCGATCGTTGATGGAACCTTCATGCCCCAAACTCCCGGAGGTACCCGAAGGTTATTGTAACCTTCGTCGGCTGAAAACATGTGAGTAAAACGTGAATATCTATGAAGGTCAGATTTGTACACCTCCCGAATAAGTGAGAAGATCGGATTTGTAAACCTCTCACCTTGTAATTTTACCCCGGAACCGGCTGAGAGTGTGCTGTAAATGAGTTGGGAGGGGGTAATTTAGGAAAACCTGGCCGAGAGCTAGGGGTATAAATAGCCCCCCTCTCTCCACAGTGTAAAGGGTTGAATTTTCTGATCATTATTGGAGAGTTCGACATTTACTTTCATTGCCACCTTTCTTACTGTTCATGCTCCCTATGTGGGCATCTACAAAGTAGAGATCCCAACAGTACACGCCCTTCAGCTCCCGAGCGGGGGATTGATACCCCAGCTCCTTCTCCCTGGCAGCGGTCCCGCTGTCGGAGGCCTTCTGCTTGCTAGGCCGCTGTCGAGGAGGGGGTGAGCCGTCCTTGGAGGACTGCTCACGCCGCCCACTGACCCGCTTCGCGAGCTTCTGGATCTCGCGACAGTCAGCGGCGCTGTGGCGAGCGGTGGGATGCACTGGGCACGAACCTCCGCTGCCACCCTGCGGGCGCGGGCGTTCACCATGCGCGTTCTGGCCACCAGCCGCTGCCGCAGCTGCTAGTGTTGCTACTGCAATGGCTGGACCGCCGGGTTGCGGCTCCCCGCGACTCCGGTTCTTGTTCTTCTTCTTCTTGCCACCGCCCTGAGCGGTAGCACCGGAGCCACCTGCCTTGGCGTCTAGCACACTTGTCTGCCAAGGAGAAAAGCGTGGTAACGCTTTCCACCTCGTGCGTCGCCAGCTTCTCGAGCATCTTCTCATCACGTACCCCCTGACGGAAAGCAGTGATAATAGATGCATCAGAGATACGAGGAATGGTACCCCCGTACCATGGTGAAGCGCGAGATGAATGCCCGGAGCGTCTCCCCGAGTTTTTGCCTCACGGCCTGGAGGTGAGCCTCCACACCATGCTGATGGAAGGCACTGGCGAAGTTCGCTGTGAACCTCGCACAGAGCTCCTCCCAGGACTGAATTGTTCCAGGAGTGAGGTTCATGAGCCAAGTCCGGGCTGGCCCGGTCAAGGCTACATGAAAGTAGCTTGCCATGACGGCGTTGTTACCACCAGCTACTGTGATGGCGGTAACGTACACCTGCAGGAATTCGGACGGGTTAGTGGTACCGTCGTACTTCTCTGGCAGGTGCGGGCGGAACTTGGATGGCCAAGCCACGGCACGGAGGTGTTCCGCCAGCGCAGCGCAGCCCACCCCAGCCACCGGAGCGCCCGCCTGTATCCGGGCGTTCACCAAAGGCTTGGGTGCCGCCACGTCCAAGTCAGCGTTGAGGTTGCGGCCCTCAATGTTGAGGCGGTGCTCTCGCGCCCTCTCGATGGAGATGCGGGCGTCCTCACCCGCGCGCCTGCGGTTGAGCTCCGCCCGCAGGTCTTCCGTTCGTGCACCCCTCACTGTGGGGGAGCGCACGGATGCCGACGCACCGCCTTGGCGCCGGTGGTAGGGTACCACCGCATTGCCAGGAGGGGGTCGTTGCCCAGTCTTTGCAGAACTGGGGGAGGCCTGAGCCAGATGGAGGAGACGGTCAACGTCGTCCCGCCACTGCCTCAGGGCGTCTGGCGAGGCTACAGCAGCCGGAGGGCTGCGGAGCAACTCCCTAGCTGCCGCTAGCGCTCCGTCGCTCACAGCTTGTGAGGGGCCCTTGACGGGCGCCCTGACTCCTGCCGGCGAGCAGCGCGCGCCACCGCCGACGGTGGCTGCTCCACAGGCACGGTTGCCCCTGGAGCAGGAACGCGAGAGGCGTGTGGCGTGGAGGACGCCACACCCTCTGTCATCTCCACGTCATCCACCCGAACCATGGAGACGAGCATGAGATGAACCGGAAACCAGCTGAACGTCCCCCTACCTGGCGCGCCAAATGTCGTGGTGTGGCAAACCACAGCCGGGTGGCGAAATGCACCCGCCTAAGCCCAGAGGGTGAGTACTCGGGGGTTAGCTAGCAACTAGTTCAATCTCACTCAAGAACACGATGAACACAGCAAGTTTAGAGTGGTTCGGGCCGCCGGAGCGTAATACCCTACGTCCACTGTGTGTTGTATTGCTTGAGTCTGCAAGAGCTTGGAGCTGACCCCAGCGTGAGTCTGAGTGCGCTCTGGAGAGCCTTTTTTCTGTACAGCGAGCGCCTCCCTTTTATATCTCAAGGGAGGCGCGTACATGGCCGTTGGGTCACCGACAGGTGGGCCCAACAATGTAGTACAAGATAATGTATTGTTCATACATTATGGTTTTGCTGGCGGGGGAGATCTCACTTCTGGATTTCCTTGCCTGCTCCTGGAATCCCCCGTTCAGTCTGTCCAGGCGCTGTCTTGTCGAAACGGCGCCTGGCGTAGCTTGCGGCGTCGCCTGCCACGCAGCTGAACGGGTCGTGTAGCTCGCGGCGTAGGCGGCATGATGGAAAAGCGCCGTGCCGTCGTATCCAATTAATGCGGCAGACGGGCTCTGCGTGGGTGCGGCGCAGGCGGCCTCACTGTGTACCTCGGTAATACACGGTCTACAGTGAGGACTGACAAGGTCTGTCTCGCGTGCCGCGGTGGCAGAGCACGCCTCAACCACCCACATTGAATGCGGTGGAAGGGTGAGTCTTCCAGTGGAAGACTCATGCCCACGCCCGCGCCTGCGGGACACGTGGCGGCTCCGGACCCCCCCCCCCCCCCGGCGGTATGTTATTTCTACGCGCATGGGAGGTCCGGACAGGTGCGAGGAGGTCCCGGACCCCTATGGGGAGTCCGAGATCTCGGCGGTTGGCTCGGAGCTTCCCATCCTCAGGGACACGTGGCGTCTCCGGACCCATCCCAGAGTGGGGAGCGGGTCCGAGCCCATTGGCCCGGTGAGGTATGAGCCTGACCCGTGGGGCCCGGCTGCTCCGCTCTTTCTCGCGCAGTTACGGATGACTACGCGAGTCCTGCCTTGCTGCACTCGAAGTGGGTATCCCTACTACAGGGTACCGACAAAATGTGTCTTATTTTTTATTATTTCATCATGACAATGTAGTATTATCGATGTATGCAGATATATTGGTGAAGGTAAGTAGACTTGAGCACGAACTAAATTTCCTTTATCACTATTTATTCTGGTCTGTGTTAGCAATTGCATTTCCCTCATATTTTTGAAATGATAAAAAAAACATTATTTTGCATTCAGAAGGAGTGTTCAATATTAAATTTTAATAAAAATAAACATATTCATGATCTTATTGAGCCTTTAATTTGCACAAACACATCATAATCTTGTCACAATCGACTTCTTTATGTAGTATATGAAAGTTTACGTAGACTACAACCCTATATGGCCAATGTTTATGTTCATTCCTATTTAGGAGGAAAAGTGCTCAATAACAAGCATTGCTAGATACATGTTTTTTTTAGATTGAGTTTACAACATCTCCAAAAAATTACTCTAGAAAATAGTCCAGGAAAAGGATTATAGTACACAATCGAGAACCAAATACCAAGTGTTGCTCTCAAAATATACAAAAAGACAAACATGCCCTCCTTAGGCCCGTTGAGTAGCACAAACTATTTTCTTGCAGCCTCTAACATAGTAAGAAAGCATCCTCATCAAGGTTGCTCACACATTAGCTCCTTGATAAGCACAATGCAGTGGCAATGAACAGTGCATGTGGCAGTGTGGACATGAACATGCATGGGTGGACCTAACGGTGGAGAAAATTAAAGGGGACTCAAGCTAAAATGTTTGGAGGTGGATGGCAGGATGGGTCCGTCCGACCTACATAAGAAAGTGCAAAATCCGAGAGGTAAAGAATTTTGTTTGCTTGCTTAGAGCCCCCAAAGGCATACCCATCTTTGGAGATCGGACGTTAGACATCCGATCCGAGCATGAATATGGGCCAACAAGAGAGGTAGGACAATACTCTGCTAGCTTAGCTTACTGGTGGGAGCATAACATGGCTACTTTATGATTTCAGGCTCGCAACTCTAATCATCCTAGTATATATTGAGGTATATACATACCAATTATGATCTTTTTTTAAAAATAATTTGATTCACATTTTTAGATCCATGTCTGCATTGCACAACCTCCCATTGTAACTGCGAAAAGTGGATGGAGTTAAAAATAAATAACATTAGTACATGTGACATCTGCAGTTTCTGGTGTGTCCTACGTCTCATCTTGGCATTGGATGTTATTTCCACGTCTCCGCACTTGTCCTGTGCTACCAAACTAAAATTCTCTTCATGTTATTTTCAAAAAAAAAAAGAGAGATCCTGTCAAAGGCAAAGGCTTCAAAAATATGGCTACAGTACTAGTACACTTCCCCGATGCTGCAAAGCTGCGCTGGACAAGCCATGTGTTTAATGAGCCAAACGCAATCATGGAGCAGCGAGGAGCGGATAGATGGCCGGCCGGATGTGATCCTGTCAGAGCGATGCGTGATCCAAGGAAACGCCCCGCTCTGCAGGCGCAGGCGGTACGCGCGAGCCGGCAGGCCATACGTACAGAGGTCAGAAATGCATGCCCGGCCCGGGCACAGGCAAGGCACCCCCAGCCATCGCTAGCGACGCCGGTGGGGGCAAAGCAACAGGGGAGGGGGAGAGGGGGCGCGCCGGGCGCCATCAATGGACGGGCACCGGCACCGGCACCGGCACCGGCGCCGGGCGCGGCCCGCCAGCGCTGGCTTCTCCGGGTTGGGATCTGCCGGCTCCGTGCACGGATCGCTGCTCCCTCCCCCTTCCTTTCCCTGGCGTGGCCTCGCCGCCGTGCCGGGACCCGGCCAGCCGGGCCAGGGCTGCTCCTCTCTGTCTCTGAGGCGATAAGAATTTGGAAGTCAATCAGGCCGGATCACTGCAACGCCAAGGGTCCTGTGTTGAGACAGATACAGTGCGTGTGCGACTCTGGAGCTGCGCACATGCTTACA
This sequence comes from Panicum virgatum, assembly GCF_016808335.1. Taxonomy (NCBI): domain Eukaryota; kingdom Viridiplantae; phylum Streptophyta; class Magnoliopsida; order Poales; family Poaceae; genus Panicum; species Panicum virgatum. The sequence continues at coordinate 43,974,370 of NC_053136.1, forward strand.
TTTCCCTGCGATGTCGAGGAGGTTGGCGCTGTGTTTGTACATTGACGGGACTATGTGTGCAGAGTTTGTTCTGCAAATTTTCGGGATCCGAAGGGTGCCAACGAAAGAGCTACGGGAGGTAATAATCATGTGGTGCGGCAACGTCTCTGTCTACGCATCCTTGAATGTGTCGCACCCCTTGCATTACAGAGGACCACTGCCTCATTCTTTCTCCCAAAGTCCCAATGCATGCTTTGGGCACTAATTTGCTGGTCCTAGACGTACTCTGATATTTATTTCCGTTTCCATTTTTCCCCCTTTTCTGTGTGTGTCGAGGCAGGCTGTGTAGGCCGTGTGCTCGTGTGCCAGTGTGCACTTATCTTCAGAACTCCAGGCTCCAAATCCAAAGTTTCAAAGGAACCGTGCATTATCCAATGCTTAAAGAGCTAGCTCTGCGCTGCATCCCAGGAAGTTTGGTTTAAAGCAAATGCGCACATGCCTGCGTACGTGTGTGACGAGCTGATGAGCATGAGTGTTGTCTTCCAGTTCCAGTTGTTGAGCGTGGGCAGGATAGTATCTGCCAGTTTGAAGAGAAGAGAAGATTGGAGTAGTAAATTTCACACAAGGTCGGAAGGGAAACGTGCCCAGCCACTAATGGCAAATGCGTGGAGTACTAGTAGTACAGTTTTTTTTTAAGGAAACTAGTAGTAGAAGTAGAGTTTAACAACATTCCTGGACGGTACAAAATAATTGAAGTGCGAGTTCACTCCACATTCGGTCCACTCGTCTTTCGAACACAAAACGATTCACGTGCCATCCCACGGGATTCCAGTGGCAGTGACCGCCGCCGTTTGCCTTCTTCGTTTCCGGCATCGGCAAGCTCAGACTCCGAGAACCATCATTCCCAACCCAATCATCATCCGCTCCGGACGACAGAGCGAGTTTAATACGCTGCGTAGTTAAATCGCTGCACACGTCGGGCGTGAGCGACCACCGACGACGGTCCATCGATCATGCATGCCGACCCGTAGTAAAAACGGTAAGCACGTGTGCGCTGCGTACTACGGGCACGGGCCGACCGGTCGAATAGCCCCCACGTGGTAGCCTAGTACAACGGCCGCCTCCCGACTCGGTCCGGTCCCCCTCGCCGGCACACGTACGCGCCCGTGCCGTCAGAGACTCAAGAGTCCCAGCGTCGGGCCGGTTTCCTCTCAGAAAACGAGCACCGGCTAGCGACCTCCCATACCGGCCCGCACGGCCGCATGGGAAAGGATCTCAGCAGCGTGCCGGGGAGCTCGCAGCCAATCGAGCCCGCAGCTTCGGAGAAGCTCTTCATCGGGCCGGGTGCACGCCGCCGCCGCCGCCGGCTGCTGTTCCCGGATCAAGTTGGCCATGGCGTGGTGATGAGCTACCGCTGAACCTTGGAACTTGGAAGTGGTTGCTGCTGCAGCGAACGGAAGACAGAAGACATCCTGGCGCAGCGAACGGAAGGCACGGAGCATAGCATGTGTTAGTGTTACTATTTACTGTTCACAAGTCACTGAAGCTGCTGCTTTACAGTCTTGGAGCGAATTGCTGGCTGCTGCAGTAGGATGTGCGTTCTGCTAGGGAAATTTACAGTAGGGAGCCGGCAGCACAGTGCGCATCTAGCAGTAGCATCAGCAGCAGCTCACTTCTTAAAACTCGTTGCTGTGCTCTGTAATTTTGTCCAGCAAATCTATGTGCCGAAGTGAAGGGAAAGGAGGAGTTTGGGCCCTCCTGATTTCAGCAATGGCTGGGCCGCCATCGGCACAGGCCGAGGCACGACAAACTGGATTCAGAAAAAGAAGGCTTTAGGTTTTATTCTTTCCAGTTTTGACCTCCCTCGCCAGCCTGCATTTCCTCTTTATTTGTTCAAGGTCGGGATTTCTCTTAATCCACAAAATTCCTTTTTATTGTTTTACTTTCAAGTAAAATCATTTGGGCACCTTCTGTAAGTGAAGACCATTACATATGTTTGAGGATCTTCCAGCATGCATACTTCTATTCAACCTATCAAGGCATGTAACAACGCCAACAAATAAAAAAAACTTTACGAGATACTCTTTGCTTTGTACGGAGAAGAGAGGGTATATTTCAACCCATTAATTCTAACTATTTTAGTTTAGTCTGGCGACCGTCATTCTAAGATCTCTTTCTACTACAGCAATTTTTTTTATTAGTAACTGATATAAAAGAAACTACTACACGCCTCGTGATGAGAATTAAAGGAAACTCTTCCTTCTCTTTGTAGGAACTGTTTGACCAAGACTTTGTAGCCGTGCAGGTGACTTAAAACTAGTGACTTATAAGTCATGTGTGTTTGGTTGTAGATGACTTATAAGTCATTTCTCTCCTACCCGTCGCCCCCTCCCCAATCCCCCTCCCCCCTCTCTCTCTCCTCCCTTCTCCTCTCTCCCCAATCCCCGGGCCGGCGGAGGATGGAGAAGACGGCCGCCATGGTACCCGGATGGCCGACGCCCCCGCCACGGCGACAAGCAGCAGCGCCAGCAGGAGACGCGGGGCAGAGGTCCCCCACCTCCCGCACCTTTTCTCCCTCACCACCGGCGGAGCGGCCGAGGAGGTCGGACCTCCGCCTCCTCGCCGCGCCCCTCCACCGACGGAGGCGGGGCCGGAGCGGGGTGCCGGGACGAAGCATGGCGGAGGTCCGCGGCGGCGAGCGCGTGGCGGCGAGATCCGCGCCCTCAACCTCCTCGACGCCGGCCATGGCAGGCCTTACGGCGGCGCCTTCCGCCCTCCGCCCATCCCCTCCATCCCCCCTCCCCCTCCTCTGCCCGGCCGTCCGCGCCGGCCTCGGCTCCTCCGCCGGAGAGGTACGGGTGTCAGGCGCCATGGCGAGGCGGCGGCGTCCCGCGCGCCACGGCGTCCATGGCGAGGCGTCCATCTCCTCTGCTCCCCTCCACGGAGCTCGGCGCGGCCACGACATGGACTCGGCGACGGCGCGAGATCCTCGCTCCTCGCCACCGTAGGCGGGGTGAGCAGCGCCGCCGCGGGCGGAGGAGGGCCTCGCCCCCGGGGGAGGGGGCTTGGCGAGGAAGCGAGGCGAGCCGGCGTTGCTGCAGCGCGGCGAGGAAGTGCGGCGGACGGAGCTGCTGCAAGCGGGCGGTGGCCGGAGCTGCCACGGGCGCGGCGGCGGCCGGAGATGCTGCAGGCGCGGCGGGGGGGGGGGGGATTCAGTACGAGACAGGGCGCAGGGGTGGAGGGATATGGTTGCCCATGGGCCCCGCGCGGAAAAAAGGTGTGGGCCCACACGAAAAGTGGCGACTTATAAATTTTAAGTTGGGGTGGAGTAACTTATTGCTTATAAGTTGGGATGACTTATAAGTTAGGAATGTTTGGTAAAATAAGTTATTTTTTGTACTTATAAGTTAGTGACTTATTTGAAATCAAATATGACCTAACCTCAATGAGGCCGGCCGTAATCCGGTAGCTTTACGGGGTAGGTCAACTAATAAAGTACAAAAGGCTAGTAATAAAAAGTTCAGGTCTGATTCTCTCGAGCAGTCAGTCAGTCTGGCCGCATTGGCCCCCGTTCGGTGTTTCTCGGTGTCAGCTCCCTTTTCAAAACCTGCTGCCAGCATTTGATTGACGGATGCTGCAAGCTTGCACCGCCCCTTTTCCATTTCCTTTCGCAAGTGCCACACGCCAAAGCTTTCAGAAACTTGGCCGTGCATACCACCCCTGCTTTACTGTAGTATGAGCGCTAGCTTGTCTATTGTTTGCAGAATTGCAGGCAAGAAAAGTCAGGGCGCGTTTAGTTCCCAAAAATTTTCACCCAAAAATTTTCACCTCCTCTTTAAACACATGTATAAAGCACTAAATGTAATTAAATAATAAAACTAATTACACAGTTTGGATGTACATGACGAGACGAATCTTTTAAGTCTAGTGCATGATTAGCCATAAGTGTTACAGTAACCCACATGTGCTAATGACGCGGTCAAAGGCCTCAAAAGATTCGTCTCGTGGTTTCCAAGTGAGTTCTGAAATTAGTTTTTTAATTAGTGTCCGAAAAATTCTCCCGACATCCGGTCAAAGTGCTGATTTGACATCCAAAATTTTTTGGCGGGGGAACTAAACGCGCCCGGAGTGGATGCTGGGTAGGCAGAAGCTGACAATTTGAAGTGGTCAGTTCGGCTGATGCAGCTGCTTCGACGTGTGCCCGCTGCCACTGGGAAGTGGTTGCACGGTTGAGCCCTTCCTTTTTAATCTGATGATGGCGTCGATTATTTGTGCACGCCATCCCCGTCTAGTACTGATTATTTGTGCACAGCGCACACGCACTGTAGATTTGTCTGTGCCCGAGTAATGAAGTGGAGGACTTTGGTCATGCTAGTAAAAAAAGATGACTCCTTTCCGCAATGTTTGGCGAGTGTGATCGGCTCTGATTGGACCCTGCTATATATTTCTGAGTAATTTACTCGAGCTCTCGGTTCTGTCTAAAAAAAAACTAAAAAATGCTAGTAAAAAAAAGGCCCCGGGTCGCTTCGTACCAATGCCGCGCCCCCCCCCCCCCCCCCCCCGGGCGAAATGGAAGCGAGTCTGGGCTTGGATTACTTTAAGGCCCGCACAACCATGAGAAACAGTTTGGGCGTTGACCAAGGGGAGGCAGGCAGTGTGGAGCCCGCCGCCGCGATGGCGACCGCTGCTCTTCTGCGGGCCCCTCCGTGTGGCCGCGCTTGCACGAATTTGTAGCAGCGCGGCAGGAGGGACTAGGGAGGGGAGGACCGAGCAACTGAGCAAGCGCGGCCTCTCCGTCGCGCGGCGCACGGGGTGGACGCCCCCGCGCGGCGGGCTGGCCTGGGTGGGCAGGTGGGGACGGCGTGCAGCGCGGGCGCGGCGGGACCGCGGGAGTAGCAGAGCCTGGGCGCCCGTGCCGGGCCTGCGCGGGACAGGCCCTGACCTCGTCACGTCTCCTCCACTTGTTCGCGGCCCTCGACCCCGAGCAGCTAGCAGAGAGCCACCAGCCATGCATGTGAGCGGCACGGCACGGCGCGGCGCGGCGCGGCACTGGGAACCAGGACAAGCGACTTGACGCGACCCGCGCGCGCCTCCGTGACCAGGTCGCGGCGCGGTGACCGTACCTGATCATCGATCTCTCTCTCACCCGACTCTAATCGCCGCGCGGTTTGCCTGATAATGCAGCTCAAATAGGCCCAGCTAGCTAGGTCCGGCGGTGCTCCGGTCCACACGGCAGCACTGGTGGCAGCCGTAGAGGCGGAGCCGAGCTCGATCGCTCATCCAATTCAATACGCGGCCGTGGGGCAGGCAGGCAGGTCGACAACGTTGCATGGAGGGCAGGCCATCAGGCCGCCGCTCACGTCGCTGCATGGATCGCGTCAGCCCGGACGGGTCGGAGGCTCGGAGCAGAGGGAAATTCAAAGCCAAGCTAGCTAGCTGCCCCCCTCCTGCAGCGGCCCTGTACGTACGTCAATTCAAGGCGAGTGTGCATGCCGACGCACGTACACGCTGACAAACTAGCACATGCATTTGCTTCAAAAAAAAAAAGAAACTGCACATGCAGATGCAGACATGCAGTCGACTCGACTCGAGTCGAGCGAGCTGTGAAACCAACAAAGCGGTCAAAGTCTCGTTCTCACCTCAATTAGTGTTTTAAAGGTAATTAAATAATTAATGCATCATAAGAGGCATTAATTCCCAGTCGTCCTTAATCCTCCGGACGCTGTCACCCAGAGAAAAAAAAAAGAGAGAAAATGTATAGATCCAGGAGCAGGATCTCGTTAGCCCATCCGATCGAATCCTTGGCCGGCCGGCCCCGGCCAACACGATCGCTTTCGCGGTTGCCTGCAGGAGAGGGAATGAACGATCGAGCTCGATGCCCATGCCCGGACAACCAGCTTGCAAATGCCATGGGAGATGGAGAGAGTCCTGTACGTCCATGGTAGACCAATAAGATCGGGCAGTATCTACGTGCACATCGCATTGACGCTGCTGCTCAGCTCTGAAGACCCATACGCCTACGCCTGGTCTTAGTCCGGCTCCTGTCCCTGTCGCTCTGGACACCACGACCGGCACTCCACACGTATATGAATCTTTCTAATCCTCTTCCCTGCTAAAAATCACAGATCACAAAACCAATCAGTTTATGATGAATCTTTCTTTGTCAGAAAACTAGATCAAATAAATATATATGAGCTAGATTTCAATTGATGCGGTGGTGGGGCCACTTTATTTCTAGACAACGTTGAATGCGATTTGGGTACTCGCAATTTTTTTTAAAAAAAAAGAATGCGATTTTGGGGCAGCAGTCACGCAATAGTAGCAAGATCCAGCCCAAGACATCCTTTAATTCGGTGGCCGGGTGCGCGAGAACCAAGCATGATTTTTCACCAACTTTCCGGGACCTCCATTTGTGAAGCTCGGTATTGCTAACTGTAAACGTAAAGCTGGGCCACGCTAGCAGGGCCCCGGTTAGCTCAGCTTCTCATCACGATGTTCATAAATAAAAAAGGCACGTCATTTTTGCTGGTTTTGCCGATCCTTGTCCCTCTCCAATTCTGACCCCGGCCCGGCCCCTAAATGCAATGATTTCACTTATGATGATAGCGCCCTCTCTCTCTCTCTCTCTCTCTCTCTCTCTCTCTCTCTCTCTCTCTCTCTCTCTCTCTACCCCACCTTCTTTATAGATACCAACAGGCCATCGTCCTCGCCAGCTCTGGCCTCTGGCGTCTCCTCCCTTGAAACAAGCCGAGTCATGCGGCGGGGGGGGGGGGGGGGGGGGGGGCGGGGGGGGGGGGAGGAGGGAGGGAGGAGGAATCGCAACAGATCGGGAAGGAAAAAGAGGGAGCTTTCTTACTTTGAGGGGAATGTTGTCTGGCTCGAGGTGCGCAGAAACCTGGCGATGGAGATCTCATCGATCCAGGTTGATCTCGGACCAGGCTTCATTCCCCTCAAGTAGAGCTCCCGTTCAGCGCGCGTCGCCGATCCCCCTCTGCCCCTCTTGTTCAGCTTGCCGCTCTCGCCTCGCATGGTGAGTTTCTCTCGGTCATCGATCTAGCGCGATTTCCTCTCTTGGCCGGTTTTTGAACATCCGATGGCTCTTGTGATCTACTAGCTAGGTTATTATGCCCGCGGCTGCAACCATGCATGATTAGGATATGATTATCTCGGCGAATGTTTCCCTTGTGTTGGGTTTCGTGCGATCTAGCATGCAGCAGATTGGTGCAATCATGAGCCCGGATTCTTGACTCTGAATAACCTGATGCAGGCTTTCTCCTTTTTTTCTTTAAACTATGGCATGGCATCTTGCTTGTTAGTTGTGGTCTTTGCCCCCTGCCCACTTTTTCCGAGATCCCTAATCTGACAGGAGAAAGCTGGGGGAAAAGCTTGTGTATCATCGATGACTTTTACATGAAGGGATCTTCTTATCTTCTCTTTTGATCCGTACTGTAGCATCTTTGCCTTTCTCTCTCCTAGACCTTGTAGCTGCGCTAATCTCTCTTTTCTTCTCAAGAGATCTCGTTAAATCCCCATCTAACGCTAGTCATATTGCATCAATGTGTATAGCCAGATCAATCCAACCAGTGTTGATGCTTCCCTAATTTGATCTCCACAAATTAAGAGCAAAGGGATAACTTAAAAGATACTGTATTCGGCCCGATGTGTGTTTCCGAATGGTGAAGACGAAGGAGCATACAACATGCGAGCATGAGCTCATGTGTGTTCTCTGCTTGATGCAGAATAAATACTGCCATCTACTAACATCAATGGCAGATTTGTTTCTTCGGAAGACCAGGCCAAAAGTTAACGTATCGAGGTGTGGTTCATGAGTAGTTGTCTCCTTCCCTTTGTTTCCTCATACATCAAAGCAGGACACGTCATGCACTGCTGATGAACCTGTCCCATGGGGGGCATGGCGCTGTAACTTTGCAATTCTACCTTCACCCCTGCCATGTGCTATACCTTCCAACTATGTGCACGTTATCATGAAACATTCCATGAATGTGTAGTGGTAGAGCCTACACATACACTGATACACAACCATATAAAGGGCTATATCGTAATGGCGCTTTATGGGTGTTCTTCATGTACAGCTTGTAGTGTTAGTAGGAAGTTATGATTACATACGACATCGTATGCATTATTTGGTTAATTTAATTAATAGTGACATATATATTGAGATCTTTCATGTTGGAAAGGCTTAAATCACATTGTTGGTGGCTCATATCAGGTGCAAACCAATCTCTCCGTGTAAACCATGCAAACTTTAATCCGAGTCATCGGATCAACATCCAAGGGGAGGGGCATAGGGGGTGGGAGGGGAGATTTGCAAAAATGTGATTACTCAATCCAAGGGCGGACGATTAATTGTAAAATTACTCAATTCCCCACACCCCTTGGATGTTGATCCGGTGGGCCAGATTGAAGTTTGCACAGTTTGCGCGGAGAGGTTGGTTTACACCTGATATATTCCCCACTTAATTATATGCATGATACAACTGCCCAAATTCCAAAAGACATGTTAGTAACGGCACCCTACAAATGGGTTTTGCTTAAGTTGTTTCTCGATCATATTCTATGTATATATCTGATGTTACTATTCTTTTGCTCACAAATGTTGACACGCATGCAGCTCACCGGTATGTTAATGCACAAAAGGAAGCAGTATATATACTCTTTTAATATTTGCATCTGATCGACTGGCGCCGCATGTTAATGCACAAAGGACGAAGATTTTAATATACTATGCAGGTAACTTGTTGTCAGGCGGCACAGCCAGCTGGTTAACTTTTTTTACAGGTCAGGACCGAGGACGTTTGAGGTTTGAACTTTGAACTCAACAAGTTCATGTGCAATGTTGATTAGCAGTGGTGTCCTTTTGAAGAAGGGACAGGTAATTCTGCAGTAGTCTCATATATATAAATCACTAATAATGTCACAAGTTTACTGTTGGAGATTATGTCTGTGTATGCAAAAGAAGTACAAGCAAGATCAGTCCATACGAGCATATTTGTATTATTCTCATGACTGTTTTAACTGTCTTCAACTTTCACATGTGATGCATGTCCACACACGGTACAGTTATAATACTTCTGTAGCCAAATGACAAAACTGAAGACAGAAATTGGTCGAGCATTAGGCAAAAGAAAACATGAAATAAAACAAGAGTCTAGTGAATGATGTGGTTCCGCCCGTTTGAGAAAAAAAAAGGTGCGGTTTGTTTGTAGGGAATACCAGATTTACTTTCTTTTGAGATGACACAGCGCAACTTTAGAGGCAGGTTTCGGGAAGCTGAAAAGTTCCTGAATTTTGTAGAGGCCAGCAGGAGCCAACAGGCAACACAAATTGGAGAAGCAGTTGAGCAATACAGTCACGTGCATGCAATGGAATTATCCTTTTTAAGTGTGTGCATCAAGTACCATTGTCTTGTTGGAGACTTGTAGGAGGTGACATGGGGCAGGATATAATAATTAGGTGTACCAAAACCATAAAGTGAGCTAAGCATAGCAATGGTTTAGGTGTCCAGTGTCCTTGTTCTGTACACCGTACTAAAATATATACTCCCTGGTGGGAATTGGTGTTTCAGGCTTCATACCTATCTATCCATGGATGCAAATTTATGTCTACAACATATACATTGGTTAATTAGAACTCTGAATCAAAGAGGATAATAAAGTTTCTCAATCCAAATAGATTCAGAACTCGCTCGGATGGGTTTAAAAAAATAGAGTATCCTTGACTAATGCTACTGGTATACATATTATTCCCTCCCTCTCCCACGTAACACTTCGGATTCATAACTTTGAGTTGAGAAATTAACTGCTAATAATTTCTCTCTCCTCTCTCTCACACCCATGGTGTGACTATACCATGTGAAGGAGAGAATCGAAAACAAGAATAAAAACATGATGTGAAGACACGGCACTGGCATAGCCATACCAGAATTTGACAGAATATACAGTACGTGTCCCATCTTATCTGCAATAAAGGGAGTGGCATCCCGCGATGGTATAAACCAAGCAGAAGAAGCTCTTTGCGTCTGTGTATACGACGGATCGGTTGACAAGCATGAAGCATCTGCTATCGGTATCCCGTAGTACACTACTACTGAAAAAGGGGGGGGGGGGGGGGGGAGTACATACAGTACGTCTTCACGACACGCCACGGCAGTTCTTTCTGTTACTTTTGCGGGAAAGCCCGGCGCATGTATCCTTCCCGTCCCAGTTCCGCAAAACAAGGTCGTCATCTTCTGAAAAAGAAACTTGGGCCTGATTAGGAACTACCGTCCGTCCACGCACCTAATCTCCTTGACTTCAAGCAAACCAAAGGAGACCGTGGCTTGTGCACTGCTGCTACTACTACCACCACCACCACCACCCCGTCTTCCAATTCCAAATTCCAAAAGCTGAGCTGGTGGGCGCCTAGCAGCGGAAAGGCACGTCGTTGGAAGCAAAATTCCAAAGAATGACCACAAGCCTCCGAGCCTTACTCGCGTGTCCCCCTCAAGCAAGCTTTCACCCCCACTGGCGCTGTTCCCCTTGCTCTCCGGAGGGGGCCGGGGATGGCGGAAAACAAGGAGCCAGCCTTTCTGTGCGCGGCAGCTTTGGCATAATCCCCTTGCCGCCGGTGGTGGACCACCGTCCACCGCTTCGCCGGTGCATATGGCCGATCCATGGCCACTGCACACTGCATGCGAAAGGCCAAATTTGACAGTTCGCCGCGGTCTTGGCGTACCACACTCCTGATAGATCAGCGTCCATCCTGGGCGAGCTACGAAAGCCCTGGGCCTGGGGAACCATGCCCTCGTTTAACTGCTTTGTCAGTCGGGCAGTGGGCAGTGGGCAACACTGAAGGTATGCACAGTGCTTGCGCGTCGAGTTTTTTAAAAAGATTTGTAAATCGCCTGCATGATGTACTAAATATAGTTGAAAAAATTGCATTACACAAATGGACTGTAAATCACGAGATGAATTTAATGAGCCTAATTATGGTATAATTAGACACTAAAGTACTATAGTAAAGCTACAGTAAACATATGCTAATGATAGATATATAGACGAGTTCTGTAATTAGTTTTTTTATTAGTCTATATTTAATACTTTAAATGTGAAAAATTCTTTTTCAAAATTCCAAAAGAGGGGATCTATACACACCCTTATCCTCCATTTTCCTGTTGGGTTGTCCACGGCAGAGCTAGGAATTTGCGGCTGGATACACCACATATAAAAATTTTCAAAGCAAATACGCAATACAATGGATGATAAGTTATAATCGCTATAACAAATCTATAATAGTAACCAAAATACAAGTTCTAAATATAAATAATTAAATAATGTTATAAAACAGTGGTCCGAGGAGGACCACCAGTCGGAGGAAGGTTGTCGAAGGTGCGCCGCTTGGTGCCTTGGCCACCGTCGCCGGACCGACGGTGGCTGGTGGGCCGATGGCCGACACCTTCCGCCCTTCGCAGCTCGCGCTAGTAGGAGAGGACGCGAGCCATGGCTGATGGGAATGCGATGGGCCCACCGATCGCCGAAGTGGGGGAGCGACCGCGCCGACTGGACGGGACACGGGAGTTCAAAATATTAGAGGCGGACGCGACTCGCAGAGCAGGACGCGAGAGGGTACTCAGCAGCGAAGGGATCTTATGATGAACACAAGTTTCAACATTTCTGGGCTTCGTTAGTAGACTTTATTGTATTGGGCCTGTGAGCCATAGCTGACTGTATAAATATGTGTATTTATGAGTATTTTCTCCTAAATCTTAGATGTACCAATGAATATGGGCATACCTCTAGCTCCGCCCATGTGTGTTGTACTGTGTGGGCCGAAATGAACCATTTTTTTTTCGTGTTTGAGAGGGCCACGTTGAAGTTGAACCATCGTAGTTGTTGGAAATATGCCCTAGAGGCAATCATAGAGATGATCATATTTTCTTGTATTCATGATTAATAAAGTATTCATTGAATATCCATAAAGGCAACTTGTATTGATTAACGATTATGTGAATTGTTTGTGAAACTCTTTACTTGTATGTATATTCTAAAGATGTTTCTAGTCGGAGTTCATGCATGGACACACATGAATATTAGACTAGCACATGTATTAGTTGATGACTATATTTCACAGGTCATGGACATAGTGATGTCAAACTAATAGTGTGAACTCATGCAGGACATGAGTCTAAACTGACCCAACACAAGGGATGGTAATTTCTCATTACACAATATGTACGTTGTGTCTTTAGACCTGAGATTGTTGCATGCACTCAAGATGTGAATTGACTTACTTAGGAGCCATCAAACGCTACTCCGTAATTGGGTAGTTATAAAGGTGGTTTTCGGGTTTGCTAAGAAGCATGCTGTGAGACATGGATAGTCGAGATGGGATTTGCCCCTCTCTACCTGAGAGACATATCTCTGGGCCCCTCGAGTGATTCAGATCAAGAAGTGCATGGCCATGCGAAGGTTAAAAGTTAACCAAGGATCTGAATCATGGCATCGATAAAGAGAGGTCAGCTTAGAGCAAGACCAAATATCGTGAGGCAAAAGGAACAACATGTATATGACATTGTGACGGCTCGTCTGATATGATCTTTGCGTGCGTATAAGAGTTGACATGTCTTGCTAGAGGCCGCTGCCTACTATTGGGTCGTGTAAGAGTACTTGGGGCATGTCTATTCGCATGTGAGCCCATAGGATCACACACTTAAGGGAAAGAAGCCTGATAAAGATGAGATCCGAATTAGACTGGGTTTAGGTACACTAATGGACCTCTCAGGCCCAAAAGGGGCGCCCAAGGTGGGGCCCAAGAGGAACCCACCTAAGGGACGGCCCAGGGGCTATAAAAGCAAAAAGGGGGCGCCCAAGGGACAACCCTAGCCCTTCCTGACCTCTCACGTGAACAGTAACGCCTCCGATACAGTAGCAGCGTCCCCTTTGCTGGCCGCCCCTCCTGTGCGGCAAGCCCTAGGTCTCCCTCGTGGACCTAGCAGTCCGGATCGCGACGCTTCTTACCGTACGTGTGGATACCTTAGAGGTGCCGCATCTGCTGCACAAAGACGAGCCGCACGTGAGGAGGATCTCGCAACTGCACTGCCGGCTTCCATCTGCACTACACCGACGTGCTACAGAAGTTCCGCACCCGCGCGTCTAATGGTAATCCCGTGATTTATAACAGCAGTAGTTCCTGACTATTGGTAGAAAATTTTATTTTTCGGTGCTCATTTCCCTACAGTAGTAACATTCAGGCTTCACAAGAAAAAGGAAAAAGTCATTTTTGCCTCTCTGAACTTTGGGCCGAGTCCGCTTTTCCTCCCTGAACTTTAAAACCGGACGACCAGCCTCCTTAGACTCTCGAAACCGGTCGCACGACCTCCTTGAGCAAGTTTGTGAGTGGTTTTACTATTTTTCTTTTATGTTTATTTTACCTAAATCTTTAAAAAATCTTAGTAAATCACAAAAAATCATAAAATAGAAAATTCAATTTTGTTGGACTCCATATGAGTGGATATATGCAGTGAATATATTATATGGTATATTTTAGTATATTTTTTTTGCTATATCTTTATATATATATATTTTTCTATAATTAATTTATAGCTACAGTTTTCTTCATCCAATTATTGTGAATTTTTATGGTGGGCTAATAATTATATGATTAAGCTGTAGTAAAAATTTTATGATTATTGAATCTAGGTTCATCTATAGATTCGTCTAAATTTTTCTATAGATTTATCTAATTTATATAGATAAATCTATAGATCGGTCAAAAATTATCCAATAATTATAAAATTTTTACTACAGCTCAATCATAGAATGATTAGTCTGCCATAAAAATTTCATCATAGTTGGACGACGAAAACTGTAGCTATAAATTAATTACAGGAAAGTATATATCTAATGATACAATAAAAAAATTATACTAAAGTATACCATATAATATTTTCACTGGATATATCTACTCATGTGGAGTTCAACAAAATTAGATTTTCTATTTTATGATTACTTTTGTGATTTATTATGATTTTTTAAAGATTCAGTTAAAATAAACATAAAAGAAAAATAGTAAAACCGCCCTCAAATCCTCTCAAGGAGGTCTTCGGTCGGTTTTGGGAGTCTGAGGAGGCTGGTCGTCCGATTTCAAAGTTCAGAGAGGAAAAGCGGACTCGGCCCAAAGTTGAGAGAGTTAAAAAGAACTTTTTCTCAAGAAAAAATATTCAGGCCTAATATGTACGAGGATAGTATGCTCCTACCGTCGAAAGTGAATAGCTAGGCCCAAAATGAGTAACCCGGCCCATCTACAAAATGAAGTGTTTCCCACTTTCTAGCCCACAAAGAACAACTTTACAACCTGCCTAGCAACGGCCGCAGTGTGGTGTCGACTGACGAGTCGTTGTGACTGACAGGCAGACAGCAACAGTGACTCAGCGAGTAGTAGATTGCTTGGGCGCCGCGTTCGCTTTGCTTATGAGCCAAATAAGCAGAATAAACCTGCAGCCGCCGGCCCCTAAAAATCGCGAAGATTAAACTGCGTGGCCAATAATCGCAGAAGCGGATCGAGAGCTACGTTGCGCTTATTCCACTCGCGCTTATAGGCTCGCGGTCCCAAACAGGGCGTTGGTCAATCAATCGCTCGAGAGTCCAAGTTTTCGCCTGCGAGTTTCAGCAGACGGTAAAATGCTCAGAAAGAAGCAGGGCTTCGATTTGACAGTTTTCGGCTTCGTCCATCTTTGGGAGAAGTCAAAAGTGGCCTTAGTAAAGCGGAAAAAGAACCTTTTGTCAAGCGAGCAGATCAGGTGAGAGAGGCTCCGCGTCCTAACAAACATCACACTCACATCGATCAGCAGACTTGATTTGTCGTTTAAGAATTGGTTCTGCGGGTATTGTGCGCGATAATGACAACAGGGAAATCCCAAGAGCTATCTTTACTAAGGTATAATAACCTCTTGCTCCAATCCCGAATGTAAGTCGTTTATAGTGTATCGACATCTGTCTGCTATGGTACTTTTTTATGAAAAAAAATGGAATAGTCTGCTATGGCATTTTGCCTTGTAAATTTTTGAAAAGTATACTATTACAAATGTTTTATCTATGATAAATCTAATACCATTGGTTATTATGTGTTGTCAACCATTATATATGTTGATGAGCAAAGTTAACAAATGTTTGAACCTTGGCGCAAGCCAGTGGCGGAACCACTAGTGTTGTAGTGTTGTGACTTGTGAGTCATGGCGGCCGCCGTGCCTGGTGGCCGACGAACTCTCTAATTCTTACGAGGTTCAACCACGTATAAATAGATGTCTGTTCACCTGAAAATTAAAGGAAAAAAAAGATAAAACATTTAGAGCATCTCCAGCAGATTACTCATCCCTCTTCCCAATTATAAAAATATGTTCTTTTGGCAATGGGAGATGCTGCACCAAATTACCAATTTCAAAGTCAATACCTAATTTTTTTTGTGATCGCCAAAACACACCTCCCTCTTACTCAAATGTCTATGGATTCCTTCCTTCACCCTATCCTTTTAGTAATTTGCTATAGCACTCGCTACCAAAAATGTAAATAGTATTATTGGAATGGAAAGAGAAAATATATATGACATGGAGATGCTCTTGGGTTTTAGACTTTTGGCTTGTCGGCCCATAACCAACCCATTTTCTTGAAGCTGAACCGTCAAATTGACATACGATGGCGTTGTTGCCCGTCGGTTCGTCGCTCTGGGCTGCCTCCGCGGTTCCTCACCCTTCACCGTTGCGCGCCTCTGCCATAGGTACTCTCTCGGTTCCAAAAAATTGCAACTATAGAGTTCAAAATTTATCTCACAAAAATTGCAAACTTTGACTAATTTAGCACAAAAGACAAGATAATTTCTAAAAAATTCTCGCAAAAGACAACTAACATCTGATCCCCTCATCACAAATGACAAAAAGTATTTTTATAATTTTACACCTAGCATGTTTGGTTCTAAAATTTCATTTATTTTGGCTACCATGGCGCAAGCAACCGATTCCCTTCCGTCTATACGTATCTCCACAGACTACATCTCCTAGCCGCTATGCTCTGTGAGGTTGCTCCCGCCAAAAATTGGTCCACGAGAATTATTCCCCGGGGAACTCGTCGGGACATTTGCATACTTGTGATTCGCTTCGGCGTCGCTTTCGCGTCCGGCGAGCCGTTTCCACCAGCCATCTGGCCGCCGGGCCGCGCATCCAGAAGGTTCCTAAATTCTCGCCACCTCTCTTCTCCCCGCGACAACGCCCGCGCATCTTCCCCTTTTCTCTCCCCCGCCTTTGCGGCGCCGCTGGGGCGAAGGGAGAGGGGCAGGGTCGTCCCTGTCGCCCGCCGCCTTTGCTGCTACCTTCCAAAGTACGGACAAGAAAAAAAATTCGGATCATCTCCTGTGCCGCGACAGGGACGACCCTGCCCCCGACGAGAGCGACCGCCTTCCTCGTCGTCCTACGGCGCGGCTACGACGATGACGAACAGAGGCACGTCTAGAACATGGGAGCGCAGCCAGCAACAGCAGCATCAGCAATGCATAGATCACGTCCGACATCCGATCCGATCGGGCTCTGAACTTGTGAAGAATCTCGCTCGCGAACACGGATGAATCCTAATAACAGCTGCAGAACGCGGCCGAGGAGCCGTCGATCCATCCCTGGTGTACAATGCCATGAGCGCATGAAGCTCCCAGGCCGGCCGCGTCCAGAATTCTTGTCCGCCCCAGTTTCTACCTGTTCTGTCCCCGTCGATCTCTCTCGCCGCATCATCAGCTGATCATCACTTGCTAGTGTGCTAGCTACAGCTAGAGAGCAACATGAATCCACGCGCACGCTATCTTACAGACTACAGAGACACGAGTAGAGTACACGGATGCTATATTCGTTCTCCTCCGTCGTGGCGGGGGGTTGCTTTGCTCATGCGACCGCGTTCCACTCCAGCAGCGGCCATGTGTCCCACAGCTCCGGGGTGGTGCAGAACGGCTCGGGCAGAAGGCCCCCTCCGTACGCGGCGTGGTCGTAGCAGCAGTACTCGGCCGCCGCCGCCGCCGCCGCCGCCGATTCCTCCGAGGCGGCCACCGCGGGCGTCACGGCGCCGTCGTCCTCCGCCACGCAGCTGGCGCTGTTCATCCTGCCGTCGTCGGCCGCCTCCGCGCCGCCGCTGACCTCGCAGCTGCTGCCGCTCGGCTGGTCCTGCCGCCCGCTCAGCCTCCCCTTGAGCTCGTCCACCTGCGCGCGTCGCCGATCGAGCGAACACGATCAGCAATGGTGCTCGGAACGGAAGATGCACGCGCAATTGGGAATCAACCGGAGAGGAATGAGGCATCGATCGATCGCCGTACCTGGGCGGCGAGCGCTAGCTTCTCCTGCCGGAGCGAGTCGACGCGGGAGTGGAGCGCGTCGTACTGGGCGCGGAGCGCGGCGTAGTCGTGCTCGAGCTGCTTGGAGCGCCACCGCGCGCGCTTGTTCTGGAACCAGATGGCCACCTGGCGCGGCTGCAGGCCCAGCTCCCGCGCCAGCTCCGCCTTCTCCCGGGGCTCCAGCTTGGCGCGCCGCGCATGGAACGTCGTCTCCAGCGACCGCACCTGCTCCTCCGTGAACCGCCGCTTCCTCTCCCCGCCGCCGCCGCCGCCTCGCCCCGCGCCGCCGGGGTCGGGGTCCCCGGCCACCACCATCTGGTGGTGCGCGAACGGGCCCTCCTCGTACTGGCCGTGGCGCGGCCGCGGCGGCGGCACCACCACGAACTGGCACTCCCGCGGGTCCATCTCCTCGAGGCCGCCGAACGCGCCCGGCCGCTAGAGGCGCACGGGGTCTCAGCTCGCTGTCGCTGCCCGCCGAAGAAGCTTTGCCAATCTGTCTGGCTCTCTAGTCTCCACCAAGCCGCTTCTAGTAGACTTGTAGCAGGCTAGGCGGCGGAGCAGTAGTAGGCTAGTAGCAGTGGAGTGGCGCTCGGGGCGCAGCGCGGCGGCTCTTTATACCGGCGGGTCCGCCGGCGCGGTGCTCACACGTGGCGCCGGGCCTGGCGACGGAGGGACATGTAGGCCCCCCGACGGCTTGGCGCCGCGTCCAGGTGTTGCGCATCGGGCCGGTCGCCCGGCGATCAATCACCGCACGGGCGGACCGCGCGCGGGCGCGGTGGTTATCCGTCTCGAGACTGATTCGGGCCGGACACGTGGCGGCTGGAGCGCGCCGGCTTCCTCCATTGGCACGGCCAGGTTCCGGCAACAGGGAGGGGGGATGCGAGTGCGCGGGGGCAGCGGTGTCGACGTCGTCGTCCGGCGACGGGGGGAGCTTCTCCGGAACTGGGCGCCGAGGTGGCGGTGTGGACGGGACGCCCTTGTCGGGTTGCGTGAGCGCGCGCTGCGCTGGCTCGCGTGGAAAGCTGCCATCGTTACGGGGCATGTCTGGGTGAGGGTCGCTGTTCTCTTCCAGCCGGTGGCCGGAGCTAGCCCAACACGTCGCTGTTCGGTGTTCAGTTCCGAACGCATCTCCTCCTCCTCGTGTCCCTTGTTCTCCTCGGAGCTCGGAAGTCAGATGAGCTTATCTCTCCCGGCGCGGTGCATCGACAGCGTCGTGTTTACGTGTCCCGCGAGCCGCTCCGCCTCCAACAGATGGCCAAACCGCCGCCGGGCGCCCTAGGCATCGTCAGTCCCTGTAGCCTTGCAGGCTGCAGCTGCAGCTGTTTCCGGACTAGCTGGGTCTGAGTGACGTGAAAGCCTTCAGCCGTTTTCTGCACGTGCCCCGGAGCGATTCGACGGATCCAGAGTTGCACCGGTCACGGTTGGACTGAAACGGTAAGGAAATGGATATAGTAAGAACGAGCCGCATGCGCAGCGCACGCCTAGCTCCAGGAAGGGTAAAAAAAAGGAGAAACTAGAGTTTCTCGATCGATCACGACTAGTAGCTCGAGAAGAAGTGGTACACGTGGAGTGCGTTCATGCGCCTGTACACGCGCATCCATTGACGAGCAAATTAATTAATTATTAATTAGCCCTCGTCATCAGGAGGAAATCGATATAGTGAGAACAAGCCCCGATGCGTAGCGCAACGCCTGGCTCGAGAGGAACTGGCACACATGTCGGGCGTTCGTGTGCTCGTCAGCTCGTGGCTCGTGCATATCCGCTAACGTGCAGACCAGCTCTCGTCAGCACGGGGTTGAAGCGAACCACTTGTGAAGTCGCGGCAAGTTCCGGCACGTGATTCGCGCACCGGTCGGTCAGCCCCTGCACCCTGAGCTCAGTACTATGTTGAGTCATCGCTCACGTAGTAGCGCTCGAGGCTCGACTAAACTACGAACGCTGGCTTTGCCTCTCCCGGCCCGGAGCCACAAATTCCAGGGCACATCGCCACCACCACCAAACCGCACCAGTCTGAACTCGCTGCCACCACCCGACGCGATCCGTACCGACTGGGCATTGCTTTTAATAAGCAGTGGCGTACGATAAAAACGCCCATCGTTCGCGATGCCTTGCGCGACCGAGCTTGCAGCCCCGCACGCCGCGGGGCCGACACCTGTGCCGCCTCCGAGGTCACGGCTCACGAGCACCCGCGTTAAGGATGACGTGTCGCCTGCGAGCCAATGGCTAGCGCCGATGATTAGCGTGGTTAATTACTCCGGTCCACTCGATTAAGTATCGGGCAAAACCGCCGCGTAGTAGGGCGGGCGGCGACGTCGACGGGCCGCGGCACGCGGCCGCGCGCGAGTGGCGCGGAGGCGGCGTCAACGTCGGGCGCGCGGTCCTCGTGGCCGTGGTGCGCGCGTCGACGGCGGCTGGGGAGCCGGGAGCCCCCGCGGCGCGGCGCGTGGACGGACGGGAAGCCTTTTTCGTCTCCCTCGGCTTTCGCCTGGCTTTCCGTTTTTTGCTTTTGGGCAAGTGCTTAAGCTTCCACCCAGCGAGCACTCCGCGCTGGGTGCACGCACTTCGGGGAGGATCATAATTTGGACGGTCATTGGATAAAGTTGCGATTTCCAGCACTCATCTGGCGAAGCATATCCGTCATACAATAATGCTGGACACGGCTGTGCGTATCATCCATTACCTGGGATTTCTGGCGTTAACGCGTCCGATGAGAAGTAAAAGAACTGCATACTGATATATTACCGGGAATGTGTGGAAAATGATGCTCACTATGGAGCGGGACCAAAAGTTTTCTATGCTCTCCAATGGAGTCTCAACGTCGACTCTGGGTGAACCAACTGTTGAACAACACACTAGACATCTAGGCCTGCACAAGTAGAGTAGGCAGAGCTAAGGTATAAAGTATTCATGAAGAACAACAAAACAGAAACTTCGGAGCAGAATTACGGGACGTATATACCTCTGTAGCAATGTGCCAATCCCGCCGGCAGAGTAGGCAAGCTAAATGATCTAACTATTTGCATATGAGATACATAGCCAGTGGGAGCATTCGGGGAAGGGAAATGCTGCTATGTTTGTACATGCACGGTCAGATGGGGTGCTGATGCCTCTGAAACACCTTGCTGATCATAGGGTATGTTGTTTTTGGTACTTGAGTTCTTTTCGCTCTGAAGATACTCTAGATATTCCATCACAATCGGATCAGTCCACGGACATCCGAATGGAGCTTCATCACCCGCTACCCATCCAAGATGGCCACCCTTCGGTGTTACTATAAGTAGGCAATTCGGATTTGCCTGAAATAATAAGGAACAAGACTCCTTAAGTCGATTTTTAGTTCTAATACAGCACCAAACAAGGGACCAATTGATATAACAACTACAGCTACCAGCTTGAACTGTGACATGTAATTTCTCTAATTTTAGCACAAACCTCTCAGGTCAAAACAGGTCATTCTACTTCCACTCAAGCTCATTACCCCTAACGAAGTTGTTAAAAGATGAATGATCCAGATTATTGAACTTATCAGTCAACATGATCTTGAACTAGGCCAGACATTGTATGTTATTTATGTTGACTTTTCGAACTGACATTATTTTGTTATGGTTAATCTGTTGTTAGAACATGACATCAAAGCCAATTATCGATTTTTAGTCAATGTATGTGTGGTTAATGAACGGAAATTTTCACATCAGATCTCCTTGATCCCAGCTATAGTTCTACCTTTAGCCAAAAAAAAAACAAAAACAAAACATCAGAATTGTACATTAACCAAAAAACAAGAGAAATATAAGTACATAATTGACAAAGCTTCAGACCTAAATATGCAGTATGACCGCGATTTGTTGATTCAAATAAACTCAAGGGGCTATAACTCATGGGTTAGAGTGGTATATATGAAGGTTTATTCAAAATATCAGCACTGAGTCATTAGGTGAAAAAAGTGTGAACAATAGTAAGTACCTTGATATCTTCTCTGGGAATTCCCCTAGATGGTGCAATTGGGTCATTATCCGCCTGTGCATAATTAAGTTATAACAGAACCAACATAATTTTACTTTGACAATGCATCTAATAAACACATTCACAATTGAAATAATTAAATCCCCTATTTATCACTATACAACATTATCATGCCCATTGCTTTGTAGACTTAAAGAGAACAATTTGACCATAAAGTCAACCAACTTTATATCAATCAGGTTTCTAAATATGCTAGACAGGTTTCTCGGGTTTCATTTCAGTGGTAGGAACAAAAGGACATAAATTAAACAGCACTGCAATATTCTTAATTCAAATAGTTTAATAACTTTGACTAAACCTTAAGTTGTAGTACTAAGTGTGCCACATGATCTTAAGCTAAGCAATGAAGTAGCTCTGGCACTTGATTCACTGTATCTGCTACTCTTAACGTAATATAGCCTAGTAAAGCACTGAAGACTGATAGAGTGAAAGTTTCACCTGTATGCATAATAAGGGTATGCAAACATTTTTAATGGAATCGGAGCTGCTTGAATTGGAGTAATAATCATCTACTGACTTGAAACCAAAAGAAACTGCAAAGGGAAAATGGTTAGAGATTTAGAGTGTGCTTTGAGAGTGGGGCTGAGAATATGAAAGCCACAGAAATTACAAATGCTGCATTTCAGTTAGAGGATGCTGCAAACCTCGGGTTAGCCCCTCATCAAAGTCTCTAACAGTCCTTGCATTTGCTGCCTTGGGTATATCATATTCACCCTCAATATCTTCGAAAAGGAGTGCATGCCTAAAATTTGATCAAGTCCCTAAAGATCAGCTGTTAGAATTCATAAAAAGAGTGCAAATGTCATCAAGATTTGAGAAGAGGTGAACAAAACTTGTACTTCTTAAATATAGTTCTCAGGGCCCTAGCCAATGCTCTATCATAGACGTTATTAAACCCTTTGTGGAAATCTTCATCTGCAATTACCAAGTTAAATGGATTGCACAAGGAGACTGCACCAGATAAAGGGCATTTATCAGTTTCCTGAAAAAATAAGCATAAAACGATAAGTTAGATGGTGGCAATAGATATTTGCAATCCACCTACATAGTTTTATGCAGAAAGAACAAGAGAAACACAAAGAAGTATCAGGGGACAAAAAGGGGTTTGTGCATATGAGAGAAAACTATTAATGACTTTCCATTATGCTCAAAGCAAATAAGTGCATATTTGAATTAGCTATTAATCATTTACCAAGAAAGTACAAAGCATAGAACTTGGAAGTGGAATCTCGTAAATATGACAATGCAAAGAACTGTTGTAGATTGTTTAACTGTGGGTGAAGAACTCACCTCGCCAAGGTAGCGCACAAGAATATTTGCTCCAAGAGACCAACCAACAGCATAGACATTAGATTGGGGATAACGGCATAAAACATGATCAATTACTTGGCGGAGATCCCCAGTAAATGAAGCAGAATAGAACTGTAAATCACAAAAGTGTCCGTCAACATATGCCAAAAAAATGAAAAGTTATAATAAAGCTTCAGGCCTCCTTTGTTTGATTTGCTATCACATCTCCTTATTCCTTACTTAAATTGTACGCTCTGTTAACCCCTAGCTTTCCTCAATAAAGTTTATCCATTGGTAAAGCAATGCTGATTGAGAACATGCATATTGCCACTTTATTGTATGCATCATGATGTTGCTTAGAGTGTTATGTCAACTAAATACATTCAACAACATATAGAACTAGAAAGTAAGTTGCTGCCAATCATACACTTCAATGCTGTTCATCATTTTTCTACCTTTTGGTTTGAAACCCTCATTCTGTCAGGTTATATAGTAAGTCAGTTTGCTCACCATTTAGTTTCTAGCTTCACCCTAAGTTAAAACAACCTCATCGAAAGAGTACACAGAAGCAATGAAGTATAGACTACATTTATCACATCAGATGCAAGCCCCAAAAATATTTGGATAAGCTTGCATACATGAACTGGAGAAAACCTGCTTGCAGGTCTCACAGGACATGATCTAGTTAGGAAGATGGCGTGCACTTTCCATTTCTATCTAGCCAGAACAAATTGAGTGGTATCTACAAAGGTGTTGATAATCAACTTATATTCACTGATAGTCTAACGTCTCATTCGATCAAAGCATGTATATGAGTTCTTAACACTTCTCCTATACTGGTATCAAAAGGAAAAACATGGTCCATGTATACCTTCTGTTCGCTTCATGGATATGGAAGCTACATGTAAGCTTACCATAATGATAAAAAATTAATGAAGTACTTGAAGTACCTTGGGTGTGGTCACAGGACTGTCTGCGCATCCTCGGCTATTAAATACCACAACACGCCATCCCTTTCTTCTAGCTGTCATAAGCATGTGCCTTACATATGTATCATCACTCCCCCCTGTTAGACCAGGCTGCAAAGGCACAGAACTTACATTAGGCTAGAAGCTAAACCAAAATGATGAGAGAACTTTTCAGGCACACATCCTTTTACTTGCTTCAGGTGAAAGTTATTTTTGGATCATTTTAATTTCGTTTCCATTTTATAATGAAATTTAACTATAACTCAATTCCAAACAATTGCGCCAAGTAGTATCCCATGTCCTAAACAGAGTGAAGAAATGAACTGTTGCATATTTGATCAATATATCAGCCTCTGGCATTGACATGGGGTTCATCATGTATTGATTGTTTGTTTATATCAAATCTGCTGTTAACATGCTAAGACTCCACACCAGAAACAGATTACGCAATTGAAACCTAATGAACCTATTAGATAATAACAATACTGCATCTCGAGATCCACGTGTCCATGTACTACAGCAGTACTGCATGTCAACATCCAATTTCACTGAACAATCTAAACGTATACAAACAATGTCAAAATTACTCAAAAGCTAACTATTACTGATTTACTTCATGAAAGTCAATACTATCATTGTACGGCAACAGCAACACCAGATGCCAACTAAGCCACTGCTAACATACAAGGCATTAGCTGTCTGACAGAGAGATATCATCTTAAACTCTGCAAACTCCTTTTACACCCATAATGTTCTTGCAGCCCCTTATATAACATATACCCTCATGACAGAGAAATCTTAGCTTAGCTACATTACGCCTAGGTCAATGTCGATTTAAAAGTACGTGCCCATTCGTAACCTACAAAGCTCATTAGCTCAATTCCAAATCTATCCAAAGTCATTTGCTGGCATTTAGCAGAGCGCCCTGGCGCCGCGCTTCCAGTATGTCCAGTGAGGCCATGCACAACGACGCGAGCGGGTAAAGGAGCACCATACCAAGAGTACGAGCACCGGCGCATCCCTGGGAAGCGCGCGGTCGTCGCCCGCGACCCAGTCGAGCGCGACGGCTCCGTCGTCGGGGCCGCGGAGGCACTCGCGCCGCAGCTTGACGGCGGGGAGCGACCGCGTGAACGCGGCGAAGATGGTCTCGACGTGTCGATTCAACGCGAGCACGGGGAACGCGCGGTACGGGGTGCGGAGGCTGGCGAAGCCGGAGAGGACGCCCCGCCGCGCCCCGGCGATCTCGAGGGTCGAGTGCGGGAGCGGGGGCGCCTGCGCCTGCGCCTCCTCGCCGGCGCCGGAGCTGGGGTTTGGGGCGGAAGAGGCGGCGGGTGACATGGCGGCCCCGGGGATGAGGGAGCGGAGGCGAGGGGCGAAGCGGCGGGTGGAGGCGACGAATGGGGATGGCGTGGGCGCGGCGGCGGCCATCGGGTTCGTTCCCTCTGCTTCGAGTGTCGACTCGGCTTTGGACTCCGCCGCTTTTCGACCGGTCTCGTGGGAGCGTGGGACAGGTAGGAGCCAGTAGGATTGGTGGTTGGGTTCATCGCCACGTGGCAGAAGATCGTGGTGCTGTGGGCTTTTGGGCTTTGGCGACCTCAAATTATGCAAGAAGCGTTGGGCTGCTGGGTCACGCTGGGCTGCACGTTCGTGACATGTTCCTCGTGGGCTGCCGGGCTGGCCGAACTAGTGTTTTCGGATTTTTTTATCCATCTCAGTTTTTTTTCTTTTCGTATAAATTTATCTCATTGAATTATTGGTACAGAATTGCTTTGTAACGTCCCGCCTCCCCAAGACCGGGCCCACTTATATCTAGCAGCTTTCTAAAACATAGACTGCCCTCACAAACCAACACAAATCTTTTCTGCACACTTTATCCTCACTCGTGCGCGCCCGAAAATAACTTTCTGATCGGTCACTCATCCCCAAATTGCTCCGGGCCAAACACGCTTAACCCTGGAGTTCTTTGAAGATCAACTTTCAGGAAAAAAATTACAACTTGTTGGTATGAATATTCTATTAATCATATTAAGTCCTGAGTCGGGATGTCCCATGCTTACCCGTCACTCAAGTAAAAACTGGTTTCTATTGCCACTCGAATTTTGTGTTTCGAGACTCTTTTGGCCCAGCTCATGGAGTGATGGAGAGCGCACGCGAAGCTCATATATGCAGTCGTTGTACATCATCTGCCCGGACTAGCCACCCTTCGGTTCATTCCTGCAAGTGTCATTTAAAACAGCGCCACACCAGTATCTAGTGTCGACGTAGCAACAACTCATACTGGGTAGTGGGGCCATCGAAATTGGCAATGGTGACGTGAATGCCTTTCTGTGAATGTCTATTATGCGCTTGTTGCTTCGGTTGCAGAAATGAATTCTTAGCTTTCTTTTTATGTTTTGTGTTTCTAATCACCAGGGTTTCAATTCCTAAGATTTTTTTTGTTTTTTTTACAATATACTGGGTTTAATTACTTTGTTATTCGTTTATGTGTGTAATAGATAGCCATGGAAAGAATTTTGGACAGCTCACGTATCAGTTGATATATTGTATCTTTAAATTTTTGTTTCATTTTGCTGTTGCATGTTGTGATTTATTTGGGTCAGATTAAATTAATGTATTATTTTGTAAGATCAAGGTATATTTTAATTTTTTTTGTTCATATCAGTAACCATGAGTTCACCACCCCATCTTTTTATCTTTAGATTTAATTATCACCGATTCTCTGCTACCAAGATTTCTTTTCCAGCAGCAGCTGAATATTTGATTTTAGTTTGATGGACGTCAGTAACTACCAGCATCTTTTTTTTTTTTTTGGGGGGGGGGGGGGGTTGGCTTAGGCACATTTTTTTTCAGTCAAATTTTCCCATGGCAGTGTTTGTTTAGAGAAATTGAGTGATTTTTAGTTCCTTATCACCAAATTTTATGAAAATGCCGGCTATCCAATACCCACATGGCAACATATCATTTGTCTAAAAATCGAGTGCTGGCAAGATATTTTGTACACGATTGTTATGGAGTCATTCCCCAGTGATCTAGGTTAGAGTCCTGTGTCTTTGAGACAAGTCTCTTCGATGTGTTTGTAAAAGTAAATGTGAGTGTACCTACGTATATTTGTGCTTCCACATTTGTATTATGTTTATAAAAAGTATCCTTTTCAACAAAAATAACTAATTCTACATATCATAAATTATTTCCTCTATATAGATGCAACCAGATCAGATAAAATGTTTCGTTTATTCAATACTCCTACATACTGCAAAATATTTGTGATTATATTTTTATTTAAATGTTGACACGAGTGTATTCTCTTATTTACGATAAGGTTTCACTACTCCAGCGCCCCCCATCACTACCGGTTCAAAATAGCTATCACCGCCGGTTTTGGGGGGTGTTGGATTTAACTCGTTGGTGATGGACGGGGCCATCACCGCCGGTTTCAGACCCGACGGCGATAGTCCGAACCATCACCGCCGGTTTGAGACCCGGCGGTGTTGCCCCGTTTGGAAACAAAAAAAATAGGCTGCGTTGTTGCTGCTACTGCTGTCGCTCGCCCCGCCGCGTCGCTACCGCTCGCCGCTCGCTGCTCGCCATGCTGCTGCAGCCGCCGTCGCAGCACCGCGCTTGCCGCTCCCGCCGCCGCCGCCCTCGCTGCGAGCTCGCCACTGCGCGCTCGCCACTTCCTGCGCTGCTGCAGCCGGCCCCGGCAGAGAAGGGCAAGGCCAGGGCGGCCGCGGCTAGTCCCTACCTGCAGGGGAAGAGAGGGGAGGTGAGGTTAGGGGCAGTCGTGAGGAGGGGAGGGGAGGGGAGGGGAGGGGCACCACACCTCACAGAGGTCGATTCGCACGGCACCGCGCCGGATCTCGCCGCTCCTGCTTCCGCCGCGCTCGCCGCTCCTGCTGCCGCCGCGCTCGCCGCTCCCGACGCCGGCACGCTCGCCGCGAGCTTGCCGTTCCCGCCGCCGCTGCAGATCTGTAGGGTAAGAGAGCTAGGGGAAGCAACGGGAAGGGACGAAGGGGAGCCAGCGTTGGAGCTAGCAGGGAAAAGGAGCAGAGAGGGAAGGGGAAGGGTCGGCGGGGAACGGCCCGTGCGCCGCCGCCGCGGTCGCGGCCGCGCCGAGCTCCTGCGCCGGCCGCAGTCGAGCTCCCGCGATGGCCGTGGTCGAGCTCCCGCGCGTGGATGTCCCGCACCGAGCTCCCGCGCCAGCCCGCGGTCGAGATCCCGCGGCGGCCGGCTGGCCGCGCGTGGATCTCCCCGCAACTGGGGAGAGAAGGGAGAGGAGGGGAGAGGGGAGGAGATGGGGAATGAGAGGGAGGAGAAGGAATGAAGGGAGAGGGGCGGCGTGCGCTGTGGGAGAGGGGAGGAGAAGGGAGATGAGTGAAAGAGAGGAAGAGAAAAATTAAAATAGGTGGAGAACACATCACCGCCGGGTCATCTTACAACCCGGCGGTGATGCTAACATATCACCGCCGGTTCAATAATATATTTATAAGTTCAACTTAGAGAAGTATGGACAGAAGCCACTGCTATGATGGCTAACGCGATCACATTAGTGGAGCTGGAGGGTTTGTTGTTGCCGTCCATCTCGGTTGTGCCCGCCCGCCTGCTTGTCGTTAGTGACTTTGTCATCCATTCGCGTATTGACAATCGTGAGACGTGAGTCCCGCTGAGACACCAATGAGTTGCGGAGGGACCTGGGCGGTGGGCGCAGGCCCGTGACATGCAGGGTCTGGCGGGGAGGGGATGGAGCAGCGGAGCCTGCCTTGTGCTGTGTGCGGAAGGACCTGGCAGGACCGGTGGGCCTAGAGATGGCATGCGGCGCCGGCGGATAGCGACTAGGGCTGGGAGGGATTCGAACCGAGGGAAGGGGATGACCGAGTGATCCAGGGATTGGGTGCGCCTGGGGCATCGGAGGATAGGACCCTGGGGAGTGGGGAGTGGAGATTGGGTCCCTGGCCGAGCCGAGGAGATGAACTTTGGGCTGAAATAAAGTATGAGGCCCACGAAAATGGGAATTCCCGCGGGAATTATACTGGCTGGAAACTTGAACCGCGAATACGATCGGGAAAACATCCCAACCGATTCCACTCCCGTTCCCACCGATTTTTTTTTGTTTTTTCCTGATAAATGGTCTACGGTCGGTTTAGACGGTAAACGGTGTCGGTCGGGACAGAATTTTCCCGTCCCATTTTCATCCCTAGCTGCCGGCGACACAGGCCGCCAGTCTTCTCTCCCCTGCTCGCTCTCTGTCTCTCCCTCCTCTCTGGCTCGCAAAGAACAACGTGCCGCCACTAGCACCGGCCACCCTCTCAGCCGCCTGTAGCACCGGCCTGATGTCGCAGGCCTGCATCTCATCTGGGCGGAGCCGGAGTCTCCCGGGTTGGGAGGCTCCTCCACTTCTGGAGCAGCGCCACGAGGGACTGGTGTACCGGCACTTGGGATTGGGCAACCAGCGGTCCAGCGCTGCTACATGTTGTGCTCCCGCTGATGGTCAACGATGCCACATGTTTGCCTCTGATTGTGTGCTGTTCTTGGCGAGTGAGAGAACAAAGAGGGAGGGGAGAGGCAAACGGGAGGGGAGAGACATGCCGTATGGATCCTGGTAAAGGATAAGGCGAGGGCAATATCATCTTTTCATGGGGGCTGTAAAACGAAAAAGAAAATGAAAATTAGAGAAATAAAGAAAAGCGGATGAAATTCCTTGAATGGAAATTCGCGTGAAATTCCTTGAATCGAAATTCACGTGCGGATATTATGAAAGGTTTGCGAATTGGATGTCAAAATGTTTGAGACGCGCGCATTAGTGTCAAGTATCGAAATTTCTCAATTGAAAAGGGCACCTGTTAACAACTTAGAAATTCACAGCAATGGGGGCGGTTAAACCGTGGTCCAATCAAAATAGTAGATGAATAATCATGAAAAACATTGAACCATGCCAAGTAAACACTTTATTCGAAATAAATATTAGCTGCCTACGCTAATACACCTAATACATGCCCTTATGAATGCGTGAAGATATGGTTCGACATATTTTTTTGGGTCAGTTGGATCCATGCCACTCCAATTTCTTGAAATTGGATCTCATGTTGAAAATCATGCCATTGAGTGGCATGATTTTCAACATGACACCCAATTTCACGGAGTTGTGGTGGCATGAATCGAATTTTCCCTATTTTTTTTGGGCAATACTTCTGTTAAATATCATGTAACATGATTAGAATCTGCCTCTAACAAGCTCCGAATGCACGATGGAGACTCATGCCACACAACCATCTCCACCGTTCCATCAGCTTGTTTGGCCAACTCATGAGCTACCCTATTACAAAGTCTACTAACATGTATAAAGGTAAAATCTTGAAACTGCATGGTTCGACATATTTTGAGATTGACTTAATTACCTTGCTGTTAATAGGCATATAATCTATCGTTAAAAGAACAATTTACTAAAATATAAAGACCCACACTAAATTGACGCTTCAAACCCAGATGAAATGCTAACCAACTATACACTCCATCTGTTTCAAATTATAGTTCATTTGACTTCTTGACCCAACATTGAACACTCGTCTTATTCAAAATTTTGTGCAAAATATCATGTCTTTTGTTGTGGCTTGCTTTATGTTATCGCCATAAATTAACAGAATTAATTTATGGGCCGAAAGCAAGATGGGTTTGAAGCAGGAGAATTAGAAGGCTTGTAAATCGGCTCCTGTGTGAGCATCTGGATCACATGGGCTATGTATCTTAGATTTAGTTTAAGATTAGAGATAGAGTCCGATCGGGACAAGATTAGTTTAGATTGTTTCCCAAGTCTTCGGACTATAAATATGTACCCTATGTTATTCATGAAAAAAGAACGTCATCACGTCTCACAATCAACAATCTCGGCGCATCGCCACCCCTAATCTTAGGGTTTCATCCAAGTAAGCGTCATGCTGCCCTGATCGCTTCTTGCGATCAGGGCAGCGTTGTTCTTGCTTTTACCTTGGTATTACTCGTACTGAAGCGTTTTTGATGGCGAGTAGTACTAGTTATCCTGATGTTTGTAGCATAGCTTTTAGTAGATCTGTCGTGCTTTGTTGCTTATTGTCTACGAATATCATGTTGTCTTTACGCGATCATGTTATCATCTTATACTAGCTTTTGTTGCATAGAGTTAGCTGCGTAAAGGCAACACCCTGCTTCCTTTATGTTTAGTAGATCTGATCTATTATGGTTTGCTCTTATTCTTGAGAATTGGCGTAATATCTGCTAGGTTAGGCCTTGCAAATGGGTTGGATGATCCGGTGGCGTGTTAGATGCTCTGCTCTAGTCTTAACAGGGAATTGATCCGGGAATCGGCTCTTGCTAGTTCTTTCTTAGGCCTCTGTTTTGGTTATGGTTTAGTTATCTGTTACGTTTATTAGGCCCAGTCACGTGTAGGATGTTCCGATCTAGCCGTGAAGCCTTTACCATCGTGGATTAGATCAATTAGATCTAATTGAAGCAGCTTTACAGTTATTCACTTTAATCATCAATATCCGGATGCAAACAGATCCCATCTGACACCGGGACTCAATCGGTTCTTTAAAGCCGATGCAAGAGTCGTCCCGGGGAGCTGAACACGGCTCGGACTTATGTTTCCATGTGTTTGTGTATGCAGGCAAATCATTGCAAGCACGTCCACACCTTCCTGATCGGGTATAGATCAGGTGGCACGCCTTGCGTCTTCACAAGCCGCGGCGTGTGCTGGAATTGCAGGCCGTCGACGAGGGAGCAGTGCCTGCCAGCGCCCCGGCAACCTCCTGGCTTTTCGTGTTGCCTGTCGCTGCTCGCCTGTGGGTTTCGACCGACAACACTTTATCAATACAAGTTCTTCAAGAACACTTAAATTTGACTATATTTGTACAATTTTTTTAATAAAACGAGTAGCAAAATTTGAGATTAAAAAGTGAAACGAACTATGATTTGGAACGGCGGGAGTAGTAAGCACTTGATGTTTCAATAGAGTAGGAGCAAATAATGAATAAAGTATTTGACTTCAATTACATTAGGATAAACCTATAGAACTTAAGACATTTGTCACGTGGGATTTTATGTCATTTCAGTTATAGAATTTAAAATATTCTTGTTTGACCGGATTTTTTTGACCGCGTCTTATACATATGACAAAAGCATGATTTGAGTTATCTTTCAATCAAAGTCAACTATATATTTCTATAAGCACATCCAAAGTAGATCTTAAAATTGATGAAATCATTACAACTGCCTTGTTGCCGACGCACACATCACCTACAACATCGTCTACCAAACAACTATGGTGCAATATTCAGCTCAAAGAAATATTAGAAATGCAAATAGACTCTAAATCACGCGATTAGGTGGGTATTTATGTTCCAGTCTAATCACTTACAGGTACTGAAACTTAAAATCAAAGTGACTCCGAGGTGGTTTATATTCCCCCCCCTTTACATGGTAACAGTCTAGGCTAGATACGTACTTTCAGTAAGCATAAGGCCAAAGTGGGGCCACGGTGACAACTGACAAGAGAGGTGTACGCTAGGCCAACGGAATTACCGATCTACGGAGTACGTGCAACCAATCTAAATTCACACGTCATCAATAAAAAAAATCTAAATTCACCCTTTTCCTCCTAGATCGGGATTAATAAATTCAATAATTTTTGTTGGTTGTATGATGAGATACGCTCAAATTTCTGTGGACATCACAAGCTCGACGCGCTGCACCATCCGACCCGCCAAATATCTCGAGTGGCCCACTTTCTGACAGACACGCCCCACTCTCTCTGACACCTCAGGTCCACAGCTCGTCCCCACCAATCCCGTTGCCTCGCCGCCGCGGCTCCGTGCGATATGTCAAACCAAACGGATAAGCCCCGGCAGCCCACGGTGAAACCAGGTAGCAAAGAGAGGAGCCACTGACCGTGGGCCCAATACCAGCCCGCTTACCCGATCGGGCCCATATGTCAGAGAGAATTAAGAAAAATTGGCAGGTGGGCTTAGGTTTCGTAGATGGAGTTACCTTAACAACCCGGCGTGACGGCGTGATACGCGACTAACGGCCACCCCCTTCCCTCCATGCCTCTCGTCTCGGCCTCTTCCTCTGTTCCTCATCTCTCTCTCTCTCTCTCTCTCTCTCTCTCTCTCTCTCTCCTCTCCCCTCGTCTCCTCACCCCGACCCCCGCCCACCGATTCCTCCACGCCACGCGCGCGGCAGCGGTGGAGCTGGACGAGCTCCCTGGCGGTGCTCCTCGCCCAACACGGCCTAGGGTTCGGGACGGGGCTGCCTCCCTATCCGCATGGCCTTCGCCGCCGCGGAAACCCTGGCCTCGTTCCCAATCGCATCCCCGTCCCGCTCGCTCCTCCGGCCCCTCCCCCGGCGGCTCGCCGCAGCCGGGGGAGGCGCCCCGTCGATCCGGATATCCGCCGTGCCGCCGCGGGGCCTCGAGGTGGCGCTCGTGCGCCGCCGCGTGCGCCGCTGCCCGCCGGCGGCGCGCGCGAACGTCGAGCGCGACGGCGACGAAGCCGGCGCCCCCGGGAATGGCGAGGCTTCCTCCGCGGGAGATGGCGACCGCGACGCGCCTGCGGAGGCGGGGGCGGATAGCACCCGCACCAGCACCACGAGCGCGGCCGCGACGCCGCCGCCACAGCCGTCGTCCAAGAGGGGGGAGAACAAGTGGCGGCGGAGGATGCTTAAGGGAGGCGGCGTCGGGCGGTGGCTGTGGGAGCCCATAGTGCAGGGTCGGGAGATGGGGTTCCTCCTGCTCCAGCTCGGCTTTGCCATATTTGCGCTACGCATGCTTCGACCGGAGATCGCGTTACCTGGTTCTGAGCCCCGGCCGCAGACGACGTACGTCAGTGTGCCTTACAGCGACTTCCTGGCGAGCATAGACAAGGACCAGGTGAAGAAGGTCGAGGTGGACGGGGTGCACATCATGTTCCGGCTCCGGCCAGAGGTTGAGGCCCGTGTGGTGGAGCAAACACCAGTGCAGCGTGGAACAGATGCTGTCGTTGATAGCGCTGGAGTTTCCAGGAGAATTGTCTTCACGACCACTCGACCAGTGGATATAAAGACACCATACGAGAAGATGGTGGAGAACATGGTTGAATTTGGGTCACCTGACAAGAGGTCTGGCGGCATGCTCAATTCTGCCCTGGTATGGCACTTATGCTGAAAGATATTTCTGATACAATTCCAAACTTTCGTGGCTTAAATAAAAACAACCCTTCCCCAGACCCCGCACAGTGCGGGAAGCCTACGGCACTGGGTACGCCCTTTTAATAGTATTAGCCTCACCAGATTAGGAATTTTGAAATTTGTGTCTGAGCATGTAGAATGACAGATTAGAGAGTCAGAGATGTTCTGAGCATTGAAATTGATAGATAATTTGACAATGATCTTTGAAGAGTTGATCCAGTAGGCCCAGTTTGTGTGAGTGTTTTAATGTGAGGAAGAACATTAGATATCTAAGGTTATGTTTGTACTGACTAGAATCCAAGTGATTTCAACAGATGAAACATAACCACATGATCTGCTCTATTTTGTATTTTTGTTCATAGGTTATTCAGGAAATAACATGTTTAGTTGATCGTACTGCTATAACTAATGCTTCAGATATGACTCAGTGTTTCGATTGTAGATAGAATGATAATTTATAATCGTTGCATGTGTTAAAGTAAAATCTCACTGAAGTGCTGAGATGGGTCTCATTTTAACTCTGTTTTGTGTTAGCAGCTGTGCCTTGGCAGTTATTTTTATCACTTCTTCTGTTTTGCTATATTTTGGTTTTCTAACATTCATGGCTCACGTAGATGTTCTTTTATAACATTGTTATACACAAAATTCAAATTATAAGTGCAGTTTCAAACATTAAGGCTTATATCCTTTTTACCATGTGCCATCTCCATTGCTGAACTCATCATTGCTCTTGTTGCGCAACCATGATAACACTGTATTCAGTAAATCTTGTACCATATGTTTGGATGGCCATAAAAAAATCTACTGGATAGACATTAGATGAGAAGCTTACTTGCAAAGTACATTCAACATTCTACAGTTACATATGGATGGTAGCTTTAACATTTCCATGATTTGATTCTTGAACTAAAACGCAGAATGAAATTGGAGCTTCATTGTGTCCATGCTAAAAAAACAAGAAATTAGACTCAAGGACTGATCTTGGAACCTATAAATGAAAACACATGAAGTCTTCTTTGACCTAATATGGGACTGTGGAAGCTTAATTGGGAGTTGTGAATAAGAAATTGGCATCATGAAAAATTAGGGAACGGGACTCTCGATCTGGTCTTGAAACATAGAAATGAAATGCCTGAAGTCTCCTTTAACCTAATATTTTGAATATGTAAACTTAATTGCAAGTTGTAAATAGGAATTTGGTTCATGTAAACTCCCAGCCTGATCTGGAACTGACCGAAAAAATGCATGAGGTCCCTTTAGTTTTTTATGACCTAATACAGGAGATGGAATCCTAACTGAGAATTGTAAACCGGAATTTGACAGGATTGAAAGTACATCCCTACCAGCAACATAGTTTTTTTTAGTTGTACCTTTTGGTCTAACTACCCTTATATTTTGCAGGTGGCTCTTATTTATGTTGTATTGATTGCAGTAGTTTTGCAGCGGTTACCAATAAGCTTTTCTCAGGTACCGATGCACGGCTTCAATCAAACGGCAAGAACACACATTTATTGCATTTCATTTGTAAGTATCTAATTTTTTCTGTAAACTCAGCATTCAGCAGGTCAGCTGAGGAATAGGAAGAATTCAAATTCCAGCGGAGCAAAAGTTTCTGAAAGTACGGATATTGTT
Organism: Panicum virgatum; assembly: GCF_016808335.1. Classification (NCBI taxonomy): domain Eukaryota; kingdom Viridiplantae; phylum Streptophyta; class Magnoliopsida; order Poales; family Poaceae; genus Panicum; species Panicum virgatum. The sequence continues at coordinate 44,009,814 of NC_053136.1, forward strand.
ACATTTGCTGATGTGGCTGGAGTAGATGAGGCAAAAGAAGAGCTGGAAGAAATTGTGGTATGGATCCAGGATCCTACTGTTTGTTAGTAGTACATGAAGCAATAATATCATCTGCGTATTCAATTGAAGGGAACTAAGCTGGTTTCATACATACTTTCTCTTCAGGAGTTTTTAAGGAACCCAGAAAGGTATATTCGTCTTGGTGCACGTCCTCCTCGTGGAGTCTTATTGGTTAGTTCTACAATTGCTTTTAGCAATGGCAACTACTGCTCCACAATTTTGTTTGTTACCATAATGTAATTCTTTGTCTACAGGTGGGTCTTCCAGGGACTGGAAAGACACTTCTTGCAAAAGCCGTAGCAGGGGAAGCTGAAGTTCCATTCATAAGTTGTTCAGCTAGTGAATTTGTGGAGCTATACGTAGGCATGGGAGCAGCTCGAGTGCGTGACCTATTTGCTAGGGCCAAAAAGGAATCACCGTCGATTATTTTTATTGATGAGGTAACCTACACATCCAAGATACAATCTAGCTTCATACTAAAATGTATGCTAACCCCTTTCTGTTTGGCCTGTCTTTGTAGATTGATGCTGTTGCAAAAAGCCGTGATGGTCGATATCGCATTGTCAGTAATGATGAACGCGAGCAGACACTAAACCAATTGCTAACGGTAGGGCAGTTCTCTTTCTTGTTTCTTGAGTGTTAACAAAACTAGTTGCATCGCAAGTTGGGATCCAATTAAAGCTTCTTATACCTCTATTGGCTGAGAAGCGATTCTATGCTCTCAGGAAAACTAAAAAGCAGAACTTAAGCATATTAAGGGATTTTGAGCTACACACATTTTCACTACTAAGATTAAGGCTTTATTGTGCAATATAGTTTTGTAGAAAGAGTAGAACATTATTATTATTGGTTTAGCTTCTTTTAATTTCGAGGTTTCCGCAGGAAATGGATGGATTTGACACCAACTCGGCTGTTATTGTACTGGGGGCAACGAACCGAGCTGATGTTTTGGATCCTGCCCTTCGGCGCCCTGGGAGATTTGACCGTGTAGTTATGGTTAGTTTCCCTTCTCAACAAGATATATAGTGCTATAGTGTTCATATCTTTGTCTGATTGTCATTAATGTCTGCATAACAGGTTGAAGCTCCTGATAGGTTTGGCAGGGAATCAATTCTTAAAGTTCATGTGAACAGAAGAGAGCTTCCACTTAGTAAAGATGTAAATCTTGCTGATATTGCTGCAATGACAACTGGTTTTACTGGGTAAAACATATATTCTATCAATTTCTGCATCTTAACCTTGTAGAGCTTTCAAATTGACATGTTAGCTATTTTTTATCCTATGCAGAGCAGACCTTGCAAACTTAGTAAATGAAGCTGCTTTGTTGGCTGGGAGATTAAATAAAGAAATAGTGGAAAAGATTGACTTCATCCGTGCGGTTGAGCGCTCTATAGCTGTATGTTGTTTTTCTATCTCATATTTTTTTCCCCGCTGTTTAGTTTCTACTTAAAGCACTTGTATACTATGGAGTTTGAAATTTCCTTTCCGGACTGTATTATACTTAATGTCACGGCCCACGGGCCGACTGGGCCGCGCGGTTACTGTAGCGCACGGCTACTGTAGCACGAAAGAGAATTGGACTGACTTAAATAGCCGGTCCCTGGGAAGCTAATAACTCCGATTCGAACCTTTTGCGCGAAGCGAGGACGAAAGCACAAGAGAGTTATTTAGCAGGTGTGGTCTACTCAACGTGTAGAGTAGATCTTAGCCGTTATTCTGGGCCGGGTCGTTACAGGGGTATCAGAGCCATACTCTCGCGGTTTCACGCCACGTACGGGCAGAAGTGCGCGTACATGAGCACGTCGACGCGTGGAAACACAGATGCCAACAGCATGTGGACGGACACACATGGGCTGCTGGCAGTGAACCCACGGACGTGGCACATGGGATCGTAGCCCTAGACGTATGGGACGTGGCCCAAGAGAGGGGATCTTGCTCCCTTGTCCTGTATGGGTAAGTTGGTTCGACGAGGACGTCGAACCCTAACGGGGGGAGATTGTCACGGCCCACGGGCCGACTGGGCCGCGCTGTTACTGTAGCGAACGGCTACTGTAGCACGCGGCACAGTATTCCTTTAGTCCCAGACTGGAAACGGAAAGGGAATTGGACTGACTTAAATAGCTGGTCCCTGGGAAGCTAATAACTCCGGTTCGAACCTTTTGCGCGAAGTGAGGACGAAAGCGCAAGAGAGTTATTTAGCAGGTGTGGTCTACTCAACGTGTAGAGTAGATCTTAGCCGTTATCCTGGGCCGGGTCGTTACACTTAAGATACAAAATTCTCTTCTCCTTATTTCTATTTTTATTAAATCATGCCATGCACGGAGTTCTGCACATGTTTGTCAGCTTTTTCTGTTGATGTCCCCTCTTTTTTCTATTCTAGTTGTCAGACATGATAGTTCTCCATGCTATTGTGCTGGAAGCTAATTTTGAAGCTTATGTTATCAGGGAATAGAGAAAAAGCATGCAAAATTGAAGGGTAATGAAAAAGCTGTTGTCGCGCGGCATGAAGTTGGACATGCACTTGTTGGGACTGCTGTAGCAAATCTTCTGCCTGGGCAGCCACGTGTGGAGGTTTGAACTTAAACAACTACTGGTAGAGCAGTCTGAAAAAAAAGGATTAAATTTGACTTGCATTTTAATGCCGAATTTTTTTTGACAGAAATTGAGTATATTGCCAAGATCAGGAGGTGCATTAGGCTTCACTTACAGCCCTCCCACCACAGAGGATAGATATTTGCTCTTCGTTGATGAACTACGTGGTCGTCTAGTAACACTTCTGGGCGGTCGGGCAGCAGAGGAAGTTGTTTTAGCAGGACGAGTTTCTACTGGTGCGCTTGATGACATAAGGCGTGCTACTGACATGGCCTACAAAGCTGTAGCAGAATATGGTCTTAATCAGCACATTGGCCCAATATCAGTTGCTACTCTGTCAAATGGTGGGCTAGATGACTCTGGGGGATCTCCATGGGGAAGGGATCAGGTTTGCCTCTTAACTTTTCCTGCACCTGCAAGTGAAACTAGTAAGGTACCATATTCAATTTCTGAGTTCAAATTTTGAAAACTAATGGCAGGGCCATCTAGTTGATCTCGTCCAGCGGGAAGTAAAAGCACTTTTACAATCTGCACTTGAAGTAGCTCTTTCAGTTATTCGTGCTAATCCTGCAGTTTTGGAAGGTCTTGGAGCATATTTAGAAGGTAATTCTATCAATATCTGGATACCTCTACATTATGGTTCTCCTTTGTGCCATTTGATTTGCTTTATCAGATAAAAGTTAAAATTGTTTAACACATGCTGTGTAACTGCTGGTTATCGTACCTCTTTTTCAGAGAATGAAAAAGTTGAAGGCGAGGAGCTTCAAGAGTGGCTAAAGTCAGTCGTTGCACCAAAGGAGTTGACTTCTTTTATCAGAGGACAGCAAGAGCAAGTTCTTCAGCTGGAAGCAGGCTCCTAGCATCTGGGCTATACATTGAACTCCTAAATTAATTACTTAACAAAACTAGCTCAGCAATTAAAATATACTCCATGAGTTCTGTGGTTTGCAATTGAAAACCTACATGCTGGGAACAGACATGTGGCCTCGTGGTGGGCCGTTTAACCTCCCAACCACCCGGGCTAAGCTGTCAAACTGGCTCGGATGCCCTCCACTTCACAGCCTATCCAGAGATTCAGGACAATTTTCAGAAAAAGGAAATCTGCAGGCCCAAGTGATGATGTATATATATCTATGGTTGCGGTTCCTGGACCCTCAACTACAAAAGATTCAAAAAGTGATTCATATTGAGTTGTAACGTTGTAACATCAACCTCTGGAATATTGTTAGTGATTCAGTTTCACATGTTGTTCATAGATTAGGTGGGTATTACACATGTAAAAGATTTTCTCCCCTAGGTTCTCGTCTTCACAGTATTGAAAGTTTTTTTTCCCTCTCCTTTACATTGCCATCTTAGAAAACATCAATAGGATATCACATATATGAACTATGGTTCCTGTACTGATATACTTTTCTCAATATACAGCAGGCTTCAACTCCATTATTTGTGGACATTCCTGCTAAGACTGGGCATGTTTTCCACATTGTGTAAATGCTCATCCGAAAGGTGACTTCTTTTTGAACTAAGAGAAGTGTGATTTTTCTGAACTTGAAGTCCAATGTTCTCTGAAGCAAGAGTGTCTGTATGAATAAGCCTCTTGCGGAAAGTTGATTTTTCAAGTGCTTTGGTTTTGAATAAAGGGTGATTGGGAGGACCTCTACCCGATAGCATTGAGGAAATAGAAAGTAACTCGCTGCAGTGCTCTACATCGACCTTACCTGCTGCATATCTTAGTTTGCCTGTCTCGGACAAGAAGCTACGAAGGAGTGATCTTCTAGCTTGGATTGAAAAAATTACAACAAACTACCAGGGTGGAAAGCTTCCCTGTTGAGCCTTGCTGTCGAGCAGTTTTGGTTCGTTTCATCATCACCACTATCCCAATTTACTTATTAGTTGCCCTCAAGGTTCCTAAATTGTTCATCCGGGCAATCGATAAAATCAGAAAAAGTTTCTTGTGGAAAGGAATGAAAGAGGCAAATGGGACCACTTGTTCATCCGGGTGCTGTCTAGTAGCTTGGGAGAGAGTCATGCGACCACTTGAGTTAGGATGATTGGGCATTCACAACCTAGAATTATGGGATGGGCCCTGCAGACGTGGTGGCTTTGGATTGAAAAAAAAAAAGCCAGAGCGACCTTGGGCTGGTCTTAAGATCCCTGTTCATATGCGGCTATGCTTGCAATTTTAGTGGCGAAAACATATTGTTTTGGACGGATCGTTGAATCCATGGCTATTGTTTACATGACCTTGCACTCAATGTTTTCAAGAGTATTCCTCCAAGATTGATGAACAAAAGAACTTTACCCGAGGCCTACCATGAGCTGACTTGGGTAACAGATATTCCGGGGGCTCTTGGGTGGCATGGTCTTGCTGAATACTTGCAGCTTTGGTATATGATCTCTGACATTGCCCTTAATGATAATGAAGATGCCCATGTGTGGAGGTTTGAATCTCCAGGCATCTTTTCTACCAGGTCGGCATATCATGCTTTTTTCATTGGTTAAACCACTTTTGAGCCTTGGAAACAGATTTAGAAATGGTGGGCACCGGGGAAATGTAAAACCTTCATTTGGCTGGCCGTCCGCAAACATTGCTGGACAGCTGACCGACTACAAAAGAGAGGGCTTCCACATCTAGAGCATTGCCCCCTTTGTGACTAGGATGATGAAACGATTCAGCATTTACTCACTTCATGTGTTTTTGCTAGACAATTCTGGATCAGCATTCTACAACTTCTAAACTTGTCAACACTGGTTCCAAACTGAAGATGTACTTTTTTGGCGGAGTGGTGCAAAAAATCGTGGAGGAAAATACCGAAGCAACACAAAAAAGGGTTTCAACTCCCTATTCATTCTTGGAGCTTGGACCCTTTGGAGGCTACGGGCCTTTTCACAAAAAGCGGACAGTTACGCTTGCTTGTTGTTGGGGATTGGACCTTCGGGTCAAGCCCTCACCCTCGAAAATGCTCCCTAACCTGTTTGCAGGGCCGCAACGAAATGGAGCTAGGCGCACCCGAAAGTATCGGATGAACGCTGAGAAGCGCAAGCTCGAAGATCATGACCTTCGGTCCGAAGGATATCACCTCCCGAAGGCCGAAGGTAACGGATAGCTGCCCTGAAGCGCAAGCGCAAACTCCAAGACCTTCGGACCGAAGGATTTCGCCTCCACCACGCCGAAGGTGACGAACGGCTATCCGGAAACGTAGACTCGAAGATCAAGACCTTTGGGAGAAGAGCCTGCGACCGGGAACGGTGGCGTCTGGCCGATCGTTGATGGAACCGGCAATTTAGGAAAACCTGGCCGAGGGCTAGGGGTATAAATAGCCCCCTCTCTCCACAGTGTAAAGGGTTGAATTTTCTGACTATTATTGGAGAGCTCGACATTTACTTTCATTGCCACCTTTCCTACTGTTCATGCTCCCTGTTTGGGCATCTACAAAACAAAGATCCCAACAGCGGCGCCCACCATTCCAGCACGTAAAACAACCCTCGATGGCCCCAGCGAAGAAGAAAGCCACCGCCGGCACCACAAGCACCTCCACTGAGCCTGGCCGCAACCTCGATGACCCCCAACCGCAGCACGAAGGAGTCAACCCACAAATGGAAGACATCAACAACGAAGCTCCCCCTCACGGAGACCAGTTTGATAACACTGAAAACTCCAAAGCTCATCAACTCACAGAAACTGCACTCAAGCTCAAAGCCCTCGAAATGAAGAAAAAGAATATCAAAGCCCAGCTTGCAACCAAAAAGAGGGCAATGGACCAAGCCAACAAGTTAGCCGAGGCAAGGCGCAGGCTAGCAGAGATGGAGACAGAAGTTGAGAGCTTACAGAGGGCATACCAAGAAATGCCCGAAGGCTCCTCCCAGCAAGAAAACCGCGTCATCCTACAGACAGCCTTCGCTCATAATGAGAACCAAAGGCCACCGCCGGTCAACCTCCCATTTGACCCGACCTCGCCACTCTCAGTCGCTCTGCAGCGAACTTCATGGCCGCTCGGCTACAAGCCAACTCAACTCCCCAAGTACAACGCCACAACAGATCCAACTCAGTTCCTCATGGCCTACGAAGCAACCATCGCTTCGGCCGAATGTGACGACTCCACCATGGCCAAGTCCTTCATCATGGCTTGCGAAGGTTCTGTGGCCAACTGGTATTCGTACCTGCCTCCGCAATCAATCAACAACTGGTATCAGCTAAAAGGAAGACTCCTCCAGGACTTCCAGGGCTTCAGAAGGCTGACTACAAACACTGTCAAAGATTTCAAGTGCCCCCAGCATGACCGCGAGCCCCTCTATGACTACTTCCGGAGGTTTGTCCAAAAGAAGGCTCAAATTCCAAACTTCCCGGAGAAAGATGCGATAGAAAAATGCATCGAGGGACTACTGCCTGGTCAGCTTGCTTCCCACCTCATAAGAGAGCCTCCGAGGACTCTAGAGGAGCTTTATTCAGAAGCAGAAAAGTACGCGAAGTCAGACGCCGACCACCGCAGAAGGGTCGAGCAAAGAAGAATCATGCGTCACCCTGAAAAGTACAACCAGCAAACATGGCAGCAAGAGAAGCAGCCAGCTCACCAGCTCATCTTACCTCTGGAAACTTCGCACGAAGATGAGGATCAGATAACCTTCGATCCCTTCATGACACCACCAGAGCCAGAGCCTCAACGCTCAAACGACAAGCAACCTTCGTCCGGGGCACGAGGTAGAGGTTGCGGCAGAGGAAGGGGCCGAGGTCGTGGACCTTCGCGTGACCCCAAAAAATTCTTCTGTCACTTCCATGGATCTGACTCCGACCACAGAACAAACCAATGCCCGGAGAAAAAGAAAACCCTCGACAGAATGGAGGCCGAGAAAAAGGCCAAGCTAGTTGGCCACACTACATGGCCACAGACCCAACAACCTCAACAAATACAGTACACACAGCCTTCGTTCGTTCCACCTCAACCATTTACACAAGCATACCGCCCACCAATGTTTAGCTACAACTACAATCAAAGCTGGCAGCCGCAGCCAAACCCTACAACGCAAAACATTCAACCCACAGCCCAAGCTCAACCCACTCAGGAACAGCTACCGCCACCCCCAGCTCTGCCACCAAAACAAGAAAGCCAAACCACAAATAGCCAACCCGCGGCACTACCATCCTTCGGCATGATCATGCCAATCTCCGGAGGTTCTACCCTGGACTTCGAGAACAAAAGGCAACGCAGGGACTACTTCAGGCAAGTCCATTGCATCGTCTCCGAAGGCCCAACAAAGAGAACCCAGTGGTCACACTCTCCGATCACATTCTCTGAAGAAGATGTCAACCTCATCAGCTACCCACACACATATGCTCTTGTCATCGAGGCAAACATTCAGGGCTGGAGGATTGGCAAGATACTAGTTGACACCGGCAGTTCTGCAGACATCATCTTCTCCGACACCTTCGATAAGATGGGGATTGACCGAAGCCTGCTTCAACCTTTGGAAATCCCTTTAATGGGATTCGGAGGAAAGAGAGTGAACGCAATCGGCAAACTGTCACTCCCCGTGTCCTTCGGAGACACTGCCAACGCAAAAACAGAGCACATCACCTTCGATGTGGTAGAAATGCCGTACCCATACCGTGCAATCTTAGGAAGAGGAACAATCAACAAGTTCGAAGCTATCGTCCATCAACTATACTTGTGCATGAAAATGCCAGCTCCCGCAGGGGTCATCACCGTTCGCGGAGACCAGCAACTTGCACGGGACATTGAACGGGGATACACCCCAGGACAGAAAAATGTGCACAACCTTCGGACTGAATCCAAGCCAGTTACAGTCGAAAAGCACCAAGGGGACAGCGAGAAAACAACCTTCGAAGAAGACTGTGAAATCAAGAAGGTCCCCCTCGATGAACACCTCCCAGACAAAATGGTTACTATCAATGCAACACTAGAGCCTCAAGAGGAGAAAGAACTACTAGAGTTTCTACGCAAGAACCAAGATGTTTTTGCATGGTCCGCCAACGACCTCCGGGGAGTCAGCAGAGACATCATCGAGCATCGCCTGGACACCAACCCAAACATCAAGCCGAAGAAGCAAAAACTTCGCAAAATGGCAGATGAAAAAGTCGCAGCAGTCAAGGCCGAAGTCCAGAGACTGCTAGATGCAAATGTCATTAGAGAAGTCAAGTACCCAACATGGCTGGCAAATACTGTGCCAGTCAAAAAGAAGAATGGCAAATGGCGCATGTGCATTGACTTCACATACCTCAATAAAGCCTGTCCGAAGGATGATTTCCCATTGCCAAGAATCGACAGAGTCGTCGATGATGCGGCAAACAGTCAACTCATGTCCCTACTGGACTGTTTCTCCGGATACCATCAGATCTGGATGAGGAAAGAGGACGAAGAAAAAACAAGTTTCATAACCCCATTCGGCACCTACTGCTTCGTAAGAATGCCTGAAGGACTAAAGAATGCAGGACGGTCTTTTTCAAGGATGTCTTCTGTAGTCTTGGAGCATCAACTCAAAAGGAATGTCTTGGCTTACGTTGATGACATTGTTGTAACTAGTTCAGTAAGAAGCAACCACGTGGCAGACCTGGCTGAAACCTTCGCAAGCTTAAGAAAAGCAGGACTGTCCTTGAACCCCAACAAGTGCATTTTTGGAGTGCACAAAGGAAAGGTGCTAGGATGCCTTGTGTCCACCAAAGGCATTGAAGCAAACCCTGACAAAGTAAAAGCTCTTTGGAACATGGAGGAGCCAAGGTCCATCAGGGACGTACAGAAACTTACAGGGCAGATTGCAGCCCTAAACAGATTCATCCCATGCTCTGCAGACCGAAGCCTACCTTTTTTCAAGGTCCTTCGCAACGCAAACAAATTTGAGTGGGGCCCTGAGCAAAGCGAAGCCCTCAAGGCGCTCAAAAACCACCTACAGAACATGATCAAAATGACCTCACCTGACCCGAAGGATGTGTTGCTCCTATACATCGCAGCATCCTACTCTGCCGTCAGCGCAGCACTCGTACTCGAGAGAGAGAGAGAGCGAAGGAAAAAAGAAGCAACTGCCTGTTTATTTCGTATCCGAAGCTCTCGCGGGCTCGAAGCTCGTGTACTCAGAGCTAGAAAAAATCGCATATGCAGTAGTCATGTCTGCCCGGAAGCTTCGACACTATTTCGAAGCTCACAAGATAATCATGGTAACAGATCAACCCTTGCACGACTTGTTCAGCAACAGAGAGGTCTCAGTCAGAATTGCAAAATGGGCTTCGGAGCTATCGGAGTTCTATATAGACTTCGAAAGAAGAACAGCCATTAAATCACAAGTATTAGCAGATTTCATTGCCGATTGGACATCCCCAACATTCAAGGAGGAACCTTCGACTGAAACTTGGATCGTGCACTGCGATGGGGCCTGGTGTAACGACGGAGCGGGCATTGCTGCAATCATCGAGTCTCCTTCGGGAGCAAAAACAAGATACACAGCACGACTCAACTTTTGCAAATTAAAATCATCAACCAACAACACAACCGAGTACGAAGCCCTGCTCCTGGGACTTCATAAAATGAAAGCCCTTGGCCACCAAAACTTCATAGTCAAAACAGACTCGAAGGTTGTCAGAGATCACATCGAAAAGGACTCGGAGGCAAGAAAACCAGAGCACATTGAGTACCTTGATGCAGTTAGATCCATGGAGAAACATTTCAAAGGCTTCGACATCGTTCATATCCCTAGGCACATGAACGACGAAGCAGACAAACTGGCAAAGGCAGCATCAAGAAAAGAACAGTTACCACCAGATGTATTTTTCGAAGAAATCAAAGAACCTTCAGTCAAACCGAAGAAAGAAAAACAAATCTCAGCCATCTCAGCTGAAGATTGGAGAGCACCCATAATGGAGTACCTTCGGGGAAACATTGAGCTGCCAAATGAGAAAGAGGAAAAGAAAATGTTCCAAAGAGCAAGGGGCTACGTCATATCCGAAGGAGAATTATTCAAGTCAGGTGTAACCAGCCCATGGTTAAAGTGCATCTCAACGACCAAAGGAATCGAGCTCCTCAAGGAAATACACTCCGGGTCTTGCGGATCTCATATTGGCTTCAGACAACTTGTATCCAAAGCCTTCAGGCAAGGATTCTTTTGGCCAACAGCCCTGAAGGATGCTCAGCACATAGTGAAAACATGCCAAGCATGCCAAATGATGGGCCCGAAGTCCACAAAACCTTCGGAGCCAATTCAACTTATACCCCCCCTCCTGGCCTCTTCAAAGATGGGGAATTGATCTAGTGGGACCCCTACCCACAGCTCAGGGAAATTACAGGTACGCAGCAGTTGCTGTCGAGTACTTTACAAAGTGGATCGAAGCCAAGCCACTCATCAACATCACATCGGAAACAATCAGAAAATTCTTTTGGTAGAACATCGTCTGCAGATTCGGGGTCCCAAGGGAGATCACCGTCGATAACGGAAAACAGTTTGATTCGCAGCTCTTCAGAGAATTATGTTACAGTCTGGGCACGAAGGTAATCTTTGCTTCGGTGTACCACCCACAATCAAACGGGGCTGTCGAAAGGGCCAATGGCATCATCTTCGGCAGCATCAAGAAGTGCCTGTTTGATCAGAAAAAGGGTAAATGGGCAAATGAACTCCCGAAGGTCATCTGGTCCCACAACACCTCAGAATCAAGAACCACCAAGTTCACCCCATTCAGACTACTATATAGTGCCGAAGCAATGACACCAAAAGAGCTTAAGAATCGAAGCCTAAGGGTGACTCATCAAATCGAGGGCACACCCTCGGAGGAGAAAGACCTCATAGAGCTAGACATCCTGCAAGCTTCGAAAAATCTAGAAAAATATCAACAAGAAACAACGAAGTGGAGAGACAAGAAAATAGTGAAAAAGGACATCGCAGTCGGAGACTGGGTCATAAAAAGGAAGCCAAATGCCGAAACCTCCGGCAAACTACAACCCAAGTGAGAAGGACCATTCCTTGTAATAAAAAGCAACAGGCCAGGATCATTTCACTTGTCCGACGCCGAAGGAAATGAGCTGCAGCATCCGTGGAATGCCGACAGCCTCAAAAAATACTACATTTAAGTTTGTAAAAAGGACGCATCGCAAAGCTATAAGCGATTGCGGACCTTCGCATTTATTTTTAGTTATTTTATACAATGTAAACGGGTCGTACTCTTTTCCTCACAAGGGGAAACTCCGCATAGGAGTGAGGTTTTTGACGAGGCGGACCCAGTGTAAACTATCTAAATACAATGAATTTTCCCCAAACAGTGTCACTCTCGCCTAAGCAGCCAAAATGGCAAGCTTTGGCAAGCATCTGCATGTTAAACAAAAAAGTAAGTTAGCAAAGTATGCAGAACCCGCAAACTTTGCATACTTATCAACGCAAACGCACAATAAGTGCAAAAACGCCAAGGGGCTTCGACCTATCAAAAGGTCCAAACCAAAAAACCTTCGGCAAAGACGCACAATAAGTGCAAAAACGCCAAGGGGCTTCAATCTTACAAAAGGTCCGAACCAAAAAACCTTCGGAAAAAACGCACAATAAGTGCAAAAACGCCAAGAGGCTTCAACCTATCAAAAGGTCCGAACCAAAAAACTTTCGGCAAAAACGCACAATAAGTGCAAAAATGCCAAGGGGCTTCGACCTTTCAAAAGGTCCGAACCAAAAAACCTTCGGAACAAAATAAAAAAAAGTGCAAAAACGCCAAGGGGCTTCGACCTTTCAAAAGGTCCAAACCAAAAAACCTTCGGCAAAGACGTACAATAAGTGCAAAAACGCCAAGGGGCTTCGACCTTTCAAAAGGTCCAAACCAAAAAACCTTCGGCAAAGACGCACAATAAGTGCAAAAGCGCCAAGGGGCTTCGACCTTTCAAAAGGTCCGAACCAAAAAACCTTCGGCACAAAATCAAAAAAAAGTGCAAAAACGCCAAGGGGTTTCGACCTTTCAAAAGGTCCAAACCAAAAAACCTTCGGCAAAGACGCACAATAAGTGCAAAAACGCCAAGGGGCTTCGATCATACAAATGGGCCGAAACCAAAAACCTTCGGAACAACAGCACAATAAGTGCAAAAACGCAAAGGGGTTTCGACCTTACAAATGATTCGAAACAAAAAAACCTTCGGCAAAAAGCGACTCGAAAGCATCGAAAGACGGATGCCAGAAAGGGGGGAGACGTTTTTTTCTTTCCGAACCCTCGGCATCCATCATTCGAAAAACCAATGAGACAACGCCGCGCAGGTAAGAGGGGAGACGTTTTTCAAAGAGCAAATATGCGCGCATTGTCTCTTATGGCAGCAACTTGTTACCCGAACGAATCATGACCACCTAAGCACTAACGCACCAAAAGCACAAACCCAAAACCTACGAAATAGGGACTCCAACGAACCAAGTGCGAGAAAGGGGGGAGACGTTTTTCTTAAATTCCTCGCACTTAACTCCTCGGGTCCCAACACCACTAACGAAGCCAAAGAATACAGGAAGCGTTTTAACCAAGTGTAACAAAGCATCTCGAAGGATGCACATATTAAAGCACTGCGAAGGATGCACACTTCAAAGCATCCCGAAGGATGCACGCATCAAGGCACCTCGAAGGATGCACTTATCAAAACACCCCGAAGGATGCGAACAAAGCATCTCGAAGGATGCACACATCAAAGCATCCCAAAGGATGCACGCATCAAGGCACCTCGAAGGATGCACACACCAAAGCATCTCGAAGGATGCACTCGTCAAAGCATCTCGAAGGATCGGCAGATCAAAGCATCTTGAAGGATGCGCAAATCAGAGCACCTCGAAGGATGAGAAGAAGTAATCTCGAAGGTTGCATCCAGAAGGAAAAAAATGAAGGATACGCACAGAAAGGCAACCCGAAAGGCGCAATAATAAGCCTAGAAAGAATATTATACACTTTGAAAATCTTTGCGAAGGTAGCGTTCAGACAGCAAAACGAAAATTACAACGAATCACGACCGGACCAGCATAAGTACTCCGCAACGCTGCATCCAGGATGAGCAAGGCTGAAGGCCACCCAGCTCATCATTACCCTAGCATTGTTCGCGTCCTGCAGCACGGGAATATTTACAAAAAATTCCAAGTCCCAGAAACAAATCCCCACAAGCTAATCTTTAGACCTGTGCCCCGGAAGAACCAGCAGCACCATTCCCCGAAGGAGATCTCCGATCCTTGGACATTAGATTATCCTCCGAAGGACAATCAGGAGACGCCTCCTGCACGAAATAGACAAAACCAATCAAAAAAAAACAAAAGACAGAAAAATTGCTGAAAAAAACCCTACCTCAGCAGCTGCTGCAGCCAGAGTCCGAACAGCAACCTTGCCAGAAGTTTCCCAGAAACGCTCAAAAAAAGAAGCCTTCAACTCTTGAATTTTTGCCACCTCCACCGCCAAACCTTCGTACGGTACATATTGAAAACCATCCAGTCGGGCAAGATCAACTGCGCCGACACGAAGAAGATTTCCAACAAGCCCCTCGAAGGAAACAGAGGCCGCGTTGTCATTTGCCACGCTCATCACCTCGCCAAGGCCCTCGAATTCCGACTTCAACCAGTCCAAAAGCAAAAAGAAAACTTGAAGACCTTCAACCGGCTTAGGCAAGGGCAAAGGCTCAGCTCAGGGAACCAAGAGCCTTCTTGTACTCCTGGTACACTCCTTCGGCCCGTCTGGCAACCTCGGGTATGACCCGCTCGAGTTCTGTCATTCTAGTCTGAACCCATTCCAACTCCGTGATCCTACTCTTAAGGGCAGATTTCTCGTTTGCATCCACCTCAACGGCCCTCCGAAGGCTCTCTAGAACCTTCTCGTTATCCGAAGCGGTTGACTCCAACTTCGAGCACTTAACCTTCAGTTGCTGGTTCTCCTCTCTCAGAGCGAGAACCTCCACCTCAGCCCGCCGCAGTTTATCAGCCAGACTCAATCTCTCGGTGGCGCTTTTCTCCCGAAGATCAGCATCTGCCTTAGCCTTTTGCATTAACACCCGACTGGCATGGGTAAGCTTCTTACTTAGCTCACCAACAATGAAAGCAGCGTCGGAGGTGGACGCTTCAGCCACCGCAGCATCAAACCCTGAATCAAAAACAAAATCACCTTCGGGAACTCTAGAAATTGTTCAAGAGACAAAAATAAAACAAGTCCACAAACCTTTCTCGGGAGAGAGAATCCCAGTCGCGCCAGGCCCGTGCATCACGGCCAACAGCTGCTGCATCGACGCCGATACAGCTGCAGAAAGCAAAAGTAAAAACCCCTTCGGACGCGGCGAACAAGCTAGGAAGTCAGGAAAGGTAAAGTAGGTGAAACTTACCAGACTCGTCGAAGGTCATCCCCTCCAAAGCCTCCACCTCCTTGTCCGAAGGTGGAGCAGAGGAAACTCCACGAGCCTCCCCACCTCTGAGCGCCATCAGTGTCTCACCCACCAAGACCTCCCCCTCCTTGATGTTCAACGCAAACACAGGCTGCGCGACCTTTGGGGCCGGAGCCGAGTCCTTTAGGACATCGGCCGTCGAGGCAGCACCCTTCGGCATGGGCGGCTTCGGAAGATCCGCGGGCTTGGTCCCAGTCTTGACGAGGCTCTGAATCCTCCGGCGTTTCGTCGTACCTTCGGATGAACAATGAAGATTAATCAACGCTTTCGCCACCTCAACCCGACGGCCGGAACCGAAGAGCATGGTCCCGTACTCATCGCTAAGATCATAACGGGATCTAAAAAGCCACCCTTCGGGAACTACAATCTCCCCGCCCACCGTCCCCAGGAGCTCTTCCATAAATGAGGGCGTACCGCTGTCGCCCGAAGAAACCTCCTCATCTTGCGCCTTTCTCTTGGCGCTCTCTGCCCGCGCGACCGAAACCTTCGAGCTCGAAGGTTTCCGACCGCGACCGCGCCCCCGCGTACCGGCAGACCCGGAGCTCCCCGCCACCTCCACCTTAGCCTTTCCTTTGGACTTCGCCTCAGGAACCTCCGAACCTACGTTCCCCAGCGGCGTCATCCTTAGAATGGCGTTAGCCGGGACCGGCCGAAGCTCGTAAGCGACGCCCATCTCAGCTAAGCAACGGTTCAACCGAAGGTTCCCTTCGCACACCTCAACCAAAGAACAGTACTCCTTTTTGTTCCATGGCCCCAAAATCTCCGCAGCCTGACGCTCTAGCTCATCAACAATAACTTCATCGCTGGCACCTTCGGGTCTCCGAAGCCCAAAAACCGGAGAAGTCACTTCGTACTTCAAACCAACAAAGCGCTTGCGCTCGAACCTCACCGGAGACCAGCCAGTAGCCAGTGGCCAAACCTTCGCAGCCAGAAACTCCTCGACAGCATCCCGGCCACCACAAACTTGGCAAGCTGTCATGAAAGCTTCCAGACACGACTTGAAACCTGGACCTCGTTTGTTGAAGGCAGGCTGATAAACGTGATCGACCATCTCAATGTCCGAAGCAAGAAGATACTTCTCCTCGCTAGAACCTTCGGGATCGGGAAAGCCAATCTTCGCGTAAAACTAGTATTCCAACCAGTTCCCTTCCCACTTGTTCTTGTAAGCTGTCGAGAGCATAACCTTCAACAGGCTAGTCCTTTTGTTCGGTTTACGAGGGACGAAGGTGCAGCAGCCGTTCTGAACCTCGCTAAGCTCATCATCGTCATCTACATAGACCTTCCGAGGCTGGCAGTGTAGCTGAAAGAGCCTGCAAAACGCATCCACGGACACCTCCCCTCCGAAGCTCCGCACTACCCACAGAAACTTGGACAGTGTAACAATCCCGTTCGGAGTGAAGTGGTGTAGCTTCGCGTTGAATGGCTCAAAAAGCTTCGGCACAATTGGATCCATCGGAAGTCTAAGTCCCGCTGTAAAAAAAAAATCCTTAAAGACTACAACCTCGCCAGTCTCCGGAACAGGAATCAATTCTGCCCCCGGAGGGCGGCAAACCCCCTCGGCGAAGTAACCCTTCGTAACGTAGAAGTCTATCATGCTCTGAGATACGACAGATGGCTCGAAAAGCAGAGTCTTACGTTTCTCCGGAGCCATCAGATCCGACACGTCCGCAGAAACAGCCGAAAGGCTTTCGCTGGACTGCTGCTGCTGAGAAGGCTGCGAACCACCCTCTCCTTCGGAAGCTGCACCAGAGTCTGTACGGAGAACCGCCCTCTTAATAAATGCCATAACTACAAAAGTAAACAAAAAAGCAAAGTCAAATTACAAACAAATACTCAAACAAACCTTCGATCAGCCTTGCTGTCTGTTTAGTGCGAGTCATGAGCCGCAAAGTTACTTACACCGAGGAAAACAAGCAGCTTCAACGCGCACAAGAACCTTCGGACAAAACGCTTTATAGCAAAAAGCGACGAAGGATAGCAAAGCTCGAAAGGGCACAGGTTTTACCCCCCTCCTCCGCTTATATAGGCGGTGAAAAGGAACAGTTCCAGCGGTAAAACCGAGGAGACGTCAGCACAAGCGGCGCAATCAGGCAAAGACACGTACACAAAAAAAAACCGACCGTTGCAGCCGACGGTTCGGGAGACATTTTTCCTCGGGAGCTTCCCGAAGGTTACGCGCAATCTTCTTCATTAACAAGGGTTCGGACCGTCGGCTTCGGACCTCGCCCTCGAGGGGCTACTGTTGGGGATTGGACCTTCGGGTCAAGCCATCACCCTCGGAAATGCTCCCTAACCTGTTTGCAGGGCCGCAACGAAATGGAGCTAGGCGCACCCGAAAGTATCGGATGAACGCTGAGAAGCGCAAGCTCGAAGATCACGACCTTCGGTCCGAAGGATATCACCTCCCGAAGGCCGAAGGTAACGGATAGCTGCCCTGAAGCGCAAGCGCAAACTCCAAGACCTTCGGACCGAAGGATTTCGCCTCCACCACGCCGAAGGTGACGAACGGCTATCCGGAAACGTAGACTCGAAGATCAAGACCTTCGGGAGAAGAGCCTGCGACTGGGAACGGTGGCGTCTGGCCGATCGTTGATGGAACCTTCGTGACCCAAACTCCCGGAGGTACCCGAGGGTTATGGTGACCTTCGTCGACTGAAGACATGTGAGTAAAACGTGAGTATGTAGGAAGGTCGGAGTTGTACACCCTCCAAATGCGTGAGAAGGTCGGATTTGTAAACCTCTCACCTTGTAATTTTACCCCGGAGCCGGCCGAGAGTGAGCTGTAAATGAGTTGGGAGGGGGCAATTTAGGAAAACCTGGCCGATGGCTAGGGGTATAAATAGCCCCCTCTCTCCACAGTGTAAAGGGTTGAATTTTCTGACTATTATTGGAGAGCTCGACATTTACTTTCATTGGCACATTTTCTACTGTTCATGCTCCCTGTTTGGGCATCTACAAAATAAAGATCCCAACACCTGTTTGATGGAGCTACGCCCAATATTCAGAGAACCCTCCAGGCTTTTCACAATGAGTTGGAACTTGGACAGTCCGCTGGTGCAAAGGGCCTAATTGCCCTTGGCCTTGGCCGTGTGGTTCAGTAGTTTAGTTTTCCTTTTTTTTTAAAAAAAAGTAGTTTAGTTTGGCCCTTTGTGCTTTAGTGGTTAGGTCCTTCCAATTAGTTTGTTTACAATAGTTTTTATTTATTTCCTAAACTTCACCAACCCCATTCCGGTCCAAGGTCACGCGACTCTCGTGCGTGTTAAAAAAACTCATTAAGTTTCAGTGGGAAATTTTCATGTTTTTCTTTACACAGTTAACAACCACCAATATAGCGCTTCTTTCTGAAATCGCCAAAGAAGCAATCAAAAATGGTTTTCCTCCCCTTCAGCAACAAGATTCAAATTATTTTTACGAACACGTAATTATAGCAGTATGCTGTATACATCATGTTCGATACACAATACCCAGTAATTTAAAATTGACGACACCTCCCAGCGGTTGAGGTGAACACACGAACCACTCGTACTTTTTTAAGGACCCAAAAACAACTCCCAGATGCTTCCAAGAGGCTGCAGCTATGCGCCCCCGCGGAATCAACGACGGCATCTCGTGCTCGCCTCCTACTCTGCCTTGGCCCAGCCCTTGCCGTAGCTCGCCAGGGCCAGCGCCAGCAGCAGGAGGGGCGCGCCGAGCTGCAGGAGCGTCGTGGCCCAGGCGCCCGCGCTCGCCGACGCCTTCTGGGCGCTCGAGTCGCTGGGGTAGGTGTAGGTGAGCTTGGCCGGGACGGTGGCCGCGTCGACCTCGCCGATGCAGTACTGCTTCATGAGCTCCTTGGCGTCGGCGCTGTGGCCGATGTCCACGTAGTCGGCCGTCGCGTCCTTGCCTGCGCGAAACGAGGCCGCCGCCGGCGGCGGCGGGTGAGTTCTCGTCGTGGGCGAACATGTCAGCTACCTACCTCTCGCTCGCGGCTCTCGTCCCCCGGTGCCGGAGGTTGAAAACGTTGAGAAGGGTTACCTGTGCACGCCAGCAGGACCTCGTCGCCGCCGGGGTGCTCCTCCATGTACGGCGTGACGTCGTACACCTGTGAGGAGAGAACATGGCCGGCCGGCCGGCAGGTCAGACCAGGATCGACACAGGAAAACTGGCATCATCGGGAACGATCGACACGGAAGATGGATGATTAATTATTACCTTGCCGGCGATGATGAGCCAGCAATCCTTGCGGTCGTTGTGCTTCCTCACCTCCTCGAACGAGTACAGCTTCCCTCCGGCCATCTCAGAGAAGGACACCTACAGCGATCGATGGATCGGATGTATTGTGCTCCGTTCCGGCGCCAGGTGTGGCTGCCTGCTCGAGCTAGCTATACCCACCACCGTTTCGCTACCCGGGGCCGCAGCGCCGGCCGGTGCTGACTAGATATAGCCGCCGCGGGGGCGGTCATCCCACGTGTTGGCGTGGTCAGGTTCGACGTTGACCTGGCGCCATGGCGATGCCGCCGCTTCCACTGCGAGGCTCAAAAAACGTGCCAGGACTCGAGACCTTTGGGGGACGGCCGGCCGGGTGGACATTGGACGGGGGCGGACGGCGGTCGAGATCGGCGAGAAGCACCCAAGGAACATTCTAGACTTGATCGATGCCAATTAAAGCTAAACATGAGCTAATTAGAAAAATAATTGCCAAATCTAGGACTAATTCGCGAGACGAATCTATTAAATCTAATTAGTATACATCACATGAGCTTCTTACAAATTAGTATAGGCGTTGTGCAATTAGTTTTATCATAAATATACATTTAATACCTCTAATTAGTATGATTGGGCTAAACTTTTCTACGGGAACCAAACGGCTTACTCCACCGTATAGTCAATGGAGCAACTCGGACCACACACTACCCTTTCTGTAGGTAATTGCGTTTGACGTACCCTTTTTTTTTGAGATGATAAGACACCACACAGCGACCGGGGGGGGGCAGCCGGCGCGAGGTGTTTCCACGGACGAGCGCGGCGTGGACGGCGACGGCCGCGAAGGGGGCGGCACTGTCCGCCGGCGGCGCGAGCGGAGCCAGCGGCGCACGCCTGCCACGGGACCCTCCGTCCGATCGCCGGGCGCCGCCACCCACATGGTCACGGCCTCGCCTTTTTTTCCCCTGAATTAAAATAAGCGAGGTCCAGCAGCCCTGGCACGACCGGGGAAGTTCCCGTGCAACGCGACGGGGGCCGGCCGGGCCGGGAAACGCACCGGGGAAAATCTCGCGCGGCGCGAAAACCACGGGCGAGAGCGCAGTTTGGCACCGCGAGCCAAGGGGCGGGGCCGGGACCTGACCTGACATGCATGACTCAGTTGTCCACCGGTTTCCAGTGATCTTCCACATAAGTAGCTCCTCGGACTTCAGTTTCAACGGCACTAGTCTACTGCTTTGACGAGTCGAACCCATTCGTTGGGTGGCCAATCATGTATGCCGCGGCCACCTCCCTCGATGCTCTCACCGTAAGAAGCGTCTAATTTGAAACCGTTTTAAACAAATCACGGGTCATCATCTCTAAGAAATCGTTTTAAACAAATCGCTGGTTATCATCTTTAAGATGAGAGTTAGCATATGTTCGCTCAAGAGCGTGCCACATGCTACTCCCAGGATATAAGACGTGGTCAACTTAGCACGGTGTTCAATAATAATATTGGACTCTTAATATTTCCTATAATATAACATTTGTAGAAATAAAATTATAGTTATATGTAAATATAAATACAATGATATGATTATTATAAGATAAAGTTTTTATTATGCAAGATTAATTGTAGGTCAAAGTTTCTAAAGTTTGAATCTTAAATTAAGTGCACGCCTTGTATCCTGGGACGAGACTTCGACAAACCGACACATACCTGCATATAGGAACTGTTTTGATATAGGAACTGTTTTGATATAGGAGCTGTTTTGGTCCCTGCATCCATCAATCTGATTTAGGTATTGTCTTGTCAGCCCAGTATTTCTTTAGCATGAAGAATGGGCCACGCTAATTTACGGTCAACCGTACAGGAGGCGTCCGTACGGTCGATTTTCCGACAACATTTTTTTCCATTTTTAGAAACTTTTTTGTCGTTTTCTGAGAAAAATAAATTCAGACATTTTTTATGAGTCAAAAAAAATTTCAAGTGAAAATTTGGTGGGTAGAAAAATTTTCAAGAAACAAATTGGTGAGATAAAAAAAAATTTACGAGAAAAATTTTGACAGAGAGAAATTTATCAAATGGAAGAAACAAAAAAAAGTACATCAAAAAAAAATTGTATGCAAAGAACCAAAAAACTGGATCTGGGCCGCCGCCGGACCCGCCGCGCCCCGCTGCCGCCGGACCCGCCGCTCACGCCGCCCACCCCGCCGCGGCTCGCGCCGCCGGCCCCGCAGTCCCCGCCGCGCCTCCCGCCCTGCTGCCGACTCGCCATGGAGTTACCGTGGGGGAGGGGGAGTGAAGGGGGAAGGGGAGGGGGATCTGGGGGTGGACGGACCGGGGGCGTGGGGGAGGGGGAGTGAAGGGGGAAGGGGAGGGGATCTGGGGCGCGCGGATGGGTTAGGGTGACGGGGTGCGGGCGGACGGACCGGGGTGACCGTAAGTTTGGAAACTTACGGTCACCCGCAGAGTCATCATCGCGATGAAGAATTGCTTATGCTGCCTGCTTTTTCCAAATACCTTGAGATCTTAAACCTGCGCCGTGAATCTCATTTAAGTTCGAATCCATGTGGAAAAACCAGTGACTGAGATTAAGGGCCTGTATGGGAGGGCTTTCGCCAGCTCCGGCTCCGGCTCCGTCACTGTATAGCGCGGAGCCCGCGGAGCCACCTAAACCAGGCTCCACAGCTTCAATGAACGGTGTCGTGTGTCAGTGAGACAAGAGGAGATGAGGGAGTGGAGTCGCTCCGATGAACACTTGCCCTCGAATTCCAGTGTGTTGATTTTTGCGTCAACAACAGTGTTGCTACAGTATTTTCTGCTGTGGAGCTGGAGCCGCATGGAGCCCTCCCAAGCGGGGCCTAAAATTGTCCACCTTATTTTAGTTATAGAATTGAAGTGAAAGAGCTTCTACCTTCATCGCTTGCTGCAGGATTTGTAGTCGCATAGGTACATAAATGTAACAATTCAAACTGAATTCAAATGGAAATTTAAGAATGTTGAAGGAGCTTACACGTGGCCCCCACTTGTCATTCTCTCACCCTCTCTTCTCCCTGTGCCGCACAGTGCGCGGTATGGAGGCCGAGGTCTCCCGATGCTCCCCACCGCTGTGCGTTGCCGTCGTGGAGGGTGATCCCGTTTTTCTGGCCGGCGACGTCGCCAAGTCGTCCACGACGCCTTTCCGAGCTCGCCATCTGCCCTCCTTTCTTTCTCTCTTGCGCTCGCTCTCTTCTTCCTCGGTTCACCGCGGTTGAGCTCGAGCAGCTCGTCGGCCCGGCCCAAATCGCGAGATTTCTTCTACGAACTTCCAATCCACCGCAACCATGGGTTAATCGCCTAGCTAGCTAACCCTACAACTCCTCCAATCCCAGCCTGGACACCCACGTCGCCGGGAATCGAAGAATTTCCAGCTGCCAGCCATTGGTGACGCCGAGATCCACCTCAACGCCGACAACCCACCTCCGGCCATCTTTTTCCTCGTCCAGCAGCCCAAATCGAACCTAGGTGAGGTGCTCTTACTCGTGCGCCTCTTTCCCCTTCGATTCTTGCATCACCGACGTCAGAACGCGGCCATGCCGCCGCCGGCCGACCCGCCTGCCGCCGCCGCACGGCGCGGGCCGCGCTCACGCCGCCCCACGCCACACTCGCGCGTGCACCAGAGCCGCCCGACCCCGCTGATGCTCATCCTGCGCCGCTCCGCCACCGCTTGGCCCACCGCCGCCTGGAAAATAAATTTTGTTAGATTTGTTAGAGTAAGATCTATGGGGGAAAATATCCATGCTGGCAAAATAACCTTTTTACCATTGCAATAATTTAAATTGTATTTAGTCTTGCTTAATTAGTTTCTATAAATCTGTTCATCCAGAAATTACGAAATTTTTGCAGTAGCTTACCTTAAGTATGAGTGGTTCACTGTAAAATTTTCATGATCATAATGCATAGTTTAGTACATGATTATAAAGTGTACCTAGCTAGTATATTTGCATAGGGATAAATAATATCTTTATATATAAGATTCTTTAGAAATCATGAGAAGTAATTTAATAAATGTCTTTGCAAGTCATGTTCTGTTGATTTTAAATGGTGCTCTAGTTTGATACTTAGGTAGATTAGTTGTTCTTAGCACTTAGGGTTTAAGTTAATTATCACCATACCTGCGTTATTTTATGTAAATTGTTAATTTGTTTAATATTTATCTTCTAATTACAAAGTCAAGTTGGCATTTACTCATTGTCTCATATGCATACATATAGAATCCGCGACCGAGGAAGTCGTGTACGAGGTGACCGCGGAGCCGCAGGAGCAGATGGAGCAAGCCCCGCAGGAGTTCCGTTATGACCCGGCCCAAGGCCCAGAGGACACTAGCACTGAGCAGCAGCCCGAAGGCAAGCCTCGGTGCACATCCTTTTATTTCAAACTATGACACCTATATTTATGTTTCTATTACTTGTGCATTAGGTTCAGGAATTGTTTGAAACCCTAGTTGCATGATCACTAGGTCTCCTCGAGTTATACTAGTATGTAGAGGACAATAGAAATACTATGCTTAATAGAACTCGGTAGAAGACGAGTGATTTCGGGTCACTCGCGAGATATAGGGTATTTAGTTATTTTGAATATATGGAATATTGAATTAAGTGAGAAAGTAAAAGAATTTGGAGACCGGGCGGGGAAAAGTTAGCCCCGTCTGTGTCGGTTAAGGACCGTTCGTTGTCTGGCCCTGTGATTGAGTTTGAACAGTACTAACCGCATACCGGAAGTAGGAGGTAGTCGAAACCAGTAAGCCGAGTACTGCTTTGCTTCGAAAGTACAGGAACCCGCACCCAACTCCTGGGGCGAGTCGAGTAGTCGCGGAGAATTGGGATGCATATGTTTACTTTTGGTGGTCTCACGTTGAGCTCGGCTGACCATATGTCGTTGGGCTGGTTCCTGTAGTTCGAGGCGGGGAGGGGAAAGGTTGGTGCGTGGGGTCCGACGGGGTTTTTGCGTGCCGTGCTGGTTAGGTCTACCTTGCAAGGTTAAATCGGATCGATTCGCCGTCAGTCACTCTCGGATATGAGCACCTTGATCGCAGGACCGCATCGTAGTGATGAGATAGAATGTTAATGTATATGTTGAAGGAAATGTTGAGATTACTAATTGATCTTCTATTATGTTTATTTTAGAAAGGGTTCTGCAAATGCATAGAGGATATTAATTTATATCGAATGTGAGCTAAAATAATGGAAGTAAGGACTCACTCTTAAATGCTTTTCCGCAAAACAACCCACATCCAAAAAAGTCGTGCATGTCTAGATAGTGGGCTATGTATACCCATAGTCGGGTAAGTCTTGCGGAGTATTAGTATACTCAGGGTTGTGGCTCAAACTATTTTAGGTCAGGATGAGATAGACTTCTGCCCTTGTTGTGCTAAGTTCATCCAGCTTGACGCGGATGGTTGGGAGGTGGCCGGACCAGATGTTTAGTGCTTGCTAGTTACCAAATCACACACCCGTGGGCTGAGTGTGTGATTCGATACTGCGCTTCATGTATTATAGACGTCAGGTTTCCTATGTTGGACTTTGTTTTAAAATAAAGTTGCTCTTGTATATTATTTATGTAATTAAACCAGGTTTGTAGAACTTAATGTACTCTACTCGGTATTGTAGTTGTATTTATATGTACTCGGTATTGTAGTTGTATTTATATGTACTCGTTATGTTTATACTGTCTATGCTCACCTTCGCGTGAGACTACTGGTGTTTGTTTCGATCAGAAGGTCCGTTCCGAAAGAGCTGTCAAATTAAACCGTTAAGCCAAATGTGTCTGATGTGTTCAAATGATGGCCATTTAGCTTAATTTTGAGTTTTAATTTGGCGGTTCTGTCACAATAAAGTAGTGTTATGCCTTTAGGGATCCCTAGAGGCATGGAAGGAGGAGATGAATTTTACGCTCTCCTCTACTCCTTAAGGAGGAGTTGGATTTTCTGGATGTGCTGCATAGTGCCATAGTACCGCTACTTGAACGAGGATAGTTCTTGTGTGTCTTGATTTGGAACATGCAAGTCCCAAAGTACTTTTTTGTAGTGTCTGTTTCATGTGTGATGAATTTGCAGTTGCTTAAGAATTTTTGAAGTGCTATATTCTCGGATGAGTCTCTTCTGCAGTACTGCACCGAACGCACCAATCATCGTGTCCATCAGTTTTAAGTGATCAAATGAGCAGCCCCTTGCTGACAACAATGTGTGGCAATAGGTTGCATCAGGACTTCAGATTCAGACGTCTGAAATACGTACGGGGGCTTCTTGTGTCCATAACTCTGATTACCGTATGCATTTCCGATGATACGCCAACCTCGCGGCGTAGCCCAGCAGGCAGCAAGGAAAAAATGATCAACTAATGCGACTTAAAAAAAAATATGGGAGACAAACGACTGCATTGCTAGCTCTGGAGACGGACGAAGACAAACAAGTGCAGAGCATGCGAAAAGGCTTGTAGTCTAGTGTTTACAAGAGTCTCAGTAGTATCTGAGGTTTTGGGTTTAACTCCCCATGGGAGCGAATATTCTGGGATTTAACGGCTTTATGCATTCAGTGGTAGGCGACGTTTCCGTCGATAGCGAGACGTCTGTGGTGACTTCGTCAATCTCGAGGATTTGACGACTCAGTCTTCGAAAATGCTCATAGGGGTAGGATTTACGTACGTGTGTTCATAGGTATGTGAGTGTGCGTGCGTTGTGAGTGTTTTGCGTTGTACTGTGTAATCTTAAAAAAACAAGTGCAGAGCATCACTCGTTTTCAGGTGGTGCTATGCTCCCTCACGATCGAAACCGAAGGCGACAAGGAACTGAAATCCCCGGGTTTCTGCATGCACGTTCACGCGATCTGTTCGTGCAGTTATTTCCTTATGAAGCGAGGATGGGGTTCCGTCAGGGTCTCTCCGGCCGTTTTTGGACGGAGAGAATGAAAAAGACTGAACGCCACCAAATTAGCAGCGGCGGCATCGGCGCGAAATCTTCAGACGAAACGGTCGAAAGTGGAGGAGGATGAGTGGACGGCAGACTGACAGATAGCAACAGGGATGTGCTTTCACGAACAGCTTCAGCGGCATCGCGTTCACACTAGTATCTGGTGGTGACAGGGAAAAAACTTGCGAGCTCTAAGGTTTCCGATTCAGATGTGGTGGAATGAATTGCAAGATTGTACTACTGTGATCGAGCGTCAACCTGTAACTGCTGAAAACGGTCGGTGTCATCCAGAAAAATGAAAAAGATGCAGGCCACATTTCGTCCATCTCGAAGGTCTGCCATACTGCACAAATTGCATGCAGTGAGTGCCTCTCAAGGCCTGCCTCCGCTGAAAACACAACCATGAATCCAGCTTCATCATGCGACAAGGCCATCCATCCTATTTACTCATCGATTAATCCGTCCCGGGCGTGAACTTCATGCAGACCGGCGGCTTCACCTTGGCGAGGGAGAGCAGGGAGGACGGGAACGTCCACATCCCGTCTCCGCAGATGAAGCCCGACGCCACCGCCGGCACCAGCAGCGCCGCATCCTCGCCGTCGGCCCTGCGCCAGGCGAACACCACCAGGCTCCCCACGCACATGTCGACGGCGAAGTTGGCGCCGACGAGGAACGGCACAGCCATCGCCGTCGGCAGGGGCACGCACGCCCCGTACCTCCGCGGCAGGAGGTCCCTCGCGATGTTGGCGAGCACCGCGAGCGCGAAGAGGCCGGCCGACAGCTCGAGGCAGTGCGCCGGCAGCGCCGAGACGCCCTCCACGCCCAGGATGGCCATGTTCCGGAATATCAGCGCGTAGGGGGCCTTCCAGTACCCGTCCGGGTTCCCGACGTCGAACGCCCTGAAGAAGAGCGTGAAGGTGAGCGGCGAGACGATGCAGCCCATGGCCGTGCCGATCACCTGCCCCACGAGCATGGATCGCGGCGACGTCAGTGTCAGGTGGCCCGTCTTGAAGTCGTGCATCAGCTCGGCGGAGACCTGCACCAGCTGCTTCACTATCCCGCAACCGACAAGCCCGGCGATGACGCCGCTGTCCTTGCCCCCCCAGGCTGCAAAGATGAAGAGAGCAACCTTGCCGTAGTTGTAGCTCATGTTCATGTCAGTGAGCCCGGTTCCGTAGGCGTTGGAGAACCCCAGCACTGGAGCAAGAACATAGGCTACGATCACGTAGTACCATTTCACCTGTCGGAACATTATTGGTATGACAATTACTGCAATGATGCTTAGTAAGGCATATCCAGTGTATGCCAGCCAGTTTGGGATGGAGTCCGTATTGAAGACCTCATCGTGCTTCATCATGTCATCTGCTGCAATAGTATCATCATTTTTCACTGCAATACACCCACTCAGCATCAGATGAGGGTTTTTGCAATAAAAGGCGGAGAGACCAGGGAATGCTTGGTTTTCTCAATGCACATTTACCTTTCTTAGTATGTCCGTTCCAGGGCCGTTCGTGTAAACTATTAACAGTGATAACCATGACTTTGATGAAGTGGTAGAGACCATCTCCCATAATCAGAGCTATACACAGAAAGGACTGCACCAGGAACACAGTGAAAGCATTCTGTAAAACCTTTTTTTTATTCCAAGTAGTCTGATTTGAAAGAACCGTAAATGCTCAAGCAGACCTTGTAACCAAACAAGCTTGTCATGCTGCTCTCTGGTACATTTGCTGGGTACCAATTTCCCTTTTGTTTGCTGATGAGTGGCCACAATATCCCCCAAGAAAGTATAGCACCAAAGAGGGTCGAAAGGTTCACAAGGTGTGAGCAGATCATTCCCGCACCAACGTAAGTGAGGCTGAAATCGAAGAAAAACCTGACAGCCAAAGAATTCAAAGTTTAGGAGACTCTGACATGGATGATGGATTAGTATGAAGCAGCACTACAAGCAATAGAATAACCATTGATATACGTTTGTTTCCAAGCCTTTAGACCAAAAGTAGGGAATTGAAGAAATCCACAACCCTCGCCACCTGAGTAAAACCACTGAAAGAAGCTCCATAGGAGGCTGATCCCAAAACACCTCAGGAATCCACTGACTTGCTTCCTAACATGGAAGGTAAAAGAATAATACTGGTTGTGATTTGTGAATTGATCACTCTTGTTTCCAAAAAAAAAAGGCAGGAGCTCAGTCTATTCACGTAGGGAGTGAATCAACTGGTAGTTAGCACAAAGTGAGTTCTGTTCCATACTTTGCATTCTCTTCTCCTCTAGTTGTGTGGAATCCATTTATAAGAACAGCTGTTGCAGTCCCACTTGGATAAGTCAATTTGTAGTCTATGACCAGAGCCTGAAATGTTATGCAAATAATGAGATGCAACATACAAATGAAAGAAGATAGAGGTTTATGATCACTTTGTTGAGCGAACCCAGCCTAAAAGATAAGTGGGGCCATTTTTTAGTGACTGGGCCTTGGCATCTTTATGAAAAAGAGCCCAAGTCGTTTGAAAACAGGAATTTAGGAGGGATCATTTGCGCCACTTGACCGTTATTCATCTGCACATGTAGGCAATGCAGCTGACAGTTGTATTCAAGGGCGCTACTTTTTTTTTCAAGGAAAATGGTAAGGGAGCTGCCGAACAGGCCAAAAATTCACAAAATATGAAATGAAGCTAAATAATGGAATATGGAAATGGCCCTTGATCCTTTTATTTACAAAATATTGAAAAGTACTATGTGTAGTGTGTCCTTCCAAAAATGCTAGTAATGTTTAGTATATCCTGATATCCAACAAATTGGTATTAACAGGGACACCATTCCCACACTAAGTATGGATATTACAGCATACGTTAGCTATTCTAATAATATAAAGACACAGATCTGATTGGAATATTCTCTTTGCAAACAATGAATAATCTGTGAACAATCTCTTTGCAAAATCATTGCCAAGATTAAGCTTCGAGGAAAGCATCAGCAACTCATCTCTGGTTGGAAAACTTCCTTAGCACCAGCTACTTCTTGTTGGCCTTTCACTATCATTTTAACTCTCTATGGAATATAAGTTCTCCCAGCCACTGGATCCTTGCTGTGCTCTTTTTTTAATAATTTTTTTAAAAAAGAAAATTATGGACAGCTAGGCTCATTGTTGCATCTTAAACCCGAGCATAGTTTCTCCTCTTGTTTTGTTCCCTTTTTCATTTTTTTAACCTATTTTCTTAACTAAATAATAGATTACCAGCTCCTCTGCTAGCAGAGCTGCAGAAAGCTAATCTGGATAGAAGAGATTGGTAATGTACCTCATGCTGTCCTAATGATCCATATAAATGAGGCAAATTTTGTGGGGGAAGAACAAAGAAGGCACCTTTCTGAGTGGGAGCAAGTTGAGGAGCCCAACGAAGCTAATCGCGAGGAGGAATCCGGTCATCCACCCGACACCAGGCTCCTTATAGCTCCCCGGCGCGTTGCCCGGCGTGTTCACTCCGGCCAGCTCGTATGTCTTCTTGTCCAGTGCCAGCAGCGACGATCCAAACCCGCCTGCACAGCACCAAACTCAAATTTTTATATGTGAAATCAAGAAGCGACACGTGAATATATTACTAATAAAAGACTGGATAGGGGAGGTGATTGGGAGTTTCGGACGGGAGCGCACCGCCGAAGGCCATGGTGTAGCACGCGACGGCGCAGGTCTGGACGACGGTGTTCTCCTGGCGGGTGAAGGGGCGTGGCGCGCCTCCGCCGGCGCCGCCGAGGCGGAGGCGGCCGAGCGCGCGCGTCCAGCCGCGGAGCGCGAGGAAGGCGAGCAGCGCGGCGGAGACATTGAGCGTGGGGATGATGCCCGTGGTGAGCGCCAGCTTGAGGACGATCACGGTGTAGACGAATCCAATCAACAGAGCCGCCACCAGGCCGCGCACCGTCACCTGCTCCCGCCACGGCGGCACGCGCTCCTCCCCACGCCGATCCGCCGCCACCGCCGCCACGGGCTCCGACTCCACGTCCTCGGTGTCGGCGACGGACTTCTCGATCTCGGGCGCCGGCGCCTCGCCCCGCGCGCCAGCGGCTTCCATGGCTGCCGAGGAAGAAATAGGTGTCGCCCCTTTCTATAGAGGAGAGTAATGAGGAAGGCTTGCCTCGCCGAAGGCGCACAAGAAGTCAAGAAGCAAAGCAAGAAGAGGAAGAGGCTCACCGAGTTAGCAGAGTGAGGGCAAGTAATCCAAAGAAGCCGACCCAGCTAGGCGGACAGCAGAGCTACACAAGCAGACTGCACACAAGGTACATGCCGTGCCGTGCTACCTCGATGCGACCTGCCAATTTCAACAAAATGACAATGCATTAGCGTCGTTCTTTAAGAAAAAATTAGCATCGTTCTTTAAGATTAGCCCGCGGACTACTCTTCCTTTTCTGGAACACACGAGCATTGCGGTCATAGTCACTCTGTCCACCGGTGAAATACAGTAAATCTAACTATTTTAGTAGTACTTGGAAGTTGGAATAGAACAAGTGCTTGATTGATGTAATGCAAGTTTTAGAAACAAGGAAGCAGTGGATGTCACTTTTCAGTGGATGCATCTCACAAGTCACATCCCAAGTGTTTTTGGCAACTTTTTGAGGGAAAAATGCATATGTCCATGTGTTTAGCGTTAAAGAGCATTTGGAGAGATTTTAGAAACAAGTGAGAGAGTGGATGCAATTTTTAGTGTAGCTGCCTAACAAAGGTTGGTTGTCACATTCAGTGTAGAGGTCAGACATCACACTGGCAAGCTTTTGGAACCAAAATAGAGAGTAGTGAGTGGATGCCGTTTCTGACATCAACAAGCTTTCCTCGAGCTCTCATAAACAAAGCAAGGAGTGTATGTTATTTTTAATGGAGGCATCAAAAGTCAGAGAGCATCAATTTAACATGAAGAAGATGAAACAATAAATATCCCACCTAGACGTGTGCTCCGAGAAACTATATAATAAAGCTGTACATTTTGAAATTCTGAGCAACTTTTGTATTGAATATTTTTTAATTTGAAGACGTTTTGGTGTCCCTATTGTAGGTACGATGGATCACATGCAAGTATTTGTGCAAACGAATTGCGAAAGCCTTACATTTTAAAATTTGCTCTATAATGAAGTTGTAGTTTTTAATTTTTTTATCAAATTCTATATTAAACAACTTTTGATTTCAACATGTTTTGGTGTTCAAATCGTATGTATAATGTTACTCGTGTACAAGTAATGAATGGAACATGGTGTGGTTTGATTTAATTAAATCTGAAGGGTTTTTAAAAAATATTTAGAGAGAAGATCTGGACAGCGGGTTGATTTTATAAAAAACTAAGATTTTCTTTGCAAGTTTCCCTAAATCAGGAAGATGGGACTGCGGGTTGTTTTTACAAAAAAAATGACTTTTTCGCAAAATTATCTGAGAGAAAGTCGGACTGCGTGTTGATTTATTTAAATTTCAAAGTTTTTTTTTTGCAAAATGAGTGGAACACATCATGTGTCTTTTGTGCATGCAGTTGTTTATTCTGCTGCATGTCTTGTTGATGGATGTTCTCCCCAATATCTATCTATTATATTATTAAAGGAGTGTTAAAAGAAGCCACCACGTTCGCCGAGAGGGTCTAGAAATTCCCACGTTAATCTAAAAAAGAGAAGAATTTGCACCATTAGATTTTATGAAGATCTAACGTTTCAAACTAACTCAAGAGTTCATATCGAATACGATTAATAAATAGCTAATTTCGGATTTAAAAAATTAAGGAAAATTAGGACATGGCAAATAGTCCATGCCGAATACTATTAGCAAATAGTTTATTTCGGAATTTAAAAAATAAGAAAATTAGGACTTAACCAAAGAGTCCATGTTGAATACAATTGCTAAATAGGAAAATTATGAATTAAAAAAATTAAAAAAATTAGCATTAGCACTCGACAAAAAATTAATATTAGCCGAATAGCTAAATTACTCCAAATTAATGAAGATCTAAATAGTATTTGTGTATAGGATTTACACCATTCGATTTAATGAAGATCTAACGACCTAAATTGAACAAAGAGTCCATGTCCAATTTAATGAGATGCAATATTCTAAACTACCCAAAAGTATCTGTATCTAATTAAAATTAAATGCAGAGTCGGCATGACATAAAAACTCATGTTACCACCTATGTCTCGCATTAACCCTCCTTAAAGATGCAAAAAAATGGCAGCAACATAAGTGTGACAACGCGACCATAGTTGTATTGTATCGGTATTATTGAAAGAGATAATTGCTTTGAAAAATCTTTGGAACGCCCTGCACTATGACGCGACCATAGTCTTTGCTCGAGATTCCGAATCACAACTTTTCGAGTCTCAAGAACGTCTTGTAGTACATGCAGTTGCATGAAGCACATTGGATTCTACTCAAAATCATTTCTGAACTCAATCAATCAATTTCTTCTAGAGCAACCAAGCGTAAAGATAGGGATGAAAAAGATAATGATGAAGCGCAATTTCAGATATTGCAATCTTTTGCAAGACCATCGGCACCTTATGATTATCAGTGTGGGCCAATGAATACGCAGGCGAATCAATGCGAGAGAAATATCCGCTGAAGAACCAATGCTTTCTCCAAACAAGGATTATCATCATAAATGTTGCATATTTCCGAACAACTTTAGTTATACAAACTAATCTGATGGTGGTCAACAAAGAATCATGATTCTCTGGGCATATAAATAGTTCCATACAAGTAACAATCGCTGGGATAAAGAGTAAAGCACCAAAACCTACGAATAAATGTGACTATTATTAGCTCAATCTAAATAGATGCATGGGAAAATCAGGGAGTTAGTCGTGTGTGACGAATTAAATAGCATATATAATTCTTAACATTATTATGCCTATTTAATCTTCTATAAGTACACACTAGGCACGGAACACAGATGTGATCTATACCTCTAAAGATGTATAGAGAAAGAGAAGAGAAAATAATAAAGAAGCACCAAGGTTGAACGGGTAAGGAAAGTAGAAAAAATGAGAATAGAAAAAGAAGGCAGGAAAAATGAGAAAATGAGGGCAAAAGAAAAAGACAATAGTGAATTTATTGGTTTAGTCTATAATTAATATCATTAGTCAATAGTATGTTATTTCATCTAAAGTTATGTTATTACGAAATCATATTATAGATGAGAAAATATTAAATTATAGCCATGTCGTGTTGGACATTTGACAACTTCCATATATTCATAAAAAAAATAGGTGAAGCGGTTCTACCGAACGGTTTTCAAAACGGCTCTATATCCATAAGAGAAGTTGTTCCATCAAAGAAGCCACAACTGGAGTTATTTTAGCCACAGCTACAGGCTTGAAGTCCAGCTAATCTATCCCAAATTCGATTGCCTACAATACAAAACTAATGATTCAAACAAATGTGCGTTGTCGCTGCTCCTCTTCGCTTAGAAAAAAACCCTAAGGCACAATACTAAACAAGAAACTTCTCCATTAGATGCTTCGGATGCGATACACACTAATCGATTTCAAATATACCAAGGAACAAAATAGAAGACGGATAAATCAATAAAAACTGCTAGAGAAAATGGAAGATAAAGAAAAGAGTTAAAAACAACAACAAAGATATATATATATATATATATATATATATATATATATATATATATATATGGAACTATCTATCACCGAGATGACAAAACTCTAAAGTAGGCCAATTATGCAGTCATATGAGCTAAAAACTAATAAATTGTGCAGTAACCAAAGTGAGAAAATAATAATAGGTTCGGTTAAATAAAAAATTTAAAACATAAATGCATTAACATAGCACGCATATATATAAATTTTGCATAACATTTATTTACCAAAGCCAGGAGGCCCCAACTTATTTTTAACATAATTTTTTTTTGTCTAATCCATGATCATTTTTATTTCGCTCCCATGATGAGTTAGATCTAGATCTGCTAGATGCTACTTAAGTGCTCTAACAACTACACTAGATATATGTTCGCTAAATAATAATCAAAATATTGCAAGATACAAATCGAACTCCAACATCTAAGTTACAGATTGTTGGCAAACATAACTAACAAATACATATAAATATATTTCATAATTATAAAAAACTTTATATGAATACAAATATGTACAGTATGCATCCATATTCAAGGTGACACAAAATTGAATTCAATCCTCAAATTTAGATTTTGCAGGTTTAAGTACTAAAATATGCAACTATAATATAGAACAAAGCAACATAAAAAATGATTATTGATATGGCGTCCTATGCATAGAAAACTGCAGGTAGTATTCAACAAGAGCAAACGATAGGTAAATAAATTACCAAATACATCTCTTCTGTCAATATAAATATTTTTAAAAAATAAATAAAAAACTAGCTACCTGCGCTATTAGCGTGGGCCACCTTGAGCAAGTTCATCATAAGATGAGAGATTAATCGGTGTATTTTTACTGCCTTTATCGCAACATAAGAGGCTCATCTTACACCAGAAACACAAGTACCACGCTTTTCATGCACTTGAATCTTGCAAGAAAGTTTTTTTTTTCACGACCGTTTTCCCTAAAAGAAAGAAGGAAGAGAATCCAGTGCAATCAGAGCAATGGAGGAGGACAGCATCAAGTCAGCACCCGAACATCCATACATTATTTCTCTAGCTTCCAGCTGTGAATTTCATGCAGATCGGGGGTTTGATCTTGGCAAGAGAAAGCAACGACGAAGGGAACGTCCATATGCCATCCCCGCAGATCAGGCCCGACGCGACCGCTGGGCGCTGGCACCAGCAACGCGGCCTCGTCGCCGTCAATCCGGTGCCAGGCAAAGACCACGACGGTCCCCACCACCATGTCGATGGCGAAGCTGGCGCCGACGAGGAACGGCACGTACCTCCCGTACCGCAGCGGCAGGGCGTCCCTCGCCGCGTTGGCGAGCACGGCGAGCGCGAAGAACCCCGCGGACAGCGGCAGGCAGTGCCTGGGCAGCGCCGAGAAGCCCTGCACCCCCAGGAGGGCCATGTTGCGGTAGATGAGCGCGTACGGCGCCTTCCAGTATCCGTCCGGGTCGCCGACGTCGAACGCCCGGTAGAAGAGGAGGAAGGCGAGCGGGGCGACGGCGCAGCCCATGGCCGTCCCGGCGGCCTGCGCGGCGAGCATGGATCGCGGCGACGTCATGGTCAGGTGCGCCGTCTTGAGGTCGTGCATGAGGTCGGCCGAGATGAGCACCAGCTCCTTCACCAGCCCGCCGCCGACGAGGCCGGCCACGACGCCGCCGTCGCGCCCGGCCCACGCCGCGAGGACGAAGAGCGCGACCTTGCCGTAGTTGTAGCTGAAAGTGATCGGGTGCTCTAGCCTAAGAGGGGGAGGGGGTGAATTAGGCACTAATAAAAACTTAGACCTATGGCTCCAACTAGTTTGCACTAAACTTAAACTAAAACATGCTATCAATATGTGCAACTAGGTTGTTCTAGTGTAAAACCCCTATCCCAAAAGAGTTTAGCAACCTATAGCCTTTCCTATCAAGAAACTATTCTATGAAAGTAAAGGCATACAAATTACTAGAAAGAAATGCGGAAGCTTAAAGAGCGGGATAGGAGATAGCAAACTCTTGACGCGGGTGTTTATCCCGTGGTTCGGTTAGCCACAAAGGCACACCTACATCCACGTTGTTGTAGCACTCACTAAGAGTATTGCTACTCGGCCACCAAGTCTCTTCCGTGAACACAATCACGGTCACCTTGGCCCCGGGTTCCACTAAGGAGCTTCTCCACAAAGGATGGGGGTCTCCACGTCCCCCGCACAAAGGTGTCGTCGCCGCTCCACACCAAGTCGGAGGGTCGATGACGTTGCCGGCGAGCTCCACGCTCCAAGGTGCCGGCGCACCAAGCTCTTGTTTTGGTTCACTAATGAACCACAGCACAAAGGCTCTAAGCCTTGCAAACTCATTCACTAAGAGCTAATCCTTTACACAACACTCTCAAAGTGTGCTAAGGGCTAAGGATATGATCTTGATGCTTTTGTATGGCTTGGAGATGTTCTTGGGTGTGTGAGGGATGTCCAGCAACTCCAGCAAGCTTCAAATGGCCGGGGTGAGGCGTATATATAGGCCACCAAGTCTTGTAGCCGTTGCTCCAACGGTTAGCTGAGAATCTGCGTACCACCGGAAGAACCGATGCCTCTTGGCAGGGTAGCGTCGGTTCATCCGGTCACTCATAACACGAAGTAGCCGTTGGACTCCTGATGGCTGACGCAGAGACCACCGGTTGAACCGATGCTTTGCACCGATGCCTCACCGGTTCAACCGGTGCTGAAAGAATCTTCTCCTGGACGCTGACGTCATTACACCGGTGGTATGCACCGATGCACCGTCGGTTGAACCGGTGCTGAAGAAACT
Source organism: Panicum virgatum (assembly GCF_016808335.1). Classification (NCBI taxonomy): domain Eukaryota; kingdom Viridiplantae; phylum Streptophyta; class Magnoliopsida; order Poales; family Poaceae; genus Panicum; species Panicum virgatum. Next base: position 44,046,328 of record NC_053136.1, read on the forward strand.
TCTTCTGGGCACTTGACATCGTCTCTGGTACAAAGGACGGCCATTGCACCGATGCCCTATTTTAGACCGTCGGTTCAACCGGTGCCTATAGGCTGACTTGGCTTCGATTCCCTTCTGCACCAAAGTATCAAGGCGTCGGTTCTTCCGACTACCATCGGATGCTCCGATGCCCTGGCGTCGGTTCTTCCGGTGCTCCTGAATCGAAGAGCTTTCAGGGCGCTGCCCTGAGACCCGCGAGGGGCGGCTCCCCCTCGACCCCCGTCCGCTAACCGGGTAGCGGAACCCCCGTAGGGGCAGTCCATCGGGCCTTGCTACGCCTATCTTCTCTTTCTCTTTGTCATCACTTGAACCTAAAAGCCTGAGAATGATTATCTTAACAATCATATTAGTCCAAGTGTTGTGTTGTCATTCGATCACCAAAATCACTCGAAATGGCATCAATGGTGCCATGTTCGTTACAGTAGCCCATTTTGATGTCCGTGAGCCCGGCGCCGTAGGAGTTGGAGAAGCCCAGCACGGGCGCCAGCGCGTACGCGGCGACCACGTAGTACCACCTCACCTGCTGGAACATCACCGGGATGGTGACCGCGGCGGCGGCGCTCGTCAGGGCGTACCCGGCGTACGCGAGCCGCGCCGGGATGGAGTCCCGGTTGAAGACCTCGTCCCGCCGCAGGTCGTCGACCGCGGCCGCGTTGTCCAAGTCGGCCACTGCATCTCGTTCAACCATCAGAGTCACTTTGATTAGCACTGAAGATTCAGGTATAAAGAAGGTAGGGATTGTTCTTTTTTTTTGTAGGCTCCGATCCATTTCTGCTACCTCGGTTGTTGCTGCGTTTGAGTTTCGATTGTTCATGCAGGCTCTTGGCAGTGACGCCGAGGACTTTGACGAAGTGGTAGAGGCCATCGCCCATGATCAGAGCTATGCACAGGAAGGAAGGACTGCATGGCAGAGCAACCAAAATGCTAAGATGTACTGCTACATATCAACACTGCATATCCACTACTAGCTAATTACTGGACTGAAGAATTCAGGTGAAGTATATATAGCACGAATCAGCAAACCTTGTAACCATACAAGCCGGTCATGCTTCTCTCCGTCACGTCTGCAGGGTACCAATCCCCCTTGCGTTTGCTGATAAGTGGCCACAGAATCCCCCAGGAGAGGATCGCGCCGAGGAGGGTGGAAATGTTCACAAGGTGCGGGCAGATCATCCCGGATCCAACGTACGTCATGCTGAAATCGAAGAACCAGATCGCAGCCACGGCCCGTGAACGTCAGAGTTCAGACTTTAGAGAAATCGCCATTCTTGTATCAGAATTCATCAGAAGAAGTACGATGGGCGTCAGATGAAGACTATTACGATTGTTTCCAGGCCTGGAGACCGAACGTGGGGAACTGAGCGAATCCGCAGACACTGCCGCCGGTGTAGAACCACTGGAAGAAGCTCCACAGGAAGCTGATCCCGAAGTACTTCAGAAACGCACGGACCTGCTTTCCTGCAGTTGAGTATCAGTCAAACCGTTCAGAGTTTCGCATCATTATATTTCTCAACAGATGCATACTAATCAGCTCCGTAACACTGATCTAAGCATAGAAATGGAGAAGATAATCTCCACACGTACTCTGCATTCTTGTCTCCCTGTGGGCTGTGGAACCCGTTTATAAGAACAGCCGTCGCGGTCCCGCTTGGGTATGTCAATTTGTAGTCGATGACCAAGACCTGAATCCACATGTACACTTTCAGTTTCAGCAGTCAATTTTTTTAGAACAGGATCTCAGTCTGTGACATGACTCCATGAGGCACCTTTCTGAGGGGGATCAGGGTGAGCAGGCCGCCGAAGCTACTCGCGACGAGGAACCCGGTTATCCACTCGACCCCGGGCTCCTTGACGCTCCCCGGCACGTTGCCCGGCGTGCTCACCCCGGCCGCCTCGTACGTCCTCCTGTTCAGGCCCAGCATGGACGACCCGAACCCTGCGCGCACGCCAACCAACTCACACGGGTCACGAGTCACGACACGCGCCACCGGCCACGGCAGAGCAGGCAAGCGCCGCACCGAGCTGGCAGGTTTTGGCACGTACTCACCGCAGAGCGCCAGGGAGTAGCACGCGACGGCGCAGGTCTGGACGACGGTGTTCTCCTGGCGCGTGAATGGCCTGCCGGCGCCGGCGCCGAGGCGGGCCAGCGCGCCCGTCCAGCCGCGGAGCGCCAGGAAGGCGAGCAGCGCGGCGGAGACGTTCGTGGCGGGCACGAACCCCGTGGTGAGGTTCAGCTTCATGACGATGACGGTGTACACGGAGCCGATGAGCGCCGCAGCCACCAGGCCGCGCACCGTCAGCTGCTCGCGCCACGGCTGCTGGTGCTCGAGCGCCGCCGCGGCGGGCGACGCAGACGCAGCCCCGGGCTCAGGCTCCGGCCCCGCGTCGCCGCCAGCCTCGCACTTACCGATCTCGTCCGCGTGGTCGGGCTCCATGGGAGAGCGGCGACAGCAAGAAATCTGAAGTGGTCACTATGGTTCTGTCAGTGCCCCGGCCTGTGCCGGGCCATTATATTCTGTGGGCAATCCTTTCCATCCTCGGCATTTGTAAACTTTTCTGTTCGAGGCGAGATGACGTAGAAGCAAAAGTTATTAAAAAGAATACTAGGAAATCCTGAAGAAACGAAAGGAGCTACCGAAAATGTCCGTTTCCTCTGACGGGAGCAAGAGGCAGCCAAAATCTGTCTTGCAGATAAACGAAAGATTTGGATCCAATCGAAGGTTACTGAAAAAGCAAAAATCACACACCTGTGCAAGCACCAATTCTTCAGGAAGCATCATAGTTGTGAATCGGCACTGGCACTACCGCATGCTTGCTCTTGTTGTGCGGCTAAAGTACCTGCGGCGTACTGAAGAGTTGTTCCAAAACTGAAAGCAAACCGCTCAGGGCGAACGTCAGGCGGTGGGCGTTTTGTAATTTCTAGTAATGCCTAATGCGTGGACTCATGAAGCCTGAATGTAGTACTGGTAATGTGAAGACTGAAACATGTGACTTGCAATTGTTTTTTTTAGGGCCGTGACTTGCAATTGTTGGGGTAAGACTTGAATTGTTGAATTGTATTTATAATCTTAGTGAAATCTGCAATCTTAGTGAAACCTCCGTATCAAAGTGTAAGTTGTTTAGATTTGTCATAAATCAAACTTAGGTTGTGTTTAGTTGGTGAAAAGTTTGGATTTTGGTATTGTAGCACATTTCGTTGTTACTTGACAAATAATGTCCAATCATAGACTAATTAAGCTTAAAAGATTCATCTCGTGATAATCAGTTAGACTGTATAATTAGTTATTTTTTCAACTGCATCTAATGCTCTATGCATGTGTCCAAAAATTTAATGTGACGGGTACTGTAGGAAATTTTTTGAGAACTAAACAGGGCCTTATCTAATTTTAATCATATTTATAGAAAAATATTTTAACATCTACAATATCAAATAAATGTACTACCAAGATATATGGCATGATCTATTAGGGTTTAGGTATTATGACTTTTCATGTCTGCACGAGCTAGTTTTGCCCATGGGATATGCTAGAGATGATCTGATCATATCTGTATACACATTGTTGACTTTTTTTTCAACTCTAGAAATACTATTGACTAGTTTTGGGTTTTCTCAACATACCTCAAGTGTAGGTTGTGAAACTCAATCTAGGTCATCCATGAGACTTTTGGCGGTTAGGGAGGGCTTGCTGGCCTCCTTAGCTCTGGGGTTAAGTTGGTTTTGATAGAGGGAGGGTGCAAGCAACTCTCCTGCTTGTCTATGACTTAGGCCCTGTTTGGAGGAGCTTATCGGAGCTTTTGCATCTTCAGGAAGCTCCAAAAGCCAAAAGCTCCCCAAATAGGGTCATGGTTAGCTTCTCTGAAAAGCAGCTTTCTAGGAAGCAAGTGGAGCTTTTCTGAGTAGAGCTTTTAGAGAAGTTGCAGCTCCCTCAAACATGTCCTTAACCAAGATTCAAGGCAAGCAGAGCCAGAATGCTAATGTGGCGAGCCATCAAAAGGAATACTAGTTATGTTGCCTTTTTTTAATATGTCGCCGTTGCCATTGAAGCAAGAAAGAAATGGGAGGCTGCAACTATCAAGCCATGCTCCCGCACGGGTTAATTAGAGTTAATATAAAAATAAAGCTCATAGCTAATATTATAATTATCTATCTCACGTCCTCTTTCATCAATCAAATATTCTAACACATACGCTAAAATATATATATTTATCATTATCTAGTTGCAATAGATTCTATTTTGCATCATACCTCCATGTGTATTTGATATATATTTAATCGAATCATTTGTTTGTAAATTGTTATTCTTATATCCTCTATCATACATGGGTAGTAGTTTTATACAAATTATAGCATAAACAATATATTAGTAATGATAGAAATAGTAATTTTAAATTTTATATTGGTACACTTTAAAATTTTATTACAATTATTTAATTTAGATTCAAATTTGGAGATTACTTTAACTTTTAATAATGACGTAATTTGATAATTTATCAGCAAATTTAGGGGGTTACTTTATATTCTTTTATAATGACAGAGTTAGGGTAATTTAGATACGTATTTAGGGGTTTCTTAGTCTATTTTCATAATGGCAAATGTGGGTAATTTATTAGGAAAGATAATAGATATAATGACTATTATGCTTATTATGATTAGAGTTGCCAGATTGATTGTCAGATATTCCTTCTCTAGGATTTCTCTATTTTAAGTGTCTACCTAGAATTTTAGGTGGCTTCATGTGGAGACTTTTAAGCCTCCAATTAGTAATAGCAAGATATAAATCCTTTCAAGTAATATCATTCCACTGCCACAAGCTGCAAATGTTAAACATTTGATGCACTAAATCTTCTCCCGGCATATATGCACACAAACATGATTACAAAAGTACAAACGCGCGCGTGCACACCTAATCAATTAGCATAGAAGTGTTGGTTAGCCCTACTGCAATCGTCACCCCTTCAAGCACACTTACACAACTGCGAATAATGCACTGCAACACATCACGTCTAGAAATCTCGGGTTCTGTAGCTTCTGTAAAACAACGAATAACTGTAAATCAAAGAGACTTGACTTGAGAAATTTATTGCACCAATCACAAATCACCACTGACCCCTGGGCTCTATCTCCCAATAATTCTCCATACCCGGATTACTGCCCATTCTCCATTCCTGGATTGCTGCCCAATTTCTCTAGCTTCCAGGTGTGAACTTCATGCAGATTGGCGGCTTGATCTTGGCAAGGGCAAGAAGGGAGGACGGGAACGTCCATATGCCATCTCCACAGATCAGACCGGAGGCGACTGCAGGGACCATGAACGCCGCTTCCTTCCTGTTCATCTTCTCCCAGACAAACACGATCAGACTCCCGACGCACATGTCGATCGCGAAGCTCCCGCCCACAAGGAACGGCACCGCCATCGCCATCGGCAGGGGCACCAGCCTCCCGCACCTGCGCGGCAGGACGTCCCTCGCGACGCTGAGGACGAAGGCGAACGCGAAGAACCCAGCGGAGAGCGTCAGGCAGTGCTTGGGCAGCGCGGCGAAGCCCTCCACGCCGAGGATCGCCATGTTCCGGTAGATGAGCCCGTAGGGGGCCTTCCAGTAGCCGTCCGGGTTCCCGACGTCGAAGGCGTTGTAGAAGAGCAGGAACGTGAGCGGCGCGACGACGCAGCCCATGGCCGTCCCGACGAACTGCGCCGCGAGCAGGGACCGCGGCGAGGTCATGGTCAGGTGGCCCGTCTTGAAGTCGTGCATCAGGTCCGCGGAGGCCATCACCAGCTGCTTCACCAGCGTGCCACCGGCGAGCCCGGCGATGACGCCGCCGTCTGCGCCGGCCCAGGCGGCGAAGATGAAGAGCGCGATCTTGCCGTAGTTGTAGGCCATGTTGATGTCGGTGAGCCCCGTGCCGTAGGAATTGGCGAAGCCGAGAAGAGGGGCGAGGACGTAGGCCACGATGACGTAGTACCACTTGATCTGCCGGAACATGATTGGGATGGTGATCACCGCGATGACGCTGAGCCCTGCGTATCCGGAGTAAGCTGCCCAAGCGGAGAAAGAGCCCTCGTTGAAGACCTCGTCGCGTTGCAGATCGTCGAGCGGGACCGTTCCATCCCCATTTGCCACTGCTCGTTCGATCAAAATAACCGCGTTCATCAAGTCATTTTCAGAAGTGGTCGAAATGATGCGTGATTCGGGCACCGTGATCGAGTTTGCAGCTTTCTTGTTTCCTCACCTCTGTTGCTAGCACGTTTCCGGGTTAGTCGCTCATGGAGGCTCCTAGCGGTGACACCAAGGACTTTGAAGAAGTGGTACAGACCGTCTCCCATGATCAGAGCTATGCAGAGGAAGGCCTGGAAATGCAAAAAAGTTGACATCTATTTAGTGGCATAGAACATTATTTCAGTGTCTATGTAAAAAGAAGACAAATGACATAGGATGGAAACCCGACTCTAGAACTCGAACCTTGGTGGACAAGTTGCACCCACAACAAACTAACCCATCTGGCCATAGGCCAATTTCCAAAGTGCTTATAAAGCTAGACACTTTTATCCATCCGAATCGTTTTGGGTTCGGATATTTTTTCCGCCCACATGGAAAATTGGGGAACATGACCTCCAATATTCATTCAAAATTCAATAAACAACCAGCAAAAAGAAGAGACCTTGTAACCGTATAGGCTTTTCATGCTGCTTTCTGGTACGTTTGCAGGGTACCACTCCCCTTTCTGCTTGCTGATGAGTGGCCACAATATGCCCCATGACAAGATCGCACCAAGGAGGGTGGAGATGTTGACAAGGTGCGAACAAATCATCCCCGCACCAACGTATGTGAGACTAAAATCAAAGAAGAATCTGACACCAGAAAAAAAATCGAGGATTAATTAGATAGCGTCACGTGCTGCAACTGCAAATCGTGGAGATATCTGACGAACATTCAGCAAAGTGTTCATGCTTACGTTTGTTTCCAAGCCTTCAGACCAAATGTAGGGAACTGAACAAAACCGCAAACATCGCCACCTGTGTAGAACCACTGGAAAAAACTCCATACGAAGCTGAGCCCAAAATACTTGAGAAACCCACGGACTTGCATCCTGTCATTTGGGAAGAAAACTAGTTCATTCGGATCGGTCACTCATGAAGGGATGAATGAGCCAACGGCAGCCTGAAGATGAACCATAAGAGAAGAGAGGTGGGGGTGATGAAATCCATACTTTGCGTTCTTGTCTCCTTGCTTGCTGTGGAAACCGTTTATGAGAATAGCAGTTGCGGTTCCGCTCGGGTAAGTTAACTTGTAGTCAATGACCAAAACCTGAAGATGCCATGTAAAATGAGTGACACTACTGATGAACAACACTCACCCAAAACCCCCAAAAAAATCCGACAGATTTGTAAACATTGTAACTACCACCAGTTAAAAATTGATGGCTAAAATTTGACTTGTCTAAAGAGGCTTTCCCACTCGTTGGTCAAATCGCGATGGACTGATGGAGACGAATGGGGAATATACAGAGAGGAATTGAGTGAGCATTGGCACCTTTCTGAGGGGGATCAAGCTCAGGAGACCCGAGAAGCTGATTGCCGCCATGAATCCGGCCATCCAGCCGAACCCAGGGTCCTTGTAGCTCCCCGGCACGTTGGCCGGCGAGTTCCCGGCGAGCTCGTACGTCTTCTTGTCCAGGCCCAGCAGCGTGGAGCCGAACCCACCTGCAATAATCGCACGCGCGAGTCAGTCAACGATGCGTCCCGGCCGGAGAGGACGCGCCGCCGCGCGCTGAGCTGAGCAGAGCTGAGCGGAACAGAGCAGAGCAGCTGACCGCCGAACGCGATGGTGTAGCACGCGACGGCGCAGGTCTCGATGACGCAGTTCTCCTGGCGCGTGAAGGGGCGGTGCGCGACGCCGAGGCGCCGCAGCGCGCGCGTCCACCCGCGGAGCGCGAGGAAGGCGATGAGCGCCGCGGAGACGTTCAGCGTGGGCACCAGCCCCGTGGTGAGCGCGATCTTCATGACGATCACCGTGTACATGGATCCGATCAGCAGCGCCGCCACCATGCCGCGGAGGGTCACCTGCTCGCGCCACGGCAGCGCCTGCTCCTTCTCGGCCGCCGCCGCCGCCGCGGGGTCGGACTCCATGTCCTCGGGCCCCGGCTCGTGCTTCTCGATCTCGCCGCCGCCCCGCGCGCGGTCCGCGACGCCGTCCATGGCGGCGCTGCTGCTGCCTGCCTACCTCCTCGGCAGCGAAGCCACTAACCGAGTGGCCAGAGTGGGAGAGCAGAGGTTGATGTCAGTAGTAAGGGGGGGGGGGGGGGGGGGGGGGGGGGGGGGGGGTTAGCCCCAATGCGAATTGCAGTAACAGACGGATGAGCTTGCGATGCCAACAGTGACGGGCCCCCGCTTTATATAGAGAAATCTTTGCTAAAAATGTCAACTCATTTGAAAAAATTATTCCGAAATCATTTTTCTTATGTGATTTGTTACCTTTGATGAATATTTGATGAATGGTGCAAGCGAATGTTTCCTGCCCAGCACTCTTGTTCACGCTGGTCATATGGTCCGTACTCCGTACCACCACAAGATAATCAAATGGGCACTGTTCTTTGTATATCCCTATAATCTCAATTCATCTCACTTACAATACTATTCAAAATCCTGGAATTTCTTTGTCGCCGCATGCTATGAAATTTTCAAGTCGAGGTCCCTAAGGTGCTTGGTTTCCAGGAGCTTATTTTAAGCCCTGTCACATCAAATGTTTCGATGCTAATTAAAAAGACTAAACATAAAATAACTATGAAACTAATTGCATAAGCCTAGGTCTTATTCACGAGATGAATTTATTAAATATAATTAGATAATAATTAGCAATCAATTAGATTTATTAGATTCGTCTCACGAAAAAAATCTAGATGTAATGGAATTTACTTTATCGTTAATCTTATTTGAATATTTCTAATTAGCATTCAAATACCCGATGTGACAGGATTTAAAATAACCTCCATGGTAACCAAACAACCCTGACAGAGTTGTTAGGGGAAGAGTGGCAGCACTTTTCGCGCCGTCCTGTGTGCATAATAATTCATCTCTGAGACATTGATGGATCTGACATCTTTTGGTCGCGGAGATAATGATCTGACATCCCTGTTTAGTTATAAAAAAATTTCCTATAAATTTCTGTCACATCAAATCTTTTGACACATGCATGAAACATTAAATAAAATTAAAAATAATAACTATTTACGCAGTCTAACTGATTAGCACGACATGAATCTTTTAAGCTTAATTAGTTTATGATTGGACATTATTTGTCAAATAACAACGAAATGTGCTACAGTACCAAAATCAAAACTTTTTCACCAACTAAACACACTTGGGACGGAATAATGTGCAATTCCCGGTAGACGTAGTCCAGCAATTCATACAGTACTCTCTCTCTGAAGTCTGAACTCTGAAGAGGTTTGCTTGCTTAGACTGACCCCAACAGCGCGAGGCAAGAGCATTTTTGCCTCGCGCTGACCACTGTGCACGCTCGGTGCCTCCTCCAACAGAAGAGGCACCGCGCGATGCATTTTGCCGATGGAGGAGAGAAGGGATTCAAAAATATATTCCCTCTCTCCTCGAATGCATTCCGCGACGGCGGCGGCGTGGGGCCGGCGCGGGGCACGGCCGGCCGGCGGAGGAGGCGACGATTCGGCGACGCCGCCCCTTCTCCCTCCTTTGCTCTCCCATGCCGACGACAAGCCTCCAGTTCCCCTCCTCGTGCTCGGCTCCCCTCCTCGGGCCGGCGGCACGCAGGAGCTCCTCCTCCTCGCTCCTCCCTCCGCCGACGCCCCTCGCAGATCTGAGGCCGAGCTCGGCGGCCGCCGCGAGGGAGGGGCAGAGGGCCGGCGCGAGCTGGAGCAGAGCTCCGCCGCGGCCGGCGAGGGCCACCTATCCGCCGCGAGGGAGGAGCAGGGGAGAGGAGCTGGAGCCGGATCCGCGACGCTCCGCCCTCCCCACCCGCGGCCGCGCGCACCGGCTCAAGGAGGCGGCGGATGGGAGGCCTCGGCCATGGCAGGCGCGGAGGTGGAGTTGGCCGCCGCCGTGCTTGACCCCCGCTTGTAGGGGGAGGGAGAGAGAGCGGCCTTCGCGCCTGGCCGCCGCCGGCGTTCGATCCGCTCGAGCCCGACCGGCTCCGCCGCGCCTGGCCGCCGCCGGCGCCTGATCCGCTCGAGCTCGACCGGCTCTGGCGCGCGGGGCCGCCGCCGGCGTCCGATCCGCTCGAGCTCGGCCGGCTCCGGCGCGCGGGCCAGCGCCGCAGAGGCTGGCGAGCGCGGCGAGGGAGGCGCGCGAGCTAAGGGGCGAGGAGGAGGAAGGGCGGCGGGGGAGGAGGAGCAGAGGGAGGCGTCGGGGGAGGAGCAGAGGAAGCGGTGCGATCGAGGGAAGGGGCGGCGCCGGCGGCAGCTGGATTTGCATCCGCTCTGTTGGAGACAAGATTTTTTGATCGCGCGATACAAACACTGTAAACGAGGCAAAACGTCGAATGCCTCTCCTATTTTGCGTTGTGTTGTTGAAGTCAGCCTTAGGCTTGCTGCAACTGAAAACCTGCTTCAGAATCAGCAACAAGGGCCGCCATCCTAATTTGATACCAAAAACAAATATATCCCAGAATCGCAGAAAGTGAACCAGAGGCCGACGGGTTGCTTCTCCTGGTACGGCAAATCTTATCAGATCATCTATCTAAAGCAGAGCTTGGGAAGTTGGTGCAGTTTAATTTTTTTTTTCGGGGGATAAAATAGACTAGAGGAACGGGCCTACTTCATGCCGTTTTGCTACCAGCATCGCTGACTTTTTGAATGCCAATGCTGCAACAAGCCAATCAGTTGACTTCCAGCAAAAGAAATTGATATTATTTATTATGGAATCAAATCCTGAGGGGGAACAATGAAACACAGATATATAAAAAAATTTGACGTAACAGCCTAGTTGTCTTGCGCAATGCATAAAAGCCCAGAAGGACTTAGGGACATCCAGCCCAAGGCTCTGTTTGGTTCGTAGAACACCTAGTACTACAAAAACAATCTTGTATGTACGAAGTATTAAACGAAATTTATTTGCAAAATCTTTTCACGGATGGGTACAACTTTGCGTGACGAATCTAATGACGGTAATTAATCTATAATTGCCTACAGTAATGTTACAGTAGACATCCTCTAATCGTGCAGCCAAAGACCTCATTAAATTCGTCTCGCGGAGTAGCGTTCGGTTATGGAGTTAATTTTGCAAACTGACTTCATTTAATATTAATAATTAACGGTCAAAGTTGTATAGTACAACTAGTTGGGCCCAAATATCGCAACAGGGAGTAACAGCCCAATGATCCAGCGACCAGCCTAATGTGATTCGGGCCCAAAACACACGCGACGTGCGGGCCCGCACAGTGGACGGTTGACCAGAGACCTCCCTGGCTTTCGCGCGGTCGCGCCCGCCCTACTCCTCTCATCACTTCATCACTCATTGTTCGCTCACTATCACTTGGCCCTTATTATTTGTCATTAATTTAGTTATAGCTCCATGGTTTGAGATGTTAGAATGCACAAGAGAGAAACAGTGGAGGTTGGGTGACCGTGGGGGAAAGGAAGAATCACAGAAGATCACATCAGGTTAGCCTTCAATTTTTGTGAAGAACCGCTTCATGCCATTGGCAATTCCTTTCTCTCCTTTTCTCCTCCAAACATAAATTTACTGTAACTAATTGTTCGTAAGTATACTATATTTGAAAATTTGCATCTGAGTACTATAATTTCTCCTGTTTTTCTATATTGATTTTCTGTTGGTGCATCTCATCACATGTTGTTTGATTTTAATAAAGTACATTTCATATGCGCTCATAACATCCTCAGACCAATGCTACAGAGTTTGTCCTTCAATCTCATATATACCTTTTCGTATAGAAAACGTGTGGTTCTCTATGCAGTCAAACATTATTACTTTGATTGACTACTAGTATATAAAAAAAAAACTCGACCGGTGGGGGAAGAACCGCCCCCACGGCATTTCAATTAAGAAGGGACCGTATGACTCTGGCTGAGAAAACCCCTCGAACCCTGGCCCATGCCCATTGGGCCAAACCGAACTTGGGCCGGCAGAATCTGTAAACCAGGCCGGCGCATGTACCGTAGCCTGGGCCGGCGACACACACAGCCACAAGCCCGCGAGCAGAGCGAGGGGGGTGTTGTTTGGGTGCAATACCAGGGTTCGAACCCTGGTCGGTGGGCACGACCACAACCTGCTACACCACCGAGCTATTGCTTAGTTTGCATTGACTACCAATATCTCTATGAAGAATTATATCCACATGAAAAAATTATAGTTAACTTGTCCAAAGAAATGCTAACACAACAATAAAATTCAATTTTATTTTTAGGTCTTACAAGGAGGCAATAGAGAACTGCTAATCAAATTTGTGTTTTGTAATATGTTATCAATGCATGAAACACCACTTGTTTGTAACTGGATGGAATGATGGATTAGTGTTTCAAATATTTACGTTTCGACCACATATATGTATTTTCATTCTCATAATAGTGGTATAGCAGGAACTGGAAGCTGCATCCTATTTGAGAGTCTGATTATTATAGCTTTATTAAATTCTCACAGATATATTACAATAGAAATTACTAAGCGAAATTATATTTTTGGAGACCATGCCATGTACAAAACGATACTTGTTTGTAATCAGAGGGAATAGTGTTTTGACTATATTCATTTATCAACTAATTGTATGCATGTTTTATTCCAACTTCTCATTTTACCCATATAACATGGCCTGAAACTTGCATCCTGTGTTGAGAAATCTGAGTATGTGGTGGCTATAGTAATAGTTTCTAAACATTATTATTTTTTGTTAACTCTGAACTATTAACTGTGAAGCACTCTGAAGAATGGAAGGGGTATAAAAGACTACCATCTGAACAAGAATACTCTGAGGATGTCAGTCATATCCACCATGGCCTAAATGTTGAGCCTACCAGGGAAGAACTCGACAATCTATCAAAAGCGTGCTCCCGGCTATGGGAACTTGATCTAAACCGCCTCACTCCTGGCAAGGACTACACAATAGAGTGTGGTGAAGGGAAGAAGGTATATCATAAGGGTGATAAGGCATCTGAAAATCTGTTCAGCTAGCTGGAACACAGTATACTGAGGAGGCCTACATACTCCCGTTTCTGTGCACTCCTTGACAACTACAACCCCCACCAAGGATACAAAGAATCAGTCACCCAGCAGGACAAGCATGAAGAAGCTGCTTTTATCGAGGAGATATCTAGGAGTGCTCCCATCAAGTACTTGCACCGGTATTTGGTGATGAAGGAATCTATGTCTCAGGACTATGAGGACTTAAAGAAAGTGATGACATCCCTGTGGTTTGATTTGTGTGGAAGAGGGGGCTGCTCTAGTAGCTCTTCTGCCTTTGAACATGTGTTTGTTGGAGAGATCAAGGGGCAGAAGCATGGTGAGGATGAAGTGTCAGGCTTTCACAACTGGATTCAGGCAAGTCCTTGACTTCTCTTAGTGCCGCAGCATCATAATTTTGTTGTTTTCATATTTGAAAGTGATTGTGATGGTCCTGTTGACTAATATGCAGTTTTACCTTGAAGAATCCAATGGTAATGTTGACTACCAAGGGTACATATTCCCAAGGAGGCGTGGGGAGCTGGTGAGTATCATCCTAACATACTTGTGGTATGCATATATTATAAGGGAGCTAAACTTTTTAGTTTATTCTGCAGCCAGACTCTGAAACACAGCTGCTCACCATTCAATTTGAGTGGCATGGTGTGTTAAAATCTGTTTCCAGCACATTGATTGGTGTCAGTCCCGAGTTTGAAATTGCACTCTACACTCTCTGCTTCTTTGCTAGAGGGGAAGATAATCATGTAGATATTGGCCCATATTCGGTGAATATCAAGTGCTACAGGTTGGGGGATAACAAGATTGGTTCAGCTTTCCCAATTGCAGAAAACTGATTCTGGTGGCCATGTACGGAAAGGTCAGTTAGGTTTCAGTCTGTTTCTATCAGCAAAAATAAATTGTATTGCTCAAGAACTTGTGGCTTTATTGTAATATGTATTGTATGATGTAACTCTTGATCAAGATATACCTATATAAGTTAAAATAGTTGTTTTCCTCACATGTGGAAATCGAAGAAATCAAATGTACATGGTTTTATTCTCTTCTTATCCTTCCTTTGGGAACTTGGATGGAGTTGAGCTTCAACCTTCCAATTTTCCAAATGGGTCAAAACTGTGAAGTATATTTCACCACATTAAAGTTTAAACTAACATCATATTAATTGTGGATCAGCGCTATAGGAATTATATTTTGCACGTCTGATTCTACCAAGAACTGTCACTAGTAATAAATGGTAGTACATACATGTAGTAATTAATGATACATATTCAGCCCTTATCATTTACGTTATTTTTTCTCGAACACGCAGGAGAACTGCGCATCGTTGTATTAATAGATAGAAAGATCGGTCCAAGTTACAATGCCGAATCCACGGCCTGGGATAGTTTTTTTATTACAAACGCGCCTAATAAAAGGTAAACAGCCACACCCACAACCCTGCAGCACCCCAGCTATGGCAGCAGCTCCCCCAGCGCCTTTGCCCCTGCCAGCTTCCACAAGTTTGCCTGCTCGTTTATCTCCTGCAGCATGAGACAGGCGTCCGGGTGGCAACCATAAAAAATGCAGCGGTTGCGCATCTTCCAGATCGACCAAGCTGTTAGGATCACCAGGGAATTCACCCCCTTTCTAGTGGCCTTCGGCGCCCTTCGTGCAGCCCATCTCCACCAATCCTTGAAGGTGTCAAACTCCAAAGTAGGGGTCAGGTGCTGTAGTCCTACCCTTCCAAGAACGGTCGTCCAAACCTGTCTTGCAAAAACACAAGACGTGAGAATGTGTTGGACTGTCTCATCCTCTTGGTCGCAGAGGGGGCACTTGTCTGGGTGTTGAAGTCCCCGATGGGCCAACCGATCCGCCATCCAGCACCTGTTGAGAATGGCCAGCCAGAGGAACATCTTGCACCGAAGAGGCGCCCAAGACTTCCATAGGTGCTTGTACGGTTCAAATCCAGATGAGCCCACAAAGAACCTGGCGTACGCTGATCGAGCGGAGTAAGTACCCGAGCTCTCAGGTGTCCAAAGATGTTGGTCCGGTTGGTTCTCGAGCAACTGGACATTCTCCAGAGCATCCCAAAGCTCCAGATAGTCCACGATTGCCGGCACCGACAGCCCTCCTGCAATGTCGCCCACCCAACTTAACTCTTGCAAGGCCTCATGAACAGTCCTCCGAAACTGCGCCCTCTTGTTCACAAAGGGGACCAGAGCCGGAGCAAGGTCCTTGATGGACTTGCCGTGCAGCCAACGATCTTTCCAGAAGAGGGCTGTTCTTCCATCTCCCACCAAGGATGAAACCGAA
This sequence comes from Panicum virgatum, assembly GCF_016808335.1. NCBI lineage: Eukaryota > Viridiplantae > Streptophyta > Magnoliopsida > Poales > Poaceae > Panicum > Panicum virgatum. Next base: position 44,061,819 of record NC_053136.1, read on the forward strand.
ATGGCGAACATGGCTGTGACGTTGGGGTGCACCCTGATGTTAAATGCAGCCCATGGTCGCCCCGGATCCGTCTTACTAAGCCAAAGCCAACGCATCCGGAGTGCCCACCCGAGGATCTCGAGGTTATGGATACCCAACCCTCCAAGCTCTTCCGGGAGGCACGCTCGCTCCCACGCCACAGGACAGTGTCCACCATTCACCAGTCGGCGCCCCTTCCAGAGGAAGGCCCGACGTAGCTTGTCAATGGCACGAAGAAGCCATTTAGGCACGTTCAGCGCAATGAGCAAATAGACCGGGACCGCTGTTAGCACAGCCTTCACCAGAACCGCACGCCCCGCAGTGGACATCAGTGCTGCCTTCCAGCCCGGGAGCATGTCGGCGATCTTATCGACAATAGGCTGGAGATCTGCTTTGGTAAGCTTCCGGATAGAGAGTGGCAGGCCCAGGTATTTGCAAGGGAAGTCAATCACCTCGTAGGGCATGGCTCTCGAGACGACCTCAAGCTGCTCGGTGGCGCAGCGGATTGGTACGATGGAGCTCTTTTGCATGTTTGTGCGAAGCCCGCTCGCCTCTCCGAAGAGTCGCAGGATCTCCTTGGTGGTGGACAGATCTTCAGGAGTGGGGCGGATAAAGAGAGCCACGTCATCCGCGTACAGCGAGACACGGTGCTTCACCCGATGGGTAGCCAAAGGCTGGAGAAGCGCCTCCTCGTTGGCCTTCCCAATAAGGGCGTTCAGCACATCCATGACGAGTATGAAGAGCATGGGCGACAACGGATCCCCCTGGCGAAGCCCCCGTTGGTGAGCAATCCATTGCCCCGGTTGCCCGTTAAGCAACACCCGGGTAGAAGACGAACGCAGCAGGCAGCAAATGATCTCTCTCCAGCGCCTCTCGAACCCTAAATGGGCCAAGACCTCGAGAAGGAACGGCCAAGAGACCGAGTCGAATGCCTTCGTGATGTCCAACTTGAGAAGAAGGCGCGGTTCCCTCCGGTTATGCAAGAACCTGGCCATCTGCTGCACAAGGAGGAAGTTGTCGTGGATGCACCTCCCCGGACGAACGCGCTCTGGTTAGTCGAAACCAAAGAATCCAGCCTCGGGGCCAAACGATTGGCTAGGATCTTGGTCACCAGCTTGGCAAAGCTGTGCACGAGACTGATCGGGCGAAAGTCCTTCACCTCGATCGCATCCGACTTCTTCGGGATGAGGATAAGGAATGCCGAGTTGAGGAGGTGCAACTTCCTCCCCTCCCCCTCCTGGATCACCCGCAGCGCCATCATGATGTCATCCTTAATCACCGGCCAGCATTCCTTGTAGAAATGGCCAGTGAAACCATCCGGCCCCGGCGCCTTGTCGGACGGCAGCGTCTTGATGGCCGCCCATACCTCCTCCTCAGTGAACGGCAAGTCAAGGGAGGACAGGTCATGGGAGGGAAGGCCAAGGGCACTCATCTCTACCGCGGTGGTTCGCGGTGCATGAGTCCTTAGGAGACCGTTGTAGAAGTCCCATACCGCCTGCTCCTTCTCCTCTTGGGAGAAAACCATATTGCCATCCACCTGCAGTTTGGCAATGAAGTTCTTCCTCTTCCTGAAGCGGGCATGCGAATGGAAGTAGGCCGTGTTGGCATCACCCTCCTGGATCCAACTGATGGAGCTACGCACGCGCGCAATAGTGCGCTGAAGGGAAGCGAGTGTCAAGCAGTGTTGCTTGAGGCGCCTACGCAACTAAGCTTCCAGATCCGAGAGCGTTCTGAAATCTTGAGCAATATCCAGTTGGTGGAGTAACTCCCTGGCCTGGTGCAGTTGGGAGTTGACATTGCCCACCTTCTTCTGGCTCCACGACTGAAGGGCAATAGTGAGCCCTTTGAACTTCGCTGCAAGCCGCTCAAACGGGCAAATCCCGGGGACCGGAGATGCCCAGGCGTTAGCAACGACCTCCTGAAAGCCGTCTAGGGAAGGCCAGAAGTTTTCGAAGTGGAAGCATCCTCGACCACGCACATTGTCGCGCAGGCCGAGGACCAGGGGGCAGTGGTCGGAAATTCCCGCCGCCGTGCTCTGGAGCAAAGAATCTGGGAACAGCTGCTCCCAGGACGAAGAGCATAGCACCCGGTCGAGGCGGACCAACGTAGGAGAGTCTCGCTCGTTGGACCAAGTGAAGCGGCGTCCGAGCAATTCCAGTTCCTGCAATTCCAGTTAGCAATAAAAAGTAAATACTATGGTCTTCACTCTACAAGCTGAGAATGCAATAAAAAATAGTGCACATAATACAGTCCATACCTAAAACAGAGTGCCTTAAAAGTATAGTTAGCGACTATAGAATTATTAGTCAATAACAAAAAGTGAAGTCGAGCATGGACAGGAAAAATTTGGCAGCTTTTACAAGGTTTAAAGTTGCAGTCAAACATAGAGAATCCTTAAGGCAAAGAAAGCTTTACAATAGAAAACCTCTAGTCTCACACCCATCCTACTTATAGAAAGTACTGATCAGAAGGAAAAAAAATAATGTTTGATTATCTATAGATGTACACTGACAAAGGGAAAACGTCACCAACGAGCCTATCTTCATAACCACATAAGAAAGTACAGAGTCAAAAGAGAAGATCACAACTGAAGATTATGTAGGAGTTGGAACAGTGGCAGTCCTCATGAGCATGAATCTCGCCTTCGCAATGCTGTTTGCATTCTCACCTAGGGCAGCCAGATGAAGCATCCGCCGCCTTGCTGATGCCACGGCAACATCCTCTGTTGTTGGTTTCCCCGATACCTCATCAGGTGGTGAAGTCTCACCTGAAGCCCCTGCATCCCCATCTAACTCCTTGTGCTGCATTGCTTGCTTCAGGCTCTTGACCACTTCTCTCATTGTTGGACGGTCCCTTCGATGCTTTGCAAGACAACTATTGGCCAACGTGGCAACTTTTCTAGCGCCCTGCTTAGAGTAATGGCCATCAAGCCTTGTGTCTATAATCTTGCTGAATTGCTTACTTTCGACAGGATACTGCCTCACCCATTCAAGAAGTTTCTGCTCATTCTTAGGACGATTCCTCTCCATTGAGCGCCGTCCAGTGAGGATCTCATATAGAACTACCCCAAAGCTCCAAACGTCACTCTTTGTAGTGAGATGGCCTGTCTCAATATAATCTGGAGCCGCATAGCCCAACGTCCCCATAACCTGATTGCGAATTGTTCTCAATGAGATATAGAATCAAAGTTCAATGGGGAAAATTCTGTAAGATGGACATGCATGAGGGAAGTTAAATCATCTTGATCTATGGAGTAAAATCAACACATACCGCTGTAGAGACGTGAGTATGATCAGCAGATGGCCCTTCCCTTGCCAATCCAAAATCTGAAAGTTTTCCTCTAAACTTCTCATCAAGCAGGACATTGGAAGCTTTGAAGTCACGATATATGACCTGCAATTAATTTTTCTTGATTTTCAGTGCCCAAAAACAAGACATCTCATTCTTTTTCCGGCTACGAAATCGAATCATATTCATATTAACAAATCGGTACACAAGGGAAGAGGCACAGTTCCTTGTGAACACGTCTGTAAGCAAGAAATGGTATTTACATCACATTGTTCCTCCTAACCATTGTCCATTCAACCAACATGATCACTCATCCAAGAATATGGACAACAACATAGTCCTAAGTTTCAGAACACGAAAACAGATAGCTGCACAGATATTTCAGTTTTCAAGAGTAATTGGAGAAACAAAGACTGAGTAATGTATTAATGTGAAAGCCCAAGTTCTGACCTGATTGATGCTAGATCTATTGTAAATCTTCAGTGATTCAGTTCGGATTACCTCAATCAGCATTTTCAGAAATGATTCAGTATGGATTACAACACTTCAGCATTTTGGATAGGATAGGATATGATACTACAAAAAAATTGCGCATATAAAACTTGCTGTGACATGCAAATCAATTATTAGTTCATTTTATACTACATGCTTGACCCAATCCAATACTCTTAAAGAAAAAAGTTGTTTGGTATGGTTCACAAAATAACTGTATTTATTTGTGGAATGCCAACTGTCAAGCTGATACCTGAACTTCCAATCCCTCGTGGAGGTACATCAGTCCCTCAGCAGCATCGAGTGCTATTTCCAACCTGATGTCCCAAGGGAGGACAGGGTATGCTTTATTGAACAGATGATCACCCAAGGTCTTGTTCGACATGAACTCATAGACCAGCAGCCTCTGAGGGCCTCTTTCACTTTGCGCGGCGCAGTACCCGATGAGCTTGACGAGATTTGGGTGCTCAACAACCCCCAGAAAATGAACTTCTGCCAACCATTGCTTGTGGCCCTGATCAAGTTAGGAGTAGGAAACAAAATAATTTACTCAAATGCTGAAACTCTGAAACAATCCTAGCAATGCACAAGTCAATCCACATCCACTGATGTACATTAGTCGTTTGGAGAACATGTGACTACTTGCTTCGTTACAGAGTGCAGATATGCCAAAATGGAAAATAATTTTGAAGTTCTGAAATGAAATACTAACATTACTGTGCTTATCATACATGTTAGTATGCTGTTTTAGTGGATAGCATGGCACTGTAAGGCTTGCAGCCGTTAGTGTAATATAAACTACAGAATCATGTAAGCTATGCTTCGATTCAGGAACCAGAACACAGAGTCTCACTTGTAATTCTAGGTAACCACAGTATCACAGAGAGATTTATGTGAATGGCAAGCACCAAGCATTAGACTGTAAATTAACTGCTGATGAATTCATGATGAACCAAGAGTCCAAGACAAGGTGATACGACGAGCCAAGAAAACACAGATGGGCACCTGATGACCTTTGGGATTGAGCTTCTTGATGGCGACCAGCGTGCCGCCCGCGGGCCCGCCCGGCAGCCGGATGACGCCCTTGTAGACGCTCCCGAAGCCGCCCTCGCCGAGCTTGAGCAGCCGGCTGAAATCGCTGGTAGCGGCCCGGAGCTCCCGGAACCTGAACTCGCGGAGGCTGTTGGCGCCCCTCTCCTCGTACAGCTCCGGGATGCTCCGCGCCGACGACTTGCTCGCCGCGGCCCGCACCGCGGCGCCGGAGTCCTCGGACAGGCTCGTGCCGACGGCCGACGACGCCGTGGAGAAGGACAGGTTGGAGCACGCTCCCCTGGAGGGGAACGAGGCGGGCGCCGGGGACGCCGGCGCCGCGGGCCGCTCCCGCCTCTTCCCGCCCGCGCCCTTCCTGACCTTGCTGCTTAAGCAGCGGAAGCGGAAGCAGGCCATCGCTTGGAGCAAAAGGAGGCGGCGGGGCTCAGCTCGCGGTGGCTTGCCGCCTCGCCTTCACCATCGCCTCCACCACAGAGCTCAAAATTGAGACGGCAACGAGCAGCACAAGCTCCTGAAATCAAAGCCGATCAAAGGCAACAAGATTTTGAGACATAAAACATTCTTGGTTGGCGGCGCAGCGAGTGGAGAACTGCGTCTGCATCGGGAAGCAGCACGAGCCCGGGGAAGCCGTCAAAAGATTGGTGTGCAGAATCGTTTGACGGCAGCTAGGCCAAGGTGAATAGGATTCGGGAAGCTGGGAAACACAGAGGAATTCACCCACGCTTCTTTGCTGTCCTAGGCGGCTAGGCACAAGCAGCAATGAAGCCGAGAGGGACGGAGGTGCCGAGGTGGTTGGAACTTGGAAGTATCGATCACGCGCGTAAGCTTGTGCCGAAGTGATAAAGAAAACCGAGGAGTCAAACCGAAGGTACTCTGAGAGCGATGGCCGAGGTGATTGGTGGGGGTGGGGGTGCAACTGCAAACCTTTTGATCTCTTCTATAGTCAACGTGGTAAACGGTCGTCTTATCCAATCTCTAGTATCAAATTGTCATCCAATCAGTAATATATCTCTTTTTTTTGAAGCATGCGGCGAAAGTTTTGCTTTTTTGAAGCATGCGGCGAAAGTTTTGCTGGCCATGTATTGATTGAGAAGGAAAACGGTGAGAAATTTGACTATTTTGCAAATAAATTTCACACAGTTGTATAGACAAACTCTCTTCAGCTCACACACACTCATTTTGGCACTTTACATGTTGAGGTTGTACATACATGTAGATTTTTTCTTAGACATGCTACGAAGTACTACTACCTCCAGTCAGTCAGAGAATCAAAAGTAAACTACATGCCGGTCTACTGGAGGGAGCGTCCGGTCTACTGAAGGAATTAAAGAAAGTGTATTGCTCCGAGATGAGGGCAGGATAGATGCTGCTGCTTCATCATGTATTCATGTCATTGAAAGCAAACTGCAGCAGAGCCCGTCGTCGCTCGCTGCCGCAGCCGGATAGCATCAACAGCAAACCCTGCACCGACTCCTTCCTTCCATTGCTGCCCGCACGGCCGCCCCAACCGCTGCTAGGTGCTGCTCGAGATCAACGTCGTCACCAGGGATGGCAACGGGTACAAACACACTGGGTTTATCGTCTCAAACCCAAACTCATGAAAAAAATGACTCATTAAAAAGCTCGTACCCGTGATGGGTTTAAAATTGCCCAAACCCATACCCATCGGGTTAATGGATACCTACGGGTAATCCGTGGCTTTGCAACTGCAACGAGAGTCTCTGTCAACAATGGGCGAACGGCAAGCTTTTGGTGGTCCAGCTGGCTTCATGGCAATGCTCCGGCTCTCCTTTTTCCGCTGCTGTTCAAACATAGCAAGCGGAAAAAACAAACAGTTGCAGAAGCTCTTTTGGACGATCAACGGATAAGAGATGTGGCCTATGATCTGACTGTCCCACTGTTAGATGAATTTGTACAGCTATGGGAGTTAATTGATGGGGCTAACTTCGACGCAAACAATATGGAAGCTGACACTATTGTTTGGACAAGGACTGCATCCGGGGATTACTCGGCCAAATCAGTGTACAATATGCAGTTTGAAGGAGGATTGCTCTCTTTATTCCCTAAGATGGTTTGGAAGGTTTGGGCACCTGCGAAATGCAAGTTCTTCATGTGGATTATGCTACAAAATAGGGTGTGGACAGCAGATCGATTGATGCTGCGTGAATGGCCCAATTGCTTCTTTTGTCAGCTATGCTTGCGGAATTTGGAGACTGCTTTGCACTTGTTCACTGAATGCCCGGTCGCTTGCTTCATTTGGAGCTCGGTCAGTGCATGGAGTCGTTGCTCGGGCATGAACCCAACAACCTGGGATACGGCCAGAGATCTGACTACTTGGTTCTTCGACTTGGTGGGGAACTCTATCAGTAAAGAGGCAAAAGGAGCATGCTCGCTATCAATCCTGGTAGCGTGGTCGATTTGGTGTGAACGAAATCGTAGAGTTTTCGATGATGCCGTCAAGACTCCGAGCAGGATTGTAGAGGAAATAAAAGAGACCGCTAGGTTTTGGGTTTCGGCGGGGGCCAAAAACCTTGCCACCATAGTTGATAGACCTTCTAGCGAGTAATCAGTGTATTTTTTAACTCCTGTTGTGGGGCTATTCCGATGCCCCAGCCTGTGCCGATTACTTATCGGCTAAGGCTTTTGTAACTGCTGCTTCTCTTATTAATTAAAACCCGAAATCTGTCCTGGGTATTTCGAAAAAGAAAGGGGTAATCCGTGGGTCTAGACTTTACTATGCTAGTTTTTATCACAATCAACAAATTTAATATAGTAAGCATCAAATTTATAGTGTATAGGAATACAAACACTATAACTGTAAAGCAACAACACTCTACTCGCCACCAAAATATTCAGGGTTCCTTAAAATAACAAGGGAAGGAGAAGGGGTGCTAAGTTTATTATATATATATATATTTTTAAAAGACAATTTCACTAGGTTAGATCGGGTTTAAAAACACATAAGTTTACGGGTTCGGGTATTGTGGAAATAAACCCGTACCCATAAACCCAACGGGTAGGATTTTGTGCCCATTAATAAACCTATGTGGTCTAAAAGTTAACTCCAACCCGTACCCTAATGGAGTAAAAACACACTAGATTTCGGGTACGCATTGCCATCCCTCTGGACTAAATAAACTAATAAAGACTAATTGCATAAGTCGCGGCTAATTGTCAAGATGAACCAACTAACCCTAATTAGCCTATGATTAGCTAGCATATTATACTATAGCACAATATTGCTAAATCGTAGTCTTGACAATAGCATCGATTTATGCAATTAGTTTCATAATTAGCTTTTTAATCCATGAACATTAGCTTTTTAATCCCTGAACAAATAGAACCTCACTCTCTATGGTCCCGTCGACGTGCCTGGTGTGGTGACCCAAGACACATCTCCGTCTTACTTAGGTCTCATTTGATTTTTTTAAGTAGTTGCCACATCGAATGTTCGGATGTCAATTTAATATAAAACTAATTGCATAAGTTGCAACTAGAGCTCTAGACGAATCTATTAAATATAATTAATACACGATTAGCAGATGATTATTGTAGCAATTAGTGGCCAAATCATAGACTAATTAGGTTTAATAGATTTGTTTCGTAATTAAGTCACGACTTTTAAAATTAGTTTTGTAATAAATTTATATTTAGTATTTCTAATTAGTATCTAAATATATGATGTGACTGTATTTCCAAACATATCCTTACAAGCTGAGGTCATGGCCACCGTCTTGGCCTGCACCCGCCGCGCCCGTCTCATCCTCACGTCAACGACAGCGCCCCGCTGCGGGTGGCAGGTGACTCGTGCCGTCGTCATCACAGCTAGTAGTGACCGGCACGTTTACGTCACAAGCGAAAACGCAAAACTCATTGCAAGAGCACGAGATGATTCCGGGACAGTGGCTGTGTTTAGATCAGGGTGGGAAAAAAGGTCATACAGGACACCGTAGCACTCTGTAGTACTTTTTGTTTATTTGTGGCAATTGTTGTCCTACTATGACCTAACTAGGCTCAAAAGATTCGTCTCGTCGTGTACATCAAAACTATACAATTAATTTTTTATTTACCTATATTTAATGCTTCATACATGAGGTAAAAGATTTAATATAATAGGTGAATAATAAAGTTTGGAGAGAGAAATTTTGGAACACACCCAGTAACGAAAAGTCGATTTTTGTACTTGTCTGTATATGTTTCTGATGACAATCGCATCCTAGTGTGCGGATCGATGGAAATGCACACCAGTCAATTCAATCTACAGTGGCCTAGCTATGGTGAGCATGTAATCCTCGCGTTGTAACAAACTCTATTTCTTCTATTTAATATAAATAGTGCGCAGCTATTTTCTGCACATTTGAGAATAAATATATAGAAAAGATCGTGTAGGAGGAAACATGATCCAGGTCCGCTCTCATCCACAGGGTCCAGATCTCGAGACCAGAATACCAGGGTTTCTTCTTTCGCCAGAAATAAACCTTCATTCTCGGGACAGCAAATGACATCTCACGCCTGGTTGGAAAGACGAGGGATCTATCACCATGGCATTCACTCCTCACCACGAGCCAGCCGGGAGGACAGGAGAATACTCCAGGAGATCGAGTGCCTGCTGCGGATGCACGACGCGTGACGCCCCGAGTCCTGACCGACCGAAAGGCCAGAGTGGAGGACTCTCGACTGCTGCAGTGCAGAGTACTTGCGCCCGCACCTAGATAGAGCCTTTTCCGCCAACCAAAAGAGAAGCTAGCTACGCTCTGTCCCTGCTGCTCCTGACGACCACACACGACGGAACCGCACAAGGGTACAAGGCGGCTTGGGCAGTTTGGGTGTGACTGATCTTGTCAGTTCAGAACTTCAGATCATGGACAGCATCTTCACCTGTACTACCAGTACGTCCGTCCGGCATCTGTGTCCTCGTGACCTGTATAAAGGGAGAGGTGCCACCGGCAATTTCAACACGAGTTCGAGATCGAGTTCGTGCTGAAATTTTCTTTTGTAGCAAACCAAGATGGTTTGTTTCATGCCGTATCGATCCTCTGGCGAGCCGATTTCAGAAGAAATGAAGTATCCCTTTGGTAAGCAATAAATTTAGTTGGTGTTGCGGAACCAAAGACTCCTAGTGTGGTCGTCGAGTTTTTCTGTGATAGTAAATGATGGGAGGCTCACAAGCAAAACCGAATTGGCCTTGTCCTTTTAAAAACCGCATGGGATGGGCTGACATTTGCGTAAATTCACTCATTCAAAAGGGCCCGTTTGATACACATGGTCAACTGCTACTTCCTCCGTTCTGAAATGTAAGTCATTCTAGAGTTTTTAGGAAAGATTATGGTCGTGTAGAAGATATTCTCCTACGCTAATTATTAAGTATTGGAAATGTGCTAACTAAACTAGCATGCCTTTTCCCATGCACCTCCCCCACATGTACCTCCCTCTACATGGTTGCATGCACATCTTTCTATTGGGGAAGATCCGAAAACGATGCAAAATTAAAATGGTTGGGTCCACTCTCAACCTAGAATGACTTATTTGAGGACAAATTTTGAATCCTTGAATGACTTATATTTGAGGATGGAGGGAGTAAAAGTTAGCCACATCTAATTGTTAGCCAAGTTTCAAGTTAACTACTATTAGCCTAACGAAACTCAGCTAATTTAGGCTGAAATGGAGCTGATACTTAGCAAAAGATCACTTTTGCCTACCTATCTATCCCTACCTTCCACCCACCAAGGGAGGACTTATGGCGATTCTACGTTGACAGATCAATAAATGCTCATCATATCTGGCAGAACACTATAAGTCAAGGATATACTATCATCACATTTTCAGAACATGCCAACAATTAACCGGTTGGCATGTAGATCCAAATCATTTGTAACAAACATCACGTGGAACTCAACGTGCAGCTAAACCTTTTCATAACAATATAATGTGTTTTTGTTTGGGTAATTGGGTTGGTGGTTGTCGGTGGATGAACACCATAAGCAGGGATTCGTGTAACATCTGTTTAGAGATCCGGCCAGGAGTTGAACACATTGATTTCCTGTATAGCATGATTGATGAGCACACACAGATTTTACTCAGGTTCAGGCCTAGAGAATAACAACCTCATGTTCTGCTTGTCTATATATTATGTGACGGTAAAAGAATCAGAGAATACATGGAGGAGAGCTCGTGCTTGAGCTCTAGAATCTCCAAAGGCAACAACAAATCACCCTCTTCTTGCCCCAGGTCTCCTCTTTTATAGTCCAAGAGGGATCTCCATATTGGGCTGTATACAAAAAATATATGATATGTCTTCTTAAGAGCAAGTATAGTAATTAAGGTACAGTCAGCTGGCGAAATGAATTGCAACATAATCAAAATCTAACGTGGAGGAGTGAGAAACCAAGAAAGAGAATGAAGTGAGCGAGTCACAAGTCGCCGACGTGAAGCGGTGGGATGTGGGGCCTGCAGCTCTATTGGCTGCGCTGTTGCTGCACTCAGCAGCTATTGGCGGCATGCGCTGCGCTGTTCCCTCCCATTGTGTTGCCACATACTCATCACGTTGGATTTTCTTTCCACCGGCTGATGGCGACTTTATTAGCCATGCTCTAAGGCCTCCTCCAACAGGAAGAGTTAGCACCGAGCTCTAAACAATCTAAGAGACAACCCTCCCAATGATCTAGCTCTTAGCACATGGCTCATAACATAACTGATTCCACATGTCATTCTCTTATAATCTCAAAGTTTGTGTATGAAACTATCTCTTGAACAAGAGATAGCTCTTAACTTTTTGCACTATTCATCCACTAAAAAATTACTCCCTCCATATTATAATTCCTAACGTTCTAGGCCAAGGGCCCAAAATCGAAAAACTTGACGTTCTGGTGCCACGCCCTCCGTTTTGGACGGGTTTACCCTTCATGCGTATGGCGATGCCCGTTCCCGTCCATTGCGCTGCCGCCGCATTCAACACGCGCGTGCCCTCGTAACTCGCCCGCATTCAACGCGCGCATGGTCGACCTGCCTTCCAGCGACGCCCGTCGTTCCCTTCTAGCGTCAGACCTGCCTTCTGTCATTCACGCGACTTGCCTTCCATCGTTCACGCGACGCCCGCGTTCCCTTCCAGCACTTGGTCGACCCGCAGAGAGCTCGCCGCCGCCGATTAGGGTTTAGGAATCTCCATGGATCGCAGGTCGGAGGAGGTGATCGCAGTCGCCTCGGTTGAGGTGTTCGCGGGTGCCTCGGAGGAGTTGTTCGCGGACTCGGTGGATGTGTTCGTCGCGGACTCGGACACCGTCGACCCGCTAGACACCGTGCCGGAGGTGCCGGACTACGTCGAGCTCGTCGTGGACTCCATCCTTGAGGTCCCGGACTCCGTCGACCTCGTCGCGGACTCCGTCCTGGCGGTCCCAGACTCTGTCGAGGAGGTGCCAGACGACGACAACGTGGTGCACTGTCCTCGCTGCAAAACCTTCCATGCCGGCGGCGTCTCCGGCAAAGTTGAAGGAACAAAGTAATGCAACAGTGCACGACGGCATACATGATCAGTAAGGTGCACAAGCTAACATAGTTTTTCTAATGCTTTCATGCCGGCGGCGTTCAAACAATAAAGTGCAGAAGGTAACTTGTTTTTCTAATGCTTTCATGCAGGGAGACTAGCAAGTGCTTCGGCTAGCAATGAAGCTTCACAAGTAATTTGCAATGGCAACCTATCTTGCCTCTCTAGTCTTTGTTTCTGCAAGTGAGGAATCTTTATATTGTTGCAACCTTTAATCTTCATTGCTTTCTTCAAAACAGTTTGTAGTGTTACAAATATCCTGTTTGCTTTCCATGGACTATACTCCAAGAATGCCTAAAAAACATGTGGTCAAAAAATTAGATCTTTCATTGTATTAGAATCTTTACTGTATTGAAACAATCAAATGGATGATCATTTACCTCTTGCACTACTGGAATTAGATCTGTCAATGTCTTAGCATTTTTCTCGTATTGAATCGCTTGTATAGCTTGAAAGAAACCCAAATCTATAATGTTAAAATCTGGAGAATTGGCTGGCTGGCATATAAGCCTAATGTCAATCCCACCTTGCTTTGCAATCTCACAAAACTGAGGATCATTCACTTTTAAATGGCTTGGAGCATTATCTTGTTGTATGAAAATTGGCTTGTGCACATCTTCTCTTGGCCACTTTGCTTTAATTGCCGGCAACACTCTATTTATCATGAAATCTCTTATGACATCCCTTGTGATTGATTGGATTGGCTTGATTACTTGCTCACCACGCAGCCGATTATGACTACCTCTAATAGCTCGCTCAACAGTAACTAGTGGGAAACAACCTATTTTGCCATCAAACACACATACTCCATCTCTAAATCTTGGCCGAGCAACAACACACAAAAACATTATCCCAGGGATGTAATTCTTGTTCTTGCAAGTGCGGTGTGGTTCGTCTTCATCGGGTAGCAAGTAGTATCTCTCAGATTTTTGATGGAGATAGAACCATTTCTCATCAATAAACACAAAGTCAAACAAATCCTTGAACTTTGGATCATCAAGCAAACCTTGGTCGATCATGTCAATGCACCACTTCAACCTAGTCTCCTTGTTAGCACTAGTGAGGTAAGGTTTGATGCTACTAGAGTGGCGCCTAAGCTAGCCCTTTCTCAAATAACTTTGTATCCTAGATTTGCTAACACCAAGTTCTCTAGCCACATCTTCTATCGTCATTCTATTTTTGAGAGGAATGTCCCTCAATTTTTCCAAGTCAATAGGGATTGCTTTACGACCACTTCTACCTCTCTTTCGATTATGAACATTGACTGGAATATTTTGAGCAAGTTGTTCTTTACCTTGCTCCCATATGCGCTGAACTGTTCTAATCTTTACTCCAAATTGTTGACCAACAATTGTTGTGTCGTTCTTGCCAAGTTTTCCATTCTTGCTTCTCATCAACAGAGCTTGGTACACTTGTTGTCTAACATGATTAGAATAATCATGCTTCAGTTGGTTCACTTGTTCGGCATGGTCTAAATATAGAAAAAAAACAAGCTTATTCATAGTACAAAGAACTCACGGCATGATTCTAAATATAGGGGAAAACAAGCTTATTCATAGTACAATATGCATGCTTACCAGCTAGGTTTTGTACATAATCAAAATCAACAGCTCCAAATTCATCAAGTGGCAAGTTCAAATCGAATCCTATTAAAAAATAGAGCATGATAATTCAGCGACATGAGAAGAACATTGTAGCTGTACAATACATTCAGCTAGCGAAGAAGAGGTAGTACCGTTGCCATGCTTATCATGTACTCGTTCAGATCAAAGCCAGCGTTGCCGTCGTCATCTTCATGCTCATTGACATCCAAGGGAACATTGCCGTCGCCATCGTCCTCTAAACGAACGTTGATATCAAAGTCAAACAAGGAATGAGCCATTGCCGTAGTAGTGGAAGGAGAACAGCTAGCTAAGCAAGCAAGGCAATGGAGTAGTACTAGTAGATGAAGGGGTGAAGGAGGGCTATTAATAGAATTAACAACGAGCACTCGAAGCATCAGCCGTCCAGAGCGCCAAAGGAACAAAATTTCGGCCACATGAAAAAAAACACGGCCTCAAACTAGCCTCTACAGCGCGAGAACAAAAAAATTGAAATTCCAATGCTTCTGCTCGCGCCAACGTAATTCCACTGCTTTGCTTCTAAGCGCGCCAACGTGCGGGGCCAACAGTGCCATGCAAAACTAGCCTCCAGCAAAAATTTTGCTGGCCGCCAGGGTTCGACCTCAGCTCGCCACATTCACGCATCCGCTTGGTAGCCAGTTAGGCTGGTTTATTTTCTCGTACAAAGAGCAACCACAACCGTATTTATTAGGGACAAAGATGGAAAACTAACCCCTAATTAATTACTTCTTGGTTACCACAATCATGTCCTAAATGTCAAGTTTTTTTAGTATGGAGGGAGTATATAAACTAGCTAAGAGCCAACCTTTGGAGGAGGTCTAAGGTGACATGCACGCACCGCCCTTCACGAGTGCTTGTGTGTGGCAGGAGCCCCCTCCCACCTTGGAGCCCGTGCAACAAATGGGGTAAGGGAGAAAGGGAGATAGTTCTTAATGTGATTGTCCTCTTTTAATGGACATGCATTCGGTACCATAGGTGACCATTTTCTCTTTGTGTTATTGCATGCATGCATCATGCATGCGTCTCTCTCCGCCCACTTGCTCCTTCATGATGAGGGGTGTGAGAGAGAGCTTTGGAAAAGATTTGGCTGCATGCACACTCTGGGGTAGTGTACTTGGGGTGCGTGCACTCCGGGTACATGCTTTGCTCCATTAATGCTGGCAAGTGGTCCTTGTGCATGCAGTGGTGAAGCCAGGAATGGAAGGCAGGGAGCTGGTGACCCTTTTTCTTCCTTACTCCCTACCTTTCTTCATCAATGATCTCTAAAATTTTAGGGGGGCTGTGGGGGGCTCCATGGAGTTTTGGGCAGTAGGGGGGCTGGAGCCCCCTCAGCCCCCCTTAGATCCGCCCCTGTGTGCATGTCAGGATAAGGTAGCAGGTGGTAGATCTGCATACCTTTTCCTCTTTATTGAGAGAGTTGGTCGGTTCTACCAGCCTGCCATGCTGCGATGCACCACCGCGTATATCATCAGTTTGGATTTTTTTTAATAGCATCTACTTCTATAACTGTCATAACTTTTCCTTTAGGCCAAATGAAACTATCGTCTTCCGAGGTGTCGAGCTGCACCTGGGGGTCCTGGGGGGTATGGAGCTACACTCCGGAACATGGGTTAGGTAGGCCCATCTCGCATAACACTCTCTTCGTGAGTCATGGCAATCAAGAGTCTCCATGAATCATCTGCAAAGAGGATCCCATTTTCTATAGTCGACGGTGGTGTTCTATTGAAAGCCTTGGTTATAGATCACATTTAAACTTAGGCCCTGTTTAGTTACCTTCAAAATTTCAAAATTTTACAAGATTTCCCATCACATCGAATGTTTCAACGCATGCATGAAGTATTAAATGTAGCTAAATAAAATAACTAATTACATAGTTTGTCTATAATTTGCGAGACGAATCTTTTGAGCCTAATTAATCTATGATAGGATAATAATTACCAAATACAAACGAAAGTGCTATAGTACTTTACACCCAAAAATTTACGCATCTAAACAAAACCCTAGACACAATGCTTTCCATTGAAATAGTACCATTCACTCACAAACTTGTTGACCTGCGGGTTTACCACCACTACCGCAGCCAGTTCTACGGATGCCATTTTGAGGCCAGCTTACCAGGAGTAAAAGCTCTGGCCTTCATGGCTAGCAACCCAAAATAAAGCCAAAAAGACAGGTCCTCCTCATACACTACTCACACTGGCAATCTAGGCCCGCTCGTCGAATGAGCAACTCGGGTCCGCAGTCTACAGTATACACTCTACAGCCGCACGCTCCTCCAGCAAGCCTCGTGATGATCTCCGCCAACCCACCACACGCTGTTACGCCGATGACAGGTGGGCCCAGCGCGCACGAGAAACCTTTCCTTTCCCAGCTCCCGTTTCCTATTCTACGCGCGCGCACAGACAGGCCCCCGGCCGAGAGCAAAAACCCTCTTTCTCCCCTCCCCTCGCCGAGCCGCGCCGCTCCGTCTCCCCACCGCCGGCGACGTCCGCGCCGCCGTCGGCAGGGAACGGAGGTCCCCGCGAAAGATGCCGCGCGTGACCATCTTCATCGACAGCGACGACGAAGAAGAAGGCGGCGGCGGCGCCGGCCAAGCAGGGCGCGCGCTCGGGAAGGGCGCCGCGATCGCGGGCGGCGGCGAGGCCCTGAAGCTCGTCAAGCCGGAGCCCGTCGAAGATGCGGCCTTCAGGCCGCTGGGTCCGGGGGCGCTGGGGCTCGCGGTGGTGCCGATCCCGCCGCGGGCAGAAAACCCCCGCGCGCTGCCGTCGCCGCGGGCACGGAGCCCGCGCGCGCCGTCCTCGGCGCCGCCGGGCGCCGCGGCACGCCCGCCCGCCCGGCCTCAGCCCGAGATTATCGACATCTCTGAAGAACACGACGACGATTCCGGGTTCCGTGGCGCCGTGCCGCTCCGGATGGTCGAGGGGAGCGGCAGTGCCGTCAGGCGCGTCAAGGACGAGCCATTCGACGATTTCGGCAGCGATTGGGTTCCATCCCCGGCGGCGAAGCGCGCGTTGGCGGCGGTTGCGCCGCCCGGAACCTCCTGCGCGGAGAAGAGACGGAAGAGAGAGCGCCCCAGCCCCAGCAGAGCCAAGCGTGACGCGCGCGGCGACAACCACGCGTTGGACCGGAGCTCGAGCGCATCAGGGGCTGGGCGTCGCGCGGTGGGGATGCCTGATGAGGCCAGGAGCTCGAAGAAGAGGGACGATGCAAAGACCAGAGAAACAGGCAGCGGAAGCGCGGGTGGCCGGTCGCATTCGACCAATAAGAAGGCCCTCGTGCCCAGCGAGGAATCCAGGGGTGCCCCCGGCAAGGCGAGGCGTGGAGGGAGTACGAGAGGTGGCGGGAGGAGCCGCAGTGCTTTGCCGGCGAGCTGGAGCGGGACCACGGTCGGGTCCAGGATCCGGTCAAGGTCGCGTCAGCAGGGGAGAGTGCAGTATGCTGCGTATCCTGCTCGAGTGCCGTCCGAGGAAACAGAGGAGGACGAGGACGAGGATGAAGAGGAGGTGCAGAAGCAGGAGCAGACAAGAGGGGAAGATGTGGAGGCGATGGAGGTGGATGACGATGAGGACAGTGGGGCTGCCAATGAAGTAGCCCAAGAGCGTGAGCAGGAAGAGGATGTGGAGGGAAGAAGCAGCAGCCAGGACGGCCATGGCGATAGTGAGGATGAATACAAAGAAGGCAAAGATTCTGCTGCTGTTGCTGATAATGAGGAGGAGGAGGCGGGGGGAAAGGAATTGTTGGAGGACGAAGGTGACAATCAAGAAGACAGCCATAGCATCTACGACGCCCAAGAAGAAGATGAAGATGAAGATGAAGAATCTGACGATGAGCAGGAATTGGATGAAGCAGAGGAGATGCAGCCATTCACGCCTAGCAACGCTACGGCAGGTGGCAGTGTCAGGTCAGGAGCCGACGGCCCCCGAGTCTTCAGGAGAAGGATTTTTGAGGGGATACATTTGCTTGAAAACCCAGACAAGACTGTTGGCAAGGGTATTGAAGGGCGGACACGATCAAAGCGAAAATGCAAGGACAAGAAACTGCTCAGACGGGGAACTTTCAGTAAACCTTACAATATTGATATTCCAGACTCAACATCAGATTCTGAAGAGGATACTGTAGTACCACCAGAGCCTCAGCCAGTGCTAATGTCATCAAGTGACGAAGGCACCAGGATTTTTGGCAAAAGAAAGCGCAGAAGGGCAAGAAACAAGGGACGGCATAAAAGACTGAGTACCAGTAGTGATGAGTCTATGGAGTACACAGCATATGCAAAGGATGCCGGGCAGCCTTTTCGGAGGCTGAAGAAGGGGGTTTCCAATCTGCAGGTTGGCAAGGATGGTTCAAATCCTGGCCGTGCCAAATACAATGGCCCAAATGGTCGGAATCCGATGGGCATGGCCAATACACGGGTTGATATTTCCTTCAAAAGAAAGGCACGTATGATTAGGATGAAGCGCGGTCGAGCAGCAAGATCTGCTTATGATGAACTACTCAACTCCTTGTTTGCCGAATGGGAGAATCATATAGATGTTCCTGATCTTGCAGAAACTGGAAATAGTTTGCCTTTGGTGTTCTCATTCGGAGATGAGGATGAACCATACGAAAAAACAGAAAATGACAAGTATCAGGAAGATTTGTGGAGGGAATATGACATTGCTTTTGAATCCATGAATATTGGTTCTCACACTTGTGAAGAGGTATTTAACGTCTGTTATGTCATTCGGTTTATATTTTGTTTCTAATAAACGGGTCTCTGAGTTTACAGATATTGCATTTAGTTTGGAGTAGTATTGTGTTTGAGTTCCTCTCAGAAAAGTGCTTGCATTGATGGATTCTGTGGATTACGCAATTTCATTTACACCAATTGATTTACAATACCAATAAAAGGCTAATGCTTACATTATTGTGCTCAGGATGGGAAAGAAGTTCCTCCAGTGGAACAAACTTCATGCAAAAACGGGAAGCATGAATTCATTATCGATGAACAAATAGGAGTTCGGTGCAAGCATTGTAATGTTGTCGATCTTGAGATCAGACATGTATTTCCTGCTATGGTAAGAAAAATGTTCAATACTAGTATACAACATGTTTCACAAAGACCTGATTATGCCTCGCTAGGTAGCACCAATTTCCTTATTAAGATTAAATTTACTTTCCTTGTCCAACAGGGGAAATTTTCTGCAGAAAGGGAATCAGCAATTGAACCTGAGTTGGACTGGATGTGTAAGGAAATGCTCAATCTTTTTGAAGAAAATGATGTGCTGGTATCAAATGGACGTGAGGTACCATGCAATTTTGGTGGTCACAAATCTGGTTCAGTCTGGGATCTCATTCCTGGGGTCAAGGAAGACATGTTTCCACACCAGCAGGATGCATTTGAGTTCATGTGGACTAAGCTGGCAGGAGGTACTACAATTGAACAGTTAAAGCACAACGCGAACACTGATGGAGGTGGCTGTGTTATCTCTCATGCCCCTGGAACAGGAAAGACCCGACTAGCAATCACATTTGTTCAATCCTACCTTGAGGTCTTCCCGCACTGTAGCCCCGTGATCATTGCTCCAAGGGGGATGTTATCTACATGGGAGAAGGAGTTCAGGAAATGGAAGGTGAAGCTCCCTTTTCATGTACTGAATTCCACTGAGATCAACTGGAGTGAAGATAAGACCATCCAAGAACAGGCTGCAAAGAATGGAACTTTTCATCGGAGGTTATTGACAGAAAAAATGGATCAAAATTATAGGAGATTGGTGAAGCTAGGGTCCTGGATGAATGGTACCAGCATAATTGGTGTGAGCTACTCGCTTTTCAGGAAGCTAGTGAATGATGAAGGCATGGATGGGGATAAGGTGACAAAGCTCCTTCTTGAGAAACCTGACCTGCTTGTCCTTGATGAAGGGCACACGCCAAGGAACAAGAAAAGCCTTATCTGGAAGGTTCTTAGAGAAGTCCGCACTGAAAAACGAATAATTCTGTCGGGGACTCCGTTCCAAAACAACTTTGAGGAGCTTTATAACACCTTGTGTCTTGTCAGGCCAAAGGATGCAATTCTTTTGGAGAAGGGTGAGGGAAAAGATTTCTGGACTTCATTGAGATTGAGTGACATCACAAAGGCAAACATAGATCAAATAAGGAAAAAACTCGACCCTGTTGTGCACATCCATAGTGGTAAATTTCTTCAGAAGTCTCTGCCAGGACTGAGAGAATCCGTTGTGATTCTGAACCCTCTTCCTTATCAGAAAGAAGTGATCGCATGTATGGAGAAGACTATGGCAATAGGTCTTGAGGGGGAATATAAGATCTCACTTGCATCGATACATCCATCCCTCATTGCCAGAGCAAAATTGTCTGAGGAGGAGGAGTCTATGGTGGACAAGTCCAAGCTAGAGAGTTTACGGTCCTGTCCATCTGAAGGGGTTAAAACGAGGTTTGTTTTGGAGATTGTCAATCTTTGTGAAGCGTTAAATGAGAGGGTGCTCGTATTCAGTCAATATCTTGATCCATTGTCCTTGATCATGGAGCAGCTGAAGGCAAGGTTCAATTGGGCTGAAGGCAAAGAGATCCTGTTAATGAGTGGAAACGTCCTGGTTAAAAATCGCCAAACCATGATGGAGGCTTTCAATAACATGAAAAGCAAGGCCAAGGTAATGCTTGCATCAACAAAGGCATGCTGTGAAGGCATTACACTTATTGGGGCATCACGTGTGGTTCTACTTGATGTCGTGTGGAACCCTTCAGTTGGAAGGCAAGCGATCGGTCGAGCTTACAGAATTGGTCAGGAGAAGATTGTGTACACATACAATCTAATTGCAGAAGGCACAGCAGAGAAGAGCAAATATGACAGACAAGCTAAGAAGGAGCACATGTCTAAATTGCTCTTTTCAAAAGAAGCGGAGCACGGTGACTTACCACCAGAACTAACATTCACTGATAGGATTTTGGAAGAAATGACTGCCCGTGACGACCTCAAAAAATTGTTTGTAAAGATTTACGTTGATAATCAAACCGACGGGTCATCTGGTAAGTGAAGATTCTGATATTTTCAATCTTATTATTTGCGCAGTAGATTCTGTCTTCATTGTGTGTGTTTATTGTTATTTGTCTTACATTTTGATAATGTAGATGTTGTTTATATGCTACCCATTCCTGCTTTATTGTTCTTTTATTGAAACTTGTAAGTTTAGAAGAAGATGTGTGTCCTTGATAAGTACGTGCAGTACAGATGACTACTAACCATCTGTACATCACGCCGTGCTAGTAATTTTCATTTTAATTGTTTGAAGTACCAGTCATGATGTTGTGTTCTTTTCTGTGGATGCAGGAGAGATGGAGAAGAACACTACATGTCCAGATACCTCATAATATGAAACAGAACGGAAGAAATCGATGATGAACCCTAAAACAGATGACATACTATCGAGATGCTGTTGCTGCCAGGGAAATTTGGTGGATTTTTTGTGCTCTAAGGCCTCAGATCCATTAGCGTTCCAAGCTGGAGCCAAACAGGATGGCCTAGAAGTTCATCATGACACAGCACCATTAGATGATCTGTGGCTAAACCTGCGAAGTGGATTATGTTCATTGTGTCACTTAGTATTGATTGCAATTGCATTCTTTCTAATTTTCCATTCTGGTGCATTGATGAATATGATATGCACAGAACACAGCTATTTATCCTAGCTGGTCTTTTCAATGTCTTTATTAACAAGTAGTACCATCTGCAGTTTTAACACTTCTTGCATTTCTGTTACATGATTTGGAATTTTGGATGATGCTACCAAATGTTCTTTTGAATTTATGATTCTTATGTAACGAAACTGAACAATCTCGTGCCATTTACATGAGCAGGTGAAAAAGTTTACCGTACAGTAGAGCCTAGAATGTACGGGCAAGGATAGAGATATTGGCACTCACTGAACAAAGCTGCACTCGCTGATTACCATTTTTATTGAGATATTGGCATAATGGCATCAGTATGCCTTTCATTTAACTAAGAACTAGAGTACACAAAGTGACTCGCCAAATATCCTCAGTAAATTGTGAGTGGGCAGGTAATTGCTAATTCAGTATCCGACAGTAAGAATTGGCCATCTCCTCTGCCTGTTCCATTTGTCAAATTTCTGTGTCTCTGCTCTTTCCAGGATATCAACCTGTTGAGCATTTGACATTTGTAACTATTTATTATCATTAATTCACACGATGCTACAGCCACATGCATGGTCATCGCCAGGAACAGTCAAGGAAGCAGATTCAGAGGGCTGTGTTGATCAGGTCCATTTGTATTTGCTCAGTTGAACTCAGCAGAAGTGGGTGTTATATAAGGAATTCTAGTTGGGGAGAGCTAAACAAGGTAGCAGAATCACACAGTTTGGTCTTTTTTTTGTACCATAGCTATTACTGTATTTCATTAGAGCTCTTTATCATTGTGATCAATGTGTGAATTTCATGGAAAAATTTAACAGTAATGTCAATGTGCCGAAGAACATAACTTTGTATTTTACTGTTTCAGTCACGAGAATTGACCCGAACTAACAGATGTCAGTACCTCAAAGCTTCAGAAATTGTAATTCATGTGTGTTTCAATCTGCAACTTTACAGATATCATGCACCTTCTTACCTACTTTACAAACTACACGACTGAACTTGCATCGAACATTACATTTTTGTAATGAGGTCATACTGCTCTGATATTTTTCAATGTCCTTTATTGCCTGCTTCAGTTTGCCGCTGATATCACCCAATGCCCACACCAACGAAATATGTGGCCGTGGATTCTGCCAAATGATCAGATGATAGTTAAATAATTTTGTTTAAATTTGGTGACAATATTAGAAGTATTTTTATGAAGTTCTAGTCATTTTAGTCTCACAGAGATTCCTAATTATTTCTTCACGTAGTATGTACTGATATTCAAACCCAACTACTATTAGATATACATAAAAAAAATACCAGCTTCCTTTTTTGCATCCCATTGGCCTTAGGTACATGTCAGACAATTCCACCGTAAGGAACTACGGATGAATTGGCAATTGAAGTTCCTTGCTTTTATTTACGAACAAGGTGCTAGATTTATCTGTTCATATGAAGTTATGTGAAATCAAGGAAAGCTACACGTTCCATATTATCTTATCACTCATCGAACACAAAGAATGCACAACTTAAATATCAATTACCTTGTAAAACTCAGGAAGACCATGCAATCGATATATTTCATCTACCATAAGTATCTGCTTACTTATCTGCAAGGAAAATTGAGGGTAATAAGCAAAGAGTGCACTCCATAAGGTTCTCATCTCATGAAAATTCAATATAAGACAAGACACTAGGAAGACAAATTGAACCATAGACCCATAGTGCATATAAACACAAGAAGGTGCAGACATATACTGTAAATACCTCCGGCAAACCAGTTCTTGTAACTTCTAGTGAAAGAAACGACCGTGTACAATCGTCATTGACAAAGTGCTCCCACTTATTGAACTCCATCCAGTACCTTCATTCCACATGTATAAAGCATCACCATCAGTGACAACGAGACAAAAAAGTACAATAAAGTATACTGGGCAACTAGAATCCTGTACAGGGTAATGCATCCACAGTGGGGACAAACTATAAGTCACTAAGCAGCGAAGTTCTTAAGAGATGACTAACTGTTGTTGTGACTGGAACTTTTGGCGAAGCATTGCAATGAAGGAGTCAATTTGATGCACCTGAACTGCAACAGGTCTTCCTAAGCTTACATGAAACTCCCTGCTCAGAAGCACTTTCTCAAGCTTATGTTCATCTTTGCACAACTCAGAAAGTGCATAGTCTGCATCAACAGCATAAAGATCCGGCACAAGAGATGCAGCTCTTTTCATAGCAAGGGCCAGCTGTTTCTTTGCATCAGAAGGTATGAAAACTGCATAAGACATAGCTACATATAAGTGAGGAGCAGTTCTAGTTTTTTTTTTTTGAAAAAAGGGTCGCAATTCTAGCTCTACAAGTGAGTTCAGTAAAAACTGCAGCAGTAGCATCATACGATGAGCACAATTTGAAGCCAAACTTGACGGCTAATACAGGGAGTAGCAGACCTCCCTGTTGTAGTTTTAGTGTAGTCGTAGAAGTGTATGTTGCTAAGTTTTTATTGTCAAATTCTTCCTAATTCGTTTCATTGAGCCAGAACAACCAGGTTGAGCTAGGATCGAACCTATGAATTTGATCCTAGATATCTTATTGCACATGCCCATCGCAGGATGACAACAATGTCTAGCGCGGCCAACAAGGAAAAGCACAGACCAGGGATGTAGACATGCAGAGCGTAGTTGCCTTCCACATGGGGGAAGCTCCGGACGCGACTCCCTTGCGCCATCGCTGAGTAATCTGCAACAACAGGTGGGCACAGTCCCCAGATACCGTCAGCGCATCAGCAGCGAATGCTCGAAGAGAAGGGGGCGCGAGGAATCATGCCTACGAAGTTGGGGGGCTGGAGGAGTTCGAGGGGAGGCGGAGGGAGCAAGGCCGAAGGTTCCGGAATCTCCGGATCGCCGGCGGGGACGGCCGCCGGCTCGCCGCCATCGGAGTCGGAGTCGGACGCGTAGTTCGCCATGAGCGCGTCCATCGGCGCCTTGAACCCACCAGCGGCTGCCTGGATCGGATCGGCTCCGGCTGGACACACGCCGGCCGAGTCGATGGGGGGTCGGAGCGCCGCGCTCAACGGTTCAAGTGCAGGTCCGGCCCGCTGCGATTTTGGAATCGGAGGCGGCGGAACCGGGAACTATTTGGTAGCCACACGAACCACTTACCGTGTGTGTTGCGGGATTAATGAGTTGGGTTGGATCCAACCCGGATTTTGGGAACGGATCCGATCCATCCATTGTTTGGTTGTACTTCTGATTTTGGGGACGTAGTGAACCCATTTCATGTTTGGTTAAAGACATTGAGAATACGGGTTGGATGGCATGATAACACCGTTAATGAGGGTCCCACTTGCCACCAATGGACCCCACCTGTCAACATCTCACTTTTTTCTTTTTCTTTTTCTTTTTTTCTCTCTCTTATCTTCTTCCTCAGCCCGACGAGAGGGGGGCGCATGCCGCGCAGCTCGTCGTCCCCCCGCCGCCGGCCTCCTCCGCCCCCGGCCACGCTGCGCGGCCCCCGACGGCCTGCGCTCGGCCCCCCGCCGCCGGCCGGGCTGCGCGGCCCCGCCGAAGCCTCCACCCCGGTCTCCTCCGCCTTCACCAGATCCGGCCGCCTGCTGTGGCCTCCTCCGCCTTGCCCTGCGGCGCTCGCCGGCCCCGGCCTCCTCTGCTCGCCATGGCCTCCGCCCGCCTCGGCCTCCTCCGTTCGCCGTCGCCGCGGCCGGCCCCACCTCCTCCTCCTCCCGCCGCCGTGGCCGGCCTGGCCTCCTCCGCCCGCCGCCGCCGCGGCCGGCCCCGACTCCTTCGCCCTCCGCCGCGGCCGGCCCGCCTCCTCTGCCCGCCGCCGCGGCCCGCCCTGCCGCCGTGGCCCCGGCCTCCGCCGCCCGTCGACGTCGCCTCGGCCTCCTCCGCCCGTCGCCTTCGCCGTCGCCGTGGCCGTCGCCCCGGCCTCGCCCAGTCGTCCGCCCGTCGCCCGCGGTGAAGAGTGAAGACGGAACCCAGACGGAGGAAACGGGGGTAGGACTCGTCCGCTGGATTTTGGCGGGCGAGTCCGACCCGGATTTGAGCCGAATATTCCCATCCGGGTCGGACCCAACCCCCTCCAACCTCCATCCAAACATCAGAAAAAGAGGTTCAACCCATACGGGTTGGACCCTACCCTTCAACCAAACACACGGTTAGCCGTCGTTGAGCAGTGTCTGGTTGGAACTCGGAACTCGGAAGACCAAAGGAGACGCTACGATGCAGCATTGTCTCGAGTTGAATGGCTAAGTGACATGTTAACACTACTTACATTTTTCTGGCTGCACCTGCACATCGTCTCAGTCGCTAACCAGCTGGAGATAGTGTAGATTCAAGCACGGCTGAAACACCGGCTCAAGAGTCAAGAGAGCATCAATGGCGCGCCAGCTCAAGGAGAGCATCAATGGCATCGACCACCAAGTTTTTTTTTCTCAGGATGTAAGAACACGTACTACATGAGTAAGTAACCGAATTCATTCGTGAACCGTGATATTGAATCATTAGCATTGGATAAACCATACAAATTCTAGTACTAAGTACAATGCAAAACACAATTTATTCTTTCGGACAACATACACCTCTGCATTCTTCAGTTCAATCCTATTCGTATATACCGTACAAGGATCGAATATGGCGTGGTGCTGTGCTACACATGCCAGCAGTCGATTCAGGTTCGGCGTATCCGTGATTCGTTTGTCGATGCTATTATCTACAAGCAGCTTCCACAGGGTACAAGAGTTCCTGGACTTGGGCATGCCTCAAATAAAGGGATCGATCCGAGGGTCATGCTCGCTTGCCATTGCCATTCCAGTGCAGAGGCATGTTGGGCACATCACCTGAAATTTACACAATTGATTGATGTGTGATGATCAGAGTCTGCATTGAGAAATGGATCAGCGTGTAAGAAGCCAACTTACCTTTCCTGCGCCTGAGCAATTCGGGCATCTCTCTGTCCTTGGTGCCGACAAAGGCTGATCACCATCACTGAACGTCGAAACCGGCTCTGTGAGCACAAGGGCACCTGTGCTTGAACAGCGGGCACAGGCAAGGTATCCTACAGCCATGAACATGGAACTCTTAATGCCCAAACAAACAGTAAATTCAGCTTACAGACATCATGTAACTATGCATTAAAATTCATCCTAGTATTATAATCCAAGTGTCAACGTCTTCTAGCTGCACTAAAACTGAAAGCAACGAACTTTACAATCCATTTCAGTCTTCAACATGGCTTCAGGCCAGGACAGATAATCTTGGACCATATAGCTGCAGAAAGATTAGTGACATACGGAATCCTCCCTAGAAACAATGTTCATTACCAGCAAGATAAAGCTTTGGTGAGGAAAACTTACCGGTTCCTAAACAATATTTGCACCGTTTATGCTCCTGCTGCTTCACATTGTTTATCTCAACAACCATTAGGGCGGAGATAACTCCAACCGCTCCGCCTGAGAACGATGCTACAATGGGATCTACCTGACTGCAGTGCAGGTAGACAAATGAAGAGAGAAACAAAGTAGTTGTGGTATATCAGTCTTAATTTCCCCAGCTAGATGTTTCTTATAATAGATTAGTGGGCAACGGAATAGTGGTCCTACCTCAATTGCATGGGCAGATGAACGCTGCGGATGAAGTCTTCATAAGATGTGCCGCCTAGACCGAGTTTAAGTTCCAGCTGCACAGAGCACATTAAGTTGTTAAGAACCTATGCATTTTGTACGACAATATAACCAATAATGGCAACATCGGTAATTACAAAATTGAGAATTGTAACTTACTATTGGTGCAAGAAAACCACCAAACACCATTATCCCAGCAATGAGGGTGAAACATGTAGCATAGTAGACCTTTAGATTAGCTGCACTCTGTACACACAAAGTAAAATTTTGGTACCTCAGTAAACAACCATGCATCGTAGTGTCAATCAAATGTAGAAAAGGAACAAATACGTACCAGCGGAGGCAAGAATGGAATAAATGATGGAAAATCAGGAAGCTCCCGATCAGGTTCTTCAACTGAAATTCCGAGTTCTGCATTTTTTATTCTTTGTTGTATCCTCAGCCGGCGAATCTATGAACAAGACAAATGAAAACTAAAGATATAAAAGGCCAAAAAAAGAGAATATGATACAGCCTTTGGCACCACTACAACCAGAATTCACTAGAAGCTGTAACTAGGAGAACTCAATCTGAGGTATATAGTGCAATAAGATCCACAAGACATGCACATGCAAAGATCAGTGGATGTCTCCAGTTCAGCTCACTATAACATGGATGCCTAGAAGAAAGATTCGCTATCACAACAGCAAACATA
The DNA here is from genome assembly GCF_016808335.1 of Panicum virgatum. Lineage (NCBI taxonomy): Eukaryota > Viridiplantae > Streptophyta > Magnoliopsida > Poales > Poaceae > Panicum > Panicum virgatum. Next base: position 44,089,784 of record NC_053136.1, read on the forward strand.
TACCCAACTACACTATACTTGAGTCTAATTTCAAATAAAGCGCGACTAGTTTGTCCTAGCTCTGGATCACTGGATGTGACCATTCAACCTTAATTGTGTGGCAGTAACATATGATGGTACCATTTTTTTAAGTATTATCTCTTTTGACAAACAATTCCATACATGCCAAGCTTCCAAAGCTACAATTTAAGACAGTAATATGTATATAACAAAGAAGACAAAGTAAACACACCTCCTCCATATGCAAGAAAATCTTGTTTCGGCGGCTCCTAATGTTATCCTGAATCTCCTGCAAATCCAGCTTTGCAAAATCTTGTACTGTCTCAGGTCCCTCAATGATGCAAAACCTGCAAGCCAAGCCAGGCAGGGTTCAATGCTATTGCTCCTTCCCAAAAGTAGCTCCTTCCAACAGAAAACCACACCAGATTGCTATTGCTACATGTACAAGACTAGAATATATTCATCAATAGTTCAAGGACAGCATTTCATCAGTTAGATCCAACAGAAAGACCTAAGTTGACCCGACATATTCAATTTGTACTTGATCGATACATCAGAAGCTGCGCTAAGCAACAAGGTCATGACTAATCGAGACTCAGAAGCCTACTCCTGAGTCTAAACCGGTAAATCTGCAAAAAGGTAGGCGTGCTCGCGGGCAGCAGCACGCCCACGGAAAACAGGATGGTTCGATCACAAGCTCACAAGCAACAGCCAAGCAGCGAAACTACCAACTCCTCGCGAGATAGCATTTTTACCCTGGCGACAAAACGGCCTGGTCGTCTCCGACCCCGAACGGCGGTGTAGGCGACGAGGACGGCAGGTCGGGGGTGCCACCGGACGCCGCTGCGGAGGCCGCCACGCGCCACCTGCGGGCGGGCAGCAGCGGGCGCAGCCGCTCGGCGTGGGCGCGCAGCGGCCGGAGCCGCCCGGCCCCGAAGCCACTGCAGGCAAGCATGCGGCCGGAGCAGAGCATCGCCGGCGACGCGCTCCTCGCTCGAAATCAGATTTTACTAGCTGCTTTGCCTATGGATAGAGGAGACGACACCTCGAGGGCGACGGATCGGGCGTGAGACGGGCTGTATAGCAGGTTGGCTTTGTCGGCAACGGCGAATCGGAGGGCGGAGGCGGTGGCGGCCTGATCGGTGGAGCGGGGAAGATGAGCGTGGCGGCAGCAAGTAGCGGAGCTCGTGTTTTCTTTTTTCTAGACGTATTGTCTGCTATCGGAAAAAATGGCGAGTGGGATATATAGCCGGATAGGAGAAGAAAGAAAAAATATCCGGGATTTGTATTAGTGGATTCTGATGGCGGGGCACTCGGGGGCAGGACACGCCTCGTGGCCTCTCCTCCAATAGTCCCCTTCCCCAATCTCGTCCACCAAACCCTAGCTCGCCCGCGCTCGCGCCCGCGCCGCCGCCATGGACGTCGAGGCGGAGATCGCGCGCACGCAGGAGGAACGGCGCAAGATGGAGGAGGCGCTGGCGGCCGGCGCGCCCATGGCCGTCTCCTCCGTCACCTTCGACACCGACCTCTACGGCGGCGGGGGCGCCGACCCCAACCGCTTCGCCGGCTACGACACCTCCATCCCGGCGTCCGAGGACGACGCCGCGGAGGAGGACACGGAGGCCGCCAACCCCGCGCCGCGCCGCCTCGCGGCCTACACGGGCCACGCCATCGCCGCCGCCGACCTCCCGCGCTCGGCCGACGACGACGGGTTGCCCAAGAGGTCCCAGCGCATCATCGACCGCGAGGACGACTACCGGCGCCGCCGCCTCAACCAGATCATCTCGCCGGAGCGCCATGACCCGTTCGCTGCCGGGGAGGCCACCCCGGACCCCTCGGTGCGGACCTACGCGGATGTCATGCGCGATGCGGCGCTGCAGAAGAAGAAGGAGGACCTGCTGCGGGAGATTGCGAAGAAGAAGAAGGAAGAGGAGGAGAAGGAGAAGGAGAACAAGGCTGCTGCTCCCGAGCAGCCTGCTGCCACCACGAAGCGGCGCAACAGGTGGGATCAGTCGCAGGACAGCGATGCTGGTTCTGGGGCCAAGAAGGCAAAGACATCGTCGGACTGGGACGCCCCTGATGCAACTCCTGGGATTGGGCGTTGGGACGCAACACCTGGACGTGTTGGAGATGCCACACCCTCTGTGAGAAGGAATAGATGGGATGAGACGCCGACTCCAGGGAGGATGGCTGATGCTGATGCAACGCCTGCAGCTGGTGGTGTTACCCCGGGTGCAACTCCTTCTGGGGCTTGGGATGCTACTCCAAAGCTGCCTGGTGGTGTCACACCAACCCCTGGTAAGAAGCAGAGATCAAGGTGGGATGAGACGCCGGCGAGTATGGGGAGTGCCACCCCTGGTAGTCTTGGTGCCGCGACACCTGCTGGCTATACTCCTGGACCGACGCCATTTGGTGCAGAGAACCTTGCCACGCCAACTCCTAGCCAGATTGCTCGTGGCCCGATGACTCCAGAGCAGTACCAGCTCATGCGGTGGGAGCGGGACATTGAGGAGAGGAACAGGCCTCTCACTGATGAGGAGCTTGACGCCATGTTCCCGCAGGAGGGGTACAAGATTCTTGAGCCTCCAGCTTCCTACCAGCCTATAAGGACCCCGGCAAGGAAGCTTCTTGCAACACCAACACCTCTGGGAACACCACTTTATGCTATTCCAGAAGAGAATCGTGGGCAGCATTTTGATGTGCCCAAGGAGGTCGGTGGTTTACCGCTCATGAAGCCAGAGGATTACCAATACTTTGGAACTTTGCTGAATGAGGAAGAGGAGGAGCAGCTATCGCCGGAGGAGCAGAAAGAGAGGAAAATCATGAAACTATTGCTCAAAGTGAAGAATGGCACACCCCCACAGCGTAAAACAGCACTTCGGCAGCTGACAGACAAAGCCCGGGAATTCGGTGCTGGACCACTGTTCAACAAGATCCTGCCCTTACTCATGCAGCCAACATTGGAGGACCAGGAGCGGCATCTTCTGGTGAAGGTCATTGATAGGGTGCTATATAAGCTGGATGAGCTGGTCCGTCCATTTGTGCACAAGATTCTTGTGGTTATTGAGCCACTGCTGATTGATGAGGACTACTACGCTCGTGTTGAGGGCCGGGAGATCATCTCAAATCTTAGCAAAGCAGCTGGTCTTGCCACTATGATTGCTGCCATGCGGCCGGATATTGATAACATTGATGAGTATGTCAGAAACACCACTGCTAGGGCGTTCAGTGTGGTGGCATCTGCTTTGGGTATCCCCGCGCTCCTACCATTCTTGAAGGCTGTCTGTCAGAGTAAGAAGTCTTGGCAGGCTCGGCACACTGGTATCAAAATCGTTCAGCAGATTGCTATTCTCATGGGCTGCGCTGTTCTGCCACATCTCAAGTCACTAGTTGAGATCATTGAGCATGGTCTGAGCGATGAGAACCAGAAAGTGCGGACCATTACCGCCCTTTCTCTTGCTGCACTAGCTGAGGCTGCTGCACCCTACGGCATAGAAAGCTTTGATACTGTTTTGAAGCCTTTGTGGAAGGGTATCAGATCTCACCGTGGGAAGGTCCTTGCTGCCTTCTTGAAGGCCATTGGTTTCATCATCCCTTTGATGGACGCTCTGTATGCTAGTTACTACACAAAGGAGGTGATGCAGGTCCTTATTAGGGAGTTCCAGTCACCAGATGAAGAGATGAAGAAGATTGTCCTCAAGGTCGTGAAGCAGTGTGTCAGCACAGAGGGTGTGGAGGCTGATTATATCCGGAATGACATCCTTCCTGATTTCTTCAAGCACTTCTGGGTTAGGAGAATGGCTCTAGATCGTAGGAACTATAAGCAACTTGTGGAGACTACAGTGGAGATGGCGAATAAGGTTGGAGTTGCTGATATTGTTGGGAGGGTTGTTGAGGATCTGAAAGATGAAAGCGAGCCCTACAGAAGAATGGTGATGGAAACAATTGAGAAGGTGGTGGCCAACTTGGGCGCTTCAGATATTGATGCTCGTCTAGAGGAGCTGCTTATTGATGGTATTCTGTATGCTTTCCAAGAGCAGACAAGTGATGACGCAAATGTTATGCTTAATGGTTTTGGAGCTGTGGTTAATGCACTTGGACAGAGAGTTAAGCCTTACCTTCCTCAGATTTGTGGTACCATCAAGTGGCGTTTGAACAACAAGAGCGCAAAAGTTAGGCAGCAAGCTGCTGATCTAATCTCCAGGATAGCCATTGTCATGAAGCAGTGCCAGGAGGAGCAGCTCATGGGTCACTTGGGTGTTGTGCTGTATGAGTACTTAGGAGAGGAGTATCCTGAAGTGTTGGGTTCAATTCTTGGAGCCTTGAAGGCTATCGTCAATGTCATTGGTATGACTAAAATGACTCCCCCAATCAAGGATCTTCTTCCTCGTCTGACCCCCATCTTGAAGAACAGGCATGAGAAGGTCCAAGAGAACTGCATTGATCTTGTTGGTAGGATTGCTGATCGTGGAGCAGAATTTGTGCCAGCAAGGGAATGGATGAGGATTTGTTTTGAGCTGCTTGAAATGTTGAAGGCTCACAAGAAGGGTATTAGGAGAGCCACTGTGAACACATTTGGTTATATTGCTAAGGCTATTGGACCTCAGGATGTGTTAGCAACCCTGTTGAATAACTTGAAGGTGCAGGAGCGTCAAAACCGTGTTTGCACAACTGTAGCGATTGCTATAGTTGCTGAAACTTGCTCACCTTTCACAGTTTTGCCTGCCCTTATGAACGAGTACCGGGTCCCAGAGCTCAACGTCCAAAATGGTGTCCTGAAGTCCCTCTCTTTCCTGTTTGAGTATATAGGTGAAATGGGCAAAGATTACATATATGCTGTCACTCCCTTACTTGAAGATGCCCTCATGGATAGAGATCTGGTTCACCGGCAGACTGCTGCCTCTGCTGTTAAGCACATGGCTCTAGGCGTTGCTGGCTTGGGATGTGAGGATGCTCTTGTCCATCTGCTCAACTATGTGTGGCCCAACATTTTTGAGACATCTCCCCACGTCATAAATGCTGTCATGGAGGCGATTGAGGGGATGAGGGTTGCACTAGGTGCAGCTGTGATTTTGAATTATTGCCTGCAAGGTCTCTTCCATCCAGCAAGGAAAGTGCGAGAAGTGTATTGGAAGATCTACAACTCTCTATACATTGGTGCACAGGATGCGCTTGTTGCTTCATATCCTGCACTGGAGGATGATGGGGATAACATCTTTAGCCGGCCCGAGCTGGCAATGTTTGTCTGATTAACGTGAGTCTTGCTTACTCCAACTTTCTGCATGCTATGATTATTAAAAGAATTATTTTCACCTGATAAGTTTGTATCCTTAGATGTGTGGTTGTAATTTATTTTCTTAGATGCTCAAGTCTCATGGTATGTTTTAAGATTGCTGCTATGTTTTAATTGATTTCTCATGCTGTACTATTCCTTATGTGATTTTTCTTTTACAGATAACCCTTGGGTGATTATTGCTGTGGTGTTTACTTAAAACGATGATACTATTCGTATGACATCTTTCATTGTTCTGTGAGCTGTCAAGGCTATCTAGATATGTGCATCACTAGCTGGCCCTAGTCTGTAGGCAGCGCGTTTGGCACCGAAGTGTTGTTAACGACTGAGCAGTGCTGTAGCAAGCAGTAATTGGTCACTGTCGTGTTCCTTCTTTTCATCTTGTTTTTCCTGATGTCTTTCTGCAAAAGAAGGATCTGATGTGCAAACGCATTGGCAGGCTGGATGTACTTGTCCATATGTCGTCATCCATATGCATGTGAAGCTTGAACTGGGTGGTATTTGAGTTGGAGCTTCTACTTAAATTACTTGGTGTTACATCTTGTGATGCATGTTATTGAAGTTGCATCTTCTTTTTTTTGTATTTGCAGGATTGTTCCTTCTGAAGGGGGTGCAATGTTCAGGAATTATTTTTCCTGGTTTACTATAATTTAGTGCTGAATTGCTGACACAATCTGACCTACTGACCATTTGGGAAATGCTTTGTTTTCAGGGCACTTTGGGTCAAGCTGCTGAAGAGTTGCACCTGGATTTAGGACCAGTCCTAGGCGCAGAGTCCCTGTGGCATGTTTAGTTTACATTATGATCCTATACATCCTGAAGGAGAAATGACAATGCTAGTTTGCTGTCGTCTTGTTATGAATATTAAGGCATTGTGTTCTTAAACTTTGTATTTGCCCCCAGGATGTTATATACTTAGTAATATGCTGTGAACCATGGAGATCGCGAGCTCCTTCCTGTTTTTTGTTCCCTCGCTGTTTTGTTAGAGGACATGAGATGTCTGGTACATGTCTGCTACAAACTTTTTTCTCGAACACTGCCTGATACAAACTGGAGAAGTTGTTTGGCGTTTATGGTTTTCCTGCTCATGTAGCATGCCGTGATCAGTGATGTCTGGTGCATGTCTGATACAAACTTTTTTCTTGAACACTAGCCCGATAACATTCCATTTCGTTTGCAAGCTTTTGTCCGTAGACGTTCCAATTAGACCTACGGCAGTGTCACTGAGCGGAATATGCTCTCCGGCTGACGGGAAGGGAAAAATGTTAGGCGCGTCTTTGTTTTTTTTTTCTTTAGAGTTTTGTCGTTGGTGACACGCCACGCATCTCTGGCACGCGTCTCGACGCTACTTTCCATTCATCGCGTCCATCCAGATCTAGGAGCACACGGATAATTCACCGCTTGTTGTGGCCGTTGATTTGAATGGTTTCTACTTCAAACCATTATTCAGCTGAATTTGAAGGCATCTTGGCATCCCACAGACGAACAACATCATTTTGTCCTCGCTGTAGCCAAGTCCTACGGCGTCATCAGGGTGGAAAGTTCCCATTGTCTAGTACTTCGTTTTTTTTCTAAACAAAAATACTATAAAGATTACGATGAGTTAAGAATTACTTAGGATGTGGTGGTTTCAATTTCAAACAGATAAAATGCAGTTCTATCAACAAAGAAAATATGAAAAATTGTATACATCAATATACACAATTTCATGGTAGATGTACAATTGCACAATTTCATGGTAGGTTGTGTAAAACGCGTGGCAAGGCAGTCCTTTTTTTTTAGAGGAAGCGGAGAGCAAATGGTCAGTTTTTTTTAGTGGGAGCAAGTGATCAGTTGGTCACCAACTTTGACGGCGCCCGCGCCCGCGCCCGCGCCCGCGCCACAAGCACACCGCACCAGACCAGACCGGACCTCATTTTTTCAAGCAAGCCCATTCAATCGGAACGTCTCCAAACAAGATCCCCAACCCAAATCCATGCCCAATCCATTCACGCCTCGCCAATGTTCCAAAAAGGCGCTAGGCACTGTCTAGGCAGTGACCCTCCGCCTAGAGCCTAAGCGAGTTTAGGCGGGTCTAGACGTTTTAACTATTCTAAGGTGTTTTCTAGACATTTTATACAGATACATATATTATTACATATAAAAGGAAAAGACAATGAGCTTAGATGGAAAAAAGGCCCATCAAAGTGTCCAGCCCACCTAACTCACTCCAACCAGCACCCTTATCCAATCTACCTCCCAATTCCAGTCGCGCACATTCACGCCTGTCGGTGCCGATTCTGCTTCGACCGGTGCTGATTCTGCTTCGACTCGTCAAGCGCCTCCTCTGCCTCCTCCCGAACGGCGAGTCTTTTACGTATATATTATTATAAAAATTCATGTTTACTTACATATTACTAAAAAATTCGAAAATATTGATATATGTGTATCATCGGGCGAACTTTTTTTTTACCTGCATGGCATTCCGTCCACATAATGTTAGAATTTAACGATTTTTTTTGTCCTGATGGAACCGCCGTATTGACCATCTTGGCCTTGCACCCCTCTCTATCCCATCCAACCGAACGAGCGCCTCTCCCCATCGAGTACTCCTCCCCCATCCCGAACCCTCGCAACTAGGGGTGGTAATGGGCCATGGCCTTAATGGCCTCTTCACAGCCCAATAAAGCCTTTAAAATTTTTAGTTCAAAAATACATATGTTTAGAGCCCGGCCCTTTTAGGACCCGATCCTTAAATTTTCTAGTTCAAAATGTTGGGCCCTCTACCACCCCTGCTCGCAACCCGCCCCCATCCCCGAACCCGCGCGCCGCCGCCGCCCGCCGGCAGCCGCGCCCCCTCCCTCGCCCCTCTCTCAGATCTGAGCCGCTGCCGCCGGTGGAGGGCAGGGCCGCTGCGCGATGGGGAAGCACGAGTTCCTGACGCCGAAGGCGATCGCGAACCGGATCAAGGCCAAGGGCCTGCAGAAGCTGCGGTGGTACTGCCAGATGTGCCAGAAGCAGTGCCGCGACGAGAACGGGTTCAAGTGCCACTGCATGTCGGAGTCGCACCAGCGGCAGATGCAGGTGTTCGGCATGGCGCCCGAGCGCGTCGTGGAGGGCTTCTCCGAGGAGTTCCTCGAGTTGTTCCTCGCCCTGATCCGCCGCGCGCACCGCCACTCCCGCGTCGCCGCCACCGTCGTCTACAACGAGTACATCGCCGACCGGCACCACGTCCACATGAACTCCACCAGGTGGGCCACGCTCACCGAGTTCGTCAAGTTCCTGGGACGCGAGGGCTACTGCAAGGTCGAGGATACGCCCAAGGGGTGGTTCATGACCTACATCGACCGTGACTCGGAGCAGGCCGTCAAGGCGCGCCTCAAGCGCAAGAGGATCAAGTCAGACATGGCTGAGGACGAGCGCCAGGAGCGCATGATCGCCCGCCAGATTGAGCGTGCACAGAAGTCCCTAGCCAAAGCCAATGATGGCGATGATGGTAATGTTGCCGAGGGCGAATCTGAGTCTGAGTACGACAGTGAAGAAGAGTATTCAGGTTCAGACGATGGTGGAGAGAAATTGGAGGATGGCTCAAAAGAGGCCAACAAGGCAACCGGGAAGATTGCGATTGCTCTTCAGAAGTCTGCACCAGGGCCGAAGGTTAATCCTTTCGAGGATAAGCCAAAGGTGAATTTTGGTTTCGATGAAGAGGACTCTGGTGTCCGAGAGAAGGAGAAGGATGAGGTGGCCAATAAGAAGGGGAAGGATGTGAAAGCAGCAGAGCCAAGAAGGTCAGCATTGGATGAGCTGATGAAGGAGGAGGAGAAGGCCAAGGAGAAGAGCAACAGAAAGGACTACTGGCTGTGTCCCGGGATTGTGGTCAAGGTGATGAGTAAATCATTGGCACCGAGGGGTTACTACAAGCAGAAAGGGGTGGTGAAGAAAGTGATCGATAAATATGTTGGGGAGATTGAGATGTTGGAGAGCAAGCATGTTCTAAGAGTCGACCAAGATGAGCTTGAGACTGTGATCCCCCAGATTGGTGGGCTGGTGCGGATTGTGAATGGGGCTTATCGGGGTTCAAATGCCAGATTGCTCTCAGTGGATACAGAGAAATTCTGTGCAAAAGTGCAGGTTGAGAAAGGCCTCTATGATGGGAAGGTTCTCAGGGCTGTTGAATATGAGGACATTTGCAAGATTTCCTCGTGATATACAGTGTTTTTCATTTCATTTCCTGGATCATTGCAGAAGCAAACAAGAACTATGCGATCCAGGGTACTCGCGCTGTCAGTCGATGCATCCGTGGTTGTTATTATGTGTGCTGGAATATCTTCTGTTGAAGGAGTTCAATATGTTGATGTTTCTAGTTCACTATAACTGCTGAAAGGCTGTGTGAGAGAATGTTATCGTTTGGTTTGCTTCTTACTAGACCAGAATAACTGTATTGACAATTTTGTAATACTCAGTCAGCTTCTATATTTCTGTGTCTAGTGATGACCTTTTACCAGATATTTGCTTGGTATTTTGAGCATTACTTGCCAATCAATTCTTATGATAACATCAAAAAAATTCTTTTGATAAGGTTTGCCATATTTTTCATGATATTACGAAGGTAAAGTATTAGGTTAAAAGAAGGCCACAAAAGGAATTGTGAGTATGTTGCGGAAAGTTATTTGTTGACAGCTTTGCAGTTTATGCATCTCTCTTTGGAACTGTTGCTTCATGGAAGTCGCAAAAAATTACATACATATCTTATTAGCAAATTTATTGATGCTTTGTTTAGCTATAGAAGATGAAATATGCCAACTACAAGTCTCTCACGACATAAAATTTTATTGGTTTGAAGACCATCGCTTTTTCTTTATCCCAGTTTCCACTTAAAAGGAGTTATGTACCTGTTAAGTATAGCAAACTACCACTGAAACTAAACTGCTGTTACTCTGAAATTTGGACTTTGCTTTTAGATAGAATGTGTGAATTCTAATGGTAGCTCAAAAGCAGCAACGAACATAGACAGTTTTTGTTAACTGGCTCTGTGCAGTTCTTATTGTCAGCTTTATTTAAACATAATAAATCCAAATTCCTACAAAACTTACATGGTCTACTGTCCTGTGTGACACCATTTTTCTTTGCCTCAATTTTTTAGCATTCTACTCAAGGAACTAATATCTGGTCGCTCAAGCTTACACATCAAACGGTATAGTAGTCAGAATTATTTTGCAAGACATCTTAGTTCTTCTGTTTATACTATCACAACTCACAGGAGGATTCACGAGGAACACCCAAAGGCCAAATGTGCTAGAGGTAATTGAACTTGGCGCTTCCAAGGAGTTCCCTAGCTCTGGACTGCGGTTGATCTTCCAGGAGGCGATATGTCCATTTGCCTTTTTGTGTGAAGGAGAGGTTGGCTCATTCTTCATATCTTATGCTAATTGTTATTTTCAGTAACTTTCTGGAACCTTAGAGACTAGCTAATCACTTTTATGGCAATGCAGGTTCGAAGGCAAGGGGAGCTTGTATATCGGTTATATGTGCTTACCGTTTCTGGAGTTGTGCTCTTGTGCCACTTACGCAGCCCATTTTTGTACTTATCTGGTTCAGTACTGCATCTAGATGATATAGTTGAGTTTAGTCTCCAAATTCATGCTCAGAGTGCAAAGGTTACGGCGGTAACAGCAAAACCAGGATGCATTGTAATTGGTAGGCAAGATGGGTCCATCTGCTCTTACAGTCTTGGCAAGTTAGCTCCTAACACACCAGGCATGTCCTCTACCATCAATTCACAGAAGCAATCTCACTGTTCCGGATTTAATGTGTTCCAGATGATTGGACTAGGGGCCTTCTGTAGCTCTCCCAATGGTTTCTGACAGTTACTGCCTTTTACTATAGGATTCTCGAATGAGCTGCGAGATGATGCTGGGATTGGGCGTTTATGGACTCTCATGTCTAGGTACTACTTTGCTTATACCAAGCACAAGCAGTGAAAACATTACATAGCTTAGCGTAGCCTAGACTAGGAAGTAGGAACTACATGTGCACTGTTCAGTGTTCAGACACTGGTTGACTCAATTGACACTTCCTTTTACTCTTGCAAGTCGCAGTGTAGCATATTTCTATATGTGAACGGAGTTCCAGTTTATTTTACAGCTTGTTTAGTTGATCTACATTTCATGTGACATTTTTTTTATCTATTTGCATGATATTTATCTACATTATTTTGCAGAAGCAAAACTGTGGGTCCTGTGCAGGATATAGCGGCAACTGTCATAAATGAAAGGGACCTGTTATTTGTGGGTAAACCTACTTAATTAAAAAATGGTTACAAGCTAATTCTGTTGTCTGTCACTTGAGGATGGAGAGAGCAAGTCTTTGCTTGCCATTGAAATTTTCGAAAAGCTTCATACTGAAACTCCAACTGAATATATGACCATTGCTTTTTACTATTTGCCACATCGTTTTGTTTCGTTGTCATTTCCAGTTCCATATTCCAAATATATCTTCCATGGACTGGATTCTATCTATTTTGATCCCAAGATAAAGTTTGGAAGTGAACATTACCATTACCTTTAACTTGAAATCCACACAGAGTAAACGGTTATCAATTAATTGAATTACCACCGCTCCACATAATGCATTTATATTGTATGAAGGGATTGCGTAGTGTATTGATATATTTTCCAGTTTTTTTGCCCTCTCATAAATAGGAGCAATTCAGATGAGAGCAAAACAAACTAGATATGTCATTCTGGACTTGGTGTTCTATTAAGTAATTTCTACTATTTTTCTTCTTCCAAAAAAAAACTGCTCTATTCAAGTTATTCCTTCAAAATATGCTTGGTGCAAATATTAAGAAAACTCCTGCTTGTGGTTCCCTCCTTTTTAGCTATTTTTAGCCTTGTTGATTAATCCATCTTTCATTAGCCTTAGGGATATATGTCGGTCAATTTTCCCATACTTAACTTAATTAGCAATCATATTTTGGGAACATGCAGCACAAGTTCCCATACTTCTTTCACTAACCTTAGATCTGCAGGAGCTCTCACACTGTGGACACAGGTATGCATCTCTGAATATTGAAGCTTGAAATTCAAAACACCTCATTAGTGCTTTATTCTCGATTCCCGCTTGATTAGATTATTAAACTTAGAACAAGCACGTAAGCAATATTACAATTCTGAAATGACCTTGATGTCATCTGATATCATTGCATATTTGCATTTTAATTCACAGAACTTAATCTGCTCAAATAAAGGACTACAAACAAAAAATATATGTGCAGATTATTTGTCAATGAATTTGAGATCGCATCGCTTACTTCAACGACCTATATCAACATGCATTCTCTTTTATGTGTAAATTAGTTGTGTTTACCAAGGCACTAAGAACCTCACATTGTTTTGACAATCTGATAGGGAACCAACTTATGAGTTCATAAAACAACCTGTTCTTCAAGAAGCATAGGACAGCAAGAGCTGCGGACTCCTGATCTGTGTCTTGAATATTTTATCTGCGGACAATCAGCACTATAAAGGTACCATTACAGTTCCCTTCCCTGCCAAATTTTCTTGTTTGTTATAGTACATATGCAGATGCAGAACATGTCGAACTTCTGCCACCTCATCGTGCCTAAACTATATATTGGCCACCACTCTTGAAAAATAATTAGGCAGCTGTTATCTATATATCCTATATAGATAGCACCCACTAACTATTTCTCTCTTCATGCAAGGTGTCCACATCATTCTCCACTAAGTGTCCCACTAACTTTCAACTACCTTATTAATTACAAAAAATATTCATGTCATCTCTACAATATGCAATACTTTTAATCTTTAATTAACTAAAGTAAAATCATATACATACGCTATTTTTTCATCACCTATTCTTTTATAATGTGATCAAATATTCTATTGGTGTTTCTTCTTTTAGCTTATCAATTTTTACGAGATTCAATAAACAAGAAAATGTCCATATGATTTCTACTATGTGCAATACTTTTAATCTTTAATCTATTAACGTAAAGTCATATACATACTCTATTTTTGCAATACTTTTAATCTTTAATCTATTAACGGAAAGACTCATATACATACTCTATTTATTTGAGCACCTATTCTTTTATAATGTGATCAAATATTCTATTGATGTTAGTTTATCGATTTCTACCCGATCTTGATAAAAAATAACATGCAAGTAAATTCATATCAACTATATAGTCTATATAGATGACACCTACTAAAGTCATTAACTCTATTTCTCTTAACATGCAAATTATCCGCATCATATAGGATCCCATTATATCAAATGCTACATCAATGTCCACTAGGGCCATCTATTTATGTTTTCCATCGATTTTTTTGTGTGAATATTGCCATGCAATCATCTTAATTTTTCTACTTTCAAATTTTACGTTAAAATTTAAGAAATCCCGCAGCAACGCGCGGGGTATCACCTAGTTGTAATAATAGTAAGCTCCTCGTGTAATCATTGTAAGGTTACCCTGCATTTTCTTCTATGGTAAAGAAAACCCTGTAGTGTTTTAGAGAAAATCCATATCAACATAAGGTTTCCTGCGGCTCATTCATGTTTAATCTCCTATACATTGTAACATTCATCACGCTTCCTGAAAAACCTGAAGGTATCTCCAACAAATGCAATTTTTTTTTCTGCTGCTACCTTTTGAGTAAACCTTAACATTCTTTTTTAAATAAAATTTATTTTGTGCACTAACAGGATGATAGCATTGCTGCCATTTAGGATAGCATTCCTGCTTGAACGCTGTCTGGTCAAGTTATGCCTACTCCTTGGAAGATTCCATAGAAACTAACGAAGCAAGGAATCCTTTGAACGATTCGGGATATCTTCTTTTGATGGTACCTCTCTAGCAACAGAAAAAATAAGATGCTTCAATCTTTTTGATACCACCTAAACTAGCACTTTTCCCTTTAATAACTCATTTCCTGCAGGATGGGATGATCTTGCAGTACCAACCATATCTAGAAGTGAATTGCGAGCTTGAAGTGTAACCAATATTATTGCTTTTGGTGTGCCGTGGTCATGCTGGATATAGCCAGCTAGCATAACTAAAGCGTATTCATGCCTCTAGCTTCTCGGAACTCCTATATGTACCATTATTCCATATTGTACCTGCTGTTATTGTTACCTGTGGGATTCATATCGTTGCCAGCTAATGAGCTGATGAACCTTTCGTCGGTTGTCCTAAATCTTTAAACCTCCATATTAGCTCTGACATTTGCGGTTTAAAGTTCTTACTTTTCAACTTCTCATCAACAATGGTTGCCATTGAATCACGGCACTTTTCATGCAAACAATTGTGCTCTCGACCATCAATAAACGAAACAAGAGAAGAGCGCAAAAAAAAATGATACGCGAAAGGTAATCCTGCGCTAGTTCCCTCTGGCTCCACGCGTGAGACCACATATTTAATTAAGGGAAAACTGTTCTCGGGTGCGAACCCGCGCCGAGTGGTGGAGCGCCTGCCGCCGACCCGAACAGAAAAGGAAAAAGTCTGTTTACCTCCCCATCTGATTTTCCTCCTCTAAGGCTCTAACTACAAAACCGGGTATATTTACTCATTGAACTATCCAAATCGGTTCAAATATTCTCCCTGACAGGTTTTGACCCCGGTTTCATCCTTAAAAAATCATAGTAAATTATAAAAAAAATCATAAAATAAAAAAATTAATTTTGTTGGACCCCACATAAATAGATCTATACAGTGAACATATAATATAGTATACTTTAGTACAAAATTTTTGCTGCAACTTTAGATATATACTTTTTTGTAAATAATTTATAGTTATAGTTTCCGTGGTCCAATTATGATAAAATTTTTATGGTGGGCTAATCATTATATTAGATAAACCTAGACAAATCTATAACTTAGGAATACATGATCCAATGAGCATGAAATTTTTAGTACAGCTCAAGCATGTAATGATTAGCCGACCACAAAAATTTCACCATAATTAGATCAAGAAAACTGTAGTTATGAATTAATTACAGAATAGTATATATCTAAAGCTACAGTAAAAACTTTGTACTAAATTATACCATATCATATGTTCACTGCATAGATATATTTATGTGGAGTCCAACAAAATTTAATTTTCTATTTTATGATTTTTTTATAATTTAATATGATTTTTTAAAGATTCAGCCAAAATAAACATAAAAGAAAGAAGAAAAACCACTATGTAATGATTAGCCCACTATAACTCAGGCATGCGTGATCCAATAAGTATGAATTTTTTAGTACAGGCATGTAATGATTAGCCTATCATAAAAATTTCACCATAATTGGACCACGAAAACTGTAGCTATAAATTATTTACAAAAAAATATATATCTAAAGCTGCAGCAGAAACTTTGTCCTAAAATATATCATATTATATGTTCATTGTATAGATCTATTTATGTGGGGGTCCAACAAAATTGGATTTTTTATTTTATGATTTTTTGTATAATTTACTATAATTTTTTAAGGATGAAACCGAAGTCAAAACCTGTCAGGACATTTGAACCGGTTTGGATTTTCAAGGAGTAAATATACTGGTTTTGTAGTTAGAGGAGGAAAATCAGACTTGTGAAAGTTGGGGGACTAACTTTTTCCAACGGAAAACGCAGCCCACACCCTTCTTCTGTTCACGTACGAAAAACACAGCCCATAGCCCAGCCGCCACGGCCCACGGCCCACGGCCCACGGCCCACGGCCGAAACGTCCGCTCATCCACACACACCCCCGAGTCCCCGACCCCCGGCGGCTCGAACCCTAAACCCTAGCTCCCAATCCCCTCCATATAAGCGCCGCATCCACAGATATCCCTCCTTCGCCATCACCTGCAAGCGCTAGGTTTAGAACACCGCGCCTCCATCCTCCGCCCGCCAATCCAGATCTGGCGACTCGTTGCTTCTTTCGTTTTGTGCTTCGTTTTCATCTCGATTGGTTCTCCCACAACAGGTGTGATGGCTGTGACGACTCGGTAATATCCAAGCTCAACAGACCAAATCACAGGTCTCTCTCTGTACATGAGATTGATCTGTATGCCGATTACCCCGCTGAACCGAGCCATCTGATTTCTCTTTCGTTCTCGTATTTTTTTTGCCTGTTTTTTTTTTGCTCTAATATTCTCGTCTAGAGATTTCTTTTTCGTTTCCTCTGTTGGAGGAGGTTGTTGCGATGAGGATAACAAGCTCCCTCTTCTGAAAGCATTGAGGACACTCGCTGGCAGAATCGAACCAATAAACCAATTGCCACCACTGAGTAACTGCAGACCCCTCCACTTTTTTTTTTCTTTCGCTATTCCTCGATTTTGTTTTGGACAGTGAGGAAGATTTTTTTTGGAAAGCTGGATAGTGAAGATCAATTGACGCATAATCCAACACTTGATCCGAGGCCGGCTTGTGCCGTGCGAATGATGCACAATCATCTTTGCATCTGAATCCATCAGATCTTAATCGTTTTTCACTTCTATGTTGAATTGTTTCTATGGATCTTTGTCTTAGTATCAGATTATCAGATGATGAAACCTCGAAACAATCTTAGGACACCTTCTGACACAGTGCTATTACCCTGCGCAGCTGCGCTGTGAATGAGAAGGCAATTCTTATCTGATGATGCTACAATTTTTCTTTTTGATGCCCGGCTCATATTTGTCATCTGGATTTCTTCTGGTCTTTTTGCATGTTTTAAGCAGGAATCTACGCAGCCTGGTTGCATTTGGCAGGTAATCCGACAACCTTTGTTTCATGGTTTCTATGATGTTATGTTAAGCCAATGATGATTAGCAATACATCTGGAATTACCGTCAGATTTATTTGTGACGAAAATTGTCTGGCTTGCTGAGGCTGATTCAAGTGTTATAGTTCTTTTGTTTGGTATCTTTCGTATGTGATGTTAGTTGAGTCTAGTATTGTAGAGGTTCTGTTACCTAGTCCCAGGGAGGATCTCAAGACCTACCGATAGGAAGTGCCGTTTGACACTGTAAACAGCAGCTGCTTCTCTCAGCTGCAGGTGTCCGTCCTTAGGCTGTAACCTTTGTGGTTTGGTCTAAGATTGAGCTCCCATCTGCAGTTGTTTGATTCAGCTGTGGTGTGTGATTTAAATCGGGTCTCTGAGGGATTATTACGGAATTGTGTTTGAACTTATCTATCCTTTTTTTAGTTTCTGTACTGTTTTGGATGAAATTTAGGCCTGATGCCACGTCTCCGGTAGCCAAGGAGCATTGACCGGAGATGCTTTGATTAGGCCGAAACAAAGTTGTTTCAACAATTCACATGTTGATAGGAACCTGGGGACAGCTTCTCAATCTGTCCACAGAGCCGGTTTCTGTGATTACATTTACTTTGTTTTTGGTTTATTTTGTTAACTCTGTATATGGCGATGATGATAAAGCTAAGGCTTGTTTCTCAACATTCGCAGTAGCCGCCCAAGAGCTTTCGCCCTGCCAGGCTTGAGAGCTAGTGCTGTTAATTCCTTCCTTGGATGTCTGAGCCATTCTTATTTCTCTTGTAACCTTTTTTTCATTGTACAGGTGTAGTAGTGCCCTTTTGTTTCTTTGCCAGTTTCTATGCTTCAGTGCATTGCATATGATGATAAAATCAAGGCTTGTTTCTCTACATTCGCAGTTGCCGCCTAAGAGCTTTCGCTCTGCCAGGCTTGAGAGCTAGTGCTGCTAAATCCTTCCTTGGATGTCTGATGCAATGCAAAAGCAATGGCATACCATGTTTCCATGTTTGGTGTTTTCTGACAGCCGTTCTATTTTTCTTTTTATTGGACTCTATTTCTGACCTGCAATTATGGTATGCCCGATGATGATAGACACAAGGCTTGTTTCTCTACATTCGCAGTTGCCGCCTAAGAGCTTTCGCCCTGCCAGGCTTGAGAGCTGATGCTGCTAATCCTTCCTTGGATGTCTGAGGGCATATTGCATTTTATTTTGATGTTTTGTTTTCTTCTTGGTCATGTTTCACGGTTTTTAAGTCAGGATTTGTGATGTCTCCAAGCTGTGAATGTAAAGCCGGTGGGAGCTGCGTAGTTGATGCGAAATCTACCCCATAGATTCAGTTTCATATGCTTTTTATCTCAGTGGTCAATTCATAGTTTGTAATTGACAAAATATTGAGGTTGAATCAACGCTGGCCTAAAATTCTGTACTATTTAACGCTTGTGACAAATTTTTGATCTCCCATTGCCACTCTGCATCAAATTGTATCGAAGCTAACTCAGAAAGCATATGAGATAGTGAGGTTTTGCTGTGCCTGATCGTTATGAAATTGTGTTCTCAAATCTGAAATTGCCAGTTCTTGGTTTGATTTCGTCAAGCAAATTCATTGTGAGGTAAAGCCGTTCTGATGCCCCGCTTACAGATGGTTGTTCAGCGTTTGGCCCCATAACTCCCTCCGTTGCAAATTAGTCTTCTGCTTCCTCCATTCTAAATTATAGGTTGTTTGATTATCTGTCTTATTCAAATATTTTTTTGCAAAATATCATTTCAAAGTAACTTAGAAAAATTATGTTTGGATACATATTTTTGTAAAAAATTAAACGATCTAAAATTTAAAACAAGAGGGAGTGCGTTGTCTCGTCTCAATATGGAGGTAGGCGTCGGAGAGATACGCGGCCGAGGGCGAGTCAAGTTGCTTTCTTGGCGGATGTGGCCGCGCCATGCGTGTTGTGTTCCCTCGGATCGCCGCGCGCGTGATTCATACCATCCGTCGTCCTGCAAAGTGCAAACCGTCGAGAGCGTCGCGCCTCCCATGCGGCGGCGCCATCCGATCGCGCAGCGGCAGTGGGCGTCGCCATCCGGTCCCCGGGCCAACACCAACCAAATCTCGGGCCGAAAGCCGGAGCTGGAAGCACGGCTCGCACCGCCGCCCTTTCTCTTCCGCTCGACTAGTGCCGGGGCATGCGCTGCACGCAAGGCAAGGTGCAGATAGACGGGATGGCGATCGTCATTCTCTACGAGGAAATTTTCGCTTCGCCACTCCGGATGGGCGATGGCGTTCCAGTGCTGACTGTCCTTGTTCGCCCCGATCGACGCCGATGTCCTTTTTAGAGCTTGCCACTAGCATGATGCCGGTGATCATGGCCGTGCACGCCATCGTGTCGGGGCTTTTTGATTACGACCTTCGGACACGCCACATTGGTTACGACACCGTTTAGTGTTAGCAATATTAATATTGTTTTTTTACTATCTCGGTATAGGAGTTAGGTGTTGGGACTGATACGTGCTACTTCTAACGAGTACCGCGCGTACATGAATGGACAGTGTGTTGGCAACGATTAGATTAGGGATTGTAAAAAGTGTCTCTATCTCTTACAAGTTGTGTGAGATTTTGAATTTAACTCGGTCACATTTTTTATTTTTCCTAGGTCCCTATCATCCGTCGGGAGGAGATAATGGAATACCTGCATCAACTCTAAGGCTTTTTTGTTTCCAAATAAATCACCAACTTATAAGTCAAAAAGTGTAAAAAGTGACTTATTTTGCCAAACATCTCTAGCTTATAAGTCACCCCAACTTATAAGCAATATTGCTCCACCCCAACTTAAAACTTATAAGTCATCACTTTTCGTGTGGGGCCCACACCTTTTTCCGTGTGGGGCCCACGGCCAACCCTATCTTCCCCGCCCTCCTCCCCCGCGACACCCCGCGCCCCGCCTCCCTCCCGAACTGGCCGCCGCCGCCTCCATGCCGAATCCCCCGCCGCCGCGCCCATCCCTGCAGATTTCGTCATTGCCGCGGCGGCACGGCCGCACCTTGCCAGTTCGCCACCGCTGCTTGTATGGGAGCAGGAGCCGCGCGGTGCGGAGGCGGAGCAGGGGCGACTCGTGGCCGCCCGTGCAGCCGCCGCCGCCACTGCCGCAGCAGCCCGCGCCCGGAGCGGACCAGGCGGAGACGGGCCCCTCCGTGCTCTGGCTCACCGACTCGGCGGCCGCTGCCCTCCTGCGTGGGCTGCTCGTTGCCGCGCGCCGGCAGAGGGAGCAGGGCGGCACGAATCCGGCCCACCCCAGGGTGGTGCAGCTCCGGCCTCCTCCGCGCGCGGTGAGGGATGTGGAGGAGGGGCGCCATGGCCGGATGGCGCAGAGCTCCCTGGCCCAGGCCGCGGCAGCGCGCTGCTCGCCCGCCGCGGGCTGCAGCGGCGCGAAGCTCGCCCGCCAAGGTCGCGGAGGCTCAAAGCTCCTCGGCCCAGGCCGCGACGGCGCGGAGCTCGTTTGCTGAGGTCGCGGCGGCGCAGAGCTCCCCTGCCCAGGCCACGGCGGTGCGGAGCTCCCCAGTGCCGGATCCCGCCGCCAACCTGCTCGGGGTGCCGGCCTGGAGAATGGGGAGAGAGGAGAAGGGAGGAGAGAGAAGGAGGGAGGGGGAGGGCGACGGGTAAAAGAGAGTGACTTATAAGTCACTTACAACCAAACAGAGATGACTTATAAGTCACTGTTTTTAAGTCGCCTGACTTATAAATCAGGTGACTTATGGGAACCAAACAGGGCCTAAGCAGAAGATTTGCACTCGAGTCGTTGGTGATAAACAGCTACATCATGAGCTTACGCACAAAAAAAAGGAACCACACCAAGAACAGTGATCGATTTTTGAAGGATCTTAGATCCAATTCTCTTGATTTATTAGTAACTTGTTTAATATTCATAGCAATAATTATTGCTCATTGCAGGAGAGCTGTACAAAACATTAGCCAAACCCAGCTAGACACAAAAGGCTTCCACAACCTAAATAAACTCCCTAACATTAGCCAAATCCAGCTAGACACAAAAGGCTTCCACCACCTAAATAAACTCCCTAACATTAGCCAAACCCAGCTAGACACAAAAGGCTTCCACCACCTAAATAAACTCCCTATCAGGAAGCGTATACTATGGAAATCAGTCACCCTATGTAAACTTTGGAAACTCAAAACAAGACCACAAGATGACCATCCAATCGCCAGGGGTAGAGGTGGGTTGTTTTTGCACTTAAGTCCCCCCACTCATCCCATCTTAATTCCTAATTTTGCAAATAACTTCGCCCCTCCAAATCAGTCGAGCATGTAAAAATAAAAGTTAACAACATCTGAACTTGGGGATTCAAACAACAGAAAAAATCAAGCACACAAACACACAAACACAACCATCGTTCGGCCAGTGCAGACGACCCGCAGTAGCACCTATGGCTGCTAGCCAAGGACGGGAACGCGCAGCAGCGCGTGCAGTAAGGGGCGGCGGTGGCCAGCCGTCGGCAGGGATCTGGGGTGGCGCGTGCTGTTCGCGGCGGCCGGGCAGGGGCGGGAACGAACGCGTGGCGACTGATTTGGAGGGCGGGGGTTATTTGCAAAATTAGAGATTAGGATGAGATGAGTGGGGGATTTAAGTGCAAAAACAACCCACCTCTGCCCCTGACCATTGGATGGTCATACCGTGGTCTTGATTTGAGTTTCCAAAGTTTGCATAGGGTGGCTGGTTTTCATAGGATACGCTCCCATCAACTAGAGTCACTCATCTAAGAAACAAAAAAAAAGTTACCACAGGGCCGTTAAACATCCACGGGGAAAACTTACCAGGATGAACCATTTCTAGAGAAGTCTTTTAGGAAAGTGCCAATATAAGATATTTCTAGACGTTTACCTCTGTACCAAATTACCAATACCTTTTTTCCTCACCCACCTCCTTCCTCTTGCTCTTCCTTCGTCCCATACCCACATCTCCTTCCTCCTCTTTCCCCAGCAGGGCTTCCTCCTCTTTCCCCAGCAGGGCTTCCTCCTCTTTAACTTCAGGATTGGATCTCAACCTCATATGTGTCCGGCGGCTCCTACCACCAAATCCATGGTCATAGCAGTTTTGCACAAAAGTTTGGTGTCACTTGCCATCCCTATCGACTGATCTGTGGGTAACTAGCGCTTCTTTCCACCAAATATGGCACCGCCGACAATTCTTGATGTTAGATTCGCAGTCATCGTTCACTCCCTTCGCTAGATCCACAGTCATTGGTCGCTCCTGCTTGATCTCTTCCGCTTCAAGATCCGTGGTCATCGGCCGCTCCCATCGCCAGATCTAGGTAATCGGTCCCTTCCGCCATCAGATCCATGGTCATTGGTTATCCCCGCCACCAAGCTCGCGGTCATCGGTCGCCGACACCTCCAGATCTGCAACCATCAGTTGCTCCCTACTCCACCGCCAGATATGCAATCATCAGTTGCTCCCTGCTCCCAAACTCGCAGTCATTTGTGGACATCAATCACCAACAACAGTTCACAGACCGCCATCAACATATTACTGGCTAGCCTTCCATGTCCACTAAATCCGCCCATGTCAAGTAAGCCCTCACACGACATTAATCTTAATTTTCTTCTTTGGTTATTACGAAATTTGCAAAAAAATACTTTCAAAGTTATACAGGTCAAGTTTTCCTACACTTTCCCCGTTTGTATGCTTATTTTCTATAGCAACTATTATCACAGTTTCTATTATGCTGAGTGCAATAGTTCTATATTTTGCAAAACAAAAAAGAAGTACAAACACCAAATATCTAAAAGGGGCGCAGCCTCTTACCCTCACATTTCTCTATTTATGTTATATATCAATCCTTCGGCACACCCTGTTGTTTCCATACTCAGTTGTTCCTCGCCAATGCCCCTCGCCGCCAGCACTGAGCGAGATCGACCACCCTCGTGCCTAGCAAACCCAATCTCGCAGGTGGCACTCGCTGATTGGGACTTCACCCATTCGCGGGAAAGGGAGCACGAGTGTAGACTCCCCGCTCTAGGAATGGCAATGGCTTTTTTTTTTTGAAGAAATGGAATGGCAATGGCTGTGTCTCTACTTCGACAGTGATGTCGCCACAAAATGGCGGGCGCGTGACACTAAACTACACTCTGTAGTCTGTAGTCTGTACCATGCGCGCGCTCACGGGCACGATAGATGCCTAGACGCTTTCAGCGCCACCGCCAATTCCTGGAGGACGAACGCAGCCGAGCCACCTGCACAGTCTCGCCATCAAAATCTTCTCTACAATTTTGGGAAAGCATTTTCCTTGAAAAAAAAACTTTGGGAAAGCATGTCGACACTAGCCAACGGACAACAGCTACCGGATTCTTCAGGTCACGGGCTCACGGGACTCGGAGCAGGGAGTCGGATGGGAGCGCTCGGCATCGGCGACCGGCGCCAGCACGCACACCAAAACGAAAACAAGTCCTCCGAACAACGGATAAACGAGCAAGCTTTCCCTTTCATGCAATTCCAGTGCGGTCACGGAGGAGATAAGCCTGAAAGCTCCCTTTGCGAGAGATCTTCAGTGTTTACGCCGGCCGGCTCAAAGCACAGAAAGCACGCACGATCGCGGCAAAGCGGATGCCAAAAGCAGAGGCAGATCGCTCCTGAATGGGCCGGTGGTGCGCGATCTCGTGCACAGATTTTTTTTTTCTCCTCTTCCCCTCTCCCCATCCCAGCGCTATAAATTAGCCGCGGGGCATCCATTCCTCGGCAACAAAGCAGAAGCCGACTGCTTGGAGCTTTCGAGCAACACCGCAACGAGGCCAAGAAACAAAGAGGAAGCGCGCGAGAGGCCGGGAGCGGCGAGCGATGGGGAGAAGCCGTGAGCAATGGCGGGGGCGGGCGCTGGTGCTTGCTCTTGCCCTCCTCGTGTTCGCGTTCGCGTTCGCGCTCGTGCCGTGCGCGGGCGCCGTCGACGGGGAGAAGCAGGGCGGCGGCACGGCGGAGGCGGACCCCGCGACGGCGCACACAGGGCCGCCGCTGCCGCCCGGGTGGACCGGGGACTCTGGGTCCGGCCACGGGTCCAGCCCTGGCGGCGGTTCTTGGGAGTACGGCTGGGGCTGGGCAGCTGGGCCTGACGGGAAGGCTGGCGGGTTCGGGTTTGGTTATGGAGGCAGCGGCGGCGAAGGCAGCGGCGGAGGTGGAGGTGGTGGAGGCGGTGGTGGAGCAGGAAGTGGAAAGGCGTTTGGTTTCGGCATTGGCGGGTACAAAGACCACCATGGCGGCTTTGGAGGTGGTGGCGGCGGTTCTGGAGGCTACAGGGGTGGCTTCGGCGGTGGCGACGCTGGTGGCTTCGGTGGCGGCGAGGGCGGCCAGCATGGAGAAGCTGGCAACGGCGGAGGAGGATATGGCGGCCACGCTGGCGGTTTCGACGGCGGCGGCGCTGGTGGATACGGCAGCTCTGGTGCCGGAGACGGAGATGGGGCTGGATACGAGGGACCCTTCCGCGGCG
Organism: Panicum virgatum; assembly: GCF_016808335.1. Lineage (NCBI taxonomy): Eukaryota > Viridiplantae > Streptophyta > Magnoliopsida > Poales > Poaceae > Panicum > Panicum virgatum. The sequence goes on from NC_053136.1 coordinate 44,114,285, forward strand.
GAGGCTGGAGCAAGCGCGGCCACTTCCGCGGCGGAAGGTCAGCGCAGAACGACGGTGGCGGCAACAACTGAAGCCGCCCGTCCTTGTCTCCAACCACAGGAAGATAACCAGCGATGACAGAAAATATGTTTGGTCTTGCAATCGCAGAAATATGTAGCTATGTGCCATGTAGTATAGTGCCTCCTATGGTGTCCTCAACCGTGCTTCTCGTCACAACTCATATGCGTCCTTATGCAAAGAGTTGAATACGAGGTGTAAGCAATATATTATACGAGCTTCAGTTCAGTATATATATGATGCTCCTGTGGGCGATGCAACTGATGCTTACAATAAGCTAGCAGAAGGCATTACCAATTTGCTATAGTGACAACATTGTTAACAATTATTGACCGAACAGATTGGGAGCGAAAACAGAAATATTGGGCCGACTCTAACAGACAATAGAGATGCTGCAAAACTCGCATTGTTCAGTCTCTTCTCATGACGCTTTCCCAATACTACTATGATTCTTTATCAAACATCAGTAAGATTGATGAACAGATGGCACATAACTGGATCCTTGCAGCACACTGCTGAGGTTCCAAAATCAAAAGTAAGCTTAGGACCAGCTAATGATTAATGCACTTATCTCAGATTACAATGTACATTGGTTTAAATTCAGGAACTTCAGACTTTGCATCTAGGAGCAATTTAATCAAGCTAACCCAATGTTCAAGAAACACCCAAGATGCTAATCAAGATTCCATCCAAGATGGCCAAGGTAGCAATAGACAGAATTCCCTTTTCCACAAGACTGTGCCCATAAAGGTATAAACAGACATTCCTGGAAGCTTGCTTACAAGAAGCGTCCAGACTCCAAAGGACAATAGCTAGTTTGAATTGATTCTTGATTCAAGGTACTAGCTCGTGCAGTACTAGATAAAACTTCAAGCAGAGTACCATGTTGGATTCTAGGTTCTGATACGATATTCATTAGATAGAAGCTGAACATGGCATCATGAGTGCTTTTCAGATCCAGTAGACACTCCACACTAAGCAACATATAATTTGAGCAAAAGAAAGTAATGATCAAAGACGACCATCACGGATAGATCATAGGACGCACAATGATAATCTTTGATTATTACTGGTAGTGGGTCAATATGACCCCCTTGATTTCCTTTGATTTAATACTAGACATATAAAATGTAATTAACCAATGTGGAAGCATTACACAGATGGGCAGTAAATAAGTTACTTGTATCACATGGATTGAGGTTAGCAAAAACAGTAAATCTGCATGATACCAGTTATTCCGATGCTTAAAGAAAGAACTGTTTGCAAACTAAAATAGTAAAATTACAAGACAAGTAACATGCAGAAAACAGTCTCCATCTAAACAAAATAAGGTCCAGGACATTAATTAGATAGACAAAAAAGTTTCCAAGGGGCTAAATTTAATACAACCGTCCAGTGTGTCGGTACCCTGTAATCCAGACTGACTCAAGCTCTCGCAACCTTCTCACTCTCGTGGGAAGGCAATACAACACACAGTGGACGTAGGGTATTACGCTCCGGCGGCCCGAACCACTCTAAATCCTGCTGTGTTCCTCGTGTTCTTGAGTGAGACCGATCTAAGACTAGCTACCCCCTGAGTATACACCCTCTGGGCTAGGGCGAGTGCCTTCCGCCACCCGGCTGTGGTTTGCAGCACCACGACACAGTGCATTCAGTAGATCGACAAAAACATGGTTTCATCTTGATGTTGCCATCAGAATCATAAACCTTGTCTATTTCATAATTGTAATCATATGATAGCTCTTTAAGGGGAGGAATATCCTCATAAGCAAAAAACATGATATGAGGCATACTTATGTTGTCATGATCATGGAGGACATTCTGTGGGTAAATGTTGGGGGTGCAACTATGGTTGATGAACCTTGCGAAATTGCCCTGATTCAGTGCATCAACAGCAAAACCATTTTCATCATCTTCACTAGGGCCATTCTGAAGGGAGGGAATAGTCTTGATCTGGGCCTTCCAACGAGGTACATCATGATAGTTCTTTCCAATAGAAAAAAGATATTCATCATTCTTCCTTTTTTGTGCCTCTTCATCCTTCAGTAGCTCTCCTATGTATTCACATACAAAACTTCCATATGGTATGAAGTCAAGAGTTCTTACTCCCCACCCCATTGAGTTGGTTTTGAAGACCTGGAGACGAAACTTCATTCCATGCTGGCTAACTCTATTGCGACAAGTAGGAGGGCACTTGCACGACGGCCCACACTCATAAATAAGAGGCTTTTCTTCTATATTTTCACCAATATCATTGTAAGGGAACTCCCCTCCATTTTTCACTAGGCATGCACATTTTTGAGAGACTGAACATCCACCAACACAATCACAACCTAATGGAGGATCTGGCCTACAGTTTAGGGGATACTGTATTTGTGAAATGTAGCGAAATGCCATCAGGTACTCGTTTGATATAGAGTTAATAGCAGAAATAGGAACCATCTCAAGACCTCCGGATATGTCTACAGTGAATGTGCCATCAAATGCTTCTGGCTTTTTAGTTTTCAGAACTTGTACGTCGATTTGTTTCTGCCTTGTCATTCTTCTTAGATGAAAGGTATTGACATACTGACTTCCTGCTGTTTTTTCTCTCTGGAATTTCTCAACCAAGTATAAACCACCATATACATAAGTAGTAAGCTGTTTAGGTTGGCAGTCATCACCTAACTCAGTTACTAATGCATGAATAACACGGACAGGTGTATCAGTGTCCATACTCTCCTGTAGTGCCATGTCAGCACCTTCTAGCTTCTGATCACACGTGGCAGCCGCTGATCCAACATGTAAGAGGAAATCCAAACTATCAAAGGCAGAAGGTTGTGCATAAGACACGACGCTGACAGCTAGACACATCCCGTCTTTCTTTTTGATGTGATCAACTAGCAACGATTGTGCACGGTGTATACCAACAACGGAAAGTTCCATGACAGAATTGAACACATCACCAATACGAACTCCTGGAATGCTTCCATCATACCTCATGTCATCATTATCAGCAGAGAACCTCTCTCTGAAAATATCGAAAGCAGCAATATCAGGCCTCACACCATGCCATTTTCCCCTACACTTGAACTTTTCTTCCTCCAGGAGCTTCTTGTAAATTATCCGAAACTCCCGCAACTTAGTCAACACATTTTCTCTGACCGAGGAAATTCTGTGATCATCCTTGTCAACTTTCCTCTTCTTCGGTGCTGGACCAGATCCTTTCTGAACTTCCAAAGAACGCTGTTCACCAGAAGCCGAACCACCTTTGAGATGAGGGCGATTGCTTGCCATGACAGGAGCATCCTTGCTCGATCCAGCTCTGACCATGAATGCTGGCTCTTCAGTTTCTCCTGATCTATTACCTGATAACGAATCTTGTGCCCATTTGGGCTTGTACCCAGCCTGGAACCTCCATGGGGCCACTTCCTTGCGCCCCTTTCTCAAACCTGGTACACCAGTCCTGAAATCCTCCAAATTGCAATCTTTCCCCGCAAAATTGCTCTCAGCATCGTCACTAGTCTTGGAACCCTCCAAATTGCAATCTTTCCCCACGAAATTGCTCTCCTCAGCATCGGCATTGCAGTTTAAACCAGGCAGGTTGCTTGGTTTGGCCCCATGTGGCTCTGCGGTGATTCGATTGTTCTCCAGACCCTCATGAATTTCGCAATCTTCGGGCAGCGAACCTCCCTCTTTGGCGTTCTCAAGACCCTCATGAATTTCGCAATCTTTGGGCAGCGGATCTCCCTCTTTGGTAGGTGAATCACCCTCTTTGGCAACAAAATCGCCGTCGACGCCATCGAAGCCGCAATCCCCTCCGACCCCGCCGCCTCCTTTGGGGACCTCATTATCCCCGCCGCATGCGGGGACCTCCAACTCCCCATCCACACCACCTCCGCGGCCCAGCGAGTCGGAGAGCCCGCCCCCCGCCGCCGTGCCGCAGCTCATCCGGAGCGTCTCCGAGCCGCAGCGATCCCCATCGAAGACAGCGCCCGGGTTCGCCTCCCGCCGCACGAAGGCGCTCTGGAAGCGCCACGGCGCGAGCGCCTTGTGCCTCCGGGCGCCGCACGCCATAGGCGACACCCGCGCGCCCCCGCCCTCCATCCCGGTGGGCGCCTCACGCCGTCAGACCCAGCAAGCGGCCCGCGGTTCCTGCATGCGCTAACCGTCAGACAGCAAAACTTAGGTAGTGGGGGAGTGGGCAACGGGGGAGAGGCGGAGAGGGCCGTTCGGCGAGCGGTGCCGGCGGCGGCGGCATACCTGGCGGGGCGCCGCGGGGGGACGAGGGATCGGCGCTTCGGAGCTCATGGCAATGGCATGGGGGTTCGGTGCGGTGCGGTGAGGCCACGGAATTTGGAGGTTTCGGAACTCGCGGGTGGCGCGGCAGCGGCTGTGCGACTGACTGGGCGAGTGCGACTGCGCCGTCGTGCCTGGTCGGCGAAGAAGATTCCCCACCTTCCTATTAACCGGGGGAGCGAACAAATCTATCCGCAGGATCGCAGATGGACGGTGGTGGTGGACTGGGGGGACGTGTTGGCCAGACCTGAGTGGGCCTGACGAGCATTTTGAACTGGGCCTAAGCAATGGTCGAGTGCTAGAAAGGCCCTTTTCATGTTGGGCCAAGACCAATCGTGGTCTAGTCCTTTTGCATCTGAAATGTAGCATTTCTCAAAAAAAAAACTGAAATGTAGCAGGAAATGAACTTGTCTGGTCAATTTTTCAGATTGCCTTGCCATAAAAAGGACTTTCAAATTTGAAACAAACTACTTTTAGCGCCCGGGCGAGGAGCCAAGTGCCCAAGAAGGTAAGGGTCACACGACTACAAGATTAGGCCTGCTAAATAAGATGTTTTAATCCCGCAGCGAAAGCAAGCAAGCTGGTGAGGATAAAACTACTTTTAAGACAATTACTAGAAAGACTGGCGCGGTGTTGCCGCGCCATAACCTGTAGCCCAGTGATTGGTACGAAGGCTGGGAATGTTTTTTGCGAAATTTTAGACTATGGATTAATTTATAGAAACTTTAGTATATTATTACTTAGTTAGAATGTAGGGGCCGCGGGTTGATCATCATGATTTTGGGAGCTTTTTTTGCAAAGTTTTGGGTGTGAGTACATTTTTATGAAGTTTAGGGCTTTATTTTTGTAAAAGTCTATGGAGCATGGGTTAATTGCTGTAGAGCTTGGATTTGTAAAAAATGAATGGATCATGGGTTGGTTGTCATAAAGTTACCTGAGAGGTAGTTCGATCGAGAGAGTTCGCATAAAATTGCTGAAGAGGTGGCTTGAATAAATGGTATTTATGAATTAACTGAGTGTGGGCTGGACTATATATTAATTTTGATAAAGTTCAAGGAGTTTTTTATAAAATTAAATGTAGGCTGAAATTAACTGAGTGTGGGCTGGACTATATAAACTAGTCAGGTTGGGCGCGCTACGCACGCATATAAAAAAATATTGATCTAAAATATTAATGGAAATATATTATTAGCTACTATGTTTGAAACAACATCGTATCGATGTATTGAGTTAAATCTAAAAATTACAGTAAACGGTATAGTAGTTTAGAGTCTGAGAGCGCGCCAATCTCAAGCATTTTAGTATAGAGGTACAGACAATTTTTCCTTAGGAATTCGTTTTTTTTTTGTCAGTAGGTATAGTTTGATTACTTTAGTAGGAAAAAAAATTAGAAATGAATGAACAGTTCAAGTATATTTTGTGAGTTTATGGAGGGAAACCCAAAGCCAAAAAGTAGTAGAACTACCACGTGTGAATGTAGTATACAAAGTTTAGTTATTATTTTTATATGTAGGAAGTAGTTAAATATATTTTGTATCGTCAAATAATGGAAGAAAAATAATTTTTTTAAGATAAAAAGGCTCACTTAATAGAACCGAGGGCCCCACATGGGCCCCACCCGAATAGCGTGTGGGTCCCGCTGAATAGCGCGTGGGTCCCACATGGGTCCCACCTAAATAGTATGTGTGACCCGCATAAACAGTGCATGTGTCCCACGTGGGGCCACGATTCACGAAAACACTCCCATGATTTGTCCTTTATTTGATTTACTTTTTGTCAGATTCAGATATTAACTAGTCAGGTTGGGCGCGCTACGCGCGCCTATACAAAAAAAATATTGATCTAAAATACTAATGGAAATATATTATTCGCTACTATGTTTGAAACAACATCGTATCGATGTATTGAGTTAAATCTAAAAATTACAGTAAACGGCATAGTAGTTTAGAGTATGAGAGCGCGCCAATCTCAAGCATTTTAGTATAGAGGTACAGACAATTTTTTCTTAGGAATTCGTTTTTTTTGTCAGTAGGTATAATTTGATTACTTTAGTAGGAAAAAAAAGATTAGAAATGAATGAACAGTTCAAGTATATTTTGTGAGTTTACGGAGGGAAACCCAAAGCCAAAAAGTAGTAGAACTACCACGTGTGAATGTAGTATACAAAGTTTAGTTATTATTTTTATATGTAGGAAGTAGTTAAATATATTTTGTATTGTCAAATAATGGAAGAAAAATAATTTTTTAAGATAAAAAGGCTCACTTAATAGAACCGTGGGCCCCACGTGGGCCCCGCCTGAATAGCGCGTGGATCCCACGTGGGTCCCGCTGAATAGCGCGTGGGTCCCACGTGGGTCCCACCTGAATAGTATGTGTGACCCGCATAAACAGTGCGTGGGTCCCACGTGGGGCCACGATTCACGGAAACACTCCGATTCTTGGAGCTTTAGTATAGTATATTAATTTGAAACAACATCGTATCGATGTATTGAGTTAAATCTAAAAATTACAGTAAACGGCATAGTAGTTTAGAGTCTGAGAGCGCGCCAATCTCAAGCATTTTAGTATAGAGGTACAGACAATTTTTCCTTAGGAATTCGTTTTTTTGTCAGTAGGTATAGTTTGATTACTTTAGTTGGAAAAAAAAGATTAGAAATGAATGAACAGTTCAAGTATATATTGTGAGTTTACGGAGGGAAACCCAAAGCCAAAAAGTAGTAGAACTACCACGTGTGAATGTAGTATACAAAGTTTAGTTATTATTTTTATATGTAGGAAGTAGTTAAATATATTTTGTATTGTCAAATAATGGAAGAAAAATAATTTTTTAAGATAAAAAGGCTCACTTAATAGAACCGTGGGCCCCACGTGGGCCCCGCCTGAATAGCACGTGGGTCCCACGTGGGTCCCGCTGAATAGCGCGTGGGTCCCACGTGGGTCCCACCTGAATAGTATGTGTGACCCGCATAAACAGTGCGTGGGTCCCACGTGGGACCACGATTCACGGAAACACTCCGATTCTTGGAGCTTTAGTATAGTATATTAATTTGAAACAACATCGTATCGATGTATTGCGTTAAATCTAAAAATTACAGTAAACGGCATAGTAGTTTAGAGTCTGAGAGCGCGCCAATCTCAAGCATTTTAGTATGGGGAAATTCCCTGCAAGGCCCTCAAACAAATCACGCTTCCTTCTATGGCCCTGCAAACTTGCAACTTCCTTATTTGACCCTGATTTCATTTTCCTTCCCTTCCATGGCCCTGCCGTTACATCTGCAGTTAACTCCCAGTTAAAGTGACTGTGAAAAGACAATAGTACCCCTGGCGCACAAACAACAGATATTGAGATCTCATGGAGAACAGATATTGGAGATGTACAGCACGATATTATACAGCAAATTCTTCACATTTTTAACACACTAGATTCACATACAATATAATAGATTCACATAATAATGTAAATCACACCGGCGGGGGAGAAGCGCGGTAGCTTCAGAGGGAGTTAGGGGTATTTTTGTCTTTTCACAGCCACTTAACTGAGATTTAATTAGAGATCTCACGGCAGGGCCATATAAGGGATGCAAGATAAAAATAGGGCTAAAGAAGGGAGTTTGAACTTTCCAGGGCCATAGAAGGAAGTGTCATTTGTCTCAGGGCCTTAGAGGGAATTTTCTCTTTTACTATAGAGGTACAGACAATTTTTCCTTAGGAATTCGTTTTTTTTTTTGTCAGTAGGTATAGTTTGATTACTTTAGTAGGAAAAAAAAGATTAGAAATGAATGAACAGTTCAAGTATATATTGTGAGTTTACGGAGGGAAACCCAAAGCCAAAAAGTAGTAGAACTACCACGTGTGAATGTAGTATACAAAGTTTAGTTATTATTTTTATATGTAGGAAGTAGTTAAATATATTTTGTATTGTCAAATAATGGAAGAAAAATAATTTTATAAGATAAAAAGGCTCACTTAATAGAACCGTGGGCCCCACGTGGGCCCCGCCTGAATAGCGCGTGGGTCCCACGTGGGTCCCGCTGAATAGCGCGTGGGTCCCACGTGGGTCCCGCTGAATAGTATGTGTGACCCGCATAAACAGTGCGTGGGTCCCACGTGGGGCCACGATTCACGGAAACACTCCGATTCTTGGAGCTTTAGTATAGTATATTAATTAATTTGAAACAACATCGTATCGATGTATTGAGTTAAATCTAAAAATTACAGTAAACGGCATAGTAGTTTAGAGTCTGAGAGCGCGCCAATCTCAAGCATTTTAGTATAGAGGTATAGACAATTTTTCCTTAGGAATTCGTTTTTTTGTCAGTAGGTATAGTTTGATTACTTTAGTTGGAAAAAAAGATTAGAAATGAATGAACAGTTCAAGTATATTTTGTGAGTTTACGGAGGGAAACCCAAAGCCAAAAAGTAGTAGAACTACCACGTGTGAATGTAGTATACAAAGTTTAGTTATTATTTTTATATGTAGGAAGTAGTTAAATATATTTTGTATTGTCAAATAATGGAAGAAAAATAATTTTTTTAAGATAAAAAGGCTCACTTAATAGAACCGTGGGCCCCACGTGGGCCCCGCCTGAATAGCGCGTGGGTCCCACGTGGGTCCCACCTGAATAGTATGTGTGACCCGCATAAACAGTGCGTGGGTCCCACGTGGGACCACGATTCACGGAAACACTCCGATTCTTGGAGCTTTAGTATAGTATATTAATTAATATATTAATTTGAAACAACATCGTATCGATGTATTGAGTTAAATCTAAAAATTACAGTAAACGGCATAGTAGTTTAGAGTCTGAGAGCGCGCCAATCTCAAGCTTTTTAGTATAGAGGTACAGACAATTTTTCCTTAGGAATTCGTTTTTTTTGTCAGTAGGTATAGTTTGATTACTTTAGTAGGAAAAAAAAGATTAGAAATGAATGAACAGTTCAAGTATATATTGTGAGTTTACGGAGGGAAACCCAAAGCCAAAAAGTAGTAGAACTACCACGTGTGAATGTAGTATACAAAGTTTAGTTATTATTTTTATATGTAGGAAGTAGTTAAATATATTTTGTATTGTCAAATAATGGAAGAAAAATAATTTTTTCAAGATAAAAAGGCTCACTTAATAGAACCGTGGGCCCCACGTGGGCCCCGCCTGAATAGCGCGTGGGTCCCACGTGGGTCCCACCTGAATAGTATGTGTGACCCGCATAAACAGTGCGTGGGTCCCACGTGGGGCCACGATTCACGGAAACACTCCGATTCTTGGAGCTTTAGTATAGTATATTAATTAATTTGAAACAACATCGTATCGATGTATTGAGTTAAATCTAAAAATTACAGTAAACGGCATAGTAGTTTAGAGTCTGAGAGCGCGCCAATCTCAAGCATTTTAGTATAGAGGTACAGACAATTTTTCCTTAGGAATTCGTTTTTTTTGTCAGTAGGTATAGTTTGATTACTTTAGTAGGAAACAAAAGATTAGAAATGAATGAACAGTTCAAGTATATTTTGTGAGTTTACGGAGGGAAACCCAAAGCCAAAAAGTAGTAGAACTACCACGTGTGAATGTAGTATACAAAGTTTAGTTATTATTTTTATATGTAGGAAGTAGTTAAATATATTTTATATTATCAAATAATGGAAGAAAAATAATTTTTTTAAGATAAAAAGGCTCACTTAATAGAACCGTGGGCCCCGCTTGAATAGCGCGTCGGTCCCACGTGGGTCCCGCTGAATAGCGCGTGGGTCCCACGTGGGTCCCACTGAATAGTATGTGTGACCCGCATAAACAGTGCGTGGGTCCCACGTGGGGCCACGATTCACGGAAACACTCCGATTCTTGGAGCTTTAGTATAGTATATTAATTAATTTGAAACAACATCGTATCGATGTATTGAGTTAAATCTAAAAATTACAGTAAACGGCATAGTAGTTTAGAGTCTGAGAGCGCGCCAATCTCAAGCATTTTAGTATAGAGGTACAGACAATTTTTCCTTAGGAATTCGTTTTTTTGTCAGTAGGTATAGTTTGATTACTTTAGTTGGAAAAAAAAGATTAGAAATGAATGAACAGTTCAAGTATATTTTGTGAGTTTACGGAGGGAAACCCAAAGCCAAAAAGTAGTAGAACTACCACGTGTGAATGTAGTATACAAAGTTTAGTTATTATTTTTATATGTAGGAAGTAGTTAAATATATTTTGTATTGTCAAATAATGGAAGAAAAATATTATTTTTAAGATAAAAAGGCTCACTTAATAGAACCGTGGGCCCCACGTGGGCCCCGCCTGAATAGCACGTGGATCCCACGTGGGTCCCGCTGAATAGCGCGTGGGTCCCACGTGGGTCCCACCTGAATAGTATGTGTGACCCGCATAAACAGTGCGTGGGTCCCACGTGGGACCACGATTCACGGAAACACTCCGATTCTTGGAGCTTTAGTATAGTATATTAATTAATTTGAAACAACATCGTATCGATGTATTGAGTTAAATCTAAAAATTACAGTAAACAGCATAGTAGTTTAGAGTCTGAGAGCGCGCCAATCTCAAGCATTTTAGTATAGAGGTACGGACAATTTTTCCTTAGGAATTCGTTTTTTTTGTCAGTAGGTATAGTTTGATTACTTTAGTAGGAAAAAAAGATTAGAAATGAATGAACAGTTCTAAGTATATATTGTGAGTTTACGGAGGGAAACCCAAAGCCAAAAAGTAGTAGAACTACCACGTGTGAATGTAGTATACAAAGTTTAGTTATTATTTTTATATGTAGGAAGTAGTTAAATATATTTTGTATTGTCAAATAATGGAAGAAAAATAATTTTTTAAGATAAAAAGGCTCACTTAATAGAACCGTGGGCCCCACGTGGGCCCCGCCTGAATAGCGCGTGGGTCCCACGTGGGTCCCGCTGAATAGCGCGTGGGTCCCACGTGGGTCCCACCTGAATAGTATGTGTGACCCGCATAAACAGTGCGTGGGTCCCACGTGGGGCCACGATTGACGGAAACACTCCGATTCTTGGAGCTTTAGTATAGTATATTAAATTAATTAATTTGAAACAACATCGTATCGATGTATTGAGTTAAATCTAAAAATTACAGGAAACAGCATAGTAGTTTAGAGTCTGAGAGCGCGCCAATCTCAAGCATTTTAGTATAGAGGTACAGACAATTTTTCCTTAGGAATTCGTTTTTTTGTCAGTAGGTATAGTTTGATTAGTTTAGTAGGAAAAAAGATTAGAAATGAATGAACAGTTCAAGTATATATTGTGAGTTTACGGAGGGAAACCCAAAGCCAAAAAGTAGTAGAACTATCACGTGTGAATGTAGTATACAAAGTTTAGTTATTATTTTTATATGTAGGAAGTAGTTAAATATATTTTATATTGTCAAATAATGAAAGAAAAATAATTTTTTTAAGATAAAAAGGCTCACTTAATAGAACCGTGGGCCCCACGTGTGAGTTTACGGAGGGAAACCCAAAGCCAAAAAGTAGTAGAACTACCACGTGTGAATGTAGTATACAAAGTTTAGTTATTATTTTTATATGTAGGAAGTAGTTAAATATATTTTGTATTGTCAAATAATGGAAGAAAAATAATTTTTTAAGATAAAAAGGCTCACTTAATAGAACCGTGGGCCCCACGTGGGCCCCGCCTGAATAGCGCGTGGGTCCCACGTGGGTCCCGCTGAATAGCGCGTGGGTCCCACGTGGGTCCCACCTGAATAGTATGTGTGACCCGCATAAACAGTGCGTGGGTCCCACGTGGGGCCACGATTCACGGAAACACTCCGATTCTTGGAGCTTTAGTATAGTATATTAATGAGTTGAGTATAATTGACAATAAAGTTACTATGTTTTTTTTTTCCAAAGGTAGGGATTATCTAGTATATTCTATTATGGGTAGTGTTATAGCCCATTATGCAGTGTGTAAATGTGTAAGGCGATTTAACCCGTCAACGATATACATTAAGCGGGTTGGTTTTGCAGAAGTCTTGGGGTGTTTTCTGTGGATTTGTTGTTCGTGGAGTGCAAATTGATTTCACCAAACCTCATAGGGTTTTATGTGGAGCGACGTAGATAGAGTGCGAGTTGATTTTATCAGATTTCAGAGGGTTTTTTTTAAAAAAAACTGTAGTATGCCCCACATATAATTGGTTCCGTGGGCTCCACATACGGTGGGACCCACTTGTGGGTCCACAGTAGGCCCAGTTGTGGGTCCCGTGGGTCCACAGTGGGGCCCACTTGTGGGACCCATATTGTTGGGTCCTACGGGGCCCATGGTGGGGCCCATATGTGGGACCCATATGTTGGATCAATCCGAGCTATTCACGCGCGATCCGACGGCCGAGATATTTCAGCCTACGTGGCGCAATGTGGGGGTAGAAATCCCCCCTTCTAGGTCTTTTAAAGATTATGCGAGTATGATTTTATGTTACCAAGCTTAATATTTTAAAAGTTATTAATGGCTGGAGTTTCAAAGGTTGACCGAATAATTTTTGTCAAGTTGTCAACATCTGGCGAAACTTATTGCAACTCAATTGGTCGGATTTAATATCGTACGGTGTAACCTCTCGCCACTCGGGTTAGGAGTTCCAACTCAATTTTATTGTTTTCTATTTCCTGATAATTATGCTTTCAGTTGATAGGAGGCCATATGCTTGGCTAATTGTTGCAGTTTTCGTTAATCGAGATCTGGTAGCTCGGTCTCTCTCTTCAAGACATTCAGATATAGGATGTGCATTGGTTGTATATATGTTTAACGTTTTGTAGGGAAAAAATAGAGAAATTATGATCGGAGCACATAACGCGAGCATCCAACAGGCTCTGTAAAAGAAATTGGACAGATAAAAGTAGCCAAACTAAGGTAAAAGCCAAATCCAACATTCTCTCTATTTTCCAATCCTCGCTATCTCGCTAGGTATCCTCAGCACCCAGCTAGCCATCTTTGCGGAGCCCCGACGCCAGGGGCGTAGCAGGGGGGCAAGGGCCTGGCCCCCTATGATTCCCAATTTTGTATTATAAATTTGAAATTCAATTAATTTTTTATATAAATTAATATAATTGGCCTCCTTAATAGTGAAAAAAATAAATTTCTGACTCCGCTCCTACCCGACGCCTCGCCATCTCCTCCTCCCGTGCGGTTTGCACCCTCCCCCTCGCTCCTTTCCCGCTCGTCGAGATCCACCTGCGGCCATCCTCCGCCCCGCCGGCGCCCCCGCCTGGGAGCCTTGGGTGCAACTTGAGTGCCAGCGCGAGCGCAGTGGCCCCAGCGCGTCCAATAGCCTTGGCTACCACTTCGATCTCCTCCTCCCCGACGTGGACCACGTCGTCCCCTCGCTGAGTCCTCCATCCCCTCGTCCAAGGGCGGCAAGTTCGCCATTGACCTCACCACCGCCCAACCCCTCTGCCGGGACAGCATGCCAGGGTGCAGCCTGAGGAGCAGCGGCAACTTCATCAACTGGCCTTTGGGGAACTACAGCGGGTTCGTCATGTCGTCCGCAGTCCAAGGCGGGCCGGTGCAACAAGCCTACGGTGGAGGTCGCGTGGCGCACATCGGGTGCGGCGAGGATGCGGCGGCGGACGTGGACATGAGCCGCGGAAGGTGAGGTAGAAGATGAGCTGCTGCTCCTGCCGCGCATAGAGAACGAGCACACATGGATGGAAAGTGAGATTTGGCTAGTCTGTTGAAGTACACCTAAATATATAGAGAGAATCTTTGCTAAATAGATAGCTAAATAAAAATATGAAGAGTAAAATTTGGCTAATATTTTTGAGATGCTCCTTTTTTATCGGACGTGCAGTGTCTCTGTACCAAAGATTTGGATGCTCGCACGTAATTATTGCCATACGATCAGATCTTTTGGTGTGAGCCCTACTGCCCTCTTTGCTTACAATTAATACTCCGGCGGTCCGGCCCTCACCTTTCAAGTAGTGGTTGGCGCATCGCTGCATCCAACGGAGACACGGCAAAACGCCAGTGGCACGTCGTAGTGGGTCTCTACACGCCGTAGGCCCACCTCACTGCTTGTTTAAAGTTACCTTTGCCATCAGACTAGCTACGCACAAGATTCAGAAGTCACCACCACTATATATACAAAATCTACTACTGGTACAGTTAATCAAGACTGTATGCCGTGCTTGATTCACCTACACCACCACCACCACCACTAAACAAAAATGGAGGAAGAGTGCACATCCAGAACATAGCTGCCACGCCACCTACTACCGGTCGATCGATCGGTTTTCATGCGGCGAGCTGCTGCTGGGCGCTGCATCCGGCGCCGGCGTCGTCGTCGGAGAGGCAGCAGTGCTGCAGCCTCAGCGGCGGCGGGGGAGCCTCCGCGCACAGCAGCTCGGACTGCAGCACGGCGCAGTAGTCGGCGAACGTCTCCGGCGCCACGTTCAGGTCGAAGCCGACGCTGAACAGGAAGTCCACCTCCAGGTAGTTCATCTCCACCAGGCTGATGCCCCCGACCTTGGCGAAGTAGGCGTTGTTGTAGCATCTGCACAGATGCAGACCGAGTCACACGTCAACTCTGACTCTCTCTCTTTCAGTCTGCAACTGTTACTTCTCATCAGCCTAACTTTTACAGAGAAATGCTGCATCGACCACAGATGCAGATTGAGTTTTGGCCAATGATTGACGGCACAATCACAGTAACAGCGTCAGACATAATAATCATGCAACCGAACAAAGCACGACCAAAATTTAACCAAACCGGCACCGAACCGTATAGTATCTTTTAAGAAAGAATGGCAAGTTGCCCAGTAAGCAAAGACTAAACATGAGGAAGTGAGCTAGCGGCAAACATCAGCAGCAGATGGCCATGGCAAGTTGGCAGTCCCAATCCCCTACAACTGGCGCCGGATTAAATTCCAAGCTGCAGAAAAAAGCAAGGCCATGGGGGCAATTCTTGTTTACATCTTCGGGTCCACGCGGTGGATGTGTGTGGTTGGATGGATGGACGCAAAGCAACTGTGGAACCACCGGCACCGGGGGCCGGGGTCGCTTTGCTGGACAGGCATAACTTTGTCGTCCGTGGACGACGGCCTTGTTTGCAAGGGCGACAAGCGCCTGGATCGCCCAATGCATGGCCTAGTTCCACTGCTTAATTAAACTGTAGATGTGAGAGAGCCTACTCCTCTACTTTTTTCTTGTCTTGGTGATCATTGCTTCATTAGCACTGTAGTGTAGGTGTACGGCAATGATTGCCGGGAGTTTTGAATTAATGCTTGTTTTGCACATTTTTTTTGTTTTGTGGTACACTCAAGGAAAAAGTCTTGTATAGGTGTTATTAGAGCACCGACACCTTGACACTTGATGGTGTTATTACGAAGCAACTTTTTTTTTTGAATCCTATGAGAAGTAAACTCATTGGACAGTTACACGCAAAAAAAAAAAGTGAGAGAAAGACGCAATTCTGCTAGGGGTGGAAAATGGAAATGATGCTTGAGTTACTTGGACGGCACTCCCAAACTATTCTTGGCTACCAGAATTGTGAACTTGGGAAGCTTGGAAGAGATGGGGACAGCAGAAGATGCCTATTATGTTGATGAGTAATAAAGCACTTTGTCACACAGCCACTCTTTGCATAAGAATCCAAAGCGTTTGAATTTTCTATGGTAATTCTGAACCCCAGAAGAAGAGAAATTCAGGTGGCCCAATTGATTTCTTCCAAGCATTTCAGCATCAAGGTGTTTAGATACAGCTATTCTTTGGCTCTTCGCAACACATGGAAAAAATCAGAATCAAGAACGTCCGAACAAACCAAGAACAGAGTGAACTAACCGCGCCTAGTTAATTGACTCATGCGTTCCTAATTGTAGTCCGAGACCAACAAAAAAAACTACTCAAGAAGATGGTCATGCGCAAGTACGCCACAAATAATCCAGCTATGTTTTTGGTTAGCTTGATCAGGATACGAAAGGCATGGAGAGAGCGACTCACATGTCGTCCATGAACTTGACGGCGGCGAGCACGGCGGTGATGAGGAGGCGGTGCACGCTGTACGAGTCGACGGCGAGGGCCAGGCGCCGGCGGCTGCGCAGGAGGCGGTCGAGGTAGACGTAGGCGACGACGTAGCACGCGGGGCTGCACCCGGCGAACCGCGCGATGCGCGCCATGTACGCGCGCACCGAGATGCCCGGCTTGGTCGTCGCCCGGAACGCCGACGCCGCCGGCGCCGCCACGGCCGAGAGCTCCGCGGCCGCCGCGGCGTCGTTGCGCTCCGCGACGCGCTCCAGGATGCCGGCGAGGGCCGCCACCACGCGGGGCATCTCCTCGGCGCCACCGCTCTCCACCAGCTCCTCGCACTCGGCCATGGCGCGCGCCCCCGGCTCCCCTGGCCTCTGGGTGTGGTGTGCACGTGTTGAGCTCCGGGGCTGGTGGAGAGCAGGTGGGGGAATTCTTCAGATCCTATCTTTATAGAGCGTAGACGAGAACAGTTTAATTTCGTTTTCGCCGATTTTTCTTTGTGCTGGTTTTGGGGTGTTTTAACCTAAAAATCATTTAGTTCGGCATCTTGGGTAAGAAAGTTAGGCTAGCTAGCAGCGGTAGGTTAGAAGTTGGGTTAAGTCAACGGGATTGTATTACTCGTAGTGCTTCCTGCTTCTGAATCTCTCGTGTACGTAATTGTTAGGAATACACTCCAATTTCCCTTTCCATCGAGCGCACACTAGAAGGACAACAAACAAGACGCGTGGATGTATGGTAGAGTTAGTTATCTTTAAACTAGCGAAGGTGCACCCTTCGAAGGCAGAAAAAGGTAAACGAGCCAAATCAACCCCCTAATTGAAAATTCTCAAATAAAGTCTGACTTTACAAGTGAGACAAGACAAAATGCAGATACACTGTGTCATGCATCTTACTATTACTGATTGGAGGCTTATTTTGAAGTCTCCAGGTGAAGCCACTTAAAATCCTAAGTGGATAGTCTAAAAAAATAAGAAAATCCTACAAATTCTCACAAAAATCTGAAACATCCGGCCATCAATTTGGCAACTCTAATCATAATAGCGATTGGATCTGTTATCTTTTTCTAATAAATTACCCACCTTTGCTATTATAAAAATAGACTAAAATAACTCACTAAACATGTATCTAGATTACCCAAATAATCTAAAGTAACCCCCTACTTCATATAAATTACCCACTTATGCCATTATAAAATAATATCAAATAATCCCCTAAGTTATATATATATATATATATTATCCAATGATAACATATTAAAAAGTTAAAATAAACTCAAAATATGAATCAAAATTATATTATTATAATAAAATCTTAAAGCGCATCAATATAAAATTCTAAATTACTATTTCTGTCATTATTAATATATTATTTATATAAAAATACTAACCATAATGCGTGTGTCACCATATGTTCATGTATAAGAAAAGAGATAAGAATTTATGTCATTATTAATATATTATTTGTGTTATTATTTATATAAAAAAACTAACCATAATGTGTGCCACCATATATTCATGTATAAGAGAAGATATAAGAATACCAATTTTTATGTGGTTCAAATAGCTCAAACAAAGTGTTCAATTAAATACATATCAAACATATATGGATGTGTGATGCAAAGTGAGAAAAACTTTTTAGTAACTAAACCTTTCACATTTATTACAATTACATAATGATAAATATGCATCTTTACAGTACTTGATTAGAATATTTCATTGGTTAAAGAGAGCGTGAGATAAATAATTATTAAATATCTCTAACTTGCCTGTGCGGGAGCACGGGTTGATAGTTTCTTCTAACGGAAATAGAAGTAAAAAATAACTAGAAGTGACTAGAAGTAAAATTAAACCTTTTCTCTGTTATTAGGGGTCTTCTCCGACAGGTTAGGCTCATGTATTTGGAGATTCGGAGGATGAATATTAGCTCGGTGGTAGACGGTGAAGTGGTGAGCAGGGGTGAAGCCAGCCGAGCTTGCCACGGGGGGCGGCTTCACTGAAACGACGGGTCAAATATGTATATAACAGTGTTATACATAGGACTTTGCAGATTTCATAGGGATCCGACAACCCCGATAACTATATGTAGCTTCACCACTGGTGGTGAGGGCACTAGAGCAATGCTAGCTAGGGTAGCAAAGTATGGCTACTGGGAATGATCCAAGTGAGAGGAGGAGGCGGTGGAGAAGCTCGTCATAAGGAGGAAAAATTATAGTGAGGAGAAGACTAGATAAAACATTAATAACCATGTTCATATTTCAGTATTTCATAATATTCTTATGATAAAAAAATACCGTGGCTATATAAATGATATATTGTGTTTCGCAAAATAATGTTTTATTGTGTAAAGAGACAATACTAAAGTGTGACTTTACACTAAAGCAAACAAAATACACCATGCATTTTCTTTATCCTTGTTTAACAAAATATCAAAGTTTCGACCCGTCAATAAAATAGCTAGAAGTCAAATTTAAACGTGGTCTCCATAACGTCTAATAATTCGTATAATCTTACCCGCGAAAAAAAACTCGTATTACCTCGCCTTTTTCCATTGAAACAAGAGGAGGAAGTCCTACACACCTGGCACATGGATTTGTTTTCAAGCCCTTTTGTTTAGCGCAGTGCTTGAAACACGCTCACCACCAGTCACCACACGTTAGAAACAGTATGCAGCCCAAGTTGCTTTTGCATGTAGGATGCAACCTTGTGTGCCGATTCGTGCAGCGCTACAGGTATGATGGTAAAGGGCCCAACATTTTGAATTAGAAAATCTAAGAGCCGGATCCTAAAAGAATCGGGTTTTAATCTTATATAATTTTGAGCTAAAAAACTTAAGAGCTTTGTTGGGCTGTGAAGAGGCCACTAAGTCCATGGCCCGTTACCACCCCTAGCTACAGGATTACAACCCGCGCGCTCAGCAACAGCAGACCTTTCTCCCAAAACAAACTTGTGCACCACCACTGCAAGAGGAAAGCGAGCAAGAGCGTCACCTGACTTTCCTTCCCCCCTCACGTGCTTTTATTTTGCAGGGTGCTGTCATCGGCATGCTGATAAATTAGCTAGCTGCTTTCGAGAGAAAGAGATTGCTGATCAGCAAAACAAACAGCTACTGTGTAGTTAGAGCGGATGGATGGAGAGGCGGCGAGCGGCGGTCCCTGTCGAAACCTCTAACCTGACGGTTCACCTGCCGTTCTCGTGATGGGATATTTCTCCTCTGGCACGCAAGGATTAGGAATTAGGATGCAAGTTTTGGAGCTGCTTTTGCAGGCGATCGATCGCGCGGTTCGTCGTCTTCAGAATCTGCACAAGAACAGCACACTCCAACCATCGCAGATCGATCGTAGAAGCTCCGGCTGTGGTAGTGATTGTGCAGTATGCATTGGACACCAGAGGGAAAGTTCTGTCTCGTGTGTTTAGAACGCGAGAAGAAACCTGGGAGGCTTGGATTTGGGGACTGACGGACTGTCTGTCTCTGTCATCTGCGAAGTGAAAACTACGGGAACAGCGATTCGTCTTTTTTTTTTTTTTGAGACTCAGCGATTCGTCTAGCTGTACGGCCTGCTTTGGGCGATTCGGTACCCCGGTACGGCCCAGTAAGTAGGGGCTCTCTGGGCCGCGCAGGCATATCGATCGGATCGACATGTTGTCCAACCCGAGCCCAAAAACTTGCGCTTTTTTCTTTTTTATATTAAAAAAAATCAAAATTTCAAAAATATATGTTTGTTATAAAATATTTCAAAAATATACCCCGGTCGTCCTATGGGGGCGTCAAGCCCTAAATATAATTTTTTTTTTCAAATTTGCAACGAGGTCCCTCGCCGAAAAATAATGAAGGGGGTCTGTCGCCCCCCCAAAGAACGACAGGGGGCTATCGCCCCCCTAGGGCGACCGGAGGGCCCCGCCCATAGTCGCGGCAGGGGGGCCTGTCGCCCCCCCTCGGGCGACCGGGGCTGCCTCCCCTATATAAGCATTCTACCCACATTCCCTCCTAATTTGAGCCCAAAAATTCCACCAAAAATTCAGAAAAAAGAGAGAGGGGTGATGAGAAGGGAAGCGGCGAAGCCCTGCCGGATTCCGCACTTGTGATCTGCAGATTAGTACATTTAGTTTATGTATTTTTCTATTGGTATTGTAGAGTAATTTTATTTAATTAGTGCTATAATAGAACTATTTAAGTAGGAGTTTAATGATACTTTAGTTTTTAGTTACGTAGTATTAAATTAGTTTATACAGTGTAAACTTCGTGACACGCTCGAATAGCTCAAAATAGGAACCATAGTGTATCTATCTGCGAGTACGAGATCACATGTTGCCACTGCTCAGCACGGCGATCACGAGTTTCCCAAATGTCGCATTCTTTACCCAGACATACGTGACAAAAGACGACAACCCAATAGCAGTGGTCTTCCACCATTTCAAAAGGATGTGACAACACGGCAACCACGCCAGCTCACCTTCAAAGCAGTCTCTCTAGCGAGGACGACGGACCTGTCATTCTACAGCGAATGTCTGTGACGTGTAGTGGGGAAGGCGGCATTTAGGCGCGATCGACCTAGCGGCAGCAATGCAGTGCTGTGAGTCTGCATGGAATTAGATGCTCTACATGCACAGAGATGCATCGAGTAGTCATTTCGAGAATCGAATCTAGCATTTTCAGTGTTAGGTCAGCTAGCCTCTTTACTGTGTTGTCATGTAGGTTTTTTAGGTCTTTGTGCGCCTATAAATACTCCGAAGTTTGTGAACTCCCAGCAGCACTCAAACACCAAAGCTCATTGTATACCCAATGTTTGGAGGTGAGTCTAGCGGGAAGAATTACTACGGTTTTGGGAAAGGAAAAGGGGGAAGAAAGGGAGACACCATAATATGGGAGGGGCCTCTTGGACCTGATTCCTTTCCGGAACCAGTGTTTGAGTTTCCGCCACAGCACAAGAGTGAATTTACCAATGAAAATCCTCTTCGACAATACAATAATCGTAGAGAACCGTGGCCAAAATGCAGACATGGTGAGGACTGCTTAGTGCAGATGTGCACCGACGGGATGGATGGCGGTCGGCGTTTCTTTAAATGTCCACACGCATGGGTAATACTCGGTTGTTTCATTTCTTTATCTTCAATGAGACACCTTATATGAAATTTGTTTTGCAGTCTTCCGATGCTCCAGAAAACTGTGGTTTTACTAGGTGGGTCGATCCTGCACCAATTGATTCTGTTCAGGAGTTCATCGAGTACCTCCAGATAAAGGTCTTTGATCTAGAATGCAAGGTGAACCATTATGAGGAAGTGAGCGAGGGTAACAAAGACGACGAAGATGATGATACCAGCAATGCTGCCGGTTCACAGGATGAACCATGCACTATTCCTTACTGCAACTGCCCTTGTCTCAAGAAGAAGGGCCCTGCGCCTCCGTCACCACCGCCTGCACCACCTGCAATGGGTGGATACTGCGGAGAAGGCTCAACGCAGTTTGCTACATGGGGGTACGGCTACTAGGACTACCCTAGTGCTAGTGACATACGCATCGTTGTGTTTGTTGTGTTTTTTTTTTAAAATTACCTAAGGCATGTTAGGTTAGTCCAGAATCTGTTTACGTAGTTTGCAACGGGTTCTGCCATTCCACTGCATGTGTGATGTGTGTTTCATTATCGTTGTATTATGATGTAAACTTGATGGTTCACATTATGTAATGTATTTCTTAGTTCTTATTTCTTATCGTTATATTAATTACATATGTGCTTTTTAGTATTCTTGTGAAATGAAAAGTTCCGAAAATATTAAGGACAAGTTCAAAGATTTCATAGATTCCCGGTTACAACTGCAAATTAATGGTAAAGGTTACAACACACAGAGTCAAGCTCTCAACTAAAAATATAAACAACTAATTGCAGTGGCACGGGCACGCGACAAGGTAATTTCTTGTTGCATCTAAACCTACAATGTCTTATGGAATGTAAAATGCCGGGATTACATGGTACTACTCTACTGAGTGCACCGAGGATATTTGTCCTTCCTAATTGCTTCGGGCCCGGCTTCCTTCGCACGGCGTGCCCTCTCTCGCTTTCTCTCCCTGTCAGCTTCACGTTCCGCCGCCACCTTACGATCCACCTCCTCCATCCTCTTGCGGATCTCTTCTTGCTCTTTCTTGCGCTTCTCCTCTTGCTGTTCCTCGTGCTTCATTCGGCGCCAACGTTGTGCAGCCCACCTTGCTTGTTATTCCACAAAGTTCTTTGCCTGCTGCGACTGCACGGTGTCAAACCACTGCATAAAATCACAAAAAGACGGAGGAGACTTTGTCCAACAAAAGTTAGAATCATAACTCAATGTTAGGTCACAAAGAAAAATAGCGTATGTTGTCCTGCTACCTTGGCCCGGTCTTTGCCGTATCGTTTAGGTGGATCATATTCGTAGTTCTCACACATAAAGAATCTCATGCCGTAGTCATCTCCTAAAACCTCAGATTGCATGAACTTGCATAACGAACCGCAGAAGCACATTGGCACATCAATTCTTTCGGGTACGGTGGCTTCACACTTGCTCCTCGGAATGTAGGTTGATCCTGACGAAGACATTGGCGCTATAGTGTGGTGCGCCAAATGACGAACAATGATTTAAATAATACACATATCGTATACCAAATCGATGCGTGAAAATACAAGTACTGTCATAATTCTATTGTCTTATGCTGCAATATCAATAAGGTACTGTCATAATTCTATTCTAATGCATAATTAATTTAAAAACAAGTCTGTAATAGTACTCAAATTGTAATACTAAACGAGTGTTCTAAAGCACCAAATCTAATTCAGCTAATCCTCTAATTAAATTAAATTGTTATACAATATCAATGGATTCATACGGAAGTTACCGGTAGATCACAAGTGCGGAATTCGGCAGAGCTTCGCCGCTTTTCTTCTCCTCACCCCTCTCTTTTTTTCTGAATTTTTAGGCTCAAATGACAAGGGAATGGCGACCAGGGCTTATATGGGGCGGGAGGACCCTGTCGCCCCTGGGGTGGGCGACAGGCTCCCTCCCTCGGACTAGGGACCTCTTTGCAATTTCTAAAAAAAAATTACATTTGGTTCCTGTCGCCCGTGGCTTGGGCGACAGGACCCCTGTCGCCCCCCACAGGGCGACCGGGGGTAGTTTTGAAATATTTCAAAACGGACATATATTTTTGAAATTTTGATTTTTTTTAATATAAAAAAGAAAAAATCCCAAAAACTTGTGAGCCGATTTTCGAGGCCAGCCCACGCGCGGCTCAGCGAATTCACGACCAGGAATCCTATACATCTTCCGGAAGGTGGGAAAGACATTAAACTTGCAGTGTTTGAGATTCGTGCGGAGTGCATCAAGAGGATGAGATTGGAGCACAGCAGCGCTGCGTGCATGTGCTGCTTAGTGTGCATGGCGCATGTGCGGCTTCGTGCATGGCTGGGTGGTGTGGGAATTCCATTTAGATTCAAAACTTTAATCCTATTTTTCTTTCAAACCGTAAATACATTTTGAATTCCGTTTCAACCATGATGCTATTTAGAATTTATGCAACAAAACAAGATCACATATGCATATGTTTTAATTAATTTTAGTTTTTCTAAAAATATCAACAATCAAAGTATACTATTGCAACATTTGAGTATACATGTTCAACATTTTGTACATACGATTTCAACATTTTCATATAAAATGTTTAACTACTTTATAAGAAATGTTGTATTAAGTTTGAATGAATGTTGAATTTTGTATTTTAAAATATTGACCGTAGTAGTATAGAAAAAGTGATAATTATTGATGCAGCTTGAAGAGGGGGAAAAAATACGCCTTCCACCACCTGCCCCTTCCTAACAAGTGGCGAAGTGTAAGCTACACATGCTTACTGCATGTGCTTGCGCGATTCAACAACACAACATATGACTGTCTCTGATGGGCCGCGACACCAACAATAATGAGCTTTGAGCTTTATAGATAATCTGTTATCTATCTTCCGGAAGGGGTACAGGAGCCCCAATCCACGACGAGCCCACGCTGCATCTCCTCTCTCTCCCGTGTGCCGGCCGGGCGGTCGGGCGTCTTCTCATCTCCCTCCCTCCGGCTCTACGATCACGAGTCTTTTTTTTTGAGAAACCGGGTTTGTATTTCATATAAAGATTTTGGTGGTTACAACCCAAAAGATACAAGAACACCCTTGAACAGAAAAGCAATTACAGCGCGGTCCTTGTAAGCTCCCGGTCTTCCTCGCCACCGGCGGCCGGAACACACTGGCTGAAGCCGACCTCCTCTCCGGCGAAGCAACATAGATTTTTGTCGCCGTCTTGTGCAGCACGTCGAACCCGACTTGCTTTGTAATCGATGAACGACCCGGCAAAAAAGCATCGTCGGATACCGAGGGATCTGACGCCACAGGAATCAAAGCCCCCAGACCACCGGACGACGACGAACCCCAAGGGGGAACAAAACCACCATGGAAGGCGGGACTGAGATCCCAACCCGGCTTCTCAGCGAGTTGGTAGGCAAGTCTCCCCAGCAGCAGCCCTAACCCTATGCCACCGGGAGAAGCAGACCTCGCAGACGAACCAGAGCTCGCGCCTCCGAAGACGCCAACGCCGAAATCCGCCTGGAGTAGACCTATCCTCCTTCGATCCTCTCCAGAGACGACGCCGTCACCGCCACCATCGCCGGAGAAGCGAAGAGGAACAGCTAACCCTAATCGGCGATATAAAAGTCGCCGACGGGACCTACTGAGCTTCCCATGGAATACAACCACCATGGGAGCAATTATTGCCACTAACCTCCATGAGACGCCGCCAATGTCACCGTCGAGGACGCCATCGTCGCTACCAGCACCTCCACCAGCGCCATCGCCGCCGCCAACACGGGGAAGCAAAAGAACCGGCGCGAAACTCACCATCGCCACCGGGAAGGCCAATCCTCCGCCGATTCGTCCGAATCCCCTCCTCCGACGCCGGCAAGGGCGCCAGAGGCGAGGAGCGGTCGAATCAGCGGAGGAGACGAGGAATCGCCTGGAGTCGCCGCTGGGAATTGTCGAGGGAGGAAAGAAGACTCCGCCCGTTACGAGTCTAGCGCGCGGTTGCGGGTGCCGGAGCCGCCGTTCGTGGGCCGTACGCGCAGACGTTGTAGCTAGCTCTGGTATAAATTTCTGAATCCGAAATCCGAGCCCAAACTTGAAATATCCGATCCCTATTCTGGGTATGTATTTGAAAACCAGAATTAATTTTGAGTAATTCGGATATACACCTCGACACCTAAATTATTCGAAATTTATCAGAAGCCCAATACTCAGGCCCTGTTTAGTTCCCAAAAAATTTTCTACAGTATCCGTCACATCGAATGTTCGGACACATGCATGAAATATTAAATGTATTTAAAAAATAATTAATTACACAGTCTAACTGATTAGCACGAGACGAATTTTTTAAGTCTAATTAGTCCATAATTGAATATTAATTGTTAAATAACAACAAATGTGCTACAGTATTAAAACTTAAAAATTTTCACGAACGCCTGAGTAACGAGGCCTAAACAGCCCAGTGTCCCCTCCCGACTGAGTCCCGACGGCGGAACTGCACGTATGTGCCGTCGCCCCTGCTCGCCCCCACCCTGCTCCCGGTGCGCCCCGGCCCCTCCGCTCGCCACCACCGCTCGCTGCCTCGCTTGGCGCTTGCAAGTCGCGCCCTGGCACCTAGCAGCAGCGCCGGAAATCGCCCACCTGCTGCGCCTCGGTGCCGAGCCACCGACGCACCATGCCGACGTCCACGCCCAAACAGGAGCAGACCAGACCCCCCACGCGTCGTCCCTGTGAATGATGGAAATTCGGGTAACCGGGATTTCGGTACTCGAACTCTAATTTTCGGATACCCAAACAGGGTGAATTTTGTTCAGCATTTTTAATTTTATCCAAACTTTTTATTACCGAATTACCCGACCTGAAATACCAAACTACCCGAACGCCAAGGGCTAGCCGTAGCTGCCGGGCGGGGCTGGCTAGTTAGCGCGCGCCCAAAGAAGAAAAGCAACAATCGATTTCCGACAGCTCAAAACTTTCTATTTTGGGAATCCATGTCCATTCTCTTTTCGGTTTCTGGGGGGAGGCGTCCAACATATTTACGGCTCAATTATACCACTGCGTAGGGTAGGGGTGCGAGTCCCCAATCCGACAAGGCCTCTTCCCTTTCTTTTTTTATTCAGCGCGCAAGGCTCCTTTTTTCCTGACGCACGATACGCACCTCTGATACATAGGCTAGCTTCTCTTTTTTTCATTTTGTTTTTCATTCAATAATTTTTGTATGTGCGTACATTGTGGACAAGTTATACATAAAATTCTCCAAACAACATTCATAAAGATAAAAATTATAACTTGTAAATATAAGTTTCTTTCCTTTTTTGGAAAGTTTTCTTATCCCGCATTTTTCTACTTTTGGAAATTTATAATTTGTAAATATAAGTTTTTAGTATAACTTTTGCGCCCCTTCAGTGGAGAATAAACTATCATCATAACTTTTTATGATAGACATAACTTTTACGTATAACTTTTTTCTAGCAACTTGAGGAATAATTTCTTAATATAACTTTCACGATACATATAATTTTTTAGCATAACTTTTACAATCTATACAATTTTAATGCATAGATTTTTTTCAAATACTTATGGAGCATAATTTTTTAGCATAACTTGTAGAATGTTGTCTTTATCAGGGAGATTCCTCTTACAAAAATTCTTTTACACAAGTTCATCATTCAACTTTTTACGTACGAAATTCATCATACAACTTTTGAGTACAACTCTCAGTATACTTTTTTAGATACACAATTTTGATGCATAAGTTCGTCATACAGCTTGTGAAAATATAATTTGTCGAGATAAATTTTTCAACACAACTTGCTGGATAACTTTTTATATACAAGTTTATCATACAAATTCTAAGCACAAATGCTTGATATAATTTTTAGTAGATTTTTTCTAAAGTCTTTGTTAAGAGAATTTCTCTAGAGAAATACATAGTAGAAAGTAAAAAATTAAAACCTAAAAAAGGAATAATAAATGCTGGAACACAGGGGAAGAAAATAGAAAAGAAAAAGAGAAAACAAATCGATAGCCTGGCTATCACGCGGGAGGGTGGTTGGGGAGACAACTGCATCAGTAGTTTATTTGTCCGCCGTGGGAGGGTGGGTGCGGAGACAGCTGTCAAATCGAGCGCCTCGAAGGGCTCTAGTGCGCGGGCGCCCAATTGGATTCCCCCTGCCGGGCCGGGGGGCTCCATTGCTCTCGTATCTATCCAACCAAATGATCCATTCGAAGTTGACCCTGCACCTTCGGACAGATCGTCGCGCGGGGACCACCGAGCCGGCCGGCTCCCATGGCCTGGGGGCCATGCGGTCGAGCTCAGAAGGCTCGCAGATCGCCCGCGCGCGCGGCCATTATCTTGTGGCCTTGCTTATTAAGTGCGTTTTCAATTGAGCGCCTATCGCCTATCTTCTTCGATCAGCTTCGTCAGATCGACTAATCTGTTGACCTACTTGAGTCCTGAGATCGATCCAATTAAGGTCGAGACCACGTCTGGGAACCTGATCAAGCCGGCCAGGTTACACTTCGCACCCATGGATCATTTTTTTTTAAGGTTCGCACCCATGGATCATGACCCTGCTGCAAGCTGCAAAGCCACCATCAGCGCCATGTCCATGTCCCCCCCTCTCGCTGGTCTCTCTGAACGAAACCACACCCGAATTAATGGCGGTCTTTGTTCGGGAGCCCGTGTTCGTTTTCGGCCGTCAGGGCAACAGGCCTGTTCCACAATCATTAGCCAGCAGCGCGCTGCATCAATGTGCATGCATGTTCACAAGTCAGCTAGCTCCTCTTGCCATGTCAGCTGCTGCTGGCCGGACGATGTACGTAGCAGGTAGTACGATCTCATCACGCGTACGCAAATTGTATAGGCCAATCGGAACTCGTATTATCGTCTGCATCTCCACATTATTTCAGTTATTTCAGCCAAGCTATTAGCACGCATACGTACACTTGTTTTTCTTTCAGTTCCTTGAGTGGTTCACAAACATGCATGGGAGAAAACGTGCAGCTTTAATTTAATTTATTTGATGGGTCTACATGAGCGCGTACATTCAATGGATGCATGGATCATATTTAATTTGCAAGGTCGCCGACGAGCGATCGCATCGTATTACACATGAGTACACACATATGACAGTGCACAGCTGCAAAGTTCTCTGTGTCCATCCGGCAAAACTGACGAGATCTAAAAGAAGCCGCGGATCAACTGGGCTGCACTGTTTTGCTGCTCCTGTATGCGATGCGCTCGATCTCGCTGCTGCCTCTGATCGACTTGACTGCCGGCGGATGGCGGCGTATAGCAAGGTTCAGAAGGAGCTGAAGCAGTCGGTGTGGTCGCCGGAGGAGGCGTCGTCGCTGCAGGGGGAGTGCGTGTGGCGGCCCTCGTACGTGGTCATCACCATGCGACAGTCCGTCGACAGCCTTTCCACCCGCTTCTTCACGCGGCAATTGCTGTGCGTGCACCGGAAGTAGCTCCTGTCATGGCATATGCAGGCAGCATATTTTTCAGCCTGTTTACTGAATTTAATGTATGTCTCCATCTATATTTACATGTATGTTTCATATATATCATGGTCATCTTAAATTCAAATTTTCTCACAAAAAGTTTTGCAAAGATTCTCCATATTAACACACTTTTTTTAGGGATATTAACATATTTTTTAATTACTATGGTCAACTAGAGAGACAGCGGATTGATTGTTTATTTGGCTAACTGACCCCCCATTTAACTAGAATCTGTGCAATTTGCCTATGCTTCCAGGTAAATATATTTGATCATTATCATTACTAATAAATGGGTCACTACATTTTCTTCTTCTCTCAACTGAGATCATGCATACTCATATAATTTATCCAAAAGTATGGAAGTTTTCAAATGTGATATCTTCCATATATGGTTTATTAGTTGTGGAATCAATATGTCATGGTTAAGCGTTATTAGATGATGATGATCTAATTAAAAACATACAGTAAACCCCAATTTAACGGTATTGTCGGTACACTTAGATAGGGGTACCCTCTCCTACAAGACAAGGACGAAGGCGCTCAGGAGCGGCAACCACGGACCACGGGCCCGGACCCCCGCGGACAGGTCCCGAACCTCCGCGGGCCGGACCTGGGCCTCTACAAGTGGAAGCCGGACCTCCAGGAGGCCTGAGTCATCAAGCCAGCCAGGCGCAAGCCTCGGGACCTCCGCTCCCCGCTCGGGCAGGGGTCCGGAGCCGCCACGTGCCCCTGTGGGCGCGGCTGCCGACCCCCGGGTCCGGTGCCGCCACGTGTCCTACAGGCGCGGACCTCCGCTCCCCGCTCGGGCAGGGGTCCGGAGCCGCCACGTCCCCCTGTGGGCGCGGCCGCCGACCCCTGGGTCCGGTGCCGCCACGTGTCCCACAGGCGCGAGTCTTCCGCCTGAAGCCAGCCCTCCTGCCGCATTAAATGATGATGGTTGAGGCGTGCGCTGCCAGAGCAGGGCATGGGCCGCCCTCTGACGAGTTGGACAGGCACGAATGACAACACGGTAAGCCCACCAGTTACCGAGGCGGCTCGTCAGTTACCAAGGCAAGGATTAAATACTCAGCACCGCGCGTATGGGCGACGAGTCATGATGATCAGCTACTGACTGGAGCAACAGTGCACGCTGCTACAATGGACTGAGTCAGTAGTTCGGCGCTTCATCATGACCTCGACGCGCGGCTACAGAGGCTAGACTCTACTCCGACAGGACAGCTCAAGACAACGCCTGGTCAGAAGATTTGTACGTTGTAAGATAATATATCGCCGGGTCCACATGTCGGGGCCCCGCTCAGTGTACGTGCTCCCCTTAGTCATATAAAAGGGAGAGCACGCACGGTAGGATAACAAGTTCACACAGACACAAGTTCTCGGGACTTCTTCCAGGTCTCTCTCCTCCTCCACACTCTCGCTCAAGCTCAGGGCTCTAGCAAGCTCTCATACAACACTCTCTAAGCTCTGGTAATACAACTCACAGTGGACGTAGGGTATTACACTCCGACGGCCCGAACCACTCTAAATCCTTGTGTGCTTTTCATGTTCATACGCCTCTAGATCGAGCATTCCTTGGCTGTCCCCAAGCTCATCCTGCACTTAGGATTAGGCGGGTGCAATCCGCCACCCGGCTGGAGAAATCCTCCGACAGGTATTAATAACATATAGTCTAGTATTGGTTACAGGAATCTATCTCCCTTTTGGAATAATCAAGATTTTATTCAAACCATGTACATTTGCAGGAAAACGATAGGATTCGTGCATCATCTCCTAAACCTAGGTTATCTCTAGCCATACTTTTTTGCACTAGCTATAGCAGTTCGGCTGCATCTATATATCTTATATAAGTGCAACCCACTAATAAGAGTCATTAATAGCTATTTCTCTCACTTGTGGTGAAGCCACATCATCATTTTATTTCAACCATTGGATCTGAATGAAAGCTCATATCTTGGCCTTCCGCAACCCACTAAGATTTCTTACATTTTTACTTGATTTTATATTGCCATATGAATAATTTTTATGACAGAATTAGCAACAAAATGTTAAAAAAATAATGTAAGTGATGACATCCCTCATGCATTTTTGTCACACCCATTCCTAACATCCTATTATACTACAGTAATACAGATCATGATGGTGGAGAATCCATAACCAATTCAAAATATATACATTGGTCCAATGAAACATAGGTACTAATAAAACTATTAAACAAAATATATTCTTTCCGATTATCAATATTTCACACAATTGCGTTGCTCACACTTAATTTTTTTAAAAAAATTCAAAAACTTCAGTTATCCAAGAGAGTCAATACAAAGTCCAATCTCTTGCTTCACAAAATGATGCAGATATTTCCATTTCCTCCCGGAATAAAATTTACGCATCCTTATCATAACTATTATGGTTCCTATTTTTATCCGTTTATGCAACTAGAACTTCTTATATGTACATCGACTTTCATATTTAAGCATTTTTTATATACAAATATGCCATATATCTGCAATGCTAAAATTGGCTGCAACTTCATAACTCTATCTTTTCAACACACTCAACTTCAACATTTTTGCCCTGAAATCCCGCAGCAACGCGCGGGGTATTCAACTACTTTCAAGTAGTTTTCAGGCTTGTGGGATCGTTGTCTGTTTGTTTGTTTGAACAAAAAACTGTAGTTTCATTGCCTGTTATACTGATCGCGTGTAGGCGAACTGGTGCAGGCATGAAAATCATTGTGGGGTGCAGCTTTAAGGCTGTTATTGTAAACGTTTGGCTGCAGGCACTCGCATGAGTGCTGAGGCTGGATCTCTTGTTCCTTAATCTAAAAAAAACTAGCTATAGCATGCGTGTGCACCTGATCTTTGGAGAAACACAAGCAAGGATCTGAAACAGTTCTGATACACCTGTCTCTGTGGATGTGTGCACGCACGCACGCATCCTGTTTGTCATAGCTGATATATAGTAGCTTGTAGCTAGACCACAAGTCCACAACTATGATCTAGAGACTGAACTACTGATTGACTCATGTACGATTCAGAACTAACTCAAGCAAAAAGCAGCTAGATGTCATGCCGAATCATTCCTGCTCTTTGTTTCTCTTCTCTCTTCTACTTATATATGCTTGCAATAAGTTCACTCTTTAATCCGTTGTATACTTGGTTAAAAAGTCTGGGACAACACAAACTAGTACCAGCAGGAACAAAAAACCGTATGATCGAGAAGCAAAGAACTACTGGTTGATTGAAATGATTAGCATAAATACATTTATGCCCATTTAGTGATCTAGCATTGCAATAAATACTAGTTAGAAATCATTGGACCTATATATATACAGTATGTAGTATGATTTTGTATAAGATCAAATCGAAAATAGATCGAACTTGAATGTTAGCACATATAATGGAGTGCAAAAAAGACAAGCATATATGCTTCATATTTTTATGTATTTTTACTGTCTTATATGTATGCCATCATGGAGGCTTTGCTTATAGACGACACATGAACTGAAAGCATTTGCAAAATCAGCTATAGCTTCCTAGCTAGCAGACACACAGCTTCACTAACGGCTTGCATATTGTCTCAAGTAAGATTTATGGGATATCTACTGCTAATCGATTGCACATCATCAACTAGCTACAACGATAGACCTGCTGCTTCTTATACCATCAAGAATCTTCCAAGAGACAAGCAGGTACGTACTGCTTAATTATTAGATCCCCACCACATAAAATTAACCATCTGAGATCACTTGTTAATTTACTAGCAAATTAAAGGCGCCAGGGCATGCATGGAGTCATAGAGCCGTGGGCAACTTCTATGCAAATTCAAGAAATATGATGTAGATTATTGGTACAAAATTGCAGATACCTCGGATGGAGGCTGTTCTTGACAACCTTCTGCCCGTACTTCCTCCACTTGTAGCCATCATCCAGCACATCCACGTCGCTTCTAGTCTGGAAACAGAACCTCGGCTCCCTCATCTTCCTCCTCACCTTCATCTTCCCTCTCTCCGCCATGGTAGCCGAGCCCTTCCACCTGGACACTCACACATGTACACCGTACATGCACCATCAATCAAACCCTAAAACACGGACGAAGATCTCAGAACGAAACATCACAGATAAAGATAGCATATATACCATGTGCTTGTACTGATCTCGTTGCAACCTTTCGTCACCGAGGTGCAGACCTGTAGAAACAAAACCGCTCATAAGGAACAAAGAAAAATGTGCTGTCATATAAGCACAAAAATCCTGAAATATCACCTCACCTCATCAGTACTAGGGATGAAACCAGCCATAGGCTTCCCACCGCAGGCGGCTGAGGCGGTGCCAGAGCAGCCCAACGGCAGTGCCGGCAGCTGGTATAGCCCACAATGGTCGGAGGAGAGCATCACGCCATAGTTCTCGGCCTCTTCCTGGTCAAACGGCATCTGGAGAAGCTTATTTGGTTGGCTCGGTAGTTGAAGTGGAAGAGGAAGAGGGAAGGCGTAGTGATCCGGCACGAGGAAGCTAGGAAGGCAAGCACCCAAGTGGCCTCCCTCCATATATGCCTGCATATGTATGTGCTAGTGATCGATCGATGGATCAAAGTGGTTTCTTGGGGGCAGAAAAATCACAGGATAAAGATCTCCTTTTGGTGTCGACGGAGATAAGGTTGACGATGACGATGATGCTTTGAGGTTAAGTGGTGGTGTGGGATCTATGGCCCTCCGGACTGCTGGAAGATGGGGTACTATGGGGCATGGACACTGGAGCAGCCTAGGCAGCTCTTTAAAGGGCCTCTAGCTCAAATTGTGCCGTGTGTACAGTACTTGCTTCGGTACTGGCTGTTGCCCTGTCCCAGCTAGTGCGTGCTAATTCATCAGCAGCTTTCATATGGTGTCAGAGATCTGCCTTTCCCTAGCTCATCTATCTATCATAGATGCGTTTGCTGCATGTAAAGGTTCTAAAGGAAAACTAATTGCAATTGATCACGTTTGATTCCAGCCAGAAGCACGGGGAAATTCCGCTCTTGTTGTGTTAACCGGGCCGTGTGATTCCCCTGAATCCCTGATCAGTCGTGTTGCAAATGCTTCTAGGTTCTAGCACAGCAGCTTTCCGAGCTAATCGCGCCTTCAATGGCGCTTCAACCGCGGGAGAGCCTAATTTTCAGGCGGGGCAATTGTTCGTCGAACAGGGGGGGATAGCTAGCACTGACTGTACCTTTTGTCCCCGCGATCGATTGCCCTATCGACCGATCTGCGTGTCCTTTCAGGGATGCCCGGCCTCCTCGCAAAAAGAGCACTGCTGGTTCACTCGTTTTCAGTATTTCTGTAGCGCGCACATTTGAATCCGGTCTCTCGCGGAATCATCACCGTCTCGGGTAGTCGGGTACGTGTATGTTCAGTGGAGGATGGGTCGTCGGGGCAGGTTTTGCTTTTCCACAACCCTCCCAAAAAATAAATAAAAAAGAATCGACCATCCACTTGGCCCCATTGATTTGAAGGAAAAATATCTAGCCATGCGCACCATTTCAGTATTACAACGCATTCACCTACTTTCAAGAATTCAAGATAATATTCACAGCCGTCTGACGCTACATGGGTGCATCAATAACCTTATATCCTCCCCTATTCGAACCCGCTGAAAAGTGTAAACGAGAAATAGAAAACAAAACAGATAGATATTATTATTATTATTATTATTATTATTATTATTATTATTATTATTATTATTATTATTATTATTATTATTATTATTATTATTATTATTATTATTATTGTACTGCGGAAGTGGGGCTGCAAAAGATGTTGGCAAACCAAACACATTGCTGCCGGCAGCTGCTGCTGCAGGCACGCACATTGATGTTTCCAGATTGAGCCACGGTTCTGCAGCAGGGCAGGGTGAATTCCTATCATTGCGAGCTGCTGCTGCAAAAGCCTCATCTTCGATCAGGGCCCCCGTGGGCCACTGCTCCCCAGTGTGGGAGATTTCAAATACTGCTATCATTTGATCCCCAGAGATCAAACACACGTCTGAATAACTTCCCAATGTTAACTGGACCGCGCGCCGTGCTAATAAGCCATCATCAACTGCAACTGCAAATCACGTATTTGCAATACAATAATGAAGTTCCTGTATATACTCCCAAAAGTTTTGTCCATGATGAAGGTACAGGTATACCCTGCCGCGTACTGCCCAGACAATCAGCGGCGGCAGCGGCAAGAAAAGAATAGAAACCCTAAAGTGGCGGCGGTGTCGTCGTCGTCGTAGCTTAAGCACTGCGCGCGTCGGGACGAGGACGACGGCGCAGGGAGAAGGGGCGAAAACGCAAGGCGACACGGGGAAAACGAGACGAGAAATACGCACGTACGAATGATGGCTGCCGCTGTCGTCGTTGTACATGCGTGTCTCTGTGTGTGCGCGCAGCACCGATCGATCCTTTGGCTCCTTGTTTTTCTCTCTCGCTTTTGCCGCCTGCCCTGGATCGTAGCTAGCTGCTTGTTGCTTTCGGTGTCATTTGCATTTTTGCAAAAGTTACGAAACAAAGGAACAAACTCTCACTGTGTCTTGATGAAAGAAAACAGTTAGCTACAAGGCCGCCTTCTTCAGGTAGCTAGTAGCTAAGTTGCTAGGTCTAGTATCGTCACTTTTCTGCGGCCTCGTTTAGTTGCAGCTATAATTTTTTTAAATAATTTTTTTCAAATTTGAAGTATTAAATATAGATTAATCATAAAACTAATTACATAACTCATCCGTAAACTACGAGACGAATCTAATGAGCCTCATTAATCTGTCATTAGCGTATAGTTACTATAGCAATTACTGTAGCAATTTAGTATCTGATCATGATCTAATTAGGCTCATTAGATTCGTCTCATAATTTACAAGCAAATTGTGCAATTAGTTTTTTATTTCATCTAAATTTAATACTCCATGTATGTAAAATTCTCGTACAATGTGATAGATTTGGAATTTTGAATTTTACAACTAAACAGGTCATGCATCGGAAGCAGGTCATGGCTTCACATCCGCTCTAATAATGCTCATGCATATCAGCATATATATGTTTTCCCATACCCATAGGCCATAGCCATATAGATGATGCATATGGTCATCAGCTATTTCTTCTTTAATTTCCTCTTTCTTGTTGCTACCCTCAGGAAATCACTGACATGAGTTCACCTGTATATTGGACTGTCGCGCTTGCCTTCGAGCTTAATGAACTAATTAACACAAGAAAATGCCCTATTTGTAGCACAAAAATTTTTGTCAAACACTATTTGTAAGCTGAATGGCCCTGGTTTGCTTATGCATGCATGGTTCATGCGCTTTGGGTTATAATTATTTAATTTAATGCCAACACAGGCTAGCTCTAATAATGAATAAAGGAAAACTGAAGGTATATATATATAAAAAGATAAAGATAAAAGAAAATAAACTGGACTTATCCTGTGAATTTGAATTGTTTAAATATTTTTGGAACTACGTGGTGACTTCGTCAACCTCAAAATATATATGCAGATCTATCATTTTTTACAAGAAAAAGACATCCATATGTAGCTTTGAGTGGATGTGTGTTGTACTCCCTCCGTTTCAAATTATAATACATTTGACTTTTCTGGCCCCAAGTTTGACTACTCATCGTATTAAAAATTTTGTGCAAAAATATCAATTTTTATTTGGATTGCTTTATTAATAAAAGAGATCTTTTGAATACGCGATCAAACTTGGTGTTAGAAAAGTCAAATAAATTATAATTTAGAACGGAAGGAGTATGCATAACAAATATTAAAGACCTATAAATGGAATAGAGTTCCAGTGCTCTTTTAAGTTTTAACAAAAGTGCAGTGGAATTTGGGTGGACGCAGAGCGTTGACGCGGGTGGCATTGGCAATGGCAAGCCTGCTGCCAGGCTTTCGGCGCCCCCCATATGGCTTCCTCAGGAAACCGCATCATTTCGGCGACAAAACCAGCGAGCGCGCACGAAAAAAGAAAGAAAGAAAGAAAAAAAACGAGACCAAGCACACCACCGCTCCAACGCGCTGCATCTGCCGACCTCTGCAGCTGCGTGCCTATCCCCACAGCCCGCGGTCCCGACCGGCACGCTGTGTGCGCGCGCCAGCGGCCGCCGCCTCAGCTATAGCTTAGCTCGCCGCCGCCATGCTCATCTCCTCTGCCACCGCCCGCCCCCTCCTCGTCCCGTTCGCATCGTCAAATCACGCGGGTCTCCCGGTGGCATAATGCCCCGGCCCTGCCCGCTACGCGCGCGCGGACACGGGCATGGCAGCAGCATCCCCGACCGCGTGCGCGCGGGCATGCATGCGGCTGCTGGTCCGGACCAGGTCGAGCCTCTTGTTCGTGTCTGTGTCTCCTCTCCTGTCCTGGACCCCCTTCCGGCCGGCTTCCTCTCGGGCCGGCTTGGAGCACTCGTTTGCTTCGCTCGGCTGCGGAAGATTGCTGGTCCTCTTGGGAAAACTATCCGTTACTTGTGTTGGGAATTCTGAATTCTTGGAATGATAGATGTATGGCCCTGCCGATCTATCTTGTACTCGGAGTACGCATACAGTTAGGGTTGGTAAGACACGGAAGACTAGGGCCACGGTATCGCCTCAGATGTAGCTAGCGCTGGGCATGCAGATTCCTCGTCACCATGATGGCTGGCCTTTCATGTCATCGGTCGCAGCAGGGACGAGACGACACGGGAAGATCTCATCTGATCTCCGCGACTGCACGCGCGTCAAACACGCCATGAGATCGCAGCATGACGACACGCCCACAATGCAACAAGATCATGAGACATATACGTAAGCTAGCTAGGGCTCTATAACTAACAGCAGATCTGGAGAGTCATGTCAGAAGATAGGGGATGATAACCATGCATTTGGTCGGAACCCGGAGGCTTAAGCAATCCTGATTCTAGATGCTAAGAAACATGCGTCGCACATGCATAACAAGACGCATAGAAAGCATCGGATCGATCTGTATTTTTGTTAGGACAACGACTAGCTAGGAGCCTCCAACCGGACCCTCTTAGTTGCACAAGATATTCCCAGACAATCAGCAGAGAAATGAGTCCGCTAGCTACTTCCAGATCGCATCGTACCCATCACTGCTGCCAGAGGCGAGGTTTATCAGCTGATCAACAAACACATGCCAATTGCCCGCATGCAGCGACATGATCGTCGATTGTCCATCATAGAGAGGATCGATGCGTATATATCCAAGTGCTCACTAACAAATTCCAACGTGCCATGCATGAGATTGTTTGCTCTGATGCCCGGGGGCGAAATCCAATTGGCATATCTCTGAATGCAAGCCTAGCAGCTTTGTTTGCTCCCCTTGGCCCAGGGCCCAGGCAACCTCACCACCCACTACGAACAGGAACACGGAATCGGAGGGAGGAGTGGCCGCGCCGGACGGCACCACGCAGGCAGCTCATGGTGCGTTCCCTGCTCGCTTACCAATCGCGCCCCCTCTTGCTGCTCCAGCATGGAGCGCACCTGCCATTCTGCCGGTCGCAGGGCATTCAGCTGCGGACTTCGATCACACAAAAGCAACAACCGACCATTTATATGTTCACATATTTTGCCTCAATAGAAAACAGTACAAGAACACCTTCATGCAGTGAGTTCATACATGATGATGCAGTATTAGCCATGAACCATCAAGTAATTACAGAAAACTGCATGCATCGTCAATGAAACGAGCCGATGGAAATCAAGCAACACAGGAAAGGAAATGAACATCATAGTTGGTGCACACTCAAAGAACTAGCCTCTTTCTTTATGCGAATGGGAGACAACTCAGATCAGCTTTCCCAAAATCCTCCTGTTTACATCGCAAACTCTAGGAACTGGAACACACCCTTTACGTGGTATGATGGGCAACAGCCCGATTGCAATAACACACCCTACAAATACTTTGCCTTGGCAGCTGATCAGACACTTCAGTTACCCTAAGCGGCATTCTATCACCAAGAAAAACCCTACCTTGTAAATTTCAGAGATCAGGTTACCAGAGTACCTAAACACAGGGATACAGATGCATCTACATTCCAGGATTCTCTCAGGCTGTGGGTGCCAGTTGCAATCCATCAGCAACTCAAGGCTTGCAACGTGTAGCCATGTTAAGATTTTCGGTTTCTTCTAGCTACCGGGCTAGAAGCCTGTATGATGGCATGTCCTCAATCCGCTGAATATCCTCAATCAAAAGCTCCCTTTCTAGCTGACGCCGTGTTGATTTCATGACCATCTGCAGTTTTAGTAGTACAGTCAGGTGAGCAATTGTTCCCAGGACCCAATGTGTGGATTCTTCAATTATCTATGGATCTTTCATATATAAGGTCAAGAAAGGATAAGTTTCTATCAAGAAAATTAAGAGATTTAGTGGAAAAAGAACATACATTGAAGTCCATGTAAGTAGCATGCATGTCAAGCCATTGCTGATCCATCAGCTTGAAGGTTATGCAGTAGAGAATGTCAAATGCTTGATCATTTTCTGAACAACAAAAAGGGCCAAAATTAATATTGGAAACACTATAACTAGATACTTCAGTTAGCTCACAGAGTCACATTTATGAGTGTTTTCTGCCTCTGAGAAGTACAAGCGTAAAACTAAAAGATAGCACTATATTATGGCCTTAAACAACTGTGCGGAACTTTGCAAATATGGACCATCACCAGATTCATTCTTGTGGTCATTAAACACACAGGACTTGTTCAAAATATGCATATTGATGTACTCTGTTCTTTTAATCGTAGTCATCACCACAAGAAAACAACCTAAGTCCAAACAGAAACAAGACTTCACCGGTACAAGGAAGTTGAGATGAAAGAAACTACTGGTGATTGAACAGCTCTTGTAGATTATGATCAAGAATTCAAAATAGAGTACTGAAATAAACATTATACCTGAAAGAAGCTTTAGGAAAACTGCTCCAAACAATGACCTTGGTTTAACTGCATGGGCAGGACATAAAGATTGTCAGTTAAAAATGAACTAAAATTGAACAGGTCAAAAAATTCTTCAGACGTTTCTTAAATTCTGCAGAATTATTATTATCTTGCACTATTTAATGCACACGAAACTTATGGTTGACAAACCTGCTTGGAGATCAAGCATCTGAATGAGCATGAAGGTTATATTTACACCAGCTACAGCAAATGGATACTCCCAGATTGCACGGTCACCATTCTGCTTGCGAAGAAGTTCCTGAAAAGATTTCTGCGCAGAAGAGGTCCGTTAGAGTGATTTGTGGCAATTATGGATAAGTACCTGAGGCAGTCATCTCAATGCTATGACATGATGAACATTTCGATTTTAATAATCACTTGTGTAAACACATCTTTCAGCATCATATACTAACACCCCCCCCCCCCCCCCGCTTTCGCCTTTCCTTTTTTGCAGGGGGGTAACAAGGAAAGATTAGACATTCATAGTCAGAAAATTGCAATGTTCAGCAAGCCATCAAGCTTGTTATATTCTAAACAGAAATGCTAAAGACTACAGAGCCTCAGGCCTTCAAGGCCCTATAAAACATAACATAATAGCATGTGAAGAGCAAAACATCACTGGCAACGGGGATTTGCACTCACCGGATAGTTCCTTGCAAAGTACAACAGATTCTCCAAGGAGATGAAGCCTCCACCTCTGTAATGCCATCACACCAAAGGATCATCCATCTCACTAAAGGATACTACTGACAAACAGGTAACAGCTAGCAACTGGAACATAGGAGAAAGATCAAACACCTAAAATCTGTAGATGGGTCTTTCCCTTGCCAACCCATCTCTTTCCATTGTTCTGATATTAGACCCCGAAGCTCGGTTCCAGGAAAAGCAGCACACCAAAGAGCCCGTAATGCTTCCTGATAAGGCAAAAAAAAAAAAAAAGAGATAACAGGTTAACTAGTTCTCAAATTTCATCTGAAGGGACAAATGATCTGGATTGATATATATAATTCCGGCAGGTTAAGTTTTAACTCATTAAGGAACAACTGATCTTAACAAGTCCTTGAACAAGAGACTATCTGTCCTGCACTATTAACAGCAAGTACTTCCTTATGGTTTGCTCAGATTTGCGGACATGCTAGATTTCTCGATTTTACAGTCATGTTAAATTTCATGGTCAGCCAATGTCAATGAACATGTCGTCTCATGTTCACCATCTTGTACTGAATAATTAGAATGTGAAACTGTGGGAACAATATCACTCACCCACTTCGCAACATAACATGGGATCGCACAAATACCACAAGATGAAACCGCACAAGAAGAGTTTGTTGTCAATAGCAGCCAAAACAAGTACCTGATGCTCTCTGTTTGCACTATCATACTGAACTTCTATTCTATTCTGTAGCCTCTGTAGGCATTCTTCCTGAAACAGGAAAAGGAGGATAAGTTATTTTTTTGAAAGAACAAGGAGGATAAGTTAATGGCACGTAAAACTTCACTACCCCGCAAAGCATACAGTCAAAGTTAAACTACTACAACATTCGTGAAATTAACAAAAAATAACTCATGCTCATAATAGAACTGAAGTGAATTAACAGAGACGTAGCGAATTTTATGTAGATAGCACGAAGCAATGCGAGATCAGAGGAGGGTCCGAAGTTGAGGACGAATTTGGGGGGCTAAACGGTGAGGAATTTCAAATTCCATTGACAGGCTCGAGAATCTGGGACAGCTTTAGAACAGCTAGAGCAAATTTGGGGATCATCAAGTCAAAAAGTGAAGCAGGCGAACCGCACCTGCGTAGGCGTCAAATCGAAGGAGAGGCGCGCATCGCTGTCCCTCCTCTGCGCGCAGACGCAGGAGAGCCCCCTCCCGATCCACGCCGACGACCCCGTCACCACCTCCGCTGCAGCACCGGCGTACGGACAGCACGGACCGTGAGCATCATCATCGCCCCCGTGGAAGGAGCAGCAGCGGCAATAGCCAGAAGAAGAAGCGAGCAAAAAAAAAAACAACAAACGAATAACCAAACAGGAGGCGAGGTGAGGCACCCGAGGAGGAGTGGTGGAAGGCGGCGGCGCGGTCGGAGCCGGAGAGCCGGCGGACGGCGACGAAGGAGCCGGCACTCGCGTCCATCTCGCCGCGGGACACGGCAAGGCGACGCTTCCCTGCCTGGCCTGCCCCAACACTAAACTCCCTCTCCCCACCCGGCCTCTACGCGCGGCGATCCGCTCCGGGACACATGGGGGCGTGCGGCCGGAGCCCCAACCGCGGGCGAGGCGGCGAGATCACGCCGGGCGGGCGGGCGGATCCCGAGAGGAGCGGCGGAGCGCGGGGCAGGGCAGCGTGGCCGGATTGGCTCGGCTTCGCGGCGGGCCTTCGCCTCTTCCGTCGTCCGTTGGTTTGTTGGTTGGCTGGCTGGCTGGCTCCGCCCGCTACGCTTCGTCCTTCTGGTTGGCCGCCGCACCGCGCCGCGCTGGTGTGGTGCCGCTGCTCCGCTGCCGCGGGCGGATAAATCAATAGGGAATGCCGCCCGTCCTTGCCCTTCGCCTTTGCGTTGCTTCCTCGATTCGCTTTATCTTTTTCTATGGAGTACCTAATTAATATTATATTATACTAAAGTTCCAAGAATCGAAGCGTTTTCGTAAATCGTGGCCCCACGTGGGACCCACGCACTGTTTATGCGGGCCCCACATACTATTCAGGTGGGACCCACGCGCTATTCAGGCGGGACACACGTGGGACCCACATGCTATTCAGGTGGGACCCACACGCTATTCAGGCGGGACCCACGTGGGACCCACGCGCTATTCAGACGGGACCCACGTGGGGCCCACGGTTCTATTAAGTGAGCATTTTAATCTTAAAAAATTATTTTGTTTCCATTATTTGATTATGCGGGTCCCACATACTATTTAGGTGGGACCCACATGGGACCCACGCGCTATTCAGGCGGGACCCACATGGGACCCACGCGCTATTCAGGCGGGACCCACGTGGGACCCACGCGCTATTCAGACGGGACCCACGGTTCTATTAAGTGAGCCTTTTTATCTTAAAAAATATTTTCTTTCCATTATTTGACAATACAAAATATATTTAACTACTTTCTACATATAAAAATAATAACTAAACTTTGTATACTACATTCACACGTGGTAGTTCTACTACTTTTTGACTTTGGA
Organism: Panicum virgatum; assembly: GCF_016808335.1. Taxonomy (NCBI): domain Eukaryota; kingdom Viridiplantae; phylum Streptophyta; class Magnoliopsida; order Poales; family Poaceae; genus Panicum; species Panicum virgatum. The sequence continues at coordinate 44,157,287 of NC_053136.1, forward strand.
TTTCCCTCCGTAAACTCACAAAATATACTTGAACTGTTCATTCATTTCTAATTTTTTTCCTACTAAAGTAATCAAACTATACATATAAAAATAATAACTAAACTTTGTATATTACATTCACACGTGGTAGTTCTACTACTTTTGGCTTTGGATTTCCCTCCGTAAACTCACAAAATATACTTGAACTGTTCATTCATTTCTAATCTTTTTTTCCTACTAAAGTAATCAAACTATACCTACTGACACAAAAAAATGAATTACTAAGAAAAAATTGTCTGTACCTCTATACTAAAATGCTTGAGATTGGCGCGCTCTCAGACTCTAAACTACTATGCCATTTTACTGTATTTTTTAGATTTAACTCAATACATCGATACGATATTGTTTCAAACATAATCGCGAATAATATCTTTCTATTAATATTTTAAGTCGATATGTTTTTATTTGTATAGGCGCGCGTAGCGCGCCAACCTGACTAGTTAATCTAATTCCCCCAAACCCCCCCTATTGCTCGTTTGATCTGGGGCCTATAGAGTATTATCTTGCGATTTATGTTACGAGAGAGATCCTTAACGTTTATTTATATTACAAAAGTATTTATTTATTTATTTTGTAGATAAAGATTATATATACGAGTACATCTCCTGCAGACTCTGGTGGGCAATCTGTTTCTGTTGAACCACCTCAGACTCGGAGCAACTGAAAGAGACCAGGGAAGGCAGGCTGCACTGTACCATCCGATTATCTGAGCTGTCATTTTCGGAAGTTTACCAATGATTTTCGTACGTGCCTGCTTGTCCCGCTGACGCAGCTATCGGCCTATCGCCAACCGATGCATCAGGATCAGGGCAGCAGCAGTCTGGTCCGGGTGACAGGTGACTGACGGTTGAACACCCGGGTCAGTGGATCTGGACCGGGCAGGTGCATCACACGCTGTCCACTGACCTAATCCCACCCACCTTTTCCTCCTCCGAAAGGCAGGGAATTCGGCTAATCATGTGGTGCGTGTGCGTGTCTTAATTAGTTGGGACTAAGCATATGCTTATTCAATCTCCTTAAAGAAATGCGTTTTTCATTCTCCGGCGCATTTTCCATATTTGCCAGCCAGCAAGGGATCCGGCGACGCACAAGTAATTCCACAGATTGGTCGCGATTACAGACAGATTACAAGCCTAAATCGTGTCGAAAATAAACAGAAGACGGTCAGAGCAAACCAGCGCCGTGAAAAACGATGCACCGCGAGGAAGATCGATGCAACTACGCAAGACGGGGTCTTTCGTCGACTGCATTTTCTGCAGCTCTGCTGCCAGCGAAAGGGCGACCCTGAACGAGTCACCAGCTATACTGATGTTTTGACTGCACGAACTAACAATAATCAAGTCAGAGCAAACGAGACGGTGAGCCGTCCTGATCCCGCGACGGTTAGGCGGGCGGGCGGGGCCGGACAACAGGCCGGGAAAGGGCGTGTCGCCCTCGCGTCGCCGATCGCATCGTGTGGGCGGGCCGACACGGCCGCGCTGGGGCACCGCCTGCCCCCGCTTTCCGCGGCCGCCGCTCCCATCGCGGGAGGGAGGAGGCGGAGAACGACGGATCAATCGGGTGGTCGCCTCGGCTCGTGAGAGCGAGGGCGCGCGCGCGGGGACGCAGCCTTTGTGTGAGGTCGCCGCGAGCGACCGGCGCCGGCGTGTCGGGCCGATGCCGGGGCCGGCGGGGAGCGGGCACACGCCTCCCGCGGGTCCCGGTGCACCGACCGGAGGTGGGCGATGCGATGGTAAGCAAGTTGGTCGGAGGGCCGTGCTTCGAGCATGGGCTTTTGCTGTTGGAACGGAGGATTTGGGCCCGCGGCACTGTAGCTCGTAACGGCAACGACATATTATTGTGCTGAATTTTCATTCTCTGTTCTGTCGCCGTATGCAAATCATTTTTGAAACTTTTGCGAATTTCCATTGTCTGTTCTGTCGCCGTATGCAAATCATTTTTGAAACTTTTTGCGAATGAATGAAAGGAGGGAATGCGGCCACGAGCGGCATTGCTGAGTGTAGGAGACGGTGCTGGATGGTCCTGTTGCGTTATTATTTTTTGTTTGGAACGGTTGGTGCAAAAAAGGGAGCATCATTAGGGGGGTAAGTCGGCATGATTAGATCCTACGGGGGGCATCATTTCAGGATTAAGTAGGATGATGAGGAACTCTACCGTGCTCCCCTATTCATGCTCGGCGGCTTTGGCGGCGCTTCTTTTGATGGAGCATAGTATCACCCACGCTACTGTACTGTAACTGTAAGGTCATGGTTTAACATTTAACAAAGCTCTAAAGTGACTAGACTGTGATCGATTAATCTTCAGAAAGAAGTTTATAAGGACCTTTTTTTTGTTTAGCGAGTAAAGGCTGAAAGGCAGCGCGAATGATATTGTCCTCTCACGCTCAGTCGTTGAGGCCAGAAGTGTACACGTCCGGGTGAGTGGTTACACCAACCTAAGTGAACAAAAGCATTGTGTGCTAATCATTGGTGCCCATTGGGCGGGCCCACCTGGTATTCAAGGGTATTCATTGAATACCAATTATTTTTAAAAAAATCAAGTATATATAATCATATACATGTATATGTATTGAAAAAAAAAGAGAAAACAGCACTCAGGCCCCCATTCCTTCTTCTAATGGGCCAAGCAGCTCAAAAACTGCCCACTAACGGGCCTAAATTTTGCCCCCCACGGCCCACATCCACAGCCCATTGGAACCTCTCCTTCCCTGGCTCCCTCAACCTCACGACCTCACACGACCAGGCAGCCGGTGCTGTGCTCGCGAGCAAACCAGGAACCCTACCCCATTTTTTGCGGCGGCGCGGGCGGCGGCAGGCAGAGCCGAGGGGCAGGCGGCGCGCGGCAGGAAGAAAAGGGGCTGAGGGGCGGCGGCAACCGGCCGGCAGCGCAGCGCAGACCCACCGCCCCGCGGCAGGCGCCAGGCGGTCGCCGCGGCACTGCGGCAGGCCGGCAGCGCAGCTACGCAGGCCTGAGTGGGCGTGCGGGTGCGGCCCGCCGGCGCCGGCACGGGCGCATAGTCGGCGCCTCGCGGCCTCGGCGGCACACCGGCACTGCAGTTTGCAGAAGGTAAATTTCTCAATTTTGTGGCCGTGGTTGCTAATTCTTCAGTGAATTTGTGGTACATACATTATCTATATGTTGAACAATTTTAAATTACGAACAATTTGTATCGGTACTCAATTATGCCCTACTAATATGTATATATTTGAGCTGTCAAAAAAAAAAATCGCACTATTTGAAATTTTGAATACCAAGCTCCCAAATCCTAGGCCCGCCCCTAGCCCAAGCAAAGCATCAGGCTGATTGCGCTCTGAGCATTTTAATGTAAAGACGATCTCGGTGTAAATCTGCATTGCCGATCCGGATTACAAAAAAGGATGGACTGAAACTGCATTGCCGCATCTCCTTTTCAGAAACAAATCCATATGTGAGCATGGAACCTCATTCCTATCAACAAGGGCGGCAGCATGTCGTGGGCAAAGAATGATTTACATTGTATGCTCCGCTTGGTGCCATAGGAATCAGTTCGCTCTTTTTTTTCTTTTGGAAAATATGATCAATTCAGAATTCAGATCCACACACCATATATATGCATGCAGCTTTATCAAATTAACCACACACATACATACATAGCTAGCTTAACTGGCTTTGATGTGCTTTGCACGTGCGCCTCACGCGACGTGATGCAGTGGGGAGGTATGGTCGTATGGACTCTGGAGGAACCCAACAAGAAGCCGGAACTAAACTGTAACCGTAACAGTTAGCGTTTCTGTTTTCAGCGTAACTGCCACAAGCTTGTGGCTAAAACTCCAATTTTACCGGGATCGTGCGCGTGAAACGGCGCGCAGTGTGCCGAAGAGCTCGCAACAAAGAACATCGTCGTCCAAGAGTAGATCGAGCGAGGCAAACAAGAACAAGGCTTCATTTGAAACGCCAGCCAAGATCGTTTTCCTTTTTTTCTTAAAAAAAAAAGGAATCATGCGCGGCATTGTTAATTCGTAGACGACCTAGGCCACGGAGATGTTGACCTCCTAGATCTCGATATGCACAGAGCTAGCGCGGCGTGAGTTCCGAAAGATTCTGGTTGCAAATCGAGGGCCGGATCGGCCTAAATTATTGCTCCCGGCTGAGTCATCCAGGGCGCAGGATCTGTTGGCCGCGCACATGCAGAGGCAGCAGATACTTGCCCGGGCGCGGCGCGTAAGTGCGACGCACCACGGCACCGGTGGTACGGCCACTCTGCTTCCCCGAGACCTTGCGATGTGTATACCGGCGCAGGGCGCAAATCAGAGCGTTGCTTTGGTTATCTTATCGGCTATCACGGATTCAGAGCGGCAGCAACACATGTTGGTGCCTGGGCTAGCTAGGCTTCCGTGTTTCCACAGTTTCTGCCGGGGTAGCGTGTGGTGGCCGGTGGCACGGTAGTTTGGCAGTTACAAGCCAAGCTGGCAGTGCTTCTTCCCAGGCGTCCTGACTCCTGAGATGATGCGATGGAGATACTACTGCCTGCTGGATCCGTGGAGAGTCGGGATCGATGAATCGAACCAACCGCGCGCGCGTGCAGCCGTGCGCCGCGACCTCCCGTCCCGTGCGCGGCGACGTCTAGGCGCGTGTGCTGTGTACGGGCAGTCGGGCGTGCATGCAGGGGCAAGGTAGACGGCGGCCGGCGCGTGTGGAAGTGTGGAACAGCCGAACTGAATCCCGTCGGAGCGCGCCTAGGCCTAATCAATCGGAGGGGCATGGCATGATACTGTCCGGGCGGCAGGCAGGCCGCCGAAATCGATCAGCTCTTCCCTGTGGTCCTGGGCTCCTTTCGCTAAACAAACGCCGCGGCTCCTCATCACCTCACGTGGCTGGAGGAGGAAGAAACCATGCCATTGCCATCCTCCTCACCTGCGGTCCACAGGGGCACATGCTGATGGTCGATTCAGGATGGGAAAGCGCGCACACGGTGCGCGGCAGGCCATGGAAGCTTAGCTAGGCTGCCGTCCGTGGTTCCAGGAATCCAATCCACCGTCGTCAGGGGTCAGGGCCCCCCAGCCGCGCCGTTTAACCGCCCGCGCGGACAAGCTTCGGCCGGCCGGCGGCCGAGACAGTTATTACATGGTTCAGCGACCAGGGCACGACGGCTTCAGGTCAGGTGGCCGCTGCCCGGCGGCGTCAGGTAAAGCTTCCGCCGCGTCGGCGCTTGGTTCACCAAAAAATTGACGGAGGCGTTCGTGCGCGCCGAGCACTGCCCACGGCCGCTTATGGGGCTGGAAGTTTTGACGCGGAAGAGAAGAATGGCGCACGGCTTCCTGGGCTCGTGTTACCAATGGATGGGCTCTTGGCTGAACTGCGCTGGCCCAACAGAACTAGCGTATCATACTATTTTTGTAGTCGAGACATGCTTATTTCGATCCATGTGAAAACTGGTCTGCCCGTAGCCCAATTCCCTTTTAGATCAATATAAATGAGCAACTTCATCAGAATTCAGATGAACAATCCACGCATACTCTTTGCCACTTCAGAATTTGTGAGGTGCAGTTCAAAACTATCGGCATCAATACTCTTTCTTGATACCCCTACAAAGACGACCTCTTTACATTTCCAGTCGGTGAATGCATACAGCTACACATATACGTATACCAAACTAAATGCAAAAAAGAATTAGAAAAAAATAGGGGGCAAATACAAATGGAAGATGAAGCAAGCACGGGTGATAACACCGCATGCAGCCCGTTATCGTTTCACATAAAACTACAACCCAAAAGAAGAAAAGAATAGCAGTGGGGACTAAAATAGAAAGACGGGTCTCTTTTCCAGAGTTCATCGTAGCGTCGATCTGAACATTTTTGCTGCAACCTCTGCATCTCATCAAGCAGTGCCCGGCGGGGAAGAGAAGATGAGGCTCAACAGGAGTCCGACCAGAACACCTATTAGGCCAGCGAACGCAGCGAACGTCAAGGAGAAACCCGTGTCGCCTTTGCGGCTCCGACGCCTCCGGAGCACATCCTGAAACAACATTGTTCATGTTCTTCTGGTAAGTTAAAAGATTCCAAAAAAAAAACTAAGCAACGGAGTGCATGCTGCACCATAATTGCTAAATGTATACCCTATATATTCAGGAAATACATGTAAGCAATGAACCCTTCCCAGACTTCCACAAGTTTGTAGTCAGGGTAAACACTTTGATTTTCATTAGCTATCCACAAAAAAGTTCATCACTTTGAAGTGAAAAATAATGAAAATGTGGGAAATATTAAATCTTACTATGGTTTGCCGGATGGCACCTCATTCTGGCCTCTTTCAGGCTATTCATCGTTAAATGAGCATAAAAGAGGGAGAAAAACTTAAGCAGATTACTAGAATCCGTCAGCGGCTTAATTTACACCAAGATCCAAACTTATGTCGTCAATGCCTTGAATACGTTCTTCCCAAATAGTCATACTTTGTTTGTTGTACAGAACATTTGGTTTATACTTTTCTTAGCCACATTCACAGGAAATAATATGAAGACACAATGCAACTGTTCTGTACTTTGCATTTGGAGATAATTTTTTATCTACAAAATATATCTATATTTTGCATTTTTGTGAATTCAAAATATGTCAACCAACATATGAACTAAGAAATTCTTTTACATTTTGCTCAAAGGTCAGGCCTCCAACACAGCAAACTATTTTTGCTTTATACTGAAGTTTCATTAATGCAACAGCCAAAGTTCAAATTGCTCCCAGTCCGTTCAAAAAAAAAGTTCAAATTGCTCCCAAAAAATTAAAGAAAGGACACAGTCCAAATGCAAATATGATCAAGTAAAATTTGGGACCAGAATGAGGCTTAAGAAGTTTGATAAACTGTACCAATTCACGTTGCATTTGCTGATTTTGCTGAAGCATGTTATCTCTTTCATCCTTTAGGCGCTGAATTGTCTGGATCTGAATAAGATAAAAGAAACCAACAAACAGTGACAAAGGTGCCCAAAAGGATGTTTTGTCATTCATAAAGTACATGAGTCGTGTTACAGTAAGAATATTCATGAAATACTCGCTTTATGTGATCGAAGTTTTTATTTCTTTTTTCAGTTGAACTTGGAATATGTTGAACAGGATAAAAAGTGCTATTCTAGTTGAAATGGGAAATTGTAATTCTGGTCCATTGCATAGTTAACAAGTGTGGCTAAAGGAACACGCCAATGAGTTTCTGGGCATCCTACCTCCCTCAATTATGACCACTCAATTATAGGTACCTTTCCCCCATGATCAACTTTATGATCTTTAAACTGTCATATCATGTTGCTTCAACATCTTCCTAATTCTCTGACTTGTATAGCATTACCCAATATGGCTGTGCAAGAAGACGTGCATTTAAAATGTTAAGGCAAAAGGAAATCTGTGTGGGAGTGACTGTAGAGTAATATCTAGCAACTCTCTCACTGAACAGTTAATGTGTAAAGACATACAGTTCCTGTGGTACACAACATTGCATAGTCATGATAAAGGCTTCAAGCATGCTATATTTAAGTTTTCAGAACCTTCCCTTCTCTGAATTTGTCAGAGGAAAATCTTAACCAACATGTATTTTTGGTCAAGTTTCAAAGTAAGAATGAGAAATATTTTTGGGATAAAGTGAATTACCTCTTCAATGCTTGCGTTCTTCAGCATCTGAAAAGTATGGCGTAAACATATCATCCACAGTAAGAGTTTTTACTGAATGTTTATAAGTGAATCATTATCATACATATTACTATAGAACTGTCATAATCTTACCGTCAGATCATCAGACGCTGCTTTGAAGCTCCTGCTTCCTAAAGATGAAACACTAGAGTCGTCTGAACCTCCACTAGGTAATGTGTAAACGACCTTAAGCTTCATTTCCTCGATTACCTTATCGGCTTCCTTGTTGAACTGCACACATACAACAAGATGGCATATGGCTGAATACCATTTCGCTGTTGTGACAATGTAATGATAAACCTTACAAATTAGTCATTTTGCAATTTCTTCTTACAGTATCGGGGGGGATTTCGTCCATGTCAGTACTGGCAGGCACCTTCGTGCTCTGAATCAAGAACTTATCCTTGCATTGCATATCTGGTGGGTACTCTTTCTGTGCCTGAAGCGTAACTATATCCTCAAATAGGGAGGCAAATACAGACACAACAATTGCACATCAAAAACCAAACGGGGAGCCCAAAACAGAACCGCGGAGAACAGGAAAAGCAAGTGTTTACTCGTTATCGTGCAAGAATCCCATGGCTGGACGATGCTCGCGTTCGGCCGGACGAAATACTTCCTCGGTGATGTCGTCTTGACCTGAAGAAAAAAATTGGACAAGCCTGGTTCAATTTCCACCAGACGAAACGCGGAAATTCTAAGGTGGACGCTATGACAGGAAAGCCATGGACCTTGAATGCGACATGGTGCTCGCTGTTGTTCACCACCTTTAGATTGCAATAGCACGCCTTGTCCAGCTCAACTGCGCATAACGCGGAGGAAAAACCGCAGAAGTTTAACCAATTGCAATGTGAATAAAGAAAACACCAAGAACTTCGAACTTCGAAGAACTTACACAAGAAGGTGAGCTCCTCGGGATAAACCGAGATCAACGTTCCGCCACCACCCATTGAAACCACCTGATCGAACACACAGAAAAGAAGCGGAAACCCAAACTTTCTCTCCAAGAATTGAACGCATGCAATGATGCAAAATAAACTAAAAAAAGGCAGCGAATTGGAGCAGAAAATGGGGAGGGGAGGAAGCCAGGGGTGGAGGGAAGAGAGAAGCCAATGGTTTTCTTTGCTTTTCTTAGCTCCGGCGACATTGACGGGGCAACACTCACTTTTAGTTGTTGGGCCCGTGGCACTGTAACCGTTCTTCTTTTATTTTTTTTAGTGAACATCGTCGTTCTCTTTTTTTTTCTTTATTGGTGGTTGGTGAATTACATTACTTTATTCGGAGTGTGGTTTCCAGGACTACAAAGCCATGGCTTTTGGCAGTTCTTATTAATCACTTTCAATTTTAGTAGCAGATTGTTTACTGTCTTAAACATATTTGCAATACTCTGATGAAGATAATATATGAGCAAGTATATTTGTGAATCTTTAGTAAAATTAATAAATCGTCACTAGAACTTGTAACTTCTAAGAAAATAGTGAGATAGTATTGTACTGGTACTTGCAGTGCCACAAATATTTGATTTTATTCTTTTAAATCCCCATACAGTACAAAACCTGAAGTACCAAACAAAAATTTGAAGAATATCCTTATCTGATTGAAGTATTAAACAAACAGTAACAATTTTGCTCTGTATTCTCCTCGACAAATTGTTGGGGCATGCGTGACCTGTACTCTCCTTGTGGTAGGAACTCATACAATTTTTAATGGATACAAGATGAGGTTCTCAATCATTTTCGCCATTATGACGCATGGGTCCCAATTGTTGCTTTAAAGAAAATTGAGCTAAACTTAAACTGAAATTTTGCTGCTGTCAAGTAGTAGTAGACTCAAATTCAAGATATGTTGGAGAAAAAGATTGATCCTTGTGTACAAAAAACACCGCATGCAATTTCCACACCAACCAGCCAGAGCTAATAGAATCCGGTGTTATTTGATAGAAAGTCCTTTATAAGAGCTTTACTTTTATAAGGGCTTTACTACAGTATACTTTGAAGTGACAATGAACCGTCCATTTAAGTAAACCTAGATTAATATTATCGCATATTTATATAATTTTTATTTTTGCTAAATAGGAAAAAGAGACAACATAACTTGCAACTAGACATACTATTACGCAAAACATTTTTGCATGTTCCAGGCCGCCAGACAGTTCTTCCGTGCCTTGTGCGTTACATGCAGAACGACTTTGATGTTTTCCTTCCTTATAGCGGTTTGTTGCTTCCTTGATGCTTGAGCCTGTGCTCGTGCATACTCCGATCAATTGCATCTGTATTGTTCGCATTGGCGTCGTCCATCTCATGCATGGAGCCTGGAGGTTGCGGTGATTGGAGTTGAAGCACGGTGGCGGTGAAACGGCAGAAGGTTGTGATCGGCGGAGAAGAAACGCATCGCCTGGCATGCGAACGGATTGGAGGGAGTAACGTCGTGAATGTGATTGAAGGTTGGACGAGGCCAGTCCGGCCCAACAAAGAACTCCATCCCCAATATATCAGGACTCGTTATGGCAACTACTAATCCATAAAAATGCAGACCCAATACTAATATACTCTCCTTTTAGGATAGCAACATACATAATACAAATTAGCTCTCCCTTTTAACCATTTTAAAATATATGACCTTAGGAAAACATCATTTTAAAACATATGACGTTTAGAACAAGCTAACTAGCTAGACATATGTCATATATTTGAAAACAGAAAGAGTATGGTTATACATATGCTCATGAATCCAGACATCCAGTACATCATAAAAAGACGAGATTAATTCAAAATAAGATGGTCTTAGTATGATTTTGTACACTAAGGACAAAAGAAACATTGCACTGCAAACCAAAATATGCTATGAAGCCGTAGATATTACACATTTGATATCCAGGTAATACAGTGAAATGCACTGATTTGGGCAGGGAAGTGAAAATTGTTTGATAGGAGAAATCAAAATGGAGGGAGAAGCTGTTCTGTCGTCACATCTGATTTTACTTGAAGGTTGAAAAGCGGGGAAGCTTGTGTTTCAAGTAGTACAACTTTGCTCGCCTCACTTTCTTGTGCCTGATTACTTTGATCTCCTTGATCCTGGGTGAATACCTGTAATGAAATATGTACGTGAAGTTACAAAAAATGTTGCAAAAAATCTGAAAGAAAGTAGTATGATATTTCAAGCATTTAGCATGTGGTCAACCGAACTAACACGATTGAATTATTAATCACTACTGAAAGACAGAACTGTGGGTAACCACATCACTAGGAGCAGCCCTGCACAAAGTGGGACTTATCACAATAAAGTCCTCTACATTTGCTGAGAACATTGGCAAGTAGCAGATAACAGATTACTGAGGATATTTACACACAGAAAAGGGGGTAATTGATAGATGGCCAAGTTGACAAAAAGTCTCAAGTTTACATAGGTGTAACAAAACGAAGTATCAGTGTAAAACGGAGGGGTACGGGATAGTTTTTCAGTATGACAAGGGGTCACTATGAAGATTTGAAAATTTTGAATGTTTCAGATCCTATTTGATAGCTCTTCAGGTCTGCTGAGAAGATTATAATTCCAAAAGAACTATAGTGCACGTAATGTACTTAAAAGAAAGGAAAAGCAAGTGGATAAAAAGAAAGTTTAGGTTGCAGCATCTAACTGGTTTGGATCTTCTGCTACAAAACTGAGTGATAACGTATATTGAGGTAGAATGCAAAACATTCTATAAACAGTTAAAAAGAAATTTTGAAGCTCCATTATGAACCTGTAAGTATTGCAAACTAAACCGATTATATAGCCATCTTATACAAAGGTATACTAAGCATCCCGAATTTCAATATAATGGTAGTCAGTAATCTCACTGTTAGTTTAACAAACAGAATGACATAGCTGTATTATTTTTTTTCTACCTATACAGAAACTTTTGAATGCTGACATTTAACAATAGTGTCACCATGGAACATTAAGCAAATTATTCTGCATAGCGCAGAAAAAATATCATAAAGTAACTTACACTGGGAAGGTAATCTCAACTCCTACACCAGCAATGATCCTTCTGACACGGATTGTGGTGTGAACACCAGCTTTGTGCTTTGCGATGATTATTCCCTTAAAGAGTGACAATCTCCTCTTGTTGGGCCGTTGCTGAAACAAGGAAGTGCTTCAGATACCAACAACCATCCAATGAGGAATTAGCCCGAGCAACACATCCAAGACAGTGTAAATTTTTACCATCCTCAGCTCGATGATGTCGCCAGGCCTCAGATCTGGTACAGTCTTCACCTTCTCGGCCTCCTCAATGAATTGCTTGTTCAGAATCTACAACGCCAAATAATTCAAGGAAATAGTACATAACATGTTAAGCTTCACGAGGTGATAATGGATTGTACAAAACACAAAGAATGAACAGCCAGGGATATTGCGCAAATAGTCAAAGCACCAAATTTCTATCCCGCCATGTGCCTGTTAATGAAACCGTGCAAGAACAACAAAGAATTATAGCTCATAAAAGATATTAGACTCTTTGCTGACTTCTCCGCATTGACAAGCCTTTCAGGACAGGACAACAGGTATTTAGAGTTCGCATAAACAGTGAGAAAACCCATTCTCCACTACGCCCATTACTAATCCCAATGCGTGGTTACTTTAAGGCTATGCTAGTATGCGGCCAAGATAAAACAAAGAATCTCTAAGCATTTGCTATAGAGAACTAGAATTCTGAACACTACGCAATGAGATGACCTGATGCCTCCCAATCTACTCCTTTACAGTAATTTGCAGACTACATTTCCACATAATAAATACACCAAATCCCGGATGCTTCACTACTCTAGGAGAGGTCCGTTCAAGGAGAGCTCACCCCGATGATTTCGCCGAACTTAACCTTCGGCTTGCTCGGCGGCGGTTCCTCTGCCTCCTCTTCCTCGGCCACCGCGACAGCCCCCTCGGCCTCCCCCTCCTCGGCGTCAGCTGAGGCAGTGGCAGGCTCGGCCTCAGCCTCAGGCTCCGGTTCCCCGGCAGCTTCGGCGCCGGCGTCGGCGCGGGCGACTAGGTGGGTGGTCCGGCGAGGGGAGGCGCACAGGGAGAGCCGGCGGAACGAGGAGGCCACGGCGACGACCTGCGGCGGCGGCGAGCGGTGGGAGAGGAAGGCGTGGGGAAGCACGACGGCGGAGGCGGCAGCGGTGGCGGAGGCGGCGGCGGCGGCAGCCATTGGAAGGTTCAGTTTAGGCAGGCCAACGTGTCAGCGGCGGAGTATGGGACGGGCCGACGGGTGGGGGTGAAGCGGCGCCGCGGCGGGAGGATTGGGGGAGAACGCTATCCACCCATCTCTTTGTGGGAGGGGGCTGTGACGCTGCATGCGGGCCCCAGCTTCTATCCAGGAGTCCGAGCGATCTGAGCCGTTGGCCGAGGTCAGGGAAATAGTGGGCCAAGAAACATTTTGTAACCGAAATATAACACTTACCCCCCCTATTAACAACGTTAGTACGTTACTATCCAAACAACAGTCAAGTAGAATGAATCTTACCAAATGCACTGCAATATCCCTAGGATATTTTTACCATTTCATTACTTAACGGTTTACTGTTATTTGAATTTTTGCTCTTTTTAATTCATGTGCGCCCCTCTCAATTTTTTCTGCTGTATGTATCATACTAGGATCGCAGCAGGTAACCCCTCCACGAGATGACTTAGATTTTACGCCTCCACTACCATTGTAAACATACTAGGATCATCGCTGGGTAGTGATGAACTGATGATGGTCTCGCAGGGAGCCCCTCCACTCATCATGAGAGAGGGAAAGACCGAGAAAGAAAGCCAGAAACGGCAGTCAGTGAGAACTGAGAAGCAAATCGAGGCGCATGGGAGGCAAGAGAAGAGAGGAGGGGAGGAGGTGAACGCGAAGCCCATGTGCAACAGCCCACTAATAAAAGTGTCATGGCAAATATTCGTTTCGCGGGCACCAGACAGTCGTGTCAAGCCCATAACAAGTTAACAACTCGGGCGCGTGTCCTGCGCCTAGACCCATCTCCCCGCCACGTCCTCTTTCTTCCCCTCCCTTCCGGCCTTCCCCGCCGGCCCCACCGGCCACGCCACCGCTCCTCCCCTGCCCTCGCGAACCTCCAACCGGCGCCGCCGACGACGAAGCCACCGGCGCCGCCGATGCATTCCCCAGAGCGGGCCGACGGGCCGCCCGGCCTCCGCGCCCTGCCCGCCCTCTCCTACAACACCCACCGCGCCCTCGTCCTGGGGCTCACCTTCCTCGCCTACGCGCTCTACCACGCCTCCCGCAAGCCGCCCAGCATCGTCAAGCGCGAGCTCGCCCGCTCCTGGCCGCCCTTCGCCGACCCGGCGCTCCTCGGCGCCACCGACGTCGCCTTCCTCACCTCCTACTCCCTCGGCATGTTCGTCGCGGGCCACCTCGGCGACCGCCTCGACCTCCGCCGCTTCCTCGCCTTCGGCATGGCCGCCAGCGGCGCCGCCGTCGCGCTCTTCGGCGCCGGCTACTTCCTCGGCCTCCACTCTCTAGCCTTCTACGTCGCCGCCCAGGTGATCGCCGGCCTGCTCCAGTCCACCGGCTGGCCCTCCGTCGTCGCCATCGTCGGCAACTGGTTCTGCGGCCGGAGGCGCGGCCTCATCATGGGGGTGTGGAACGCGCACACCTCCGTCGGGAACATCACCGGATCGCTCGTCGCCGCCGCCATGCTCGGGTACGGGTGGGGGTGGTCGTTCGTCGTCCCCGGCGGGCTCATTGCGCTCGGCGGCGCTCTTGTGCTTCTCTTCCTCGCGCCTTACCCTCAGTACGTCGGCTTCGGTCCGGCACCGATCGAGCCGGTCGCCGAGGAGAGCACGGACGGGGAGGACAGCAGCAGCAGCAGCGTCGCGAGCGGCGTTGGGAAGGACAGGCGGGATGCCGTGGGGATTCTCAAGGCCCTCGCCATTCCCGGTGTGGTCATCTTCGCCCTCTGCCTCTTCTTCGCTAAGCTGGTTGCGTACACGTTCCTGTACTGGCTCCCCTTCTACTTGAGCCAGACTGGTATGCCCGATATCCTCTTTTATACAGTTGATTGGAATTGATCACAGAGTCACACATTATCACGTTATAGATTGCCGTGAATAATCGTTAAATTCCTGCCCTGTTTGGTTTGGTTAATATGTTCTTTTAATGAAAAACAGTTGGTTCTTCATTAGTATCAAATTCTGATTGTGGACCGGACCTTAGTTTCTAACATGTTAATGTAGTAATTCTGATCGAATTATGCTTTAGTAGTGGTATTTCCTTCTCAATATAGGAGGCGTGCACATAAAAGGCAAAATGTGGTAACAAATTATGTTCTGCTAGTTAACCAGTTTATTCTGACCCTGTTGTTCTGTTCTGTTTATCTGAATTCGGCTCTCTCCTGGTCATATGCAACAGTATTATGCATACTGCCTAGTGGTGTCTCAGATGTCTTGCCTCTTGTCACTTTTTTCCTGACATTACTGATTCTGTGCACGACTTCTGAACTTCGTTTGCTATTTCATCTTGCCATGATTTGAGTAATCCTTCATATGCGGATTGTAAATTGAAAATGCTGCTTGCGGATTGTAAATTGAAAATGCTGCTTTCTTACGTTATTTTTTTTCTTCAAGCTATTGGAGGCGAGCACATGTCAGCTGCATCTGCTGGATATATATCAGTTTTGTTTGATGTAGGTGGAATCATTGGTGGAATTCTTGCTGGCTTCATATCTGATCAGCTCAATGCTAGGGCCACAACAGCTGCAGTCTTCATGTACTTGGCGATTCCATCTCTTTTCCTCTTTCATGCATATGGCAGTATTTCAAAAGCGACAAACATTGGTTTGATGATGATCAGTGGCCTGTTTGTTAATGGACCCTATGCTCTAATAACAACTGCCGTCTCTGCTGATCTCGGCACTCACAAGTCTCTCAAAGGAGATTCTCGTGCACTGGCCACGGTAACGGCAATTATAGATGGGACAGGATCTCTTGGTGCTGCATTGGGTCCATTTCTTACCGGATTCATTTCAAGAAGGGGGTGGGATTCAGTGTTCGTAATGCTTGCTCTTTGTGCATTTGTCGCTGCCGTATTGTTGTCGAGTCATGTGAAAATAGAAATTCCTCAGATCATTGAGAAATGGAGAAATCGCTCAACCAACATGAGGATTGAAAATGAAGGTAAATGCACTAGTGTTGCTATCTCCCCCATTTTACGACTCCAAATACTCAGTTTCTTGATATATCTTCATGATCTTTCTCTGTCTCGTAGATCATGGTGTTCAGCCACTTTTAGAGGAGGAAAGCTGATGGCAAGGCAGCTTTCGTTGCTGCACTACTGTGAGGCAGTTTTGTAGTGTTGTTGTAAGTGAAGAATCTGATGGTTGATGGTTCTGGAGAAAAGCCAAATCAGGCCGAGATAAAGGAAACAGTTTCTGTCTCTGGTGCTTACACTATGAGCAGACCAATATGATTGGGATAGCATCTGTTGTGGTATATTCAAATGATGGTCTTGGTTTCATCAATCTGTTGTAACTTGTAAGAATACCTGTTTTTTCACGTATCGAAATGCACTCACTCTTCAGCCTTCAGGGGATGAACATATATAGGGAGATAGAACATTGACATGACAGTCTGAAGTACAGTGTACAGATGAATTAAGGCTGTGTAGACGATGTCAATGATGTTTGTTTTTACTGTAGATGGTAACTGAACGGGCGTCCAGCATTTTGTGGAATCCTTTTATTATTAAGTCTGAACTGCCATCGTCCTGCAGTTTTTATATAGTGATGTGTGCTGTTGTTTGCATGAGAACTTAATCTTTAACTTTTTCAGAAAAAAAAGAACTTAATCTTTGTGCTTACTGTTATATATATCGCTGCGCATGGCTTGAAGCATTGTCGCCATTCCTATCGCAGTTGAGGAGAGCCACACCTGCAATTCCCCTATTCTGTGAAAAACACTGTAAAAGCTCTCAGCGCAATGCATATGCATGGAAGTCTGTCTGTCTCGGGCTCCCCTACAATTCGCGATTGGAGAGCCCAGGCTAAAGCCCACGGCGGCGGCGTGGCTGGGCTGGCTGGCAGAAAACTGCAAGAATATCTCGTTCAACCTGGCCCGTGGACCGTCGTACTAGAGCTGCGAGCCCATAGACAAGGGGTGCACCGTCACCGTGCCCGCCCAGCCCATCAGCGGTCGTGCTCATGAGTGTGCCGCTGGCCTTACACGGGAACCCCTCGAAGAAAGAAAAGATTACAAAAAAAAATCATGTTTATACATATATAATATTCCAACCGAAAAAAAGTGGGCCGCGGGCCCCGGGCGTTCTCGGTCTAGGAACTGGGATGCTGCTGTCTCGGTGTGTTTTGTAGAAAATTGCAATATAAAATAACTGCAAGAGTTGACATAAGTGAAAGATAAGAGACTAAGAGTTGCACGACTGCTCGGAGCCTCGGAGGTAGGGTTGTTGTGAACTTGTGTGATGCAGCAGGACGACACTAGATATCAATTACGGAGTACTGTTCATTGATACCTTGATTTCCCCCCCACTGAAAAGCTCTGAAGCACGACAGATATGTTCTCGACGCTGCTCGACACGACCTTCCACATCGATGTGCTCGCGAGCTGCATCGCCCTTTGCGTGATCCATATATACATCTGCGCCGCCGTACGTGACGCCCATGACCAGACACTGAATCGTGTTGATTACTCTGCAGTCTGCATAAGATTTGAATGTTGGACTTTTGGAGGAGGGTATATATATATATATATATATATATATATATATATATATATATATATATATATATATATATATATGCTAGGGCTAATCTCTAGCCTCGGTATGAAATAGTTATTCCATACCCGAGCTAACCCACGCTGCGCTCCTCCTATCCGACTCCGGTTGTTTTGACCGTATCGCACCGCGCACGTCTGTAGGCTGGTGGGCCCAGCGGATAGCGCCTGATTTTTCTTTTCTCAAGCACGCCACGCATGTGTCTCTCGTTCAATGCCCAGGAAGATCCACACTGTTGGTGTGAATAAGATTGGCCAATGTTTTCCGACTAATAATATCTTTCACTGTTGTTGTGAAGTTGAATGACCAATGTACAGATTTTTGTTGAAACGTCATTTTTGTCAAAAACATATACTCATTCTAGAGAAAGAAAATATATTACGCATATATTCAACACAAAATAGTACTACATTCAATACAGAATAAAAATCACAAAAAAAATCTAGGAAAGATGAATGAACAATTCAAAGACTAGCAAAACAACAAACCCTTCAAAAAAAATAAAGAGCTAAGTATATGGAAAAAAATAAAAAAGGATTAGGATCCATAAAATCTGGTGAACTAAGTATATACACAGGAAACAGTTTACAGAGTTTGAATCTACAATCTAACAAGCGATGGGATACAAGTGAAGCGAATAAGCTACAAGCATATGGTGGCCTTCACCTACATCACACATGAATCCGCCATGTTAACCCGAATTTTCTACACTCCCTTAGGCTGCTATTTCAGCAATGGCCATCATCTGACAGCTTCTTTGGATACCTTCCACAAGGCAAACAAAACTCAAGCTTATTTGGATATCTTCCACAAGGCAAACAAAACTCAAGCTTGTTTGTTCTGACCAATTTGCTCCAATGTGATCTTGGAGCTGCAGGAAGATGGAAATGGCCGTGTTTGGTTACGGTAGAAAAGTTTTCGGCACGTTTTTCGAGAAGAGAATCTCGTATGCATGGAGTACTAAATGAAGTCTATTTGCAAAACCTTTTCAGGAATGGGTGTAACTTTTCGAGACGAATCTAATGACGGTAATTAATTGATGATTTGTTACAGTGATGCTACAGTAACCATCCCCTAATCGCGCGGTCAAATACCTCATTAGATTCGTCTCGCGATTTACACGGGGGATTGTGGAGGTGGTTTTGTAATTAGACTTCGTTTGCTACTCTAAAATTTTGGTCAAAGGTGCTACAGTAAAACCATGCATTTTAACCAAACACGGCCAATAGTTCAAAATGGCAAGCCATATATAATTGATAGCTAATAATTCAGCAGAATGGTCACGCACTGCATACAGGAGGCTCAATCCTTGTGGATGCATAATATAAAGATCCTTTGTCAGTTTACCAGGCTTCTTAATAGAATGGATCAGAAATTACTACCTTGTTAGGTAGGAGTTGCAGAATAGCACAGCTTAGGTTGCGGACTGACCTTGTTGGAACTAGTGAGTGCAAAGAAGGCTCGTGCACCACTGATGAAGTCTTGCAGCATAGCATAGCAGGTGACAACATAGAATTTGCCAGGCACTGCAACCATCGGGGCACCCCTAGCTCCATTAGACTCTTGTTTCCATGCTTGTGCAAGGATGTTATATCTAATGCAGGAAAAAAAAGTTAGATTTGGAAAAAAATTAGTATATTGCACCAAAACTACAGACATGGTTAGTAGCACTGGAATAATTTCTTAACTAGTTTAGCTCTGATCCGGTACCAGCAAAAGCGAAGACTTCCGCCTTGTTGCTGTAATCTCAACCAAAATAAGTCAACATACATGAATGGACGAGGTGTAATCTCAACCAAAGCTAAGACATGCTGAGAATCATATCTGAAGCGTCCCCTCATAAGAGAGAACTTAAATGTGATACAAACATCAGTCCCAGGAGGCTGATGCCACATTTATTACATCAGATGGTTCATTACCATACAAACCTCCGAGGAGGACACTCGATACAGATGATAATAAAAAGTAACCAAGCTACGACATAACACCAGAGCGCGACCCACATGGGATCTAGCTCGGGCTCAGAGTACTGCGTCAGCGAAAGCATCTCGAACAGAGCCGGTTCCACATGCAAGGTTGGGTGTAGAACGATAACCCTACTCAGCGTCGTCTGGTACGAAGTCTGGGTCTTCTTCTGTAAAAAGTAAGAATGGGGTGAGTACAAACGTACTCAGCAAGTCCAACCACACCCACGGAGGGGGTTATATCAGAATAACATGCACAGGTAAAACAAGGATAAGGTTATGGCTTTAATTTGCTGAAAGCTAATTTTTATGCAGGGGTTCGTTTAACCAAAACATTTCGGAAAAACAGTTTTTGTAATGAATAGTACGGGGTTTAAGTTTTAAACTGCTACCGGACTCCCCATCCGTCGTAGCACACGGCACAACTGCCGGACACATTTTCAAAACAACTCACGCTAGCCCATCCCAAGGTAAACACTAGTAGTGAGACCACACCGTAACTCGCCCAGTACCGTGGGCACAGACTATTCGAATAGATTCTTATCTCTGCAGAGGTGTGCAACTTTACCCACAAGCGGGTACCACAACACGAGCACCGAAGTGTCGGTGTAGATCCCGACATAGCCATTACCCACCTTAGCTAGATCTGATTCGCCATCACGGGATTTACCAAAGGGTCATCAACCTATCTCTGAGGTACGACCAGGGTATAAGTCACACTGAACATATCCCTTTTTCCTTGGTCACCCGTTGCTCTCAGCCCTCCTGATGGCTATCACATCAACTAGTGGGGTTTATGCTAAGCCGTTGCCCATTCAACGGTCGAGTGGTTTGCACGATAGTGGAGTTAGGTGAGATGTAACACCAACTCGGTCCTTAGGGGTGACAAGATGGATATCTCCCTTCCTTGCCCTGCCACAACGGCACGAGCACACCAAAAGGCAAATCTGTAGAAATGCCATCCATCCCGTTTAAACTTTCTTTACAAAAACACCACATTTATCCCATCCCACATACGCACACATTTTCTTTATAAAATAAATCGTATTATGAGTAAAGTCCTAAGCGTTCTAATATTGATTAACGTCCAAGCAAAATCAGACATTAATCTAGGTGGTCAAGGAATGGTTATAACAAATCAAGGGGTGGCTATCCAACCGTGTTTTCATGCAAGCAAAACATATGCAATTTTATAAAGCAGGCCATTGGGTTGTGTTTATAAAAACTAGGACAGAAACATGCATCAAAGGATGGAATTGAACTTGCCGTCTTCGTAGCCTTCGGGGAGGTCCTGTCCTTCGGGCTCGGGGTCGCGGAACGGGTCCTCGTTCACCTGCTCACAGTACTGCTCGTTGACGGGCTCTCCTTCGTTCACTCCGTGGTCTACAGCGCACACAAACAAGCACACAGTCAATACAGAAAACAAAGAGCGACGCTTTGTCAGATATTCATGTTAAAGTTATACTCATCATCTGTGCTTTGTCAGATATTCAAATTTCAAAGAGCGCACTCAGATTGCAAAATTAAAGGTAGAGGAGATCACTAAAGCTAGAACGATGCATTATTTTATCGAGGGAAATGGTCGTACATACTAACATACTGGGCAAGTAGAGGAGCTGCCGCCGGGAGCGAGGCGGGTAGGTCTCCTCAGCCTGCTGCGCCCAGCTCTTGCAGGACGACGACCCCGCAGCCGCCGCCGCCGATCCGAGCTCCGCCGTGGCCGAGGTGAGCAGCGGGAGGTGGAAGGGGTACTCGCTGGAGGCGGAGATAGAGCTCCCCGTGCCGTAGTTGCTGCCGCTGGACTGGGGCTGCAGGAAGTTGGCGGGTGCTGGCCCTGCGGCCATGGCATCGTCGAAGAACTGGGAGAGGAGGGAGTAGGTGGTGCGGTGGGCAGCGCCGGGGGGCAGCTCCATGGCCCAAACCCTAGCGTCGGCGTGGAGGACCGGCGCCTCCCGCGGCAGCGCCCCAGATCAGGGAGCGGCACACAGCTGGGCGGCTGGGCCGTGCACCCATGCCGCTGGATCTGGTCCATGGCGGCCGGATCTGGTCCATGGCAGCCGGATCTGGTGCCCGGCAACCCCACATGGCCAGGAGTCAGAGGAGAAGGGAGCAGGATGCGACATATGAAGTCGGAGGAGTAGGGCTCGGGCGTGACCTCTGCGCGTCCGCCACCACTGGCCTCCAGGCGGAGCTCGCCCAGGGAGGAGGAGGCGGCAGCCGAGCGTGCCGCGAGGAGAGCAGTGTCGCGAGGAGGGGGTGCAGCGTCGCGCGACGACGGAAGAGTGGTGCGGCGCCGCCGGGATTGGAACGGTTTTGGGTGCTGTGGCTCAGGGAACGGGCTGGGCATAAAATCGGGGGTGGGCGGGGGTGAGGTGGCGTACGACACAGACCGGGGAGAGGCTGGATGAAAAACCGGGTGTGTGGTGCATCGGATGCTGGCTGGATTACTCGGGTATGAAATACTTGTTCCATACCCAGGGTACCCAATAGACCTGCATTATATATAGAGTAAAATGCACTGTGGGTCCTTAAACTAGTTGAGCCATTCTGTTCAGGTCCATGAACTTTGAAAATACATTTTTAGGTCCAGGATCTATTTAAGTGAGTCACTTGAGGTCCAAAACGCCTCCGACTGCCTCTGACCGTCTACGTGGACGGCCAACTCGGATCCAACATGGACTTAGATCCAACGTGGACTGCCTCTCTCACTCTTCCTCCCCATCCCCTCCTCCGGCGTCCTTCCCGTGTCGCCGCCCCTACTCTGCTCCCTCCCTCCTCCGTCGGCGGGGGCAGAGAGCACTGCGTGGCCGTCGACCTCGTGCGCCGGTGGCCCGAGCGCATGTCGCCGCCGCTCCGCGAGCCCCCCTGGCCCGAGCGCGTGCTACCTCAGCTCCGCGAGCTCGCGGCTCGCCGGCCGCGCCTCGCCTCGCCACGCCTCCACTGCGAGCGGCCGGCGCGCGCGCGAGCTGAGGGGGCGGAGGGGGAGGAGTGGCGCCGGCGATGGGGGTGCCTCGCCTCGCCTCCGCTGCGCGATGGAGGGAGCAGGGGAGGGCGAATGCCGGCCGCCATGGCCCCGCGGAGGACAGGCTTGACGGCGGAGCTCGGCTGCGGCCGAGCGCGAGCAGGCGGAGCTCAGGCGGGCACTGCGAGGACGGCGGAGGAGGTAGGGGCGGTGCGCGGTCTTCTAGGAGCTCTGCTCCGCTGCGCGAGGGAGGAGGAAGGGGGCGGCACGCGGTCTTCTAGGAGCTCTGCTCCGCTGCGCGAGGGAGGGGCCGGCCACCCGCCATGGAAGCGAGGAAGGAAGGGCCGGCATTCGCGACGCTCCTGGAGCGGCCTCCGCGTCCACCACACGACGCCTCCGCGAGCCGCCTCCGCTCCGCGGCCTCAGCAGGCCGCACCACCGCCCGCCGCGGAACTCAATCCGCCGGCGTTCGCGCCCGTGCGGATCCTCGCCGGGGAGGCCGGAGGAGGCGGTGGCCGTGGAGGCCGGAGGAGGCCACGGCGAGCGTGCGCGCGCGGGCCGAGCAGCGAGCAGCAGCGGCGTGCGAGCAGTGGGCGGAGCGGCGGCGTGCGGGAGAGCTCCGACAGAGAGAGAGGGGCGGGGAGAAGCGGACGGAGAGAGGAGGGTCGGGACGCCGCCGGAGCTCGAGGTCGAGGAGGTCGCCGCGCGTTCGCCGCGGCTGCAGCCGCGCCCCGGCCCGCCCGCCGCCGCCCAAGCCCATGGCCGCCGGGAGGAAGCGCCGGGAGGGAGGGAGGAGGAGGGGGCGGCTCCGCGCGGCGAGGGAGGAGGGGGCTGCGCGCGCCGCCATCACCGCCATGGGCCTGGGCGCGCGTGCCGCCGCCGCGGGCAGCGCGCGCTCGCCGCCACCCCGCGCCCCTGTCGCCGGAGGGGACGGGACGGCTCGCGGACGGGGCAGGAAGGGAGGGCTTGGGCGGCTCGCCGGCAGGGAGAGAGAGGAGACGAAGGGAGGCAGGGCCGGGCCCCTACTCGCCGGAGAGGAAGGAGGCGCCGAGAGAGCAAGGGGGCGCCGCCGGCTAGAGGGAGGCGGAGGGGGAGGCGTGATGGAGGGGGAGGACGAGGAGAGAGAGAGGGGTGAACAATAAAAAGAAAATCCACGTCAGAGCCGACTTGGCGATCCACGTAGACGGTCAGAGCAAGTCAAGGGCGTTTTGGATCTCAATGGCTCACTTAAATAGATTCTGGACCTAGAAATGCATTTTCAAAGTTCATGGACCTAAACAGAACAGAAGAACTAGTTTAAGGACCCACAGTGTATTTTACTCTTATATATATACACACACACTGTATACTGTATTGGTGCTTTGTTCCACAAAGAAGATTGTTTGTAATTTCATTCAGCGATAGTAGATGAGATATTAGATGGAACTGCTAAGGCTATGGATGGATGGAGAATGTGAAGTGCTAATCGAGACCGTGTCCGTCAGCAACCTCAATTCCAACTATATGCTAGTTCTCCTTCTCCAAGAGGTCCAGGATGTTAAACACGACATCTCACCTTCAAAAATTAATTGGCGAGTGACCATGAATTTTGAGTCGACAAAACACTCATGTTTGTTTAATGGGAAGCTCTATTAATTTTAAAGTTATTACATCAAGGTGATATATCTTCAAATTCCCTCGGCCTCTGCCTGGAGACACACAGCTCAATGTAAACGACCAATTAAAAAGTTAAGGCACACTAATAACTATCAATCCGAAGACTAAGCCGCTATCCATGTGCCCGGGTAAAAAAAACTCTTTGGCCACCTGCATCAAGTACCCAGAAGCCGCTACAACAACCTCCTGGGAAGAAGACTTCTGCGGGACAATCCATGTATGTAGCCAATGCGTAGTTAAAGAGATGACTTACAAAAAAGAAGACAAAACACTCATGTTGTGATGTAACCATTAGCCTTTTCTTCCTAACCAGATTATGCATTTCTATTCAAAAAGCTATTGTGTAAAGATAGGTACTTTAAACATTCATTATTATGGGCTAATGTTTGTTTGCAGCCACTGAGAATTTGCTTTTGGAATGCATGCATGAGATCCGAAATTTGTGCTTAGCGTTTTACCACAACAAAATAGTTATCAGTGCTCACCATCGACCATACATACATGTCTCAGTTGAGTAGAGGTACACCCGGCCGGCAGTCGTGCTTTATCCGATCCATTCCCCACGGAACCATGCATGCTGCACAAGAATGACAAGAAGTGAAATAGGTTTCGCTCGATGTGTTCTGTTTGAGCCCATGGCTTTGGTCGGGTCACACCAGGAGACTCGATAATTAACCCCTAGCTTGTGATTGCAGGGTGCCAACTTTTGCCTGATGACTAGCAAATTAACCCCGTCGACCGAGGAGTTCTACGATCACACACCACCGACTGTCTTCACGCCATTTTCGTATATATGAACTTCCCGGCCGCGGGCCTTCATGACCCTCACACCGATATGATGTGCTAGCGAGTCACAAACCGCACCGCGTTCTGAACTAATGCGTGAGTGATCGCCGGGGTCCTTACATCCTGCATGCATGTCCACGAACTGAATCGTGGCAATTTCTCGTTTTAGACGATTCAGGTGTCTGAGTATAAATGTTGGTGCTCGTTACTATGCGAGACCAGCAAATATGTTCACACCAATGGTAGGGTTGATGGGATATTAGATGGAACTGTAAGGAGTAAGCGCGATGTCCATTCATCGAGTGCCTGTCAACGGCTTCCGTTGCAATCGCTGCGCTTCAGGAGAATAGTTGATTATAATGGCTCGCTTATTCTAGACACCCACAACATGGAACCAGAGTAAGCACTCTCAAAGCTCAACCATGTGCCGCCACGCCTGCTACCTCGAACGTATCTGCTACGAATCAGATCTTTTAAACAAATCCATCATCAATGAAGATAAGTGTGCCATTTGCTCCAATTCCCTTGAAACTTGCATCAAATGAAATATCAACAACATGTTCATGTATATGTTAGATGAAATCAAAATGTTGACCATGAACCGGATGATGAGGTCCCTTCCCAATTAATTGCGGGATTCTTTTTTTTTCCTTTTGCCAGTTTGCACACTTTCCATCTAGTTGAAGTGCGGCATACAGTCAAGTTTTTTTTTTTGTGTTTTAGTGGATTTTGGGATTAATTTACTGCAACAGCCCCGCTCAAGTTTTATTAACTGAGTCAAGAGTGTATCTTTTTGAAACGGGAGGGATGTGATCTACTAGTATATATAATAAAAGAAAATTTTACAGAAAAAGACAAAACAGCTGAAAAGGAAAATACAATAGGTTGTCTAGCCGGTAGATGTTTATTCTTTTCTCTATGGATAACCAGGGTAAATTCATGCTTAAGGTAAGCTGCAGTTGATTGCACAAAGGAAGGTCTTTGCTGATGCTGGGAGATGAAGTCATTCCGTTTTTTCTATATACTCAAGACGGAATGACTTTCAAGGAGTTGAAGGATCTGCCATTTTGAACCTTGAAGCTTTAAGGAGTTGTAGTGGAGAGGGCAGAGTGCGCTTGCAAAGACACATTCCCTGCCAACATTGCTGGGCAAAATGGTAGTACCAGAAAAGGTGCTCAGCTATTTCATCTGCACGGGATGTACAAAAGTACTATATTTTATACTCAACTGATTTACCACAATTAGGCAGAGACTCAGGCAGTCTATAGTATTAACACCGTAGGCCGAGGCCCTATATGATGCAGCCACCCGCGCGGTGTGTTCAAGCCAATTCGGCTAGCTCATCAATAATGCGTATCAACCTGCTGCCGGCCGCGGGCCTTCACGATCCTCACCCCGATGTACAATCAAGTCACAAGCCGCACCACGCTCTCAGCACTAATGCGTGATCCTTACATCCTGCATGTTCAGCAAGTGAACCGCGTGGTGACTTCCCGTTTTTAGACGATCACATGTGGAGTATATATAAATGTTGGTGCTTGTTCCTCTATGATCAGAGAACAACAGACTCATTTCAATCGCCAGTAGCAAATTGTTCGCAATAATGGCAAGATTGTTGGGATATTAGATGAAACTGATAGAGAGTAAGCACAATGTGTAATCGTTAGCAATTGTCAAAGCGCCACCTCACTTAGGAGTTGATCATTTGTTACTTGATCAACCTCCGATTGTTCAGTTATTTAGAAGTGATAGCAGCAGCCGGTCCTTTGCGTCTACGTACTCAAAATGTGTAAGCATTTGGGTACTCACAATGCAAATATGGGTATGCAAATCAAGCGTGCCCCATTGGTAGATGCTACCCAAGAATGATCCACTAGATATCAAATATCTTGGGGAAATATATTGTCGAGGTGGATCGTTGTGACTCTATCTGCTATAATCTACTGAAACACTGAAATACCGGACCACGTCATATTGGCCTACAGATTTGTGCCTTCTGTTGGCGTCTAGCACAGCAAGACATCTTCAACTCCATGGTGTGGCGCAACCGTGGAAGCTACAACCGCCACTATCCATTCAATCCATTCTATCATCATGTGCTTCCGTCAACAATGGAAATATGATTACATGGTGCTCTATACAAGATGTGATGCCTGCCCACTAGATATGCTCATGTTGAGGAGGAAGCAATATAACGGTGATTCTCTTCTGTTGTTTCCTAGTGCTCATGCTTTAGATGTACCCCTTTCGATTGTTATATAACATGTACGATTAGCTACTTTATTTTGAAACTAATACTTTATTCTAAATGTCGTGTATTTGTACTTACGTTCGTTTGCAACCCCTATTCTCGTCCCTGTGCCAATATAGAGTAATGTTGGAAATACCAAAAAATCAAGTGATGGGATCATTGGTGCCAATATAGAGCTTGGCGGTTAAACACCGACAGTTGGCATGTGTGATCCTTCTCCTCTCTGTTATAGGGCTAATAAAAGCTCCTTCCTTTGTACAGAGGACGCCTAGCCGCGCCTAAATCCAATCGACTAAGATGCATGATGCAGTCACCGGCAGCACGCCAATTTGGCTTAGCCCTTCAAGCCTGTCAGCACTTCAGCAGCCATGCAGGCTCATGCGTATGACGCCGCTTCAGCTGCGCCCGCACTCTTGTCGTGAATGCATGCGTGATCGAAACTATCCCCACAAGGAACGCGTGTTCAGAAAGTGAACCGTGCTCAATGTTCATCAGCACTATAGATGATTCAGATGCAGAGTATAAATATTGGCCTGCGGCTCTGCAATCCGAGAAGACCAAGAACCGGTTTCAGTTCACAAGTACATGCGTGTTGATCAGGTGCTAATGGCAGCATTAGTACGGCTTGGTAGGGGTAATGGAGTAATCGGTTGATGAGATATCTTACTATTACTAATTAGAGGCTCCTTTTGAAGCCTCCAGGTGAAGCCACCTAGGATCTAGGTGGACAGTCTAAAAAAATAGAGAAATCCTACAAATTTGCATAAAAATCAGAAACATCCGGCCATCAATTCGACAACTCTAATCATAATAGCCATTGGATCTGTTATCTTTTTTAATAATTACCCACCTTTGCCATTATGAAAATAGACTAAAGTAACCCCCTAAATATGTATCTAAATTACTCACTTATGTCATTATAAAATAATATCAAATAACCCCTAAATTTTCATATGTATTATCCAATGATAAGATAATAAAAGTTAAAATCAACCCCAAATCTGAAACAAAATTATGTTATTATAATAAAATCTTCAAGCGCATTAATATAAAATTCTAAATTACTATTCCTATCATTATTAATACATTATTTATATTATTTTTTATATAAACATCTTACTATTACTAATTGGAGGCTCTTTTTGAAGCCTCCAGGTGATGCCATCTAGGATCCTAGGTGGACAGTCTAAAAAAATAGAGAAATTCTACAAATTCTCACAAAAATCAGAAACATCTAGCCATCAATTCGGCAACTCTAATCATAATAGTCATTGGATCTGTTATCTTTTTTTTAATAAATTAACCACATTTGCCATTATAAAAATAAACAAAAATAACCCCCTACACATGTATCTAAATTACCCAGCTCTGCCATTATAAAAATAATCTAAAGTAACCCCCTAATTTTCATATAAATTACCCACTTATGTCATTATAAAATAATATCTAATAACTCCCTAAATTTTTGTATATATTATCCAGTGATATCATTATAAAAAATTAAAATAAACCTTGAATAAATATTATATTATTATAATAAAATCTTAAAGTTCATCAATATAGAATTCTAAATTACTATTTTTATCATCATTAGTACATTGTTTATGTTATTATTTATATAAAAATACTAACCATAATGTGTGTGTCACCATATATTCATGCATTTGAGATAAGAATACCAATTTTCATGTTGTTCACATATCTCAAACAAAGCGCTCAATTAAACACATATCAAACATATATGGAGATGTGATGCAAAGTGAGAAAATTGTTAGTAACTAAACATATCACATTTATTACAATTATACAATAATAAATATGTATATTTGTAGTACTGGATTAGAATATTTAATTAGTTAAAGAGAGCTTGAGATAGATAATTATTAGATATCTCTAACTAGCCCGTGCGGGAGCACGGGTTGATAGACTAGTTAGATGAAATTGTTGAGCGTACGCACCCAACGTGGAGAACGGTGCTCTATTGTTCACCGAGGTATGGTAATAACCTACTGCAAACTTGAGCATTAAGAGTATAGTCTTATCTAATTTATTTTTAGATCTTGAGAGATACACTATTCCAAAAGTTGCAAAGCAACCATGAGTCCATCATGACCGTGACTGTTCTGGGCTAGTTAAAAGGAGAGCTGAGAGATTATTCTAGGCTTTAAAATTGATAGTATTTTAAGCCTCCGATCTGATCCGGTTTTCAGAAGAATTGTATCCAACAATATGTATGCTGGTGTTCAGTGACTATCGGAGCATGTCAAATAATTTTTTTCAGATAACAGAAGAATGTTTGCACTTTATCATCTTTATTACATGAAGTAGACATGTCATACGCGCTCCATGTCACCAGAGTTCAGCGTGTACGTATATATCAACATCTGCTAGTAGTCTCTCATTCATTCCTGGGCTCGAACTGGGCCTAGAAAGCCAATGATACTTTTTTGAATAGAGACTGCGAAAGAAAAGAGATATAATGCTTTGTGCTATTTTAACCAGAGCAATAGACAGAGGGTGTGTTTAGTTCCCATCAAATTTCTAAATTTTCCATCACATCTCCTATCATATCGAAATATTAAATATAGCAAATAACTCATGCATGGAGTACTAAATATATTTAAATAAAAAAACTAATTGCATAGTTTTGATGTACGTTGCGAGACGAATCTTTTGAGCCTAATTAGATCATGGTAGGACAATATTTACCACAAACAAACGAAAAGTGCTACAGTATGCTACAGTAACTGATGCGGCTTTTTCTCCCCTTTTCACCTCATCTAAACACAGCCAGAGACAAAAAAAAAGAATTGCAATGTGAAGTAGAGTTGACGTGTCAGAATTCTATCTACTCTACTACCACCATTACCATTACCATTACCATTACCATTGCCACCGGCTTTCGTCCTGTCCCAGGCTCAGTCTCGCCTTCGCCCGAGTGAGCTAGCTCCTCCACCCATCAATGCTTGGATCACGGAAAGCCTGCCCGGCCCGGGCGCGTCCACCCAGCATCGCTGTCCCAGCTGCTCTGATCCGCCACGCGAGGTCGGCCAGTGAAGCCTAGGCATCTAGCCCCACCGAGGCACCGGCAACTAACTACGACAGAGAGGCGGCGGCTTTGATTCAGCTCATCAATCAGTAGGAGCAGAGTAAAACTCCAGTTAACTGGCCGCCAATAATTCCAACACTACGGAAAGGGGAGAAGCCTTTCACCTCTCGCTCTCTCCTCTTTTAGGCCCTGTGTTCTCGCCCATAAACACCGTAAACACAAAAAA
This sequence comes from Panicum virgatum, assembly GCF_016808335.1. Lineage (NCBI taxonomy): Eukaryota > Viridiplantae > Streptophyta > Magnoliopsida > Poales > Poaceae > Panicum > Panicum virgatum. The sequence goes on from NC_053136.1 coordinate 44,187,647, forward strand.
AATGTCACATCAAATGTTTCGATACATGCATGGAGTATTAAATGAAGTTTATTTACAAAATTTTTTATATAAATGGGTTGTAAATCGCGAGACGAATCTAATGAGCCTACTTAATCTATGATTTGCAACAGTGATGTTACAGTAACCATCCGCTAATTATAGATTAATTAGCATCATTAGATTCGTCTCGCGATTTACAACCCATCTGTGCAAAAAATTTTATAAATAGACTTCATTTAGTATTTCAAATTAGCAAGATTTTTTCGTAAAAAAAATTTACGTTTCAACTAAATAGGGCCTTAACTTTATTGTACAGCAACGCATACATCTCACCACAAGTCCACAACCTTCCCCGCACGTAATGACCAAACCCACCCCCGGGCCGCTCACCACGAGCCGACCGTGACCAAGCCAAGCCAAGCCAGCCAGTCAGCCACCCAACGCCGCCCTGGCCCCTGGATCGATCCTCCGCCCAAGCCTCTACAGTGACTCAGTGAACACAGCACAACGCGCGTATCACGCTCACACATCATCTACGTTCGCTGGCCTGCGCGTGCGCGGTGCCGCGGTACACCATGACAACGCACTCCGCAGCGCATGGCGACCGTACCCCCGATGAATGACCACGCCGCAGCACGGTGGTTGGGAGGATCGGAGGAGGAAGACGAACGACGGCGACGGGTGGTGGATCTCGGAAAAGGGGACGGGCGGGCGGATGGTTGGATGGTCGCTTTGCTTCCCTTGCAATGTACCCCACCCCACCCAACCCCGCCACGTCACCGTCGCCGCCGGGGATCACCAGCAGGAACCAGGCAAATATATATATATATTTCCGATCAGCTCCATCTCGCGGTGATGCCCCCCCAGCCAGGCGGCGCGCCTCATGATTGTACTACCCGGACTCGAGGCCGCGCGAGGGCGGCCGGCCTCGCGATGTCGATCGAGGAGGAGGTCCAGGCGGCTGGTGGAGGACTAGCTAGGCCTCGTGGCCATGGGCCAGGATCCGGTTGGTTTGCGAGTCGCTTTCGGGCCATCTATCGAGTTGGCAGTGAGTGGCGAAGGGACACGGCTGGTTGGTAGGACGATTCAGATCGATCTTCGTGAAAACAATGTGCGTGTGTAGCCCTGCTAATGGGTTGGAACCCGCCTCATACCCAACCCCACCCAACCCAATTAGTTAATTTCTCAACTCTAACCAACCCGCCCCATTATAAGCGGGTAACTCATAAAAACTCATGTGTTCTACTATGCAAAGGAATTTAGTGGTTCTACATTTAATGTGGGGACCACATATATGTCTAACCACACTACTTTGCACAGAGTATCTGTCAGTCATATGGACTCATCTTTAAAAATTTCAGTCAATTTCGATAAAATTTTATAGTGTGAACGCGAGGTTTTAATTCCAGGGTCCGGCTCTTGATGTGGAGCCCACGTGTAGTTCTAGCCACGCTACTTTGCACAGAGTAGCTGCCAGTCGTACTGAGTCATCTCCAACAAATTTCAGTTAATTTTGATAAAATTTTATAGTGTGAACGCGAGATTTTAATTCTAGGGTCCGGCTCTTGATGTGGAGCCCACGTGTAGTTCTAGCCACGCTACTTTGCACAGAGTAGCTGCCAGTCGTACTGAGTCATCTCCAATAAATTTCAGTCAATTTCGATAAAATTTTATAGTGTGAACGCGAGGTTTTAATTCTAGGGTCCGGCTCTTGATGTGGAGCACACGTGTAGTTCTAGCCACGCTGCTTTGCACAGAGTAGCTGTCAGTCGTACTGAGTCATCTCCAACAAATTTCAGTCAATTTCGATAAAATTTTATAGTGTGAACGTGAGGTTTTAATTCCAGGGTCCGGCTCTTCATGTGGGGCCCACAGGTAGTTCTAGTCACACTGCTTTGCACAAAATAGCTGCCAGTCGTACTGAGTCATCTCCAACAAAATTCAGTCAATTTCGATAAAATTTTCTGATATAAACACGTGGTTTTAATTTCAGAGTCCCGTTCTCACGTGGGACCCACATTTATGTATAGTTATACTATTTTGTAAAAAATATCCATTTCAACCCACCCCAACCCGCCTCAACCCGTATTTATATAGAACCCGCCCCGACCCATCCCATTAACTAATACAACCCATTTTAAATCATCCAAACCCACTCCATTTCAAAACCCACCTCATAAAACTCATTTCAACCCGACCCATTAGCAGGCCTATGCGTGTGTGGGCGCGACATTGCCATCGTCTGCTGATTGGAGAGCATCGCTAGCTGCTGCCGAGATGTGGTTGAGAGATGTGGACGAGTGATCCGATCCGCTGCAGTACGATGGTACTACGTACGTGTGGGCGTCTGGTCGTCTGCATGCGGTCTGAAAGCCACCTAACCTACCGCATTGTCTGCAACTACACTTTGCAGCTCCCTGTTCGAACTCAGCGGCCTGGTGTCTGCGGATCTGGACAGGCCAGGAGCTGTAGTTACACTTTGCTCTCTGTTGGAACTGAACCTGGTACCTCTGGTAATGGGGGAACGGTGTCTGCTGGCTGCACGCACGGACACCGGATCAGAATTCAGAGCTCAGAAGAAGAGTGAGCCCGGATGCTTCATTCAGACTTCAGAGATCTGAGCCAGCTGTAGACTTAGCTTGCTTCAGAGCTGCGCACCAACCAGGTCGCTGTCGGTCTTGACCAGTCGAAGAGAGAGGTCACTGAATTTCCAAGCAGCAACCGATGCTCCTACACATGTTTCCATTTGGACCATTTCCGATTTCCCCCTCTCTCTTTTTTCCGTCGGTGCGGGAGCGATTCGTTGGCGCTTCAAATCGCCAACGCTGTTCTCTCGTCAACCGGAGCCGCTAGTTTATTGACACGGCGCGGCAGCCTCCCGAATCCCGCAAGGCTCGGCCCGCCGGCCGGGCCGGTGCAGTGCTACGCAACTGGCAGCTAGCTGAGCCTTTGGTGCCGCGCGCCTCTCCCACCATCAGATGAGAAATGGATGGATTGGATGAATGGAGAATTGGAGATGAGGTGACACGCCATGACAATGTGAGAAGGCATGCATGATGGATCTGTACAGTGTGATAATAATGGGTGTGCGTGGTTGGGTGCCATGCATGCAACGCAAGCCCTACCTCAATTTGCCAAAAAAATATGCAATGTAATCCTGAGACGTCCTAGAATAATGGCCTGGAAAAGCTGGTTGCTTTGCCTTTACCTTTAGTTAGTAGCCCCCTTTTGTTTCTTTAATCATTGATCTGAGGCGGCAGGAGTGACATGCTCCTTTATTATTGTTGTAATGCTGTCGTTGCGTTAGCCCTTGACAGCCTAGAAATTAATGATGCTACTATAAGTTTATGGAAAGATCTGAGTTTTTTTAACTACAGCTAGGTTTTTGTTTAGTGAGCAAAAAATGGTAATTAAGATTAGACTGGAAGGAGCGAATGAATCAGGACATGATGTTTTCCTGATCCTAAATTAGATGATGTCACAGTGGCATGTGACGAAATGGTGGATGTTTACAACCTTTGATTTAAAAAAAACACTAAATTACAACCTATGGGGAAAGGTCATTAATAAGGAATAGGAAAGCGGCAGTTAACCATCCCCTAATTCGACATGGATAAGTGCTTGTTACTACTTAATTTTTCTTAAGTGAATGTTTGCTATAACTATAACGTGACGCACTAGAAGGTGGTGTTTTTCTTTGGCTGGGTTGGTTGCTATACTTTTCCTCCTCATGCACTAACGAAAACATAATTCGATTAGAATATCATAGCTGGCCCTCGGCCACTTTGCAAAAGGACACGCAGACAAATTAATTGTTCAACCTCCATGGAGCAAACCATCACTCTCGGGAGCAAAAAGGCAGAACAGTGAAAGGCCGGTGGTGGTGCAGCTGGGCAGCTGGCATTTGCACCAACCGATACAAGGACAAGCCACAGGGCCGGGCCGGAGCCGGGCCCCATCACCAGTCACCACCCAGCACTCGCTGTCACAGCCCTGAAAAAAAAGGAAAAAGAAAATAAAAATCCTCCACCAGGCCCCATCTGTCAGCCTCTTCCCTCTCCTCCTCTGTTCTCCCGCGCGCCGCGGCACGCGTCGTCGCCGCCGGCCATCCTCGGGCCACGTGCCGATTATCTTCGTGTGCCGTGCCCAACCGTCCCTCCTCTCATCGCCTCAGACCCCGCCCCGACCCCCGTTCGCCTAAAACCCTAACCCTAGCCTCCCCCTTCTCCATTAACGTCGCCGACCCGAGCTCCCATCGCCGCCCGCCGCCGCGATTCGGTCGCTCCGGTGAGCCGCGGCTCAATTCATTGCGCGGGGAGCATCTCCTCCCTTCCCTCGCTCGGTTTCGCCCCTAACCCGGCCCCCTCTCCCTCTCTGCAGAGCCGCCGGCGAGAGCTTCGATCCGCCGCCGCCTCCGCTCGTCGCGCCGCCCCCTCCGCCGCTGCCCCTCGCCAGCATCACCGCCGGTGAGGCTCACCGCCTCCTCCTCTTTCCCGTGCGCACCTTCTCCGGCCTTCCCCGGCCCTACCTCGCCGCACCGGCTCGCGCCGCCGCCGTCGCCGCGCGCATGCGCACGCTGCGCTGCGCCGCGCCGCGTCGTGGCTGCGCCCCTGGGCGGGTCAAGGCCTCTGGCCTTGCCTTGACCCGGCCTGGTGGGCCGCTGGCCAGTGGGCCCGGCCTGTCGGCCTCTGGGCTAGCCAGGCCCGGGTACACCTAGCAATTTTCGCTAGGGTTTCTTTAGGTTTATTTGTGCTGCAACTTCCAAAATCCATAGAAAATCGTGTATAGCTCCAAAAATTATGAAACTTGTTTTGTTGGATTCCTCTAGATGAGATCTACTTAGGAAAAATATTGTTTTGCATGTTACTTTGTTGTAGATCTATCTGTAGATTTATCTTACAAAAGTGAGTTTATTGCTTAGTTATTTGTGTGCTGCTTGAAAAATGTCAAACCAAATTTTGTTAGACTCATTGTGAGGGGTAGTTTTCAGTGCTGCATCTTACTCATGTGTTTCCTTGCTGTTGGTTAGGGTTTCATTTCGATTTCGTGCTTGCTGTCCAAAAGGTGGTTTAGTATAGAACTTTTTACTGGAAAGTGATAAAATAGCAAAACCAGTTTTGTTAGCTTTGTGTTGCTGCCACATATCCAATATAATGGAACGGATAAGCCAATTACCTTCCTTGACTTGATCATTGATGTACAGTCCTAGATACGTGGCCAAGGGCTATGCAGAGAGGCTTAGAGGTGTCCCCGGATGGACCTGTGAGTAGGAAAGTTTAGAGATGTCCCCGGTGGAAACTAAGTCTCTACGCGTAAGCTAGGTGTGAAGATTTCAATGATTGAGCCATGTTGGGAACGGTTGATGCGAGTACCCTCTTATCCAACTTTAGCGGGTTGGGTGAGTCGCATGGTCCTTGCGTCGTGTGGGTAAAGTAGTACACCCTTGCAAGGTTAAATCAATTCGAATTGCCGCGCTCTCGGTTAAGAGCAAGCTCTTTGTCCGTTGAACTCTTCGTAGAAAGTTTCGGTTGTGATGGAAATGGTTCATGGCATCTCTGTGCCTCATTATTTTGTATACTCTTAATGTACTAAAATTGTTTAGGGGTTTGGGCAACATTAATCAATTCTGATAGGTGAAGGTATAGAGAGCTAATGCTTTGCAATAATTACTTAACCTTAAAGCTTTTAATTGAGCCAATGCATGATCCTTGCTTATTTAATCGCGTAAGTCTTGCGGAGTACCTTTTGTACTCAGGGTGCTTTCTAAACCTAGTTGCAGGTGAACCCGAAGTGGTGTTCGGCCACTTCTACCCCGCTGATCCGAATGCGGGGGATGAGTAGGTCGTGGTGGTTGTAATGATGTCCTTGAGCAAGGCGTCATTACTTTAGTAAGTCTTTATCGTAATCGAGTTTCGGGAGAGTTTGTAAATGCAATAAACTTTATATTTCTGTTTAATATGACTTTCGTGAGCCTAAGGCTTGTAAGTGAAGTTTGAGACCCACCTATGTGAACTTGTAATATTAAGCTGTGAACTCTGGTTTGTATAAAACTGCTCTTTGTGGTTTATTTGGCAATGTATTCGATTGTAAACGGTATGTGCATATGCTGAATCCTGGGCGTATGTTGGAGCACATACCGGGACTACCGGATTTGATATTATTTTGGATGAATGACGTGTCGGTTATTCGTGTCTCTAGATGTGGGATAACACGTGGCACGCACTCTGGCAAGCACGTGTTAACTCTCATCTGGATGATAATGACCGGCGGTTCGTTTAAAATAGTATCAAATTGGGCGGTTCTCACAACGGGTATCAGAGCTGAGTTTCCATGAAGTGAACCTAAAATTGGCTTAGTGGGTTGAGAGTCAAATAAAATTTGATCACTTGCACTAAGATTTACTTTTATTAAAAATTTGAACTTAAGGTGAAATGCTACCTTTCTTCCTTCGTCTTAGAGCTATTTCTCCCTTACTGCTTGACTCGTCTAATTAAGAAGTGCTTAACCTCTCTTGTCTGAATGAGTAGCGGTAGCGTAGGAACACCCCCTTACCATCTGGAAACCTTTTGCCTTTTACCGGAGTTGGGAAGGTGGGAATCACCAATTGTCCTGAGCGCTATTAGGAGGGTTGTAGCGCTGCTGGGCAATACGGTTGTTTCGGGTCGTAAGTGAGTGTTAGAACGTTAAGGCGTGCTCGCGATGTGAGGAGACGTCATGTGCATTCATACCTCGCATGCATGCATACTTTCTTTTGGTTTTCAAACCTGCATTTATCCAATCTAGTGTGTCGTGATTTAGATTTCGTTGAACTCGTTCTTGCTAATCTTAGTGGGCCAAATCTATTCTTTCTCTTAGATATGTTGTTCCGGTGTTGACCGTGTGTTAGATTTTTATCTACACATTATCTTTCCACCCTGCCTTTGAGTATCATTCTCTATCTTTCATTCCTGACCGCTAACCGTTTTGTTTATTAATAGGATGGTGTTGCGTTCAGGAAATGAAAGGGATGGTGCCAGTGGTTCGGGTGGCAATAACCACCGCAACAACGAGGATCCCCTTCCTAATCCTCCAGTTCACCCAAATCTCGCGGACGTCCTGGCTCGGCAAACTGAACTCATGGCGCACTTAGTCAATCAGTTGGGCAATGCCGGCAATAATGGTCCAAGAGCTTAGCCTCAAGTGAACAGGTTCGGGGATTTCTTCCGCACCAATCCTCCCATCTTCCGTGGCTCCAAGGATCCTCTGGATGCGGATTTCTGGCTCAATGTCATTGAAGAGAAGCTTGGTCTTATTGAATGTGAGCCACATGAGAAGGTACTCTTTGCTGCTCATCAACTGCATGATGCCCCTGGGGTTTGGTGGCGGAACTTCAAGGCATCTCACCCTGCCAACTACCGCTTCACATGGGAGGAGTTCCGCACAGCTTTTCGCTCCTTCCATATTCCCAAGGGTATCATGGACATCAAGAAGAAGGAGTTTCTGAATCTCACTCAAGGAGGTCGTGATGTGATGGCCTATGTCAATGCTTTCAACACTCTCTCCCAATATGCACCTGAAGAAGTGGCCACCGATGCCAAGAAGCAAGAACGCCTGTATGATGGGCTCTCCGCAGAGTTGCAAGACAAGCTCTCCACTACCAAGTTTGAAGATTTCAATGATCTGGTGAATATTGCTATCAGAGCTGAACACAAGATGAAGAATCTTGAGGCAAAGAACAAGCGTCCTGCTCCTACCTCGGCAGGCGGTAGCTCCTCACGTCCACGTCTGGGGCCTTCTCCTTTTCCACCTCGGGCGCCGGGTGCTCAAGCTCCACGTCCTATGTGGATTGTGCGTCACTCTCAACCTCCTCAAGGACAAGCTCCTAGGCCGGTCAGTGCTTATTGGAACAACCCAGGTGTGACCGCAAAGGGTCCGTGCTTCAATTGTGGTGGCTTAGGCCACATCTCTAGGGACTGCCCCTCTCCGAGGCGTGGTGGTGCCTTCAATGCACCTAGGCCCAATGCTCCTCCGCCTCAAGCATCGCGTCAGGAAGTCAAGCCACCACAGGCTCCTAAGCGTGGTCGTCTCAACTACACCACCGCTGAAGAAGTTCCGGAGGATGCTGAAGTACTCATGGGTACGCTCCTAATCAACTCTCACCTTGCAAGTGTTCTTTTCGATTCTGGAGCAACTCTTTCATTCATCAACAAGAAATTTGTGCTGCATAGTAAACTTGAGATACAAAACCTACAAGTGCCATATCATATAGAATCACCAGGTGGGGAAATCATTACTAGAAACTTTGTGGATAAGGTTCCAATTCTCATTGAGGGAGCCACTTTTCGTGCTAATCTTCTTATCCTAGACAAGATGGGCTTAGATGTGATTCTTGGGATGAATTGGTTGGGTAAGCATGACGGAGTTATCAAATGTGGGCCCCGCACCATTGATCTTTTGCACCCTTCTGGGAGTAGAGTTTTACTGTCTCTTGCCAAGGTGGAATCTTGTTTATATGCATTGGCGAGTACCATAGCCACGGCGTTGGAAAATATTCCCGTGGTTTGTGAGTATCCGGATGTCTTTCCAGAAGAATTACCGGGTATGCCTCCTGATCGTGAGGTGGAGTTCGTCATAGAGCTCAAGCCCGGAACAGCTCCCATCTCTAGACAGCCTTACCGAATGCCTCCCAATGAGTTGAAAGAATTGAAGAAACAACTCAAGACTTTATTGGATAAGGGTTTCATTCGTCCGAGCTCCTCTCCTTGGGGATGCCCGGCTCTTTTTGTGAAGAAGAAAGATGATAGTTTGCGGATGTGTGTTGATTACCGTCCGTTAAACGAAGTTACTATCAAGAACAAATATCCTCTTCCTCGGATTGATATCTTGTTTGATCAACTCTTTGGAGCTCGTTATTTCTCTAAGATTGATTTAAGGTTGGGGTATCATCAAATCAAGATTCGAATTGAAGACATTCCAAAAACAGCCTTTTCTACTAGATATGGTCTCTATGAATTCACTGTCATGTCTTTCGGCCTCACCAATGCACCAGCTTATTTCATGTATCTGATGAATAGCATCTTCATGGAGGAACTGGATGTCTTTGTGATAATCTTCATTGATGATATTCTTATTTATTCTAAGACCAAAGAAGATCATGCTCGCCATATTCATATCGTCCTCCAAAAGCTTAGAGAGCATCATCTCTATGCCAAGTTTAGCAAATGTGAGTTTTGGCTTGAAGAAGTATCTTTTCTTGGTCATGTCCTCTCCAAGGATGGTATTGCTGTGGATCCTAGTAAGGTGCAAGATGTTCTGGATTGGAAGCAACCCCAGAATGTCCATGAGGTTCGGAGTTTTCTGGGACTTGCGGGATATTACCGCCGGTTCATAGAGAATTTCTCTAAAATTGCAAAGCCTATGACCGAGTTATTGAAAAATGGGGTCAAGTTTGAGTGGTCCCCAGCCTGTGAAGAAGCCTTTCAAACCTTTAAGGATCATCTCACTACTGCTCCAGTTCTTGCTCAGCCAGATATTTCCAAGAGTTTTGATGTTTATTGCGATGCTTCTCGCATCGGTCTTGGCTGTGTTCTTATGCAAGAAGGCCGAGTGGTGGCCTATGCTTCTCGTCAACTCAAGCGTCATGAAGAAAATTATCCTACCCATGATTTAGAGCTTGCGGCTGTTGTCCATGCTCTAAAGATATGGCGTCATTATCTGCTTGGTAATCATTGCAACATCTATACTGATCACAAGAGTCTCAAGTACATTTTCACTCAATCTGATCTCAATATGAGGCAACGTCGATGGCTTGAATTAATCAAGGATTATGACATGGAAGTGCATTATCATCCTGGAAAGGCAAATGTCGTCGCCGATGCACTAAGCCGAAAGGCTCAATGCAACTGCTTGACCATAGCTTCTCCTGTGCATACTCTCTGTGACGATCTGCGGAAACTCGGAATTTCTATGGTCAAAGAAGGCTATCTTGCTACTCTTACAGTCAGATCTGATCTTTATGATCAAATTAAGGAAGTCCAAAAGAAGAATAAGGGTATGGCCCGACTTCGGGAGTTAATGAATCAGGGCAAAGCTCGATGTTTCTCTACGGATGATCAAGGGGTTTTATTCTTTGGGAAGCGAATTGTGGTGCCTAAGGATCATAACCTCAGGCGAATTATCCTTGATGAAGCCCATAGTTCCCAATTCTCCATTCATCCGGGCAGTACCAAAATGTATCAAGATCTCAAGCAAAGATTTTGGTGGACTCGCATGAAGCAAGAAATTGCTCGATATGTCGCCGAGTGCGATGTTTGCCAAAGAGTTAAAGCTGAACATCTCAAACCTGCCGGTACCCTTCAGCCTTTACCCATTCCATCATGGAAGTGGGAGGAAATTGGAATGGATTTCATCACTGGATTACCCAGGTCTTCTCAAGGGTATGATTCTATCTGGGTAATTGTGGATCGATTGACGATGTCGGCTCATTTTCTTCCAGTAAAGACTACTTATCAAATTAAGCAATATGCGGAGCTGTATCTCACTCGGATTGTATGTCTTCATGGTGTTCCTAAGAAAATTGTCTCTGATCGCGGTCCTCAGTTTGTTGCTCACTTTTGGAGAAATCTTCATGAAGCCATGGGGACTGAACTCACCTATAGTACTGCTTATCATCCTCAGACTGACGGTCAAGCCGAGAGGGTCAATCAAATTCTAGAGGATATGTTGCGAGCTTGTGCTCTTATATATGAGAAGAAATGGGTTATTTGCTTGCCATTTGCAGAGTTTTCTTACAACAATAGTTATCAAGCAAGTATCAAAATGTCACCTTTTGAAGCTCTCTATGGAAGACGGTGTAGAACTCCGATCAACTGGTCCGAATCTGGAGAAAGACCTTTCTTTGGTCCGGATTTGGTAAAAGATGCTGAGGATCAAGTCAGAATTATCCGTGAGAATCTTCGCATTGCTCAATCTCGTCAAAAGAGTTATGCTGATCGCCGTCGCCGAGAATTACATCGCAAGATTGGTGATTATGTCTATCTCAAGGTTTCCCCATTTAAGGGCACTCGCCATTTTCAAGTCAGAGGAAAGTTAGCGCCACGTTATGTCGGACCTTTCCGGATTATCAAGAAAGTTGGAGCAGTGGCCTATCAGTTGGAACTTCCTCAATCACTCTCCGCCGTGCATAATGTTTTTCACGTCTCTCAGTTGAAGAAATGCCATCGTGTTCCAGCTGACGCCGTCGACTTTGAGTCACTTGACCTTCAACCGGGCCTTACCTACGAAGAACACCCAATAGCCATTCTTGATCGAGATGAAAGAAAGGTGAAGCGTAACATGGTGAAGTTTATAAAGGTTCAATGGAGCAATCACTCCGAAGACGAAGCCACTTGGGAGCGCGAAGATCGATTACGTCAAGAATACCCGGAATTCTTTTCCGATGAGTAAGTTTTCTCTCAATCACCCCCACTTTCTTGATGAAGTTCAGTTTCCTAGATACTGTTATATGTGTACACAGTCACCATCAAGAAAACCCTAGGAATGTCTCCCATCACATCATCCCTGCCTTTGTGCATCATCTCTTAGATGTTTATCTTGTCTAGGTGAATATGGCCTCAACCTAGTCCGAGTTTTATCCTTCCCCTCTTGTCTACCTAAATCTCGGGATGAGATTTTCTTAAGGGGGGGAGAGTTGTCACAGCCCTGAAAAAAAAAGGAAAAAGAAAATAAAAATCCTCCACCGGGCCCCATCTGTCAGCCTCTTCCCTCTCCTCCTCTGTTCTCCCGCGCGCCGCGGCACGCGTCGTCGCCGCCGGCCATCCTCGGGCCACGTGCCGATTATCTTCGTGTGCCGTGCCCAACCGTCCCTCCTCTCATCGCCTCAGACCCCGCCCCGACCCCCGTTCGCCTAAAACCCTAACCCTAGCCTCCCCCTTCTCCATTAACGCCGCCGACCCGAGCTCCCATCGCCGCCCGCCGCCGCGATTCGGTCGCTCCGGTGAGCCGCGGCTCAATTCATTGCGCGGGGAGCATCTCCTCCCTTCCCTCGCTCGGTTTCGCCCCTAACCCGGCCCCCTCTCCCTCTCTGCAGAGCCGCCGGCGAGAGCTTCGATCCGCCGCCGCCTCCGCTCGTCGCGCCGCCCCCTCCGCCGCTGCCCCTCGCCAGCATCACCGCCGGTGAGGCTCACCGCCTCCTCCTCTTTCCCGTGCGCACCTTCTCCGGCCTTCCCCGGCCCTACCTCGCCGCACCGGCTCGCGCCGCCGCCGTCGCCGCGCGCGTGCGCACGCTGCGCTGCGCCGCGCCGCGTCGTGGCTGCGCCCCTGGGCGGGTCAAGGCCTCTGGCCTTGCCTTGACCCGGCCTGGTGGGCCGCTGGCCAGTGGGCCCGGCCTGTCGGCCTCTGGGCTAGCCAGGCCCGGGTACACCTAGCAATTTTCGCTAGGGTTTCTTTAGGTTTATTTGTGCTGCAACTTCCAAAATCCATAGAAAATCTTGTATAGCTCCAAAAATTATGAAACTTGTTTTGTTGGATTCCTCTAGATGAGATCTACTAAGGAAAAATATTGTTTTGCATGTTACTTTGTTGTACATCTATCTGTAGATTTATCTTACAAAAGTGAGTTTATTGCTTAGTTATTTGTGTGCTGCTTGAAAAATGTCAAACCAAATTTTGTTAGACTCATTGTGAGGGGTAGTTTTCAGTGCTGCATCTTACTCATGTGTTTCCTTGCTGTTGGTTAGGGTTTCATTTCGATTTCGTGCTTGCTGTCCAAAAGGTGGTTTAGTATAGAACTTTTTACTGGAAAGTGATAAAATAGCAAAACCAGTTTTGTTAGCTTTGTGTTGCTTCCTAGTTTCCAAGATAATTTTCTTGGATTTGTTTAGTTTAGTTTGCATTCCTTTTCTGTTTTATTTTGCTTAGAGTAGCTGAAAACAGTTTTATTTATGGTTAATTCTAGGAAAATGCTTTTGCTGCAAAACCAATTTTCATGAGTTCTTTGCTTTGTTCTCTACATGCTCAAATTGTTTCATGATCTATGAATGTTGTTAAGATCATTTCTGAAGCGTCCCCTCATAAGAGAAGACTTAAATGTGATACAAAGCACCAGTCCCAGGAGGCTGATGCCACATTTATTACATCAGATGGTTCAAAACCGTACAAACCTTGGAGGACACTCGATACAGATGATGATAATTATTAACCAAGCTACAACATAACACCAGACTGCAAACCACATGGGGTCTACTACGGGCTCAGAGTACTGCGACAGCGGAGGCATCTCGACAGGGCCGGTACCACAGGCAAGGTTGGGTGTAGAACGATAACCCTACTCGGCGTCGTCTGGAATGAAGTCCGGGTCTTCTTCTGTAAAAAGTGAGAATGGGGTGAGTACGAACGTACTCAGCAAGTCCAACCACACCCACGGAGGGGTTAAATCAGAATAATATGCCTCGGTAAATCAAGGATAAGGTTATGGTTTAATTTGCAGAAAAACGATATTTTATGCAGGGGTTTGTTTTAAGGAAAACCTTTATGAAAATCAATTTCAGAAGTAACACGGAGTTTCCAATTTTTAAACTGCTACCGGACTCCCCGTCCGTCGTAGCACACGGCACATCTGCCGGACACAATTCCAAAACAACTCACACCAGCCCATCCCACTGAAACACTAGTTATGTGACCACACCATAACTCGCCCAATACCGTGGGCACGGACTATTCGAATAGATTCTTAACTCTGCAGAGGTGTGCAACTTTACCCACAAGTAGGATACCACAACTCGAACACCGTCGTGTCGGTGTAGATCCCAACATAGCCATTACCCACCATAGCTAAGCCTGACTAGCCATCACGGGATGCACCAAGGGGTCATTGACCATTCACTTAGGTGTAACCGGGCATAAGCCACTCGGGGCTTATCCCTTTTCCTTAGTTACCCGTTGCTCTCAGCTCTCCTGATGGCTACCACACCAACTAGTGGGATTTATGCTACGCCGTTGCCCATTCAACGGTCGAGTGGTTTGCACGATAATGGAGTTAGGTGAGATGACACACCAACTCGGTCCTTAGACACGACAAGATGGATATCTCCCTCCTTGCTCTGCCACACAGGCACAAGCACACCAATCGACAAATCACACAGAAATGCCGTCCATCTCGTCCATACTCATCTTTCGAAATCCACATTTTATCCCTTCCCACACGCACACATTTTCTTTATCAAATAAATCATATTATGAGTAAAGTCCTAAGCGTTCTAATATCGATTAACGTCCAAGCAAAATCAGACATTAATCTAGGTGGTCAAGGAATGGTCATCACAAATCAAGGGGTGGCTATCCAACCGTGTTTTCATGCAAGTAAAACATATGCGACTTTATAAAACAGGCCATTGGGTTGTGTTTATAAAAACTAGGACAGAAACATGCATCAAAGGATGGGATTGAACTTGCCGTCTTCGTAGCCTTCGGGGAAGTCCTGTCCTTCGGGCTCGGGGTCGCGGAACTGGTCCTCGTTCTCCTGCTCACAGAACTGCTCGTTGACGGGCTCTCCTTCGTTCACTCCGCGGTCTACAGCACACACAAACAAGCATCCAATCAATACAAAGATTCTATCGTTGAGCCCGAATCAGAAACACATAAAATATGGAGATAGAAGTGGCATTTTTGAGTGGTTTCTTAATAGCGCGGCCCGAAACTATAATAGAAGTGACATGGTAAAGTTTGGGGTCAATCGGAGTTGTTTAGGCGCATGAAATAATAGGTTTTGTGAGGGTTCAGGGGCTAGATTAGGAATCGGGGACCTAGTGGTAATTATTTCTTGAGAAGGCAGGGGCCTATTTGAAATTTCTAGAAACCTTCGGACTAAACTGGAAGGGTCAAGGGTATACTTGGAATTATGTTTTTATGTGAAAGGGTTTACTTGAAATTAGAACAAAGGGCAGGGTTCTTTTTGAAAAAGGGTTATAAGGGGAAAGGGTTCCTTAATAGAATGGGAGGAGAGGGAGGGCCTAGACGCAAAACGGCCACTCATCCCCTTCCTCCCGACGCCGAACAGAGGAGGCGGCCTAGGGGCGTCGGCGGCGGTCAATCCGGCCGCTCCGGGCCTCGGGGGCGGCCGGGACCGGGGGGAAAAGGGAGAGAGGGTTTCGACGGATCGATCCCCATCCTCACCTCTCGCTGGGGTGCTGCGCAGAGGCGGCTCGGCGGGAGCGGGCGGCACTGGGCGGAGCGGTTCGCGGTGGCGGCGCGGCTGCGGCTTGGGAGGAGGCGGGCGGCGGCTGTGACGACTTGGTGTGTGGAGGAGCGGTGCCGGCGCCCTCTTTTATAGGCGTGCTAGGTCGGCGAGGCGGAGCGGGGTAGGTGAGGGTGGGTGAGGCAGCCGGCGAGCGGCACGGGTCGGAGTAATGGTGCTCCGGCCGCGTCCGTTCGTCGTGGAGCGGCGTGCGGCGGTAGCACAGGCGACGAGGCGGCGAGCAGTGGCGCACTGTGCGGCCGGACAGGGTAGCGGCGGGCGTCGCGCGGCGTGGCCCGGCGTGCACGTGGGCTCGGCGGAGCTCACGTCGCTGCGGCCTAGCGCGTTTGCCACGGCCCGGCGCTCCGTGTGCGTGCGCGCGCAAGCGGCGCTGAGCGGAGCGGGGCGCAGCGGGGAGGCGCGGGCGGGGAGGCCGCGGCGTGCGCGTGCGGGCAGCCTGGCAACGGCGGGCGGCGCGGCGGCGCTCCGAGCACGCGGTCCACGTGCGTGGACTGGCTCGGCGGGGCGTGCAGCAGCGTGCGTGGGCGGGCGTCGCGGCCCGGGGCGCGTACACGGCTTCGGCGTGCCGGGGCGCGGTGCGTGCGTGCCCGCACAGCGGCGAGGCAGGCGAGCAGGGGCCGGGGCGCGCGCGCGGTAGGGCGGTCGGGAGTGAGGTGCCTGTGTGGAGCAGGGCAGGCCGAAGTGGGGAAGGGGCGTGGCCCAGGGCGGCTCGGTGCAGCGCGGTGATCTGCCGGGAGCGGGTGTGCGCGTGCGGGAGGGAGGTGAGGCGCGCGCGGGGCAGGCGGGCCGGGCTGGGAGCAGTTCTGTCGCGCGTCGGAGAAGAAGGAGAGAGAAGAAGAAAGAAAAGAAGGAAAAGAAAAAAAAATAGGAAAAAGGAATAAAGAAAATGGGGAAAAAGGGGAAAAAGAGAAAGGAAAAGGAGGGGGGCGGTGCGCGCCAGCGGCGACTGCAGCCGCGGTCGGCCACGCGTGGCGTCGCCACGCGGGTGCGGGCCACGGGGAACGGGGCACGCGGCCAGGGGGAAAGGAGGAAAAAGAGGGAGCGGGATTTGCGGCGGTCGGTCGCGACGCGTCGCGTTGGATGGGAAGAGATGGGACACGAAATGAATTCGGGTGTCGGTCGTTCAGGAGAAAATCTAGGGTTCAGGGTTTAAGAGAGAGTCGAGCTCAACGAAAAACAACTTAGCGCATGATTTGTTTAGTGAATTTTCAGGATGTCACAATTTCTTAATTCTTGCATCGCATTCATGCATTTTAGTGACCGGACCGTCGGAGAACGAACCCGTGGAACCCGCCGAGTCCGTGGAGCCCGAACCCGGAGTCCCGTTCGTGGTCGAGTCTGAAGTTAACCCAGGCAAGCAGCTAAGCATATTCCTTGCACCTATTTAATCTAATTTAGTTTAGTTATATCACCGGGTAATGTTGGGTAATATATATTATGTATGTATTGCATTCTTGTACCTGCTTCCATGCATTACCTTTCCTTGATTTGTTATCCATATCCTTGGCACTAGTTAGATAGTTAATCACTTAACTTGACTAGATGCTTAGCCCTGCTTAGAATACTTCTTTTGCTCACTAGATAGGAGTGGTTTGGAGTATCACACTTACCTGAGTATCCTTGTTCGCACTTGAGCATCTGGAGTTAGTAGAGTGCAGTATCGAGATTCGAGCGGAATGGTAGGGCCTAGTGAATGGAGTCATATGGGCATAGTCCGCTTGGATCGTTTAAGGACCGTTCGTGGATGACGTCGGCTTTGAGCACCTTTCCGTGCTACCACATATCCAATATAATGGAACGGATAAGCCAATTACCTTCCTTGACTTGATCATTGATGTACAGTCCTAGATACGTGGCCAAGGGCTATGCAGAGAGGCTTAGAGGTGTCCCCGGATGGACCTGTGAGTAGGAAAGTTTAGAGATGTCCCCGGTGGAAACTAAGTCTCTACGCGTAAGCTAGGTGTGAAGATTTCAATGATTGAGCCATGTTGGGAACGGTTGATGCGAGTACCCTCTTATCCAACTTTAGCGGGTTGGGTGAGTCGCATGGTCCTTGCGTCGTGTGGGTAAAGTAGTACACCCTTGCAAGGTTAAATCAATTCGAATTGCCGCGCTCTCGGTTAAGAGCAAGCTCTTTGTCCGTTGAACTCTTCGTAGAAAGTTTCGGTTGTGATGGAAATGGTTCATGGCATCTCTGTGCCTCATTATTTTGTATACTCTTAATGTACTAAAATTGTTTAGGGGTTTGGGCAACATTAATCAATTCTGATAGGTGAAGGTATAGAGAGCTAATGCTTTGCAATAATTACTTAACCTTAAAGCTTTTAATTGAGCCAATGCATGATCCTTGCTTATTTAATCGCGTAAGTCTTGCGGAGTACCTTTTGTACTCAGGGTGCTTTCTAAACCTAGTTGCAGGTGAACCCGAAGTGGTGTTCGGCCACTTCTACCCCGCTGATCCGAATGCGGGGGATGAGTAGGTCGTGGTGGTTGTAATGATGTCCTTGAGCAAGGCGTCATTACTTTAGTAAGTCTTTATCGTAATCGAGTTTCGGGAGAGTTTGTAAATGCAATAAACTTTATATTTCTGTTTAATATGACTTTCGTGAGCCCAAGGCTTGTAAGTGAAGTTTGAGACCCACCTATGTGAACTTGTAATATTAAGCTGTGAACTCTGGTTTGTATAAAACTGTTCTTTGTGGTTTATTTGGCAATGTATTCGATTGTAAACGGTATGTGCATATGCTGAATCCTGGGCGTATGTTGGAGCACATACCGGGACTACCGGATTTGATATTATTTTGGATGAATGACGTGTCGGTTATTCGTGTCTCTAGATGTGGGATAACACGTGGCACGCACTATGGCAAGCACGTGTTAACTCTCATCTGGATGATAATGACCGGCGGTTCGTTTAAAATAGTATCAAATTGGGCGGTTCTCACACTCGCCTACGTACACATCTACGTAGCCGTACTGCATGCACCCTTCATTATCCAGATGCACCGATACGAAATTGTGTACAGGTGCACGCGAGATACGCTGCTAAGTACAGAGATTACGTTAGTAATGCGAGTACTTATTAGCAAACAGTTCATACCGACGGCCGCCACCTTGATGGCGCGCGAGCTTACCTTAGCTAGCTGCGCCATAACCAGTGGCAGTGCGGACACGAGTGAGCTGGCTGGAGGCTAAGCTCGATCGCCGCCGCGCTATATAACCGTCACTCTCCCGCTCGCTCCCCTCCCACTGCTCGAGCGAGCTCCAGCTCTCAAGAAACCACGCCGGATCATGGCCATGGCGCCTTTCCTTCGCCCGCTCGTCCTCGCGCTCCTGATCGCGTCCTGCGCCGCGCAGCAGGCGCCGCCGGCGCAGCCCCCGCAGACGCCGAACGCCCCGCCGCAGGCGCCTCCGGCTCCCCAGGCGCCTCCGGCGGGCAACCCGCCGCCGGCTCCCCAGGCGCCTCCGGCCGGCAACCCGCCTCCCGCACCCACCACTCCTCCTCCGGCTCCGACGACCACGCCGCCCCCGGCACCGACCACCCCTCCTCCGGCCCCCACCACGCCGCCCCCGGCCCCGGTGACTCCCCCGCCAGCCCCCACCACGCCGCCGCCGTCGCCGCCGGCCTCTCCCCCGCCCGCTCCCACCACCCCGCCACCCGCTCCCGCCACCCCGCCCCCGTCCCCGCCCATGGCGCCGCCTCCGGCCACGCCTCCTCCCCCCGCCACCCCGCCTCCGGCCGCGCCCACGCCAGCCCCGAGCACCGCCCCGACGCTCCCGCCCGTGGCGACACCCGCCGCGTCCCCGAAGAGCCCCAAGACCCCGAGCCCCGCCGCCGCGACGTCCCCGGCGCCCGCGCTCTCGCCCGTGGGCACGCCGACGACCGAAGACTCGGGTGCGAGCGCGCGCGCGGCCGGCTTCGCCACTGTCGTGGCGTTGGCGGGCGCGGGCCTCGCCCTCCTGCTTTGAGTAGTAGATCTCCTCCTCCTCCTCCTCCGATCCCGTGCCTCGACGACGACGCTGCTCCTCCGTTTCCATTTCATCTCTCTTTTTCTTTCGTTCTTTTTCTACCGTGTTGTTATATTTAATTTTACCGGCATGCTCGGGCCGACCGATTCTTGATGTACGATGATGACGATGGTGATGCATTGGTTTCTATGGTTCCGCGGGCGGATTGGTGGTGGTTAGTGCTCCGCCCCGCGGGTGTCGCACTGTACTTTTACCGCACTACATTTTGGTTCTATAGAGAGGATTTTGTGTATATTCTTGGTGCATTATTTCTGTGGCAGTTGAATAAATTCTCTATGCGGATTATTAACTACCGTGATGACTTACCGCGATGGCTTAAATTGATTTACCCTTGATCGAACTTTTACTGGTATACCAGCACTGAAAGAGCCGTGGTCCCTTTTCTGTACTGTGCTGGGCAAGATCGCAGACTGCGACGATTTCATTGTGTTTGTTCAGAATTCAGATCGAGTTGGGTGCAATGTTATTACCACGGCCTCAATGGGATCGCAGGTACGATTAGTACGAATAGCTAGGAACATGTGCGTGTGATGAACCGATGATCATGTCCGATCCGGACTTGAATTCGTGCTGTGGTGGCGGTTCAAACCGAACTGACAATCAAACCCAACGAACGTTGTCTCGCTGTCTGGGTTCGGACTTTATTCAGAGTTGGGGGTGTGGTAATTAATTACCACGGTGCATTTGCAGGTAGGAAGTAGTAGCTAGGAACATGTCCATGTGAGTGACCATGTGGGGCTGTAAAAAGCACGGACGCTTTAGATCACGATTTTCCCATCCGGCTCGCCTCGCCTGGATCTGGATGCGGAAAAGCGGTAAATGATACGGGCTGCACTGTTTGAAAAAACGCTGACAAAAGCGAATGTCCGTCCCCTTGATGCAATCACTCACCCGGGACGGACGGACGTTTTCTTTTTCTTTTTTGAAGGGGTGATGGACGTTTTCAGAGAAAAAGAAAAAACAAAAGGAGACGACAGTGTTTAGTTGGGCCTTTTTTTCTTTTAAACAAACGGGCCCAGCAGACTGAAATAGTCCGGTGTGTCAGGCATGAAAAAAGACGGAGTGGTGCAAAAGATCCTTCGAGCTAAAAAAAGAAGACAAGGTAGCCAGTAATATTTAGCTGCAGCAGTGCAGCTTCATTCTTATGGCTTTCTACCCGATCAGAATCGAAAGGAAATGGCGTTCTTTCCATACATCCATTGCATATTTTGATCGTTCACCATCACGTATGAGTTCAATTCAACTACCGTTGCGCTCCGCCTTCATTCTGCGGACTCTAGTTACATCAACAATCACTACAACGTGTAGCCAGGGGCGGATACAGGAGGGGGCTAGGGGGGCTCAAGCCTCCCCTAAGCTCTCCTAATTACACGTAAAATATTGTAGCAATACCTCCAAATCACGATTAAATCTTCATACAAATCAACATCTCTATTGTTTCAGCCCCCCTTGTCTCCAATCCTGCATCCGCCACTGCGTGTAGCAGTGAAAATATCTCCACCATGGCTGGAAAATCGGCTACTAATCACATCGCAAGCCGTAACAATACCGCAAGGAAGCCACCGCAAACGTCAGTAAAAGTTCCTTGCCGAATGAATCGATAATGTAAATAAATCGGCGCGTAAAAAGTTGATGAGTGTAAAAAAAAAATAAGTGCACCCACGTGATATGATCAGAAACGTCCTCACCAACCGCTCGTCGTACCAGCGATCGCCGGAGCCAATTGCCACGGCACGGCGTGTACCCCCTGCTCGAAGTTGATGGCGCAGGCCGCGCCTCCGGAAAAAGGGACTGGGACCGAGGACGCCGGCGGGGGCGGGCGATCGAGCAGGGCCAACGCGACGTGCCTGCGGTTGGTGGTGATGGGTGGCCGGAGCGGGGCCGGCCGGCCGCGCGCGCCATCACCGCGAGTGAATTGAAGGCGATCATGCACGGCGTGATCCCCAGTCGACCCGCGATGGACCCGGCCGCCGGACGGCCGGGGGCACGAGCGCTCGAGTACGGCCGCCCGCTCCGCCGCCGGGCCGCCGCCCATCCTCTGTCGCTTCGGGGTGTGTGTTGAGATGTGAAAAATTTACGAAAAGTGAAGCTGAAAATCACTGTGTCGGATGCCACGATTAGGGTGCTCCTAATCGGAGTACTAAGATCACCCTAAAAACACAAACACATGCTAGGCGACTGGGCCCACAAAGGCCTACGGCCTCCTTCCCGCATGGAAGAAAGAGGACTCAAAGAAGCCCAGCACGCGGCCCATTCACGTCCCCCCTCGGACCCGCGGGACGATCTCCACCTCGCTCAAAGGTAGCGAACCTACCCTCGAGCGGGCAAAACATCTCCGCCTCGCTCGAAGGTAGCGAACCTACCCTCGAGCGGGCAAAACATCTCCGCCTCGCTCGAGGGTAGCGAACCTAATCTCGAGCAGGCAACTCATCTCCGCCTCGCTCGAGGCCACCCCTCGACGTAAATGACAAACGGCCCTGCCGCTCACCCGCCCGTCGTACAGAGGCATTAAGTGACAACCACTCCTCCACAGCGCCCAGGACAGACGGCGTCAGGCCGCCATTCCCCACAGTGGCTATGACCGGAGTCCCGTCCGCCAACTCCGGTCACTGCTCCGCCATTCCGGACACTGTGACGGCACTGTGGGAACCTGCGACGCGGGACGAGACGTGTTCGGCACAGTTCCCGTTACTATTCTGCCAACTCCGGCTGTCCGGACTCCACCTCACCACACGTATGGCCCTGGACCCGCCCCCTGCTCGGGAAGGGGTCCGGCGTCGCCACGTGCCCCTCAAGGAGGGACGCTCAGCACTAGCAGCCGGAGTCCCGGACCTCCCCCTCGAGGGGTCCGGGACCTCCACGTGACTCCCGGACCTCCTTAGTGCATACGCCAGCACTCCGTCCAGGGGATCCGGGACCGCCTCGTGCCTCGCTACCACTGGTGCACGTATATATGCAAGACCCTGACCTGCGGGGCCCACGGAGCGCCACCCTGCCACATCTAGAGGACTGTACACCCTACAGCGACGACCACGCCGCCTGCTGGGGCTGGCAGGACGCCGGCGCGATCTCCACAAGACCAAGGACGATATCCAGGACGACTGTCACGCCCGACACCATGCCCCACAGTGTACTTCCTACAGTGTTCGGCCACTGCACCTCGCGATTCGGGGAAAAACGACGACTTCCACGATCCCTTGCTCATATACACCGCCCTCTTTGTGACTATAAAAGGAGGAGACGGGCTTCCTTTAAGGTGGATGGTCATCTACGATGTTGGCGATCATTCTCACACGGACACAATGCTCGGCACTCGATATTATCACTCGCCTCAATCGACTACTCCTCTAGTAGAGACCTGGGAGTTTACTTCCCTCTTTCGCCACGCATGTATCCCCTACTACAGACACCTCCGGTGCAAGATAATACAGTGCCCTCGCACAGCTCTTTGCTGGACGTACGGCCCCGCGGCCGGAACCAGAATAAACCCGTGCGTTACTGTGTTGCCTCTTGCATCAACATCTGGGACGAGAAAACACGCAGCATTTACTAGTTGGGATCCGGACCCCCGGGTCACGACACCGACACACTGTAGCACTTTTTGTTTGTTTGTGATAAATATTGTCCTATTATGGGCTAACTAGGCTCAAAAAATTCATCTCGCAACGTACATCCAAACTGTGCAATAAATTATTTTATTTACCCACGTTTAGTATTCTATATATGCGTTATTTTCTATATTTAATGTATCGATGTGATTTTGATATGACAGAAAGTTTGGAAAATTTAGAGTAACTAAACACAGCCACGGAGGCACGCCATGCGTGCGTGCGTGGCGTGGGGATCCTGCTGCCATCGGATGAGTGCGCGGCACGCAAGGAATCCGCGCGTACGTTCCGGAGCTCCCTTCCGGCTTAGCTACTAGCTAGGCTCTGTGGCCGGCACGGATTCACCAGCATGCTGCACCACGGGTTCGGTAAAAAAGGGTGTTGGTAGCCTGAACGACGTGACGCGCGCGGAAAATGAGCCTCTCGGACGGGTTCATCGGTGTTTAGCCTGCTGTCAACAATCTCATCGATGACGAGAGGCGCTTTCGGCCCTGATTTCTCGCTTCAGTTCGATCGTGGACCAGAGGGCGAGGGATGGGGCCGTCGGGCCGGGGCGATGAGGATTAAGGGCCCTTTGGCACCGCTTCGCGGGGATAGCTTCTGCTTCTTGGGCTACAGTAGCACGACACTGTGCTGCACTGCGGAGCGCTGTAGCACGAAGATGAAACGGCTCCTACGGTACTACAGCTAATTAGGAAACACATGAAGTTGGTGAAGCCAGTTTTCCCTAGCTTCACTGGCTTCGTGCTACAGTATTCTACAGTGCGTGAACAGTGATGAAACAGTAGCAGTATGAAGCAATGCCAACCGAGCCCTAAAGTTCTGGATTGATGTTGGTTCAGGGCCGGCCTCAGGCCATGTGCCACAGTAGGGATGGCAACGGGTACAAACCTGTCGGGTATCACTAATCCAAATCTGCACCCGCCAGGATAAAATTGTACCCGTTAAAAAACCCATACCCGTTGCGGGTATGATTTCATGCCCGTACCCGTACCCGTGCGGGTTTTTTTACCCGCGGGTTTCCCGTACCCGATAGAAGAAGCAACAAAATTTAATAGAAAACATAAACAAATACACAATGCATTATAGCTAAATGAGTCTATGAATAGGTAATCATCGATGGGAATGGAAGTACATGAGCCTAAGTCTCTCTTAGCATGTGATTAGATCTTATTTTGATACAAGACCTTGTGACATTAGTATTTTAGGTTATATGTTGTCGGGTTTATTGTACCCACGGGTTTGCGGGTTTGGATATTTGAAGAACAAACCCGCACCCGCAAATCCGACGGGTACGAAGTTTATCCCATTAAGAAACCCGCAGGTATAGAATTTAGTCTATGCTCATACCCTAATAGAGCAAAAACCCATCGGGTTTCGGATTTCGGGTACCCGTTGCCATTCCAGAGGGCGAGCGAGTATGCCGTTGCAGATTTACGCTGTTCGTGGGTTTGCAGACAGAACACTAGCGCGTGCGGATTTTGCTCTAGTAGTCCATCTGATCTGAGCAGGGCAGCTTTCTTCCTTCCCTTTCAACCGTGCTAGGAGCTCGTTCTTGTATCTCAGGAGCTCATTTTCTTTACATCCATGGTGCACAAGCAGGTGGCTCAGTACTCATCTAACGATATTCATTTGGTACCATAAATATTTATATACATTTTTTAAGTAACTGGTCATATGTGCATGCAAATGGCTCAGTGCTCATCTAAAGATTTTTATTTAAATATTTACATACACTTTTGTATGAACATGAAAAAGTTGGACGATGGTGTACTTACGAGTGAAAATCAATAGGAAAAGTACTTAGAAGTATCATCGGTACTTAACAAAGCTCTGAATTTGATATCAAGAAATTGAACAGTGCGCAAATATCTCAATTGGTAAGGAAACTATTAACAGCCGTCACCCACCAAAAAAGGTGAGGGCCATGTTTGGTTAGGGGTGAAAACTTTTTGCCTCTTTGATCACTAATTAGAGGTATTAAATGAAGTCTAATTATAAAACAACATCTACAATTATGGTACTGTAGCATGTGCTGTAGCTAATAAGGCATTCGACCGCATGATTGGAAGATGATTAGAGATGGTTACTGTAGTATTATTGTAGCCAATTATGATGGAACTTTGCTCATTAGATTCGTCTCGAAAAGTTACGCCTATCCGTGAAAAAATTTCCCAAATAAATTCCGTTTAGTACTTCATGTATATATTCATTCGTTTTTTTAAAAAAAATTGAGAGTGGAAACGAACGGCGACGAGCTGCTGTGCTGCGGCTGCACGTGAACGCTCTCTGAGGCCCAGCCCATCAGGGCGATGCCGACGAGCCCCGCCCGCATACCCGGCCAATAGGCCCGTCAGTCCGTCACGAGCGCCCAAGGCGTCTTTTTCATTTTTATATTTTTGGAAAACATTTTTTACAGAAATATATTTTCAATATCCCCTCCCCGCAAAATGGGCCGGTTTTAGATATTTTGGATAGAAATAAAAAGCATTAGTAAAATATATGAATATGAATATGAAAAGTATAAGTTAGCAATTAATACACATACGTAAATGAGAACGAAATATGTGATGCCCGAGAACGAAATAAGAATAACATGACGACATGTCCATAACAAAAATACGGAAACAGCTAGAACCACCTCCTAACCACCCCGGCCACCCCGGCCATGTCGACCTCTTTTACGCTGAGCGTGGACGTGGTCTGTAGAGTAGGTGTGCCGCTCTGGAGGCCCTACGTCTCTACCTGGACGTCCGGTGGCCATAGGTGTCTGGAAGGTAGGATCGGCCTGCTGGTTAGGTGTAGAAAATAACCGACTCCAATCTTCGAAGTTCGTCTCAAAGGTATCCTGTGTGGGCCCTATACAGTAGCAATTAAGATATCTTAATCATAGTCTTATAAGTCATATATTTGGGTACATATTCATCATACGTACCTGGTGGTGGTGGATACGAGGAATGACCCATATCAGGAAGCTGGTGGTGCGATCCTGTAAACCGTTCAAATTATTTAAAATATTCATAGAAATAAGAATCACATGATAAATTCTGGCTACAGATTAGGTATTTACCTTGCATTCCTTCTGCTGTCGCCGTAGGGTAATACGAAGAAGGTCCAGCATCATATAACTGTTGTGATCCTATATGTAAATACAAAAGGAATTAGACTTCATACCACAATTAATTGAAATTAAGATATTGACTATATGTCTACCGAAAGGTCGTGGTGGTGCCTGTGTTGGTTGAAATGACATCCCTGCAGCTGGTGCCATGGTACTAAACTGAGTCCCTCCGTGAGGTTGGTAAGGTGGGTGTGCATCACCTGTATGGACTGAGAATTAATTGTTGGCTTCAAAGTAGGAAGTTAGTAAGTATCCTCACGTACCTGGATAATGCTGCTGAGACCAATAAGGTGCTTGGGAAGACTGCTGCTCTGTGGGACCACAAGGAAACGAGGTCGAGGCTTGAGACGAACCGTACGAGTCATCGTACGATGTCCGGCTACCAAAGGCTTCAAGCATGGAATGGGCTCTTTGTGAAACTCGGGTCCAGGCCGACTCTTGCTCATTCCTATCCATCATAGATCCCCCTCGAATCCTCATCAAATTCGCCCTGGCATCTAAGTCCATCAACCTGCACATTTCAAACTGCAAGCAAGAAAAAGAAAGGCATTAACACTGTAATCCAAAGTATTTGAAAAGCGATGATAACTTTGACTCACTGCCCCAGATAATGCCTCATCCCTATGTCGTGCGTACCCATCTTGTGCTGTCGCAACATGCGGCTGTGGTTGCATGTCAGCATATATCAAGCGGCAACGAGTCTGAGGCTGGTACCAGCTCAGGTACGCCCTGTACGAAGCCTCCGTGTGTGCAGGGGTCGCAAGCGCCACATTCTCCTCTGCCTGGTCTCAGCCATCGACCCAAGGCTGCACCCTTGTCACCCACATGTTGGAGAAGGGTTGCCCAGTCCTCGATAAACTAAATATTGAAAACAATTTAGTCAAATATGATTAGTTAACTATACAATGCATAGTCACTGAAATAGTATATGAATTGTTACCTGTGGTCATGGCGTTCGACCCGATCCAATGCTGACGGCACAAGATACAACTGCCTTTGACCGAACTGTCTCCTGACTCTGTCCGGGCAGTGAGCCTCAATGTAAACGTCGTACACCAACACTGTAGTTGTCATCCAAAAGGCCTGGTCCTGAAAGCAAACCGAAGATATCCCGATCGGTGCACGAGTGTTTATAGCTAACTCGGAGTAGGGCTCCCACACGACGTCTTCAGGTGTCAACCAATCAAACTCAGCCATAAATTCAGGATAGGCCCGACGAGACTGTACGTGGGCCCACCTCTTCTGCACAAAATTAATAATAATATGTACAAATATGAAATACAAAGAGGGTAAAACAAAGCAACAGAATTGCCAACAGAATAGTACGAGTAGCAGTCATTTCCGTACCTGACGAGCGTACCAGAGAGTCCCCATGGTGGGCCTATCGTCCTCGGTGTCACCGTACATATCCAGCTCATACGGTGAGTGGTCGACAAGCGGGCGACCAATTGCTATCCTCTCGTACGACCAAAGCTGTAGCAGAATTGGACATCCTGTAAGAATTGCATTGTGCTTATTTTGCACCGATGCCTTGCAGAGGCCACGGTACGTGGCTGCAAGTACTGCTGCACCCCAACTGTATTGAGGCATTTCCTCCACAGCTGCCTCTGCGATCTCCAGTGCGTAAGGCACAAGCACCCTATCCACATAGGCCCCGTGTGAGTTGTTGAACATTATGTATCCAAACAACCACAACAGGTATGCCTCAAGGGATCGAGTGACGCTATCATCATCAGCATCATGTGCCAAATTGTCGGACTACATAGAAAAGATGAACATTTATGAGTACGAGATCAATTATAAAATAAAACCATAACTGCACTTGTCAAAAGCATAACTCTAACATTAATCGTAACAAAACAAGGTATGTACCTGGAACTGGAGGATCCATGCCTTGGCAGGGCCTGTTGCTTTTGGGTGCTCTTCTACATCAATCGCGATGTCAATATTTGCAAAACGCTCTTCTAGATCGTCCAACCACGTAGGCGGGATGACACGAGGCCCTACGGCATCCCCACTGATAGGAAGACCCAGCAGCATCGTAACGTCCTGTAGGGTCGGTGTCATCTCCCCACAAGGGAGGTGCAAGGTGTTTGTCTCAGGCCTCCATCTATTAACCAGAGCCGTCAGTAGGGACCTGTCCATCTGTACTGAACCACTCTCAGCAAGACGACCTATAGTAAGAAGACCAGCCTCACTCAACCTGAAAAATAGAACGATCAAAGGTAAGTACATTATGTACGAAACGTATACGAAACAAATGTATTCTTAAAAACATAATCCGACGACATATCACCTGGGCACCCATCGTGGGTCAACAGAAATAAACTCCGCTGGTGGACGTGGACGCAGCACGTTAAGTTTCACGCGCTGAACCACTGCAAGGAAGGACCGGTGCGACGAGTCTATGACTCCGTCAAGTAGAGCTGGCGTATCTTCGGCCATACCTAACACAAAAAAATATAAGTTTTCTGCATTTTCTACAATTTTTCTATAATTTATCTTAAATTTTCATAAACTTTTCTAACATTTTCTTGCATTTCCTACAATTTTTGTACAATATATTTTTCTTGCATTTTCTATAATTTTTCTGCATTTTTCTACCATTTATCTTAAATTTTCATAAACTTTTCTAACATTTTCGTGCATTTCCTACAATTTTTTACAATATATTTTTATAAATATATTTTTCTAACATTTTCTAAATTTTTCTGCATTTTCTACCATTTATCTGAATGTTTCATATACTTTTCTAACATTTTCTACAATTTCTGACTATTTCTCGAAATTTTTTCTCGTATTAAACAACTAATCAATACCACAAAATTTGTTGGTAAACCTAATTGGTTTTTCTAAAAACTAATCTTAATTCTACCTAAATTATATTAAAAACATTACCTAAATCGCTAAAATATCATTACTGCTGCATACACTAATTATAGAATTAAACATACAAAAAATTTAGATCGAGAAAGTTGAGAAATATTTATTACCTGCGATTAGGATCCAAAATCCGGCAGGACTTCGCCGTTACAACTCCCTCCCTCACCCCTCCTCTCTCCCTCCCGCTCTATGGATGTCGTGGGAAGCAAATGAGGGGGGAGGGGGGGAGAGAAACCTTTTATACAGTATGTGGGAGCCTGCCGCCCCTGCCGGGCGGCAGGGGGGCGGCAGGCTCCCGCCAAGGGCTTCCGCGTAAATAATTTTTTTTAATTTACATATAAGTCCCTACCGCCCCCCTGCCAGGCGGCAGACCCCCTGCCGCCCCCCTGCCGGGCGGTAGGGGTACAAAACTGTAAATTGTGATATTGAAAATATATTTCTGTAAAAAATATTTTCCAAAAATATAAAAATGAAAAAGACGCCCCAAGACTCCTCCTACCAAAAAGGTGAGAAGGACGACTAATTTGGCTGCTCCTCTCCTGAGCATGGTGGTGATGAGGAATTACCGCTTACGAGCAATGTTTTGGAGAGAACTGAGAACTGTTTTGGTTTTAATTGAAAACTAATAGGTTACACAAGATTTACACATGAAGCCATGATAGTGGCAGCATAATACATATTTCTATTTTTTTGGGTATTTTTGGGAAGAGAATAGTACACTTTCTGTAGGGAGCATAAGTTTTAAATAAATTTCACGACACGGCATGGAACTACGGACAGGCAGAACGGGCTTGGCAAGGTGTGTCTGTGTCTCCCTCCCTCTGTCTCTGAGGAATGCTACAGCAAATAGCAATCAATCGAGCACGTCCGACCTCTCTTGGCCTAGCCCATCAGGCCGATGCCGACGAGCCCGGGGGTGTCTCTGCGCCGGGTGCTGCGCCTGAACCGAGAGGCGCCAATTGTCTAGAAATTTTAGCTCTGGCCTGGCCGTGTCCCTGTGGTTTTGTTCCGGTACTAGGCCTATTCACGCCCGATTAGTAGGAAGGGAGTGGCAAACGTTGGTTCAGTTCTGGGTCAGTGTGCCTCATGGGCCAAAACCACATTGCTGTCACAGTTGCTCCGTGGGCTCAGCATCAGTTCTGTGCCAGTATGGCAGTGTGCAGCAGCTCCGCTCGCGGCGCGTGCGTCTCCGATACAGGCGACACGGAACACACAGCCAGCCAAACAGCGGGAATCCAAACATCAGAGAACAGTAGTTCCTCTAAATCTAGAATGATCGTACAGGTACAGGTACAGGTACACAACACGAGCAGACGTTCGCGACACAGAGACGTGAATTGAGAGCGCGTAAAACAACCGACCGCAACCAAACGGAGAAGCCACGGGGACGGACAGCAGAGCACTGCCTCTTGCCTAGGCCATCAGGGCGAGGCCGACGAGCCCCGCGGCGCCGGCCAGGACGCCCATCGCGGGCGGGGCCTCCCCGGCGGTGCTGGTCGAGGTGGACCTGGTCGTGGGCGCCGTCGTCGTCGTCGCGGGGGGCGTCGACGCGGACGGCGTGGTGGTCTCCGGGGGCGTACCGTCGTCGGCGGGCGGGGACGACGCCGCCGGGGCGGTGGCGGCCGCGGCGGACACCTTCACGGCGAGCTTCATGCCGCCGCTGCAGTGGCCCGCGGTGCCGCAGATGAAGTAGCGCGTGCCGGGCGCGGTGAGCGCGATCTTGGTGTTCTGGTCGCTGTACGACTGCAGCGAGTTGCTGGCCGAGCACGCGCTGTAGTCCGCCGAGCTCACCTCCGCCACCGTGTGCATCGCGCTGTACTGGAACACTGCATCACCGGCGCCACACGCCACACCCCGGGCACGTGCACTTTGTCAGTATCAGCCTCTCCGGTAGGGAGAAAAAAAAAAGTAAACTGCGACTGCAACTCATAGCCACGCTAAGACCGACATGTGGGCCACGTTACGGAATTGCACTTGCGTTACCACAACTGAGGCTTCTTCTTACCCAGGTTGTCGCCAACGCTGAAGGTCTTGCCTTTCGCCCAGGTGGTGTAGTCCACGCCACTGTTCCACCCGGACGAGTCGCCGACCACGTAATCCGTGGCGGACGCCGGAGCCGCGGCGGCGGCGGCGAGGAGCACCAGGCCGGCGATAACTGCGGCGCCAGCCATGATGGCTTCTGGAACAATGGCCGGCCTAGACAGATGAGTAGTACAATGATGCAGGAGGGCTTAGGTGTGGGCAGTGATGAGTGCTGGGCCCTGGAGTGACCAGCGGCTATATAGGGTTAGCGAAGCGATGCAGGTGCTAACTGAACGTGATTTGGTAATAAGTTTTGGTGGAGTTGGGTTAGTTAACGCTCGTCACCAACTCTCCTGCTCTGGCGTCCCCTGATTCCATGGGCGATTTCTCGTGATGCAGGGACAAGAGCCAACAAATATGTAGCTACGCTGCCTACGGATGATTTTTGTGGGGTTTAATAGAGATGATGGGATGGCGTCTGCTTGATTTGGATTCCAATAATTACTAGGCACTGACTAGTCCCAGTCACTTGCTGTCCAACAAGGCAACAACTAACCAACCGCAGATGAGCAACGATGTTAAAAACGATGCAATTTTGCTAACATCACAGGTGTTCTCACCGGTGTTCACAACTTACAACTTTACAAAGACTGGTGTTTGCCGCGGCGTGAGCAAGGGTTAAAAGCACTCTATCAAGACAGAAACGCGCGTTACTTTCAGAAGAAAAAAACTTTTAAAAAAGTAACACACGCACGCATGTGTTTTCTATTAAAAGAAGTGTTTATTGTTCTGAATCAACCTATTATATCACTACAAATAGAACGTTCGCATCCCACCATAGAAATATAATAATAAAAATTTTATTTCTATTTTTCTTATGAACTTCTATAGATAAAATGATGTATGATACCGCGTGAAATGCTACATTTTGCTGGGAATAAATACATGAGTAAAGTGGCTGGAAGAGTCATGAAAGGTACAGCTAAAAGATAGCAAGCAAGTTTTAGTTGAGCCGTTGAACAAACCAACTTGGCATCTTCTGCATTCGTACCTTGCGCAGACCTAATTTGATCTAAGCCCATCGATGATTGATTGGCTTTTCATAGTCAAGTAGGTTTTCGTTAAAACAATTGTTCAGCAGGTGAGCTAGACGGCGACCCTGCATCTGCTTCCAGCATCTGTAATAATACTACTGGTATTCATCAAGATTTGAGGGGCCAGCAATTATGTAGCATCCTTCACTAAAACTTTGCTTGCGTAATGAATGTTTAGCACCGTACAACTAACCATGGACACTTCCCATTGGCTTAGGCCAGTCTCAGTGGGAGTGTCATCGACACAGTTACCTAGACTAGAATCTTAAGAACCGTGCCAGTGGAGTGTCATGGTGATGACACTCCTCTCACATTTCATGATACTTCTCTCTTCTCTCTCCTCGTACTATTGATACATGTTAGCAAATTTAATCTCCATGACACTCTTATGACACTCCCACTGAGATTGGCCTTACCGCTCCTCTGTAGTCTGTATAATAAAACGCCCGCTTTGGCATCAATCATTTGAGTGTTTACGGTCAGAATAGGAGTTTCAGTGTTAGTAAGGTTACCGTCATTCTGAAAGAAAGGTCATGACTTTTTCCATTGAAATACTTTCAGGGAGATACGGCATGTATATACAAGTTGCCACACTTGTTTAGTTCAACATATTTCCAGTCAAACTGTCCGCTACTGTTGATGACTTGAAGCCTGAAGCATCAGAATTCAGAGCATGAGAGAGGTCGATGCCATGAAGTCTAAAGCAGCACGAGTGGATCTTGTCATTCCTCGAAAGAAGTCGATGATATGCAAGTTTCATGTTGATTTGCTAAACCTGGAACACAATTATCGTTTTCCCATCATGAAAGAAGGGGGAATACCAATGACTTTTGGTGACTTATTTCTGATACATCGATATACAGTATCACTCACTCCCATAAAAATACATACACGGTCGCACACAGAATGATCAGCATGCTACCTAATAATCAAATCAAATGTTCTTCATGATAACCGAAACCTTCACCGCTCATTTCTCGGTCTGTTTCGGGACAGTCGCCGTGACCAGGAACCCTTTGCCGTCGGGGATCAAGACCACGAGCGCTTCGTCGCCGCCGGTCACGATGCTGCAGGACACGTGCACGGGCTTGCTCCCCCTCAGCGCGAACTCCTCCAGCCCAAGGTCCTGCCACTGCGCAACCTCGAGCTCGTGCCCGGACACCGGCAGGCGGCTGTCCGCCGCGCCGGCGCACGTCTCCACGGTCATCCCCCGCGGGTTGTCCCCGACGCCGTCCCTGGCGATGGCGACGAGCGAGAACCGCAGCACCGTCGTCCCCGCGCCGAGTCTCTCGCTGGCCTCGTCGACGCAGGCCCTGGCGAGCGCGCGGTGATCGCGGGGCGCGCCGCTGCCGGCGCTGGCCCTGAAGAGCATCGTCTCGGCGGCGGCGCCGGCGGCGAAGGCGTCGAGCGGGAGGGACCTGACGCGGCGGGTCATGGTGCCCGGGCGATGGAAGTAGCCGGCGTACTGCATCATCGGGATGGGGGCGGCCTTGCTCCGGGCCTTGATCTCGGCGTGCGTGCGCGCCCACGACAGGAGGAAGCGCGCCAGCGACACCGGGTCGCACAGCATCAGGCTGCAGCTCACGCCCACGGCGTAGCCACCGTCGCCCTGGAACCGTGTCAGCTGCACGCGGCAGGAAAACATCCAGATCAGAACGGTTCGTGCTTTCTGCAATCTGCAAGATGGCACTGTTGATAAAAGTGTACTAATTTTTTTAAAAATATAAAACTGTTTTTGGAAACCATCCCAAGAGCTAAATTTGTCCGGTTTTAACAGTTGAATGACTTATATTATCCGGTTTTGTAGTTAAAAATTGAAAATTGAACTTATACGGTAGTTCAAGAGTGTAATTTGGACTTTCCACTTAAAAAAATGCAGACTCCTAAATTCGTGATGCATCTTTGCATGGCGTCTTTGAAGTTTGAACACACGCTGCATTGATTGCAGGCTGTGCCGGGGCAGCAAGTTTGTTGCGCGATCTGGCTGCCGCCTTGATGCTGCTCTGTTTGTGCGAACGCACAGACACAGCTTGGTGTTCGGTACGTGTCCCGGTCGAATTTACTCAACCCTGCTCAAACTGTCCGTGCCACAACCACGATACGGATGCTATACGTTTCTCGAGTCTACTCTGCTGACTGCTCGACAAAGCTTTTCCTCCTCTTGTTTAGGGCGTTCTAGTTGAAGCAAATGAAAGGACTTCCCTATAGCACCGGTTTTCAGTCTTACAAGTTACAAGACTGGTTAGTGGAGTGCCAAATTGCTTACTTCCTAGTTTGAGTAACGTTGATGCTGATCCAATGGTGGACAGCCTACCATGCTGACTGTAATCTCTCTTGCAGCTCTTTTGTTTTAAAAAAGGGTAGAATTTGAAGGTTCGAAGTAAACATTTCTCCAGCGTTCGACCAGCTAGTACGTATGAAGCAAGCGATTAGAACGATGATCCCAAAGTTGTCACTCAAACGTCGACTCGCGACTAGATTACTACCAGTACTGTTAGTGTCAGGTGTAGGTCGCTCACGCGATCGAGCCCTGGAAAATAGGAGCAGGTCATGCGATCGGCGGACTTTATTGCCGCCACGGATCCGATCGCGCGACGCGCGGTGTAGGACCGACCGATCGATCATGGATGGGATCGTACGGTCATACCTG
Source organism: Panicum virgatum (assembly GCF_016808335.1). Lineage (NCBI taxonomy): Eukaryota > Viridiplantae > Streptophyta > Magnoliopsida > Poales > Poaceae > Panicum > Panicum virgatum. Next base: position 44,222,286 of record NC_053136.1, read on the forward strand.
CACGAAGCAGAGGGCGCACATGTCGGGGTCCTCGGCGTCCACGTCGGTCCACGGCGCGAGCGCGGCCTCCCGGCCGGCGCCGGCGCCGACGAAGTCGTCCACGGTGGCCTCCGCCGTGGCGAGCACGAGCCTGACCCCCGTGTCGTTGAGCTTCACCTCCCAGGACCCGTCGGCGCGGCGCCGGAGCCGGCCGGCCATCTCCGGGTGGTCGGCCACGGCCTCGCTCAGGGACTCCTTCGCCAGGAGCGCCTCCTCGGGGTCCCACGGCGCCGCCGCGCCATCTGCCTCCGCGCGGTAGTAGAGCACGACGCGGGCGCGGCGCTGCAGCGCGGCGGCCGGGAGCGGGGGCGCGGCCACGGACACGGGGCGCGCCAGCCCCGGCTCCACCTTGCGCGTCGGCAGCGCCGTCTGCAGGCCCTCGATGTGGACGTGGCGCGCGGACGCCATGTGCAGATGTGCTCCGGCTTCCGTCTCGGTGCGGCGGCGGTTGCCGACGGCGGGCGGGTGGCTGCGAGGAGGCCGAGAGCGGTGGGAGGGTGGCCGCGGGTAGGTCAGCGGCAGCGCGTTGCGTTGTAGGCGAGATGGCCCTTCCGCCGTGGCGCTAATTTATACGTGCTCGGCTTGCTGGTATGGGCTGTGTTTGGATTGCCGGACGAATGAATGCCGCCATCTACTCATCCGCGGTGTACAGCCTGTACGGAGACGACTCCCCCTACTGCTCAAGCTGTTAATGGTTCGGGGAAAAACCGGTTGCAGGGGTACTTTAATTTGGTGGAAAATAATTGCTCTAGCAATCAATTCGATTTGGTTTGATTTGGTTTCACAAGAGAAACAGTTTGACTTGGTTTGGGATATTCATACCGCCGAGCGGTTGCTTGCTTTACTAGTTCTGCTCATTGTCCTAGCCACCGATAGATGTAGCAATTAAAAGTAACACCCCTGCAATATTTGCGGATCTCCACCTTTCTCTTGCAGCTTGACCTACTGCTGGCGACAAATGGATTGAAACTATGGAATTACACGTCAGAAATTCAGAATTAGGTCCTTCTAAAAGTGTTTGATGGCTAAATATGGAGGCAAGTAGCAGTACAAGTGCCAAACTTCTCAAAAGGATACGAAAAGTGCAGCGGAAGTACGATGGATGAAGTTTGGCACGATTAGCAGCAGATTGCTGGTACCACGATTCGCGTCAGGTAACCGTTTCCATTCAATGCCTTTCGGTGGGCATTAAGCTTGCAGCAGTGTGGCCGCATGGGCTCATTCTTGATTTATCGCCTGAAAAGCTACAGTAGCAACCAACTTGTCATCAGCCCTGGTGGCATCTGTCGGGCACTCCTGATCTGTGTTGAGCTTTGAATCACCAGGCACCAGCCAGTGAAGAACGAACCCAGTCGATGCACAATCATCAATCACCATCTCTTAAGTCTTCATGTTTTTTTTAGTAAGCACTGTGCGCTGAACTGAACAGCTTAATTACTCGCAGTAGAGTATGTGCGAATTAGACTAATTTCGAAGCGACGGAGCCAATAGATCAGATATATATCCTGAAGCTTATTCCTCACAAACTGAACTGTAGTAGGTAGCAGCGCCAACTGCCAATTTGTGCCGTGCTAAATGGCCTTGTTTTTGTTTAAACAAACTCATTTTCTAAGATTATTGCTTCTTGCGTGATTGAAGGTTTGCTTACCAACATAAGAAGGCTCAAGTGTGGCATGCATACTTTCGCATGTCTCTGTTTCTGTCACCAACGAACCATTTAGTTTGCAGTGTTGGTTTTTGCGTTGTGCGATTCTGCCAAAAATTCCTGGGTTCATCCGGCCCACGTTCCGAACAGAAAAGCAACGCAATGTAACGAGCACACAAGCAAAAAAAAAACACCTTTATGAGGATGGCGAAACCACAAACTTCTCCCAAAAGAAACATCTAGGAACAGACACGAGCTCTCAATCTAAACAGGCATTTGATTTCAGGACTACCTGAGATGGGTTGGAGCCAACCTTGAGTTTTGAAATTACTCAGCTCAAGGTTGCATCACCCTAAGAGTCAAAATAAAACAACCTGAGCTGGACGGTAACACACTCGGTAGGAGTTCAAAATATGTACAGCACGACTTAAATTTTTTTGCCAAATAATCATGTCACCAAGGATAAATTAAAACCCTAAATGAAAATTCGAGGGAGGAAGAAAGTGCCATCATCCAACCTGTTCTTTTCAACATAGTCGCACGCCATCAATGCTGTTTCGTGTGCAATATAGGCCGCTGGAGCTACATAAAAAAAAAAGAACAAGCTGTAAGTAATTGGAAGTTTGGAACTATGACCTACGCATCTAAGCTATCAAGATGAAATTAAGAGAAACAAATAGCAAAAATAATTATGTTTCATTGTTACATGATTCACATCGCACACAAAAATAGGTGACGTAACTCACCCATCGATAGTTGTGGGAACCTCCAACGAACACGGCTGCATTTTTCCCAATGGATGTCAGTCCTACTTCGAGCAAGCAATTTAAAAGTAAAACGAGTACATTTGAAACTTACCGGATAAGTAGATCAGTGCATAATGAAAGGATTTTATCAGGTGTAAAGTAGTTGTCATCATGAAGCACACGATAACCGACATGTGTGTTGCTTTTCTGAGTGCAAATATATATAGTCAAACAATGGCTCAAAAATATTTCTTGAATGGAGACATAAATATACTTTACCTCATCAACATGGCTACAAAAGAACTTTGTAAGATTGCAATCTTCTCCAATTTCAGATCCTACGGAAAGAAAAGAACAAAGCATCACATAAGCTACACGTTAACATGTGTCCATCCATTTTCAATAGGAAGGAAAATAGAAAGCATGTGCTGGTTTTGTTAACTATCTAATGCCTTACTTAGAAATTCATGAGACTTTTGGGCAACAACCACAAATGTGATTCGTGCTCCAGGACAAACCTTTTATCAGAGAAGCACAGAACCATTATAATGATAGTCAACAGGAACAAATCAGGAACAGTACATGAAGAAATGATAGTGTAATACCATTCTAATAGCATCTATTTCATGCTCAAAAGTGTGCCTAAGTTGATCTTCAGTTACACCATTTCTGTGCAAGATAATTCTTTGTTAGCACATCATTAGGTGGAGATAAGACAAAGGACTACTAGATGATTATCTACCTGAAGTAGATTATCCTGATAGGCATTTTTTTTGTACTCTGGTGGAATTCATGCACTAGCTCACTGTAAAATAGAAGAAATGTTAATTCCCCAAATGGAATGTGTTATAAAACGCATTAAGCACACAGTTACCTGAGTTGACTATTAAGGTCTGTTATGATGACTTCATTACGAGGTTGAGAAGAGAGCAGAGTTCTATAGACATTGGCTCCTGGCCAATCCAGTGATGCTACCACCTACAGATTTATGAAAATTCATGATTATATAAGTTAGTAATATACTATGGTAGAAAATTTGAGAACCTTGCAAGACTCTGTAATTTTGTTTTAAGTTGTGTTGCACGACTTGCAAAATTTTCAGTGTTAAAGTTGATGAAACTAACACCACTAGCAAAAAACAAGGTATTCTCAGGCATTATGTGTAACCCAACCCATGAACATCCGAGTGGTTCAACCACCAGGATATGATATTCAGTTCAATAGATGATTCAGGGGTTAGTGGGGCAATAAGGAAGGAGTGCTGTGGTGTTACTCTCTAAACTACTGTTACTTTCAAAATGGATAAAGAGAGATGGAAAATGGTGAGCACAGATTTGTCCCCATGAAGTGGAATTACTAGGTACATTAAAGTCTGTAAATCAATCAAGAAAATAAAATCGGGGTACTCTATCAATATCCAAAACAATCAAGGGGGCATACCCATAGGTCTTCATCACTTCCATCATCTATGTCCTGCAGGTCAGAGAGCTGATCAGATACATGTTTAGATCCTTCAATTGCTCCTGTCTCTTCCTCACTACTATCAACTTCTTCCATCTCATCTGAACCAACCTGGGTGTCATCTATGTCCAGGTCAGAGAGCTGATCAGATCCATGTTCAGATCCTTCAATTGCTTCTGTCCCTTCCTCACTGATATCAACTTCTTCCATCTCATCTAAACCAACCTGGGTGTCATCTATGTCATGCTGGTCAGAGAATCCATGTTTAGCTTCATATTCTCCTGTCTCTTCGGCGTGAAAGTTTGAACTGCGCGGGACAGGGCCTTCCTCACAGTTATCAACTTCTGAACCAACCAGGGTGTCATCCTCTCCCGATTCATCATTGCCGGAATCCTTATCAGAATGTGTGTTGTATGGTACAGCCTGATTAAGAAGCTATAATTATTTGAAAATATTAATCCTATGCGAAGAAGTCGCTCCCGTAATCCTGATCATAACAGAGTTAGTGACATAACGTTTATCTAGCTAAAGCGAACTCAAAACAGCAAGTAACCTTATCCAAAAAAAAAAGGAGCAAGTAAGAAAATGTTTATCCTGCTCTAGCGAACTCAAAGAGCATCATGGGCATGTGACAACAGCACAGCACTGGCTTAAATTACATAATAATTGACTAAGACGAGTAAAGAAGAGTTGATGAACTTAGTTTTGTACCATGGAAAAGGAAGGCTTCGAATGGAGGCGGTGGGCCGTTCAACTGGAAGCACCAACTTCCAGGCAACAGGAGATTCTCTGGAGGATGTTTTGCACATTTGGAGTTTTCGTTGAACCCTAATCCTTCGAACGACTGGAGGATGTTGGTCCCTCCCGCCGGCTGCCGCGCGTCGCAGGATTCGTCGTCGTTTTCGGAGCTTCCATCCACGAGCGGGTACTCCTTGCTCCACCAACTCGCCGTCTGGCGGCGCTCCATCGTCCTCGCCGAGAGGGATCTCAAGTATGCCCCAACGCTCGACGGCATTGCGTTCCTAGCCCGTAACGCTCCAGGGTTTCGATAGGAGAGGATGGGGAATTTTCTTGATCTGGGTGCGTTCGTGGTGCGCTTAGGCGCCAATTGCTATGAGTAGGGAGGTTGATCATCTCTATACAGCAGTTTTGCTAAAGAAAAGAAAATGAAGAGAAGCCTACCTCCGCTACCGTCGCCGGATCAGAAGAATCGACGCCACCAGGTTAGGGCTGGGGGGTTTTTGGTCCCTTGGGGTGCTGCTCCCTTCCCTGCTCCTCGGCGGCCCGGCGGTAGTCGGCGGGCGATCTGGGCCAGGGAGGGGCGGAGGCTTCACGCCTTCTCGCCACCGTGCTTCGTGGAGGTCGGCGCGGGGCGACGGTGGGCGGGCGGCGCGGCGAAGCGGCGTCCACGCCACCGGCCTTCGGCGGAGGATGGGGGAAGGGGAGGTGCGGCGGGCAGGAGCAGCGCCTGTGGAGGCGTGGCGACGGCAGGGGCAGCAGCTCGTGTTGAAGATGACCACCAGAACAGAAATCTCCCGCTTGGGCCTCCAAGCAATTATATTACAGGAAAATGAATCAAGCTGCGCGCTCAGCATGGAGCCCGAATCAATTAATAGTACATGGCAATGTTTCTCACAATAACTGAAAGGAATCTTCATGGATTGTATTTCTCGGCCAATTTCGGGAAGGTCGCCGTGACCAGGAACCCTTTGCCGTCTCGTGACCAAGGTTCACCAAACCGGTGGGAACCGGTCCGGTTTGACCGGTTATCGGTCAAACCGGTCCAGCCCGGTTCCGGTTTGGTCCGGTACCCAACCGGTCAAAATTCAAAATTTAAATTTAAATTCAAAAAATGAAAAATTCCCAAAAAATTCCTAAAAATACTTCAAGGTGCAATGAATCTAATAGTGTCAAATTTTCTCAAAAATTCGTTCATTTAGTATAGTTTGCGGGGATTTAAAGTTAAATCAAAAAAGAAAAAATGGGCCGGCCCATTAAAGCCCACCGGTCAAACCGGCCGGTAAACCGGTCGGTAAACCGGTAAAACCGGCCGGTAAACCGGTAAAACCGGCCGGTAAACCGGTTGCACGGGAGCTTTTGAATTTGAATTTGAATTCAAACCGGTCAAACCGACCGGTAAACCGGTCAAACCGGTAAAACCGGCCGGTAAACCGGTCGGAACCGGTTGCACGGGATTTTTTGAATTTATTTGAATTTAGATTTGAATTCAACCGATTTCCACCGGTTACCGGTCAAACCGGTCCGATAAACCGCTACCAGAGGGCGGCGGTTTGACCGGACCGGTCGGTTCGGTTAACCCTGCTCGTGACCCCGAGCGAGAACCGCGGCACCTTCATCCCCGCGCCGAGCCTCTCGCTGGCCTCCTCGACGCAGGCCCTGGCGAGCGCGCGGTGGTCGGGGGTCTGGCGCCCTGGAAGGTGTGGCTCGGAAGACCACCGTCTCGGCGGCGGCGGCGAAGGCGGCGAAGGCGTCGAGCGGGAGGGACCTGACGCGATGGGTCATGGTGCCCGGGCCTTGCTCCGTGCGTGCCCACGAGGCCACGACAGGAGGACGCGCGCCAGCGACACCGGCGGAAAAAAAAATTGGTGGAGACGGTATGCACGACGCTTGCCTGTAAGCGTGGCGTAATTGGCTCGCTCGGCTCCCTAGCAATTCCCGCGGCTCGGCTCCCTAGCGAGTAGACGCTTGCAGTTTCACATCTGCTTGGTTACCAGTCACCCGTCGCCGCCGCCCAACTTGAGTAATAACTAGCTGCCGGCCTCGAGCCCCTGGCCCCCGCCGCTGCTTGTCGCGCTCTGTTACGGTTCTAGACCTCCAAATCACAATAGCAAGAACACTTTGAAATTCTGGGTACAATTTTGAGGAAGAATCGGAGAGATTATGAGGAATGAGAGTACTCTATCATGTCTGTGATGAGTGAATTGTCAACCGTACGGTGTGATCGTGTGCTTGGTCTTTGGATTGCAGGTACACGGGCGTCGAGTGTCGACGGAGAGCTGCCGTGGAGGAGCTCAGGCCGGGCGGCAGCTATGGCGTGCACTCCTGGATCGAGGGCGCAAGCGGCGACGGAAGGCGGGTTTCTTGGTTTGCGCCACAAAACCAAGCAGGCGGACGGAGATTGAAGATGTCAAGTCGTGGAGGCACGGGCGTCGGTCTCGGGCTTGACGGAGGCGACGGGCGTCGACGGCGTCTAGGGCCTCGCTGCGGGCGAGGAGGTGACGGGCGTCGGGCGGCGTCTAGGGCCGTCAGAAGGCCGAGGCGGGAACGGCGTCTAGGGCCACGGCGTGGAGGCGGGAATCGTCCCGCGCGTGATGTTTTGGCGGTTTTCTCAAAACCGGCCACCTACCCAGGTTTCGCGGACCCTCCAAAACCGCGGACCGGTACTTCGTCGACGTGGTGACATCGCAGCAAAGACTTCGAGTTGAAGAAAGAAACTCCGCCGTCGATTGAGCCTGTAGAGCGGGCTGCTGCAGACCCGACCGGTCTTACCGGTCCCATGGACCAGTCTGACCGCAGCAGCTGGATATAAATACCGCCACCAGCCCGTGGCTGGTTGAGGCTCTTGAGTCCTTTTCGGTTTTTCCTTCCCCTTCCCCCTGCTCCAGGTTAAGGCCAAGGTCTCCAACGCAAAGGAAGGTTAGATTATAGCTAATCTCTCCAATCTAGAGGGTGGATGATGGTGTGGTAGGCTCTAGCCTTTGTATAGGTGAATTCCTCCGAGATTAATGAATGAAATTCGTTTGAGATTCACCTTTGTGTGCTGAGTTCTCGTCCTCTCCCTCCTCTCTTGCGTTTTGGGTTCGATTTCTTCTCTTTTGGTGTGTTTTGTGTTTGGAGGAGATCACCCTTTGAATTCGTGGTTTGTTGAACTCTTTATGATGATTCCGATGCATCTAGCCTAGTGCCAAACCCCCTGAAATCGTGAGTTCTAACGAATTGGAGTTTTGTGTTCTTGAGAAAACCCAATCCACTTTGATCTTCCCTCGAATTCTCAAGATTCTTTAATCTTTTGGGAGAGATCTCTTGGGGATATGTTCACGGGACAGGTGTGAAGGTATCCTCCAAGTTTCGTTGGATTTGGACTTCGTTTGCTCGAGATTTGCCATTTGGAGTTTTGTTTGCGGGCTGTTTGGGAGCGACCGGTCTGAGTAACCGGTCTGAGATTTTGAATTCCAGCCCGACCGGTCTGAGCGAGCGGTCAGACCGGTCTGACTCAGCAGTGCTGCTGTTTGTGGAGTTTTTGCCGTTTTGCTTCCGCGAAGTGTCCTAGGGTGTGTGCTGTGAGATAGCTAGTCCGTAGCTATTCTCTCATACCTTAGGTTGTGGGTTTGCAGTGATTTTTGGGATATAGGCCGACAGATCGATTTCAAAAAAAAAATTGATCGGCTCCCATTCACCCCCCTCTGGTCGCCGGTTTCGGTCCCTCAGATTAGAATGGGGAACAACAAGAACAGGGGAAGGGTTCGGAGAGAAGTCAGAGGAAGGGTTCGGAGAGAAGTCAGAGGAGGAAGAAGGTCAATGCCTTTCCGCTTTCTTCATTGATGCCGTTCCCTTCTGTTTCCTTCTCCTTTTGTATGATGGCCTGCACCGCCTACATCTTCCGGCCCACTGGGCTCACATGGCAGCCCCGTCTATGACATTCTCCCCTGCTTGAAATGCGGCTTGCCCTCAAGTCGCTATTGTTGAAGCCACCTGCTTGTTCTCTACTCATACTGGCACTTAATGTGTGCACTGCACAAAACTCCTTCAAGCTTTGGAACCATCAAGCATGCTGGATACGGATACTATCAGTTGCATTTGAATACAGCTCATAGACTTGAATCCCACTTGGTTGAGACAGCAAGCATGTAGAGATAAGATGCTTTCTTGGGAGCACACTGATGAGATCAAATAGTCCATGGTAAGCTTCCCCAGTTTCATGCCGGTTGCTTGACTGAATATGCACGAAACTGAAGCACCAAACTGAATGGGCCAACTTGGTTGAGTTAGTAACCATGTAGACACAAGATGCTTTGTTAGGAGTACACTCTCGCCTGTTCACTAATGCCGGAGCAATCTTCTTGTCAGTTGCAAAAATGTAGTCCTCTGAAATACTTTGAGTCTTGTAGTAGTTGCAGGACAAGAAATAGACATCCATCACATAGAAAACACATCACCCAAGAAGGCCATGCCATGTGCAAACTTCTTGTTCTTTTTATTTGCACATTGCTTCCATTCAACTAGCAGCTGTAAATCACCTGGCCAAACAATCAGTGCACTGTTTCTTGACTGAACCAAGGGTGATAGAAGAAACACTCTGAAAAAATTGGCCAGAGCACCATTGCACTTGAATCTGTCCATCATGCATACACACCTAGTCAACACATCCGTTTTTGGTGTTATTAATCTCATGACAACCATCAAAGAAGCAGCTGCAAGAGTTCACATAATGCAAGTTCTCTGGTATATGTCTAGTAAGAGTGACACAACAGGAAACCCACACATCTTGTGCTGGCTCAATAAATCAACATCCTTCACAAGATCTTCTTGTTTTAGTGGCCAAGATGTTAACTGTAGAATCTTCCCTCTATCAAACACCATGTGGTCACCATTACTTACTGTGGTTCTGCTGCTATGCAGTGCCCGAGATGCTGACTTTATGTGCTTTCCTCTGTCAAACACCCTTTGATCATCATTAGACATCTCCAATAGCATGGGAGAGGTATTTGAGAGCAAGCGCACTAAGGCATCAATACCAAAACACAGAGATGAAGCTTCAATTGCCAGAGCAGGTCTTGTGTTGGTGATTTCCACTATGGGGGTGGCCAGTGTGTTAGCAGGCACTAGAAGGTAGATGGCACCGCTGAGACTCAGTATCGAACACCACACGAGCGTGCTGCACTCAAACTTGCTAACAGCCGGCAGTTGCTCTGATTTGGCTTGTACAGCCAGGAACGCGCCCCACACAGTTTGGAGTAGCGTCGAAGAACTTTCCTTGTTTCCTGTATACCCCATGTCCCAGATGACGTCCGCCTCACAGATCACACCATTGCTCATGCCCACAACTGTAGCCGCAACATGCTTTCCAACTGCTGAGCCAGAGATGCAATGTCCCGTATTGATCACCACAGAGGAAGCAAGGATAGGCAGAGACTTAACGAGGGCCAGTCCTGCATCATGAAGATAACCTCTCCCAGATACCTCCCGCTGGTCCACCATTTCATCGAACACCTCCTGGGCACCCGTGGAGAAGTTTGACGGCTTGCTGGAAACCGCCACAAAACTCGATGGGGGCATTCCTCGGGATGGAGAGGAGGTCGGTGGAGTCGATGTGGTCGTCGGCGCGTATGGTGTGGGCACCACGGCGGTGGCGCGCGCCGATGAAGGGGTCGTGGCCGGTGTCGGGGCGAAGGACTTCGGCAATGTAGTCATGGACGCGGCCGAGGACGCTGCCGGCGTGGGCGACACAGTGTAAGCATCTAGGCCTTCAAGGTATGTTTCGGTGATTAATGACAATCTTTATTGTGACTAATGAGTTTGTGCAGCTTAATAGATCATTATCGCTCATTTGGTCATATGTCAAAAGAGGCCCCTCAATTTCGTTATTCAAAAAGGCGATATCGGTATTCATCTCAAATATATAACAAGACTAAGGATCTTTCTATTCCTAAGTGTCGTAAGGTTGAGAAGGACACTTAGGTTAGTATAGGTTTTATAGTTTTGTAGTGATCGCACTATTAAGAGGGGTTAAGGTCAAGTAACTTGAGCATGGACATGGTCATTTGAAAATGGATGCACACTATGGTCACTCAGGTTTCTAGAAGTTCTAATAAGTGGTTTTCAACTTATATCTCAAGAATATTTGGATTTCACTCAAGACTCAAATCAGAAAAGGCAAAATCAGAAAAAGTCTATACACCGGTTTAACCGACGCTTCCACTTTTCTATACGTCGGTTAAACACAGTCAGCAAAGTCTGGACAGATTCTATACACCAGTTAAACCGATGTTGTTTGAATTAACGTTGGTGCATTAGTCCAGAGTTGGTTTTTCCAGGGCATTTCAAATTCAATACATCGGTTAAACCGACGCTGTTTGAAATGGGACGTCGGTGCAATTGACCAGTGAGATGGTTTTTCCAGGGATTTCAGAAGTTGTACTCACCGGTTAAACCGACGATGGATTTAAGTAAACGTCGGTGCAGTTGTCTAGAGACTTGGTTTTTCAGTTGATCAATGGACAACTACACTCTCCGGTTAAACCGATGATACGTCGGTTAATCTGCCCGAGTTGTAACGGCTAGTTTTCAGAATGGGCAGTTTACATTCATCGGTTAAACCGACGATGGCTATTGGAGGATCGTCGGATTAACCGGCGCTACGCAGTTTTCTGGCAGCTTTTCTCCAACGGCTCTATTCGTGTGAGCTGCCTATATATACCCCTCCAATGGGTCATTTTGAACTCTCTTGACACCAGGCTATATTCATACACTATACTGTTGTTGAGAGCCACCTTGAGCTTCACCATTCACATATTTGTTCATTCAATCAATCAAGAAGCAAGACTAAGGACTTAAGTAGAGAGAAGCTTGTGTGCATCCGTTTTTTGTGATCGGTTCTTGCTCAAGTGAAGACCCTAGCTTGTTACTCTTGGTGATTGGCAGCACCTAGGCGATCTTGGTGATTGAAGGTGTTTCTTCCGGAGCTTGCCAACGATTGTGGGAGCCCGAAGAAGGTTGTATGTGGCTTGAGCTCCACCATGCCGGGATGGTGAACGGAGACTCTTAGTGAGCGCCCTCGTCTCGGTGACTTGGGAGGTGACAAGACTCTTAGTGAGTGTCACAACGTGGATTAGGGGTGTGTGCCAACACATCGACATCACGAAAAAAAATCCGGTTGTCTCTTGCCCACTCTTTACTTTCAAGCACTTACATTCATGCAATTATTCATGTGCTTGACCTTAGAGATCATAGCTTAGCTCTACCTTGCTTAGTTTCTTATCTAGTTGTTTCTTCGTAAGCTTGTGTAGTTTGCTTAGCTAGCCGGTTGGTGAATTGAGCCTTACTAGTATTGCATAGGTTAAGGTTGCTTTACTTTGTTTTAGAAATTTGAAAAAGACCCAATTCACCCCCTCTTGGTCCATCGATCCTTACACACTGCTGTAGACGTGACCGAGGGTGCTGCAGGCGTGCGCGACGCAGCTGTTGTCATGGCCATCGTCGTCGGGGCGGAGGTCGTCGAAGCCATCGGTGAGGGCGAGTTGGTGGCCAGCGCAACAAGCGGAGTTGGGGATGCCCGCGAAGATGGTAAAGCTGAGGATGCCGACGACCCTGTCGTAGAAGCGTCAAGCGCCGCGGGCGAAGTCGGGGACACCAGCGACGAGGTCGATGAAGGAGCCTGTGCCGCGGTCGCGGACGCGACGATCGTAGGGGCGCTACTCATCCGCGCCAGCGCCTCCTCCATCCTCCGTAACATCCGATCCATTCGCTTGGAAAGGGCTTCGATGGCGGCAGACTCAGAGTCCGTGGCGGTGGAAGGCGTGGAAGCCATGGCGCTCGATCTGGTGGAGAGGAAGGTGGGATTGGGGGAAAATGGGTAGAGGAGAACAAGGCTTTGATACCAATTGTTATGGTCCTAGACCTCCAAATCACAATAGCAAGAACACTTAGGAATTCTGGGTACAATTTTGAGGAAGAATCGGAGAGATTAGAATGGGGAACAGCCAGAACAGGGGAAGGGTTCGGAGAGAAGTCAGAGGAGGAAGAAGGCCAATGACTTTCCGCTTTCTTCATTGATGTCGTTCCCTTCTGTTTTCTTCTCCTTTTGTATGATGGCCTGCACCGCCTACATCTTCCGGCCCACTGGGCTCACATGGCAGCCCCGTCTATGGGGGTGTTTAGTTGATGAAAATTTTTGGTACAAAAGTCACATCAAATATTTGACCAGATGTCGAGAGAGATTTTTAGGCACTAATTAAAAAACTAATTTCAGAACTCGCTTGGAAACTGCGAGAAGAATCTTTTGAGGCCTTTGACCGCATCATTCGCACATGTGGGTTACTATAGCACTTATGGCTAATTATACACTAGTTAGGCTCAAAAGATTCGTCTCGTCGTGTACATCTAAACTGTGCAATTAATTTTATTTTTTAACTATATTTAATGTTCAATGCATGTGTCTAAAGGTGAGGCCAAAAATTTTGGGTGAAAATTTTTGGTAAGGCTCTATGACACGCTCCTATGAGCAATACCCATCCGATGGAGTCTTCGTTCTATAATAATAACACCGGCTAGTCCATCATCCAAGATATCGAGCCCTCTGCAAGCTAAAGATGCGGCAATCTGCAGTCTGCATCTCGTTTCCTTCCCGGTGCCCAAATCAAATTGATGCTAGTACCAGGAGGCTAGGAAAATAAACCAGTTGATCCATTGAGCTCTAAGACCATTGATTTTGGAGTGCGACTATTCATGCTGCAATCTGCATCTGGCAAAGCAGCTAGTGTACTTGCTGTTGTTGATGTGGATTTGGACGATGCCCACGATGAACAGGAGGAGGAGAAGGCCGCTACGACGCCATTGACGGGAGCGTGGGATGTTGGGAGGAGGCCGAGAAAAACCTACACTTTCGGCTCGTCGCCAGCGATGAGCAAGAAGAGGAGGGCGATATGCATCTGAGTACGGGCCACAAGGAAGAAGAGAGAAGTTTCAACATTGCATAGCTGACCGCTGGTGGACAGGTGGAGTGACAGATTCATGCCGTCGCATGCGCCGGCGAGGTCGAGGGTAGAGAGGCAAAGCTGCAAACGCATTCGCCGGCGCTGCCTGGGAGCCGAGCGAGCCAATTACAGGGTGGGCTCCGCGCTTAAGCAGGCAAGCGTCGGATTGCTGGAAGGGACACGTGTCCTCGATTGAGGATGGGTATGCTTTGGAGGAAGTTTGCATACCGTCTCCACCAAATTTTTTTTTTCCACACCGGCTCGCACAGCATCAGGCTGCAGCTCACGCCCACGGTGTAGCCCCCGTCGCCCTCGAACCGCGTCAGCTGCTCGCACCCGGTGGCGGAGCCAGATATTTATGGCTGGTATGTCACGTATAAAAAATTTCAAATCAAATACGCAATATAATTAATGGATGATATGTTATAATAGTCATAATAAATTCATATTAGTAAGCAAAGTATAAGTTCTAAATATTAATAATTAAATAATATCACAAAATAGTGGTTTGAGGAGGATCATTGGTCAGAGGAGGGTCCTACTAGGTGAGGATCTCGAGCAGCCAGGGAGGAGGGGCCCGGCCAGAGGAGAAGCAGATCCGGCCGTCGAGATCCACCCGCGTGCCCCTCCGCCGCGCGCGCCCGCCGCCTTGCCGCGCGCACAGCCGTCTCGCGGGCCCACTGCCCCGCCGCGCCCGCCGTTGTGGCCCGCGCGCGCCACTGCCCCGGTGGTGGCTGGAGCTCAGGCAGCAACAGCAAAGGTGATAGAGGACGGCAGAGGCAAAGGAGAAGTAGAGGAAGATGATAGGTGGGGCCAAGGGCAAATAAGATTTTTTACCTCTTCTTCCAGCCGAAAATGATTAGTTTATTTGCAGTGGTGTGTTGTAGACCAAAGAACTCTTTTGCAATGTGCTACAGACAAAATTAACTTTGATGATGTGTTGCGTACAAAACCTCACTTTCGCAATGTCCCACGGACAAATTTCCCAAATTTTAAAGATAGACCTATGAGCTTTCCACCAATGCCTCTTATTATTATTTTGACTATACTAGTTAATCTCCCACAATGTCCCACTATATACTGAAATTGTTGTATGTGTTTTTCAATTTTTCTATATTCATAGAAGTAGAGATGGAAAATGATTGTGTCTAGGCACATTTCATAGTTCACAAATGTTGCAAAGTTCTTTTTGTGTTTTATTTTTCTTTTGCCGTTGCATTTCAACTTGGCATAGTAAAGAACTGAAGAAGCGGACTATGGTTTTTTCTCTCCACTAGGTAAGGCTAATAAAGGGACCCACCGGTGCCACCGTGGCGGCTTGAGACACGCCGTAGAGGGGCCGCGCCCAGTGTCGAAACACCCGGGATCGAGCCCGAGCAGGTGCGCTCCCCACTTGGAAGTCACACCAACCGAATTACGCTGGGCTTGCAATATTCGAGTGGACTATAGTTATCCGTTGCAATATCAAAAGGACCATTTAACTACTTTTTGCTGCTCGTTCTAAAATCACCTGATTTCTTTGGTTCCCTGTAAACGACATGCTATTACTTACCGTTTGTGCACCACGTGAAAAATGTATTTACATTATTTGTTCAGGAAATACCCATGCTGATAGCATCTGTTCGTTGGTCAGATGATTAGAGAGCTGCAAATAAGAACACCATAGCGAGAGGGCCTGCAGTCCTCTCTCAACCTTAAGGAGCAAACAACAACAATTTTATTACCTTCATTCTTTTCTACCTTACGGTCTCACTATTTATAAGTCACACGTTGCATTTGTGAACAACTGTTTTTGCAAAAAGATGCAAAATAAGGAAATCGAACAGTACACCCTTCTTTTGCAAAAAGAGCCCCAAGAGATAAGAAAAACAAGCAAGTCTCTACTGCTACCGTAGATCTTCCTTCTCCGAGCCGGCCATCGATCTCCATCTGTTTGTCAAACCACGCTCACAAGCCACACCCCTCCACCATGGTCCCTGGAAACGAAGGTCGGACTCCAAACATTGGTAAGCTGTAGCGCATCCTGCGGAACAACGCATCAGCCATGCCCGGCGACGAGGGTGTGCGAAGTGAGTGGCTGCACAGGGCCCCAAAATATGAGGCTCCAAATTAAATGCTACTATATGTACTTGTTCTACCGGAGAAAGAAAAAACCCAATGTCTGTCCCTAGTCCCCCTAGTGAGTAACGCCCAGTCCGCCCGAGCTTCTATTTTGTGTCGATAGTCTGAGTTCCTGTTTAGCCTAATTTATGTTTATCCGCTCCTCTTTTTTTATCCACTTCCACTCTTCTCTTGGGGCTGAAGGCAACACGCAACACAGACAATCACTGATTCATGGTAAATGAGTTGATACTTGATTGATTAATCAATAACACAATTCAGCAATTATTTTAGCACTTGATTAGTTTCCATAATCCCCGTTGTTCATCCAGCTATTGTCAGCATTCAGCAATATCCTATAGACCAATTGCGGAATTTCCAATGATATAAACTGCTCCAAGATTTATTATATGAATGATGCCTTTTAGTAGAACATGAGATCGGTACATTGTTTATTTTTCTTAACGATGTTTCACGGATTTATAAATATCTATTATCTTATTATTTGGCCAACAAACGGAGCCTCCACGTTCGCTCTCAAGGCCTAGAAATTCTCACGTTAATCGGAAAAAAATAGAAAAAATAAAAATTACCCACCACTGCCATTACGATAAAAATTAGCCTAAAATACCCCTCTACCTAATTAAAAATCACCCACCAATATTATTATGAAAAATTAAATATAAAATATCATTTAGCTATGTATCAGTTACAAATATATACTATTAATAAAAACTAAAGATAATAACAATCAATCAAAATTAAATAAAAATAAGGATAATTATCTGCATAATATTATTAAAGCTCAACAAATCTGTCGTGGTGCTGCAAACCACGGCCGGGTGGCGGAAGGCACCCGCCCTAGCCCAGAGGGTGTGTACTCAGGGGGTAGCTAGTCTTAGATCGATCTCCCTTCAGAACACAAGAAACACAGCAGGATTTAGAGTGGTTCGGGCCGCCGGAGCGTAATACCCTACATCCACTGTGTGTTGTATTGCCTTCCCACAAGCGTGAGGAGGTGCGAGAGCTTGAGTCTGTATGGATCTTCCTGTGCACAGCGAGCGCCTCCCTTTTATATCTCAAGGGGGCGCGTACACAGTCGTTGGATCCCCGACAGGTGGGTCCAACGATGTAGTATAACCTAACGCACTGTTCATGCATTATGGCGTCGCAGGCAAAGGAGATCTTTCTCTTGGATTCCCTCGCCTGCTCC
Source organism: Panicum virgatum (assembly GCF_016808335.1). NCBI lineage: Eukaryota > Viridiplantae > Streptophyta > Magnoliopsida > Poales > Poaceae > Panicum > Panicum virgatum. The sequence goes on from NC_053136.1 coordinate 44,239,203, forward strand.
CGGAGCCCTTCGTCCATCATGTCCTAGCGTCGTCTTGTCAGGTCAGGCCCGTCGCAGCTAGTGACACCGCCCGTCACATTGCTTAAGCGGGCGGTGTAGCTTGCGGCGTAGGCGGCATGATGGAAAAGTGCCGTGCTGTCGTATCCGTTTAATGCTACAGGCGGGCTCTGCGCGGGCGCGGCTCAGGCGGCTGCACTGTGCTCCTTGGTAATACGCGGCGCGCAGCGGGGCCTGACAAAAGGCTGTCTTGTGTACCACGGCGGCAGAGCACGCCTTGTCTATCGCATTAAATGCGGTAGGTGGGCGAGTCTTCCTCCGGAAGGCTCGCGCACGATCCCACGCCTCCGGGACACGTGGCGGCTTCGGACCCCTACACGGTGAGGGGAGTCCGGACGGGCGTAGGAGGTCCCGGACCCCTCTGGGGGTCCGAGGCTTCGGCGGTCAGCTTGGAGCTTCCCTTCCATGGAGACACGTGGCGCCACCGGACCCATCCTCAGGCGGGGAACGGTCCGGGGCCGTTGGCCTGGTGAGGGAAAAGCCTGGCCTGTGGGGCCTGGCTACTCCGTCTCTCCCGCGCAGCTACGGATAACTACGCGGGTCCTGCTTTGCTGCAGTAAGAGTGGGTATCCCTGTTGCAGGGTACCGACAGTGGCCCCCGGGCCCACCTTGGGGGAGGTACGAGCCCACAGGTGGGGCCACTTCTGCGATTTGGTACTATATAGCTTGAAGCTCCTTTCTGCAGGTCTTGACCGGCTTTGACTACCCATTGGGTTGGTTGCTGCCTCATCACGTCGCAACGGATTACTGACTAAGGGCCCCACGATAAGCGGTTCACTTAGTCACACGCGCGACGTTTGGCATTGTTGCGGCCGGAGTAAACGGATCATTTACCACCGGCGCAGCTCCCGAAAAGCTCGGCCACGCCTATGATTAATGCGCGCACGTCAGCTCGGCTTCCGCCTTGCTTCACGCGCGCGGGCGACGGTTCGGATCCCGCCTTTTCGCACCCCCGTTGATTACCCACCCTCCCTGACAGGTGGGCCTGGGCCCCTCACGTCATGGACTGGGCGGCTAACTCCTGGTGCGAGCGTCGCTTGAGTTCCGGCGACGGTTCCGGGGCGCGCTGGTTGAGACAGGCTTTATAACGGGGCATACCGTATCCTATGGTTGCTTTCCCGCATTCGTCTTCTTCCTCCAGCCTTTGCGCCCCTTTGCCTCCGAGCCTTCCTTGACCTTCTCTCCCCCCTACACAGGCTCCTTCCTCGCCCGTCAGGAGATGGCATCCCTTGTTCATCCCCGTCGCTTCCAGACCGAGGGAGAGCTGAACACAGTGCGCCGCCTGCTCGGGTGGAGCGCTCAGGAGACCGGCTGGGGGGTGCGAGCAGGCTCGGTTCCCCTTGGCAACCTCCGCGCCGGGGAGTTCGTGCTATTTACCTCGCACGTCTCCGCCGGCGTGGGGCTGCCGATTTCTTCATTCTTGCTGCTGCTGCTGGAAGACTTCGGCCTCCAGCTTCAGCATCTGACGCCCCACTCCCTCCTCCTGGCGTCCATCTTTGTGCATTTATGCGAGATGTTCGTAGGAGTGCGTCCCTGCGTCATCCTCTTCCGCTACTTCTTCATCCTGGTGAAGTCCGGAAGGAGCAAGGACGAAGTGGGAGGGTACTACTTCCAGATAAGGAGCGACCTGCCGACTCCTTACATTCCGGGCCTTGCTGGCGGAAGGTGGGAGGAGTGGCGCAGGGATTGGGTGGTTGCCACCACCGAAGCCAACGAGCGCCTTGTCCTGCCGACCGCGGGGCCCGCCTCCGACAAAGCATCCTGGAGGGCCAAGCCATCGCTGCAGCCGGAGTTCGACTCCGTGCTGGATAAGATCAGGTCACTGGCAGGGAGCGGCCTCACCTCGTGGCACGTGCTCGGCGACTTCGTGAAGCGCCGGATCGCCCCCCTGAAGCAGCGGCCGCGACCGGCGTGGAGCTTCACCGGCCTCAACGATTGCAGCAGGACCCACCGCGGGGAGGGAAGCGACCTGACCCAGGAGGCCTTGGAGGTCCTGGTGCGGAACGTGACGGGAGACACCTTCATCGCAGAGAATCTGATCCTCCCGCAGAGCATAGTCCCCCTCTGCGAGGACCCAGCGAGGGTGGCGGTGCTGGCCACCCTGCCAACCCTGGACGACGGGGGACTGGCCCCGCGGCAGACCGGGGGTGACCCGAACCGTGGGCTCCGGATCCCTGGCTCGTCCGGGGATCAGGCTACGCTAAGCGCTGCGGGGTCCGGTGTCACTACGAAGGGGAAACAGGCCGCGGCTGCGGCCGGCTCCAGCCGGGCCCAGAGCAGCTCCGGTGCGTCGTCAGGGGACGTAGGCCGGCGGAGGCTACTCCGGGGCGACGGGACCCTGGTGTCGGAGCCCGCCGCGAAGCGCCAGAGGTCTTCCGAGGGCGCAGGCCAGGGTAGCTCCCGGGCTGCTGGCCCCCACGGGTCCTCTGGCGTAACTGGACCACCACCATCGCCGCCGAAGAATTCATCGCGCCGGCAGCAAGAGCGGCCGCAGCAGGAGCAGCCGCAGGAGCAGCGGCAGCAGGTACGCGGACGGCAGCAGCAGCAACAGGAGCGACCCCGGGTTGCACCCATGCCGCAGCCGCAGGTACAGCAGCAACGGGCGCAGGCCCGGGTTACGCCTGTATCGCAGCTGCAGGGGCAACAACAGCAACAGCAACAGCAGCAGCTGCAAGAGAAGAGGCCCGGGCTCCGGGGACGCTGGGTCCCCGGTTCTGCTGGGTTAGTGTCATCTTGCTCTCCTCCCTTGCGCCGGTGTTCTGTTTTTTTTTGTGTTGACGGCTTTTCTGCTTTGCTACCAGGGCTTCCCGCCCCAGCGGTTCTTCTACCACCGTTGGCACATCAGCAGGTGCCCGGGCGGCAGGGGAGGCGCCGGAGCTGGGCCCGACGGCGCCCGACTCGGCGGCAGCGGGGGCGCCGGAGCTGGGCCCGGCCGTGCCCGACTCGGCGGCAGCGGGGACGCCAGAGCTGGGTCCGGCGGCGCCCGACTCGGCGGCAGCGGGGGCGCCGGAGCTGGGCCCGGCCGCGCCCGACTCGGCGGCAGTGGAAGCGCCGGAGACAAGTGCCGCAGCGGAAGCCCCTACCTCCAGCTCCGGTCCTGTTGCGGAGGAAGAGTTGGAGGTGGTGTTTGGCAGGCGGCTCCTGCAGCTCCAATCCCCGGAGGAGGATACGACTCCGCTTCCTCAGGTGCTGTTGCGAGTTCGGCGTTCGATTGAGGAGGCAACCTCCTCCGCCGAGGTGGCCTTCCGGCGGGAGTGGTCTGCGCTGGAGAGCGAGCGTCAGCGCCTCTCCGACTGGCACACCCGCCTGGAGGCGCACACGAAGGCTGAAGCCTCCCACGCCGCGGAAACTCGGTCAAAGCTCAAGGCGGACCAAGCGGCCTACCGAGTCAACCTTAAGAAGGTGTTTGACCGAGAGCTTGCAGTGTCAAGCCGAGAGAAATCCTTGGCGCAGCGGGAGCAGGACTTCACCCTGGAGGTTGTTGGGTTCGCTGCTCAGCGGTCCGACCTCGAGGCTCACCTCGCAGCCCAGCAATCAGAGCTGGAGACTCGCAGCGAGGACCTCGAGGTCCGGAGGCAGGAGCTCGACGTCTTCTCTGCGACTCTGCAGGGATGGCGTGAACAACTGCAGGAGAGAGCCCGCCAGCTGACTGCCGACGAGGCGGACTTGGAGGAGGACCGGAAGTCTCTTGCCAAGCGGGAAGCTCACGCCACCGCCATAGAGAAGGAGCTTGAGCGCCAGCGAGAGTCGCTCAAGAAGCGGAAGGTATACGCGGAGCAGAAGGAGACCAAGCTGGAGGAGCGGTCCCGCGGACTCGAGGAGAGGTCCCGCGAGCTCGAGGAGAGGTCCCGCGAGGTGGAGGTGGCCAAGGCGGCCTTGGACACCCGGGTGCAGGAGGCTGTCCGGGAGGCGGTCCAGAAGCACCAGGAAGACCAGCGCGCTGGAGCCCAGCGGATCGCTGACTGGGCGGCCGAAGCGAGCCTCGCACTGGTGCCATTTGGAATGAGCCCGATCCAGGTGGCGGAGCCGCCAGCTTCGATAGCTGACGCCCTCCCAGTGTTGAGCTCCGCTTCGGATAGGCTCCAGCGCCTGGGGCCAGTCCTTACTGGACAGCTTGAAACCGAGGGCCGCGAGCTGATCCGGATGGTGGCGGAGCACATCCTGACCTGCCTCCGGAGCCACGACCCGGCCATCTCGCTGGCGCCCGTGGTCGATGGCCCTGTAGCAGAGACGGAGGCCGCCGCTCGGGACAGCGTGCGGGAGGTCGTTGACTTCGTCGCCGCCTACTTCAAGCGAGAGCCTGCGGACCCTTAGGCTGGGGATTGTATCTTTTTTCTTTTGCATTATGTAACAAACATTGTATTAGTCGAAAGTTTTTGAAATAGAAGAAACTTCAACTTAGCTGTTTGCCGGTTGTTGATTTGCGGTATGCGGCACCCCGGCGTCCTGGCCCCCTGGCGGATAGGTTCGGTTGTTTGGACCTGTCTGCCACGCGAGCCGTAGAAGATACTCCGGACCTCCTTGGGCATAGGTGTCATATAGCCTGCAAGGCGAGCAAGCGCCTTGTTCCCTGCGTAGTATACAGGAGTACAGAGAGAAGAATCAAATTTGCTTATACGGTAACAATGATACTGCAACTTAGCTATTTGACGCATGCAGGATTCATCCATGATGTCTGGGACAAAGCGGATGCCTGGGCCCCCTGGGAGAGAGGCTCAGCTGCTGTGAGTCTGTCTACCACCGAGATTGGCTCTTATCCTGCATGGAAGCTTTGAAGCAGATACTCGGACCCCCTGGTAGGTAGGCTCAATGGTTTGAGACTGTCTACCACTGGCCAGGTTTGAACCTGTGTACCACTTCAAAGTTATAGCTTAGAGCAGACCCGCGGGGCTCATTCCTGACCAATCCCAGGCCTGGTACCAGGTCCAGGACTCTAGATGCGCAGGCCCAGGTAGCTCTGTGCTTGTTACAGAGTGGGGGAGTGCGTAGGCTTAGGGTCGGAACCAGGCTAAGGCGCTACGCAGGGCTCCGGACCACTCCAGGAAACAGCACGATCTTTCCGGACCTGGCTTCATCGTCCTAGACCCTTCGCAGCAGTGGGTGAGGTCACTTTGCTGTGCTCGATCCTTTGAGATATGGTGCTGGACACGCCGTGTTGGACTTAGGAAGCCAGCTCTTGATCTGGGACGAGGTCCGGGCCCCCAATTACCCGGCTCCAGGTACTAGAGTACTCGTTACAGGGTGGTGGAGAGTGCAGGCTTTTGGGTACGGAACCAGCTAAGCGGCTACACTGGGCTCCGAACCACCCCAGGAAACAAGTACCCGCTCCCCAGAGTAGGTCCTTAGGGGTCCGGACCCCTCTCCTGCAGCAAGAGGGTCCGGACCTGTACGGTAGTCCAGCAGCTCAATGCAGATCTTAGTTGCAGCAACAAGAGTAGAGGTCCCGCGGGGGTTAGAAAAAAGCGAAAATTCCGAGAATCGAAATGCGTAATTTAACTTTGACGCAAAGACAGAACTAGGAGAAAATCCTTCCTTTGCAATCTCGATGTACATGGCTGGCGCGATGGATGCCAGAGGCCGGGTTTATGAGGTCGGACCTCTACCGCTCTGAGCCGCGCGTTAGCCGCTAGTGCGATGGATGCCAGAGGTCGGGTTTACGAGGGTGGCCCTCAACCGCTCCGGGCCGCACGCTAACTCTATCTTATTACAAAGGAAAGGTTATTTCCCTGCTCTGCCTAGGTGTAAAACTTACGCAGATGCTCTATGTTCCACGGGTTGGGCAGCGGCACTCCGTCTTCTGTGGCAAGGCGAACGCATCCGGGCCGGCATACCTCTGTAACCTTGAAAGGCCCCTCCCAGCTGGGGGAGAGTTTGTGGAGCCCCGCTCGGTTCAGGATCCGTCTGAGGACGAGGTCGCCAGCCCGGAGCTCCCTACTGTGCACGAACCGTTGACGGTAGCGCCGGAGCGCCTGGTTGTAGCGTGCATTTCGGATCGCTGCTCGCCACCTTCGCTCGTCAACGAAGTCCACGTCGTCGCACCGCAGCTGCTCCTGCATGGATTCGTCAAAGGCCTGGACCCGTGGTGAGCCCAGGTGAATTTCTGGGGGAAGGCATGCTTCAGCCCCGTAGACCAGGAAGAACGGAGTCTCCCCGGTGGCTCGGCTGGGTGTGGTCCGGTTGCCCCATAGTACACATGGAAGCTCGTCAACCCATTTGGCACCATGCTTTTTCAAGCAGTTGTAGGTGCGGGTCTTGAGTCCCCTGAGGATCTCTGCATTCGCTCTCTCAACCTGTCCATTGCTGCGGGGATGTGCCACGGACGCAAAGCATAGCTGGATGCCAATGTCCTCACAGTACTCTTGGAAAAGTCTGCTTTTGAATTGGGTCCCGTTGTCCGCGATGATGCGGTTTGGGACGCCAAATCTGCACACAATGGACCTGAGGAATGCGACTGCTGATTTCTTAGTAATATTCACCACAGGAGTAACCTCCGGCCACTTAGTGAACTTGTCGATGGCAACATAGAGGAACCGGTACCCGCCGACAGCCCGGGGGAAAGGCCCCAGGATATCCACACCCCACACAGCAAATGGCCATGAGGGCGGAATCATCTGTAGAGCTTGAGCTGGGGTGTGTATTTGCTTTGCATGGAACTGGCATGCTTTGCAGGACCTTACCAGCTCAGCCGCATCCTGGAGTGCTGTTGGCCAGTAGAAGCCGTGCCGAAAGGCCTTGCCAACAAGCGTGCGAGAGGAGGAATGACTTCCGCACTCGCCTCCATGGATCTCCGCAAGCAGTTCGCGGCCCTCTCCCTGGGAAATGCATCGCATGAGGACTCCGTTGGCGCCACGGCGGTAGAGATCCCCTTCTACCACCGCGTAGCGTTTAGCCAATCGGACTATGCGCTCAGCGGACACATCGTCATCAGGGAGGATGTCATCTTTCAGGTAGTCCCGGATCTCGGAGATCCATGCATCGGGAGCTCCCAAAGCAGATAGGGGTGGTTCTGTGAGGTCAACAGGCTCCTCAACAGAACACACAGCCCTAGTTGGGCACCATAGGTGGAATACTGCCGGGACCGCTAGCTTCGAGGTGCCAGCTTGATCCCCGTCACCCGGCTCGGCAGGCTGGGCGGTAGGTTTCAGCAGCCGTCTTTCAAAGACACCCTCAGGCACAGAAGCCCAGGTAGATGCTCTCGCAGAGAGATCATCTGCTGCTGAGTTGTGCTCGCGGGGAACGTGTTGTAGTTCCAAGGCGTCGAAATCCTTCTCGAGCTTCCTCACGTGTATGAGGTATGCCGCGAGCTGGGGATTATTGCAGTTGCAATCCCCTCGGACCTGCTTAATGATTAGCTGGGAGTCCCCCTTCACCAGAAGCTGCCGGACCCCCAATGAGAGGGCTTGGGTCAGGCCGAAGATCAGAGCCTCGTATTCCGCCATGTTGTTGGTGGCCTTGAACTCAAGGTGCACCATGTACTTCAGCTGATCTTCGTTTGGGTCGATGAGGACCACACCAGCTCCGGCCCACTTCTCGCGGGCGGACCCATCAAAGAAGAGTGTCCAGTGAGGCTCGGTGAAGACTGGTGTCCTGATTTCCGGCTCCGGGGGTCCAACATTTATGGCCGGACCTCCAGGGTTGCTTGGGGAAGGAGTCCACTCCGCTATGAAATCAGCCAGGATCTGGCTTTTGACCGCATGGCGTGGCTGGAATTCCAGTTGGAACTCCGCCAGCTCTGCTGCCCACTTGGCGATATTGCCTGTGGCGTTGGAATTGTGTAGAATCGCTCTTAATGGGTAAGAGGTCACTACAACAACTCGGTGTGCTTGAAAGTAGTGGCGCAGTTTCCTGGACGCAATAAGTATTGCATAGATAAGCTTATGCGTCTCAAGATACCTGGCCTTTGCCTCGTGGAGGACTTCACTGACGTAGTAGACTGGCTTTTGGACGGTCCGGACCCTAGTTCCTGGGTCCAGTTCGTCCTTGTCCACCGCATCTGTCCCTTGGGCCCCCAGTGGTTCTGGGCTCCCAATGGGATGAGGCTCCTCCGGACCTGCCTGTGCGGGGCCCGGACCTTCAAGCTGGGGTGAGGCTGACGGGCCCCCGTGTCCGGGGTCCGGCTCACCATCCTCGGCCAAGAGGACCTTGGTGCTCCCCTGGCGGGTTTGCTCCATCCTTTCGGCGACCAGCACCATGCTGACCGCCTCCGCAGATGCAGCAAGATACAGAAACAACGGCTCACCGGGTTCTGGTGCCACCAATACTGGCAGCGAGGTGAGGTGCTGCTTCAGCTCCTGGAAGGCCTGTTCAGCCTCTTCGGTCCATGAAAATGGACCGGACCTCCTCAACAGCTTGAAGAAGGGAAGGGCCCTCTCAGCCAGCCTCGATATGAAGCGGCTAAGAGCAGCGAGAGACCCAGTAAGCTTCTGGACGTCCTTGATGCGGCCAGGAGGCCTCATTGCTTCGATCGCCTTGATCTTGGCTGGGTTTGCCTCGATGCCTCGATGCGAGACCAGGAAACCCAGCAGCTTCCCTGCTGAGACGCCGAAGATGCACTTCTCTGGGTTCAGCTTCGTGCGGGTGGCGCGAAGACGGTCGAAGACGAGGGACAGGTCCTCCACTAGTGTTGATCCTACCTTAGTCTTGACCACAACGTCATCGACATAAACCTCAACAATATCTCTAATTAGATTACAGAAGGTTTTGTTCATAGCTCGCACAAACGTGGGTAAGGCATTCCTTAGACCATACGGCATGACAATGTAGCAATAAAGCCCATCTACTGTTACAAAGGCAGTATGCTTCCTATCCTCTCTAGACATCTGAATCTGGTGGAAACCAGAGTATGCATCTAGGAAAGACAAAAGATCACACCCGGAGGTGGAGTCCACGATCTGATCGATACGCGGAAGAGGGTAGGGGTCTCTTGGACATGCCTTGTTGAGGCTGGTGTAGTCGATGCACATCCGGAGCTTCCCGTTGGCTTTTGGGACGACGACCGGATTGGCCAACCACTCGGGATGGTGGACCTCCTCGATGAAGCCAGCGTGTAGGAGCTTGTGGACTTCTTCGCGGATGAAGTTCTGCCGCTCCACAGACTGCTTCCGAGGTTTTTGGCGCACCGGCGTGGCGCCGGGGTAGATCCTCAGATTGTGCTCGATCACTTCCCTGGGGATCCCGGGCATCTGCGACGGTTCCCAGGCGAACACGTCGACATTTGCCCGGAGGAAAGCGATGAGCGCGTCTTCCTATTTCTCCTCCAGGTTCCCCGCGATGCGGGTGGTCCTGGTGGTGTCTGCCCCAATCTGTACCGACTTCACGGGAACTTGGTCCGGATCAGATGGTTGGACCTTGGGAGCCTTTGCAGGCGCCCTGGGTTGCGAGGTGGACGGATCCTCCTCGGGGCGTGCAGCCTCTGCCGCCAGAGTGTGCAGTCTCTCAACTGCAGCAACGGCAGCGGTGCGGTCGCCCTGCACGGTGAGGACTCCGGCAGGGGAAGGCATCTTCAAGACCAAATACCCATAGTGGGCAATGGCCATGAAGCGGTAGAGTGCCGGTCGGCCAATGATAGCGTTGAACGGGAGGTTCACCTCCGCAACATCGAACATGACGCTTTCTGTGCGGAAGTTCTCCTCGGTCCCGAACGTGACCGGCAATGTGATGCTCCCCAGGGGGAACACCGGATGTGGGCCCACCCCGGAGAATGGGCGAGAGGGAGTCAGCTTGGACTCTGGGATCTGCAGCTGCTTAAATGCTGCATAACTGATGACGTTGAGGCCAGCCCCACCGTCAATCAGCACGTGGTAGAGCCTCACGTTGGATATGACAGGAGCCGTGACTAAAGGTAGCACACCAGCTCCAGCCATATTCTCCGGGCAGTCGGATGGCCCGAAAGAGATGGTGGTGTTCATCCACCTCTGGTGCGGCGCCGCCCTCGGGACCCCCGGCTTCGCCGAAAGGACCTCCCGGCGAAGGGTCTTCACGTCCCGCCGGGAGACAAGCTCCCAGCTCCCGCCATACATCACGTACAGCTTCTTGCGGCGGTCGCCGTTGTCGGAATCGGAGTCGTCGTTGTGATAGACGCCCTTCAGCTCTCGAGCGGGGGATTGGTACCCCAGCTCCTTCTCCCCGGCTGCGGCCCTGCTGTCAGAGGCCTTCTCCTTGCCGGCCCGCTGGCGAGGAGGGGGTGAGTCATCCTTAGAGGACTGCTCCCGCCGCCCACTGACCCGTTTCGCGAGCTTTTGGATCTCGCGGCAGTCAGCAGCGCTGTGGCGAGCGGTGGGATGCACTGGGCATGAACCTCCGCTCCCACCTTGCGGGCGAGGGCGTTTGCCGTGTGTATTCTGGCCCCCAGCCGCTGCCGCCGCAGCCGGCGCCGCTGGTGGCGCTGCTGCTGCAACGACTGGTCCGCCAGAATGCGGCTCCCCACGACCCCGGTTCTTCTTCTTCTTCTTGCCACCGCCCTGAGCGGTAGCGCTGGAGCCACCAGCCTTGGTGTCTCCGTCTTGGGGGGCTGAGTGCCATGCACGGCCCTCGGCGGCCCTGGCACACTTGTCCGCCAGGGAGAAAAGCGTAGTGACGCTTTCCACCTCGTGCGTCGCCAGCTTCTCGAGCATCTTCTCATCACGCACCCCCTGACGGAAAGCAGTAATAATAGATGCATCTGAGATACGAGGAATGGTACCCCGTACCTTAGTGAAGCGCGAGATGAAAGCCCGAAGCGTTTCCCCGGGTTTTTGCCTCACGGCGTGAAGGTGTGCCTCCACACCATGCTGCTGGTAGGCGCTGGCGAAGTTCGCTGTGAACCTTGCACAGAGCTCTTCCCAGGACTGGATCGTCCCAGGTGTGAGGTTCATGAGCCAGGTCCGGGCTGGCCCGGACAAGGCTACATGAAAGTAGCTTGCCATGACGGCGCCGTTGCCACCAGCTGCTGTGATGGCAGTAACGTACACCTGCAGGAATTCCGACGGGTTAGTAGTACCGTCGTACTTTTCCGGCAAGTGGGGGCGGAACTTGGGTGGCCACGCCACGGCGCGGAGGTGCTCCGCAAGCGCAGCACAGCCCACCCCGGCCACCGGTGCCCCTGGCTGAATCCGGGCGTTCACCGGAGGCCTGGGTGCCGCCGCGTCCAGATCGACATTGAGGTTGCGTCCCTCAATGTTGAGACGGCGCTCTCGCGCCCTCTCGACAGCGATGCGGGCATCCTCCCCCGCGCGCCGGCGGTTGAGCTCCGCCCGCAAGTCTTCTGTTCGTGCACCCCTCACGGTGGGGGAGCGCACAGATGCCGACGCACCGCCCTGACGCTGGTGGTAAGGTACCACCGCGTTGCCAGGCGGAGGTCGTTGCCCAGTCTTTGCAGAACTGGGGGAGGCCTGAGCCAGGTGGAGGAGACGGTCGACGTCGTCTCGCCACTGCCTCAGGGCGTCTGGCGAGGCTGCCTCAGCCGGAGGGTTGCGAAGCAACTCCCTAGCCGCGGCTAGAGCTCCGCCGCTCGCAGTCTGTGAGGGGGCCCTTGATGGGCGCCCTGACTCTTGCCGGCGGGCGGCTCGCGCCGCCGCCAACGGTGGCTGCTCCACAGGCACGGTTGCCCCTGGAGCAGTAACGCGAGGGGCGTGTGGCGTGGAGGACGCCACCCCCTCCGTCATCTCCACGTCGTCCACACGAACCATGGGGACAAAGCGGATGATGAAAATGCGACGAGCTAGCTCCCCTACCTGGCGCGCCAAATGTCGTGGTGCTGCAAACCACGGCCGGGTGGCGGAAGGCACCCGCCCTAGCCCAGAGGGTGTGTACTCAGGGGGTAGCTAGTCTTAGATCGATCTCCCTTCAGAACACAAGAAACACAGCAGGATTTAGAGTGGTTCGGGCCGCCGGAGCGTAATACCCTACATCCACTGTGTGTTGTATTGCCTTCCCACAAGCGTGAGGAGGTGCGAGAGCTTGAGTCTGTCTGGATCTTCCTGTGCACAGCGAGCGCCTCCCTTTTATATCTCAAGGGGGCGCGTACACAGTCGTTGGATCCCCGACAGGTGGGTCCAACGATGTAGTATAACCTAACGCACTGTTCATGCATTATGGCGTCGCAGGCAAAGGAGATCTTTCTCTTGGATTCCCTCGCCTGCTCCCGGAGCCCTTCGTCCATCATGTCCTAGCGTCGTCTTGTCAGGTCAGGCCCGTCGCAGCTAGTGACACCGCCCGTCACATTGCTTAAGCGGGCGGTGTAGCTTGCGGCGTAGGCGGCATGATGGAAAAGTGCCGTGCTGTCGTATCCGTTTAATGCTACAGGCGGGCTCTGCGCGGGCGCGGCTCAGGCGGCTGCACTGTGCTCCTTGGTAATACGCGGCGCGCAGCGGGGCCTGACAAAAGGCTGTCTTGTGTACCACGGCGGCAGAGCACGCCTTGTCTATCGCATTAAATGCGGTAGGTGGGCGAGTCTTCCTCCGGAAGGCTCGCGCACGATCCCACGCCTCCGGGACACGTGGCGGCTTCGGACCCCTACACGGTGAGGGGAGTCCGGACGGGCGTAGGAGGTCCCGGACCCCTCTGGGGGTCCGAGGCTTCGGCGGTCAGCTTGGAGCTTCCCTTCCATGGAGACACGTGGCGCCACCGGACCCATCCTCAGGCGGGGAACGGTCCGGGGCCGTTGGCCTGGTGAGGGAAAAGCCTGGCCTGTGGGGCCTGGCTACTCCGTCTCTCCCGCGCAGCTACGGATAACTACGCGGGTCCTGCTTTGCTGCAGTAAGAGTGGGTATCCCTGTTGCAGGGTACCGACAAAATCAAATTGTTATTATAGGTAGATCATAGTAGAATTGTTTTAATCAACAATAAGACATAATTTACAATAATGAACATGTATGGTAAAAAAAGTAGTATAATCTTTAAGTAAGGATATAATGACATGTAAATTTTTGAATTTTCAATACTAGCCGCGCAAATGCGCGGGCTATAAGCCTAGTTATATGGAACAATATAAATTGAAGCTACACAATTATGTAAAAATATTATTTTAGGGTCCCATTTCATTTTCGCTCGGAGGCCCCAAATTTCTGGAGACGGCCCTGGCATCAGCTGCCGGACCGCTTGAACCGGCCACACCACGCGCCTTCGCTTGTCCAGCAGCCTTCACTTGTCCAGCAGCTTGCAAAAGGAGGATCAGCAACTTTTTTTTTCTTTTTGAACTGTACAGGATCAGCAACTATTGTAATCTCTAGTTGCATATTCATAGTTGCATTTGTGAACAACTTTTGTAATCTCTAGTTGCGTATTCATAGTGAGATGAAATTCCTTTGGGGGCAACATATTTCTCCTTCAGCTTGTTGAGTGGTCAAGTTCATCTGCAATCATTGCGTCTCATGACAGGCCCTTCTGGTCTCGCACTGATTAGTGGATCAGTGGATGTGATGAGCCTTTTCCTGCTCAAATATGCAGTGCTTTGTCGTGCAGAACAGAGGACCATGACCTGCCGCAGGCCCAGGCCCCGCCACCACCGCCAATTGCTGTGCCCTGTGCGGTAGTGTCCCGTGTTAGCATCAGATAATAAAGTTTGACAAGTGAAGCGATATTCTTCTGTCGGGACACTGAGAAATTGTGATCTTCTCGTTTTTTTCCTTGAGTATACTGCTATTATTGTACTAATATAAGGTCCTTATTGTAAATCTTCAGTGGCTTCGAGAAAATTCACCTGAAATCTCGAGGTATTATATGGTCATCAGTCATCACAGAAATCTCGAAAAGGCTGGCAACATTTTTTTTAACACGCTGGGGCATATAAAGTTTTGGATACAGAATCTGACCATGTTAGGAATGCAGGGGACCATAAATCTGTTAGAAATCTAGACAATTTTCGGTATATTTTAATTCCAAAATTAAATGTATAAACTAGCAATATTTCTATGACTTTAAGGAGTAAAATAAAACATGTGAACATGTTTATACTTATCACACATATAAGCATAAACAATATAAATAACCAAAGTTTCAGGGAGTACCCTAAAGCGGGGCCGTTGCCGGAGGCATTGGCTGCGCTGTTACCAACTGGAGTAGACATCTACTCGGTTGGCCTCAGTCGAAGTAGTCGAACTAAATCGGTGCAGGAAGAAGTTCGCAGTGCAGTCCCACGAACGGTCACCAAGATGTAGTCGACGTAGTCGTTCGGCCACCAGAATGTAGTCGACGTAGTCGTTCGGCTCGTCCACCAGGAAGTAGTCGTACAATCGGGCAAAGCCTTAGTATTTTTGAGCAGTCACGCTAAAGCGTTACCCAAAAACCTGATTGCCCGCCTATCCCGTGCAGGATCTCAAGGCGAGCAAGGTTTCGGAGGCCTGCTCACGCTAATTCTATGCGCGCAGAAATTAGCGTTGGGGAACTCAGTTGTTGCAACTGGAGAGGGAGAAGAGAGGAGCCGAGTTGCCTCAGTGCTCTGGTGCAGGATGGATGAGGGGCATGGCACTCCTTATATAGTGACTCAGGTGCTCAGGTTCGTTGAACCTGGACACCATCAGAGTCATTTAGGTGATGCGGTTATGGCCATTAATTACAGATTTAATTGCACGTTTAATCGCACGATTAATTGCTGTCAACGGCAAAATAGCCATCACATCACATCACACCGCGCCACGCCGCACCGCACCGCCCGTCCGGCCGGCCGCACCGCGCCGCGCCGCGCCGCGCCGCGCCGCGCCGCGCCGCGCCTCGGCCTCGGCCTCGGCCACGGCCACGGCCACGGCCACGGCCCGGCCCGGCCCGGCCCGGCCCGGCCCGGCTCGGCGAGGCGAGCGAGCGCGCGCGCGCGTGTGGTTCACCGTCCTCCTCTTACCGGCTTCACAAGTGGTGTACAAGAAGTCCACCTTTTAAGTCGGTTGAGATCCTCCTCAATTCCCGGTACGGAATTAAACATTGATTCCCTAGCATTAATAGTGGGCTTTAAATTCTTTTAATGCTTTAGAATAAATGGGCCAAGCCCATTACTCCAACAATCCCCACCAAAAAATTCAAGCCACACTAGAAATACCCTCATTCTCTCATTGATATACCAGTATTCGACAGAGACTGTTAAGTTGAACTTTCATCTAGGACAAAGGCTACACTTATTCACAACTGTGCAATGGACTATGCCTTGAATTGCCAGTTTTGTGCAAACAAGTTTGACCAGAGCCCTACACTGGTACTAGGCTGCAAAAGCATCCCCGCGGTTTGGAGCTTATAAGTCATACTCCAGGCCCTTCATGAGTTTCTAGAGAATACCCAATTCTCATAGACCATGACCAGTGGTCAAACTCATATAGGTGTGTTCCTTTCAGATGTTCTGTAGGACAACATCTTTGTTTCAAGAAAACAACTCATTTGTTTAAAAGAAACCACCTGGCACACATTAAGGTATAGACCAACCTGCCATACAGATTAGAAGAGAAATGCACCTTATACACGGAATGAGCCCTTTTCACAAAGGTTCTCTTCTCACAGTCAGACTTTAGTTTGTTTCACCATCCTAATTCACGGGATCTCCGATCACATAGGACAGGTTTCCACTATAGAATGACTCACGTGGGTCTCAAGCCCAATTCCATAGATGCATTGTCTATCACATTTCGTGAAAGACCCTTTGTAAACTGATCTGCCAGATTTTTAGCCGTCTGAACATAGTCCAGGGCTATAACTCCGGAGTTTCTCAATTTTCTGACAGATTTCAACCGCCTTTTCACATGTCTAGATGACTTCATGTTATCCTTTGAACTATTCACCTTGACAATTACCGTTTGATTATCACAGTTCATTAGGATTGCCGGTAATGGTTTTTCAACTATCGGCAGGTCCATAAGGAGCTCACGAAGCCACTCAGCCTCAACAGTGGCGGTATCTAATGCTGTGAGTTCTGCTTCCATAGTTGACCTCGTTAAGATGGTCTGCTTGCAATACTTCCAGGAAACAGCTCCACCACCAAGTGTAAACACATTTCCACTTGTGGCCTTTATCTCATCAGCATCAGAAATCCAATTTGAATCACTATACCCTTCTAGTACCCTTGGGTACCCGGTGTAGTGAATTCCATAGTTCATTGTCCCCTTCAGATAGCGCATTACTCTTTCAAGACCCTTCCAATGATCATCTCCCGGGTTTGAAACAAACCGGCTCAGTTTGCTTACAGCAAACGAGATATCAGGTCTTGTAGCGCTCGCTAAATACATTAATGAACCAATGATCTGAGAATATCTCAGCTGATCTCGCATTATCCTTTTGTTCTTTCTAAGAATTAAACTGGCATCATATGGTGTTGAGACAGGTTTATAGTCACTATAACCAAAGCGACTTAACACCTTCTCCACATAGTGAGACTGTGTAAGAATCACCCCACCATTGATCTCTTTTACCAGCTTTATATTAAGGATAACATCAGCTTCTCCCAGATCCTTCATCTCAAAATTTTGAGATAAAAACTCTTTGACTTCCTTAATCACATTAAGGCTAGTGCCAAAGATCAGTATGTCATCCACATACAAGCACAAAATCACTCCTTCAGCCCCACCATAGCGATAGTACACACATCTGTCAGCTTCGTTCACAACAAAGCCGGCAGAGGTCAAAGTTCTATCAAACTTTTCATGCCACTGCTTAGGCGCTTGCTTGAGACCATATAAAGATTTTAACAACTTACAAACCATTCCTTCTTGACCCTTTGATACAAACCCATCCGGCTGATCCATATAGATCTCCTCTTCTAACTCTCCATTGAGGAAAGCCGTCTTAACGTCCATCTGATGAACGAGAAGACCATAAGAGGCTGCCAAGGAAAGTAACACTCGAATTGTGGTCAATCGGGCAACTGGTGAATAAGTGTCAAAGAAATCTTCTCCTTCTTTTTGTGTATAACCCTTGGCCACAAGCCTAGCCTTGTACTTTTCAATAGTACCATCTGGCCTAAGCTTTTTCTTGAACACCCACTTGCATCCAACCGGTTTACATCCATAAGGACGTTCAACGACCTCCCAGGTTCCATTAGACATAATAGAATCCATCTCACTCCTTACTGCTTCCTTCCAATAGTCAGCATCAGGAGATGAATATGCCTCTTCAATGGTTCTGGGTGTATCATCTATGAGGTATACAATGAAATCATCACCAAAAGACTTTACAGTCCTTTGTCTCTTGCTCTTTCTCGGAGCATCATTGTTATCCTCCTCAGAATTTTCTACAAGTGTATGTTCATTGTGTTCTATCGGCTCAGCAGAGCCATCATCCTTGATGAACTCTTGCCTAGATGAACTTGTTTCATCTCTCATGGGAAAAATATTTTCAAAAAATGTAGCATCTCTGGACTCCATTATAGTACCAACATGCATATCAGGTACTCCAGATTTCACTATTAAAAATCTATATCCAACGCTGTGAATAGCATAACCTAGAAAGATACAATCCACAGTTTTAGGTTCAAGCTTACGTTTCTTGGTTATTGGCACACTCACTTTTGCCAAACAACCCCATGTACGTAAGTATGACAGTGTTGGCCTTTTCTTCTCCCATTCCTCGAAAGGAGTTATCTCTTTATTCTTTGTAGGAACACGGTTTAGGACATGACATGCAGTCAATATAGCCTCACCCCACCATTCCTTGGAAAGTCCCGCTGTATCTAACATGGCGTTAACCAAATCCGTTAGAGTGCGGTTCTTTCTTTCGGCAACCCCATTTGACTGAGGTGAATAGGGAGGCGTCCTCTCATGAATAATACCATGTTCCTCGCAGAATAAAGTAAATAAGTTTGAGAAATACTCGCCACCACGATCTGACCTAACTCTTTTGATCTTTCTCTCAAGTTGGTTTTCTACTTCAGCTTTATAGATTTTAAAGTAGTGTAAAGCTTCATCTTTTGACTTCAACAAATAGATGTAACAAAATCTAGTACTATCATCAATCAAAGTCATGAAATATTTTTTACCACCTTTTGTCAACACTCCATTCATTTCGCACAAATCGGAATGAATTAATTCTAAGGGTGCCAAGCTCCTTGCCTCCGCGATCTTATGAGGCTTACGAGTTTGTTTTGATTCAACACATACATGACACTTAGAATTTTTGACAAAAGTGAACTTTGGAATTAAGCTCAAATTAGCTAAGCGCATCATACAACCAAAATTAACGTGACAAAGCCTCGAATGCCAAACATTTGTTTCATCAACGTTAATAACATTGTATGCAATTTTATTACAAACATCTGACAAAGAAAGACGGAACAAACCTCCGCTTTCATAACCTTTTCCAACAAAAGTACCAAACTTAGACAAGATACATTTATTGGACTCAAAGACTAATTTGAAACCATCTCTACACAGTAGAGAGCCGCTGACTAAATTCTTCTTGATGGTGGGGACATGCTGCACGTTCTTCAGCTGCACGGTCTTCCCCGAAGTAAACTTCAGATTTACCGTACCAACACCAAGAACACGCGCATGTGATCCGTTTCCCATCAGCAAGGAGGAAGTCCCGCCGGTCTGGTAAGAAGAGAACAAAGAAGCATCAGCACAAACATGAATATTAGCACCAGTATCAACCCACCACTCGGGTGAACCAAAGACTGAAAGAACAGTAGGTAATAAATTACCGTACCCCGAAGTTCCTCCAGGCTCGCTAATAACCATGTTGGCGGAGTTGTTGCCTTTGCGGTTCAGACACTTTGCAGCAAAGTGATCCGTACTAGCGCACACATAGCAAGCTCCCGTCTTCTTCTTCTTCTTAAAAGTGGTTGTCTTCTTAGTCTTTGGTTGGTTCTGCGGTGGCTTTTTCTTGTTCTTGTTGGAGTTGTTCTTCTGAACAAGATTGTCACTTGAAGCACCAACAACTCCTTTCCCACGTATGTCCTTTGCTCTCGTCTTCTCCTCAACATCAAGAGTCCCTATGAGTCCATCTATTGTGAACTCATGTCTCTTATGTTTTAGAGAAGTAGCAAAGTCCCTCCAAGAAGGTGGCAGCTTAGAGATTATACCTCCAGCCACAAACTTATTGGGTAACACACATGGGGACTCTTTGCTGCAATTTTTGAGATCTTTTGCCAGAGTATGTATTTCATGAGCCTGTTCCACTACAGAACGGTCTTCGACCATCCTGTACTCAAGGAACTGCTCCATGATATACAACTCACTCCCGGCGTCAGATACTCCATATTGAGCCTCAAGAGCATCCCACAAAGCTTTGCCAGTTGGCAGCCGGATATAAGAATCCACCAGGTTATCACCGAGAACACTAATGATCAAGCCTCGAAAGAGGATATCAGCCTCATCGAACGCACTCCCTTCCTCTGGAGAGAATTGTTCAGGCTTACCCTCTTTCACATGGATCACTCTCGATAATATTAACCACAGTATAAGCCGCTCTTGCCAACGTTTGTAATTTGAACCATCAAAAGGTGATGGTTTGATTGATGCAGCAAAGCTAGATACCGAAAGCCTATTAACATAATCAGGTTTTTGGATTGTTAGAAATCTAGGCAATTTTCGGTATATTTTAATTCCAAAATTAAATGTATAAACTAGCAATATTTCTATGACTTTAAGGAGTAAAATAAAACATGTGAACATGTTTATACTTATCACACATATAAGCATAAACAATATAAATAACCAAAGTTTCAGGGAGTACCCTAAAGCGGGGCCGTTGCCGGAGGCATTGGCTGCGCTGTTACCAACTGGAGTAGACATCTACTCGGTTGGCCTCAGTCGAAGTAGTCGAACTAAATCGGTGCAGGAAGAAGTTCGCAGTGCAGTCCCACGAACGGTCACCAAGATGTAGTCGACGTAGTCGTTCGGCCACCAGAATGTAGTCGACGTAGTCGTTCGGCTCGTCCACCAGAAAGTAGTCGTACAATCGGGCAAAGCCTTAGTATTTTTGAGCAGTCACGCTAAAGCGTTACCCAAAAACCTGATTGCCCGCCTATCCCGTGCAGGATCTCAAGGCGAGCAAGGTTTCGGAGGCCTGCTCACGCTAATTCTGTGCGCGCAGAAATTAGCGTTGGGGAACTCAGTTGTTGCAACTGGAGAGGGAGAAGAGAGGAGCCGAGTTGCCTCAGTGCTCTGGTGCAGGATGGATGAGGGGCATGGCACTCCTTATATAGTGACTCAGGTGCTCAGGTTCATCAGAGTCATTTAGGTGATGCGGTTATGGCCATTAATTACAGATTTAATTGCACGTTTAATCGCACGATTAATTGCTGTCAACGGCAAAATAGCCATCACACCGCGCCTCGGCCACGGCCACGGCCCGGCCCGGCCCGGCGAGGCGAGCGAGCGCGCGCGCGTGTGGTTCACCGTCCTCCTCTTACCGGCTTCACAAGTGGTGTACAAGAAGTCCACCTTTTAAGTCGGTTGAGATCCTCCTCAATTCCCGGTACGGAATTAAACATTGATTCCCTAGCATTAATAGTGGGCTTTAAATTCTTTTAATGCTTTAGAATAAATGGGCCAAGCCCATTACTCTAACAAAATCATGGTATTATATGATGATGCTTGGTCTTTCAAAAAAAATGAAGGCGCCTGACGAGTTTACAGCACTGCATCACTGTATTAAGAAAATGGTTGAAGAGTTTACGCTCTGCCATAGTGCCATTGTTGAGGTCTCTTTCGGAGGTCTACCCGTGGCCCCATCCCCAACGGAGCAACATTGACATGCCGTCTCCTATCACGTCCTGTGAGGCTGGGACCTGGATGAACCACGACGAGCCGTGGTGCTCCCCGATGCACCCCGCCCTGTCCCCACGGATCACGGTCACGGATGCACCGCCGGCGCTGCCGCTCCAGAACCAGAGCCACCACGAGGGAGCGCGTCCGTCTGCGAGATCTTGTTCTTGGCGTGAAGCCACAAACCAGCGCCGCGCGCGACAACGTGGCGATTCCCCGTTGCGCCCACTTTACGGAAAGGCGCCTAGTGGCCGTGCCCATCTCGCCGGCGCCACCCCGCGCAAGATTCGCCCGGAAAAGCCCGGCGCGCTCTCAGCGGCGCTACGAATTGAGCACGCGGATCACGCACGGTGGCGCGGGTTTCTGCACGCGGGAGAGGGGGGTGGGGGGGGGGGGGGGGGGGGTTCGGAAACAGGATCCGGACTAGGGCCTAATCCGGACTTCGTGGCTGCTGCTCCCGCGGGGGCGTGGCCTGATGAGCATTCCTTCGATTGCGGGAAGGAGACAAAAGCAGCGTGATCGGACCGGCGTGGGTGCAGAAGAAGACGGCACGGCGCAAGAACCACCAAGCTTTGGACTGCCGAGCTGCACCATGTGTCAATGTACCCGTGTGGTACACCGATTTGTCTGGCCAGATGGAGTTTTTAATTTTTTTTTCTTGGATCCGAGAAGCTCCATGATCCGAAGTGATTTAAAAAAAACAGTGCAAATCAAACTCTTCGTGTAAATTATGGAAACTTCAATCTGGACCATCAGATCAACATCCAAAGGAAGGAACGCGGAGAGGTGGGAGGTGGAATTTGCAAAAGTGTGATTATCCAATTCAAGAACAGGTCCAAATTGTAAAATTACCCAATCCTCTATACCCCTTGGATATTGATTCAATGACTCAGATTGAAGTTTTTATGATTTGCACGGAAAAATTAATTTGTTGTCTTTTTAAAAAAAACTCAAAACACTTTACACCATGCTTCAGTAATAGGCACTTTGTCAACGCCCATATAAGGATTTTTTCATGAAATAATTAAAAAAAAACTGGACGGAGAAGCAGCAGTTCCTTCTTTTTGTGCGCAAGCTGGTCCTGGCATACTAAAAGCTACCCGCAAGTACACCGCCGTTCCCCAGCTCCTCAAGCAAGAAGCCATCATCATAATTTAGTGGCCAAGCCAGTGGGGGCCCCAACTAAACAACTTGGCCCGAGGACGAACGCGACGCCCACCAGTCCCCCTCCGTGTGGTGGGAAGCGTACGTGGCCAACTCACCCGCGCTTTCATCTCCCGGTCCCGGGACGGGAGGCGCCATCCCTTTCCGTCACGTTCCGCACGTCAAAGCTGCATTGTTCACGCCGCGAATTGACAATTATCCTCTTCTTTTTATCGCTCCCCCCCGCGCCTCTCGCTCGTCTCCGTCCACCATGATCTTCCACGACCGGACTAATAATCCACCATCCCGCTTGTGGATTGGCCACCGGAACCATTCCGGCACACCTGAAAAGGGGTCTCGACTCTCGAGCACTGAGATCTCTGCTCTCTTCTAATGGAGTTTCCGTCCACTGAGATTTGGGCGTGCATCAACTTGTCCCCGGCGGCGTGCGCTCATCCAGTCATCCTGGCGGTTTTTAAGATGAACGTAATTCGGGTGTTTTCCTAGCTGATCTTGTTCGGGGGCACGGTGTTGATATGTCGCCTAACTTCGAAGAGCTTTTGTTTAAACAAAGGGTACTTTTGCAAAAAGAAGAGGAAAAGGGTTAAAGAAGCGAAAATAACATGAAAAAGGACTTTCGTCAGGAAACAGCTTTTTTTTCCGAAAAGATTTGAGAAAACGGCTTTCACTAGCAGCGTCGGGAGGACAAGGAAAGCAGCCGCTGTAGATAGAGAAATGGAGCCTGCTGTGACCGGGTGAACGGATGTTGGACGAAAGGATCCTGTACACTGTAGGGGTGCATGGGCATTGCCCCTGTCGACGGAACGGAACGCAGAGACCAAACCGGAGGTGACGATCAGACAAACCATCAGAGCGGGTCCCCACATGCGCATTACGGAATGATTAGCGAGCCCGTCTTGAATCTGACCACCCTTGTTGGCTTGTTCCACTTCAAAATTCGGTTGCGTTTCAAACATTTTTCGGCCAACGACTTCAGTCTCCAGTCCGTACCCGTACGTTCATATGGGAGGAAAAGTTCGGACCGACCCCTTTTTGCAACCTTTGACATTCCTCTATGGGCGAGCTGTCACGAACACGGTTTTGTTTAATCTTCAAAATGATCGGCATCGACGCTTAAACATCGCCGAACATGTCTGCTGCTGGCCGAGCTGGATCGCATCGGGCCATCGTGTCCAGCGACACAACGGGAGGCAAGAGTTGAATTCCAGCAGAGACCCGGGGTGCCAACACGGTGTTTGACCCGACAAACCAAACCTGTTTCTTTCTTTTTTCTGAAACCCTCCAACACAACTGCAAAGATCGTTAGCTGGCGTCTGTTTCTGCAATTCGACAGTCAACACCGGCTTGCGTCGGCGAGCGCTGCGTCACCGCGGCCGGGCCGTACCGTATGAGAATCCAGCAGGCCCCACGCGCGGTCGCGTGCTGCTCGCCCTCGCCCTGCCATCGGAACATTTTGGCCTTGTTTAGTTTGGGGTCTAAAAGTTTTTATGAATTTTTTTTGATCTTTTGACCACTAATTAGAGATATTAAATAAAATCTAATTACAAAACAAATTCCACAATCATAGTACTGTAACATGTGCTGTAGCTAATAAGGCTTTTGACCGTATAATTAGAAGATGATTAGAGGCGGTTACCGTAACATCACTGTAGTCAATCATAGTGGAACTTGACTCATTAGATTCATCTCGAAAAGTTACACCCATCCGTAAAAAAATTTTACAAATAAACTTCGTTTAGTACTCCATACATACATTCGTCTTTTTTTTTTTAAAAAAAATTCGGGATGGAACCAAACATGCGTGGCACGCGCTCGCTCCTCGGCGATTTGCCGAAGACGAGGACCGGACCAAACCAGGAACGCGCCACGACACGACGTCGCCCAGCGATGCCGCCGGGGCGCTCGGAGGAGCCGACAGGCAGACAGCGACTCGCCGGGTCAAGGCGGAGGCAGCGAGGTCCAACGTACGCAGCGGCGCGCGGCTGGCGTGGCGACGCTGTCCCGAGCGTGGACTAGTCGGCAGGCACTCGGCTCGGCTCGGCTCGGCGGCAGTTGCCGCGCGCGGTGGCAAATCGGATCGGCGGTCAGTCCGCCCCCGTCCCCGCACCAGCCTGCACAGCAGGGCGCGTACGCGCCCGCCCGCGGCTGACTTTGTCGCGTCCTCGGGGCTACGGAATCGCGACGTCGCTCGGATCGGAGTCGCAAGTGGCAATAACAATTCTCCCCCCGCCCCGCCCTCCCCGGCCGCTGCCGCCCC
The DNA here is from genome assembly GCF_016808335.1 of Panicum virgatum. Lineage (NCBI taxonomy): Eukaryota > Viridiplantae > Streptophyta > Magnoliopsida > Poales > Poaceae > Panicum > Panicum virgatum. The sequence continues at coordinate 44,263,338 of NC_053136.1, forward strand.
CGCGCTTATAAAACCCCGTCGCCCACCGTGTCACCTCACATTTCGGTAGCTAGCTAGCAGAGCTCGGGGGACGAGGCGACCTGTATCCATCCTAGCACATCGCAGCGCATCGATTAGGAGGATCTCGGAGGGAGGCAGCCGGACCCGATGACAATCGCAGCGGCGGTGACCGCGCCCACGACGGCGCCAGTGCACGTCGCGCCGCGCCACGCTGCGCCCGCGGTCCAGCCGCGCGCGCCGCCGCGCCGGGACCCGTCGCCGCTGAACCCGAACACGCCGGCGCAGGCGCTCCGCTCGGCGAGCTCCGCGCCCCCCTCGTCCTCGGCGGCGGCGGACGGAGCCAGGGCCCACATCGCCAACCTCGACAAGGTGCTCGGGAAGCCGCCGAGGCCCGCGAGCCACGCGGCGGCCAGGCAGGAGCAGCAGGAGCAGGACGGCGAGCAGGAGCCACTCAGCGTCCGCCACGGCCTGCTCAACGCGCTGAACCTCTCCTTCTTCGTGCCCATGCCCGGGATGCGGGCGCGCACGGCCGCCGACGAGCACATGTCGCCGCGCAGCCTCATGCACATGCAGCAGCTGCTCTCCGCCGACTCCCCGCGCGCGTCCCCGCGCTCCACCATCGCGCCGCGCTGGCGCAGCCTCCACGGGGAAGGCGGCTGGGCGGGGCTCCTCGACCCGCTCGACTCCGACCTCCGCCGCGAGCTCCTCCGCTACGGCGACTTCGTGCAGGCGGCCTACCAGGCCTTCCACTCGCTGCCCACGGCGTCGGCGAGGCACCGCGGGCTCATGCTCCCCGACCGCTCCTACCGCCCCACGCGCAGCCTCTTCGCCACCTCCGCGCTATCCATGCCGCCGTGGGCCAAGCGCCCCAACACGCCCGAGTGGCTCACGCAGCAGTCCAACTGGATCGGCTATGTCGCCGTGTGCGAGTCGGAGCGGGAGGTCGCCCGCATGGGCCGCCGCGACATCGCCATCGTGCTGCGCGGCACCGCCACCTGCCTCGAGTGGGCGGAGAACCTCCGCGCCTCGCTGGTGCCCCTCGACGGCAACAGCAGCGACGGCGCGGACGCCGGAGAGGAGGAGCCCAAGGTGGCGCGGGGCTTCCTCAGCCTCTACAAGACGGCCGGGGAGAAGGTCAAGAGCCTGTCCGAGGAGGTCATGGACGAGGTGCGCCGCCTTATGGACAAGTACAAGGGCGAGGAGCTCAGCATCACGGTCGTCGGCCACAGCCTCGGCGCCGCCCTGGCGCTCCTCGTCGCCGACGAGGTCGCCACCTCCATCCCCGACGCGCCGCCCGTCGCTGTGGTCTCCTTCGGCGGGCCCAAGGTGGGCAACGCCGCGTTCGTGGACAGGCTCGGCAGCAGCGGCAAGGTCAACGTCCTGCGCATCGTGAACGCCGGCGACGTGGTCACCAAGGTGCCCGGCGTGGCGCCGCGGCTGCCGCACAACAAGGGGCAGTACCAGCACGTCGGCGCGGAGCTCCGGATCGACAGCAAGAACTCGCCGTGCCTCCGCCCGGACGCGGGGCCCGCCTGCCGGCACGACCTGGAGGCGTACCTGCACCTCATCGACGGGTTCACGGGGACGGGGCGGCCCTTCCGGCACGACGCCCGCCGCAGCGTCATCCGGCTGCTGCAGATGCAGAGGGGGAACGTCAAGAAGGAGTACGTGAACCGCGCGCGCGAGCTCGGCGTCGACCCCTCCGCGCCGGCGGACGTCGGCCGGAGCGTGGTGTACGGCAGCTGCGCCGTCGCGAGCCCCTCCTCGTGACCGGATCAAATTACCGTCGGGCCATCTTGTAAATTTTGTAGGAGGAAGAAGAATTCTTTCGTTAGTGGCGGTTGCGTCAAGGGAAATATCTCTCATTTCCGCTCTCTTTTCTCCGATTACCAACTAGATTACCAATTACCATGCATGTACAGGAAAGACTAAGCAAGCGCAAGTGCGCAGATAAATCAATCCAGTGAAAACGTGACCTTGATGTTTTTCTTTGCCTCTTACCGATGTTAATTTCTCATTGGTTCAGTTTTTCTTTCTGAGAGAGACTGGCTCTCCTCTCCTCTGTACCCGAAGGCAAGTCGTAGGTAACTTGGAAATTTTCAACCCGTAGACGGCGTGTGAAAACTTACGGTTAATATCAACATCAGAGCATCAGCAAGGTCAAAATGTTTTAAAATCCTCTGATGCATCATGCTTGTGCAAGTTCTGACCATCGAGCTGCTACTATCCGGTAATTCACGCGTCTCTAGTTGCTAGTTGCAACGCTCCTGCTCATTGAGCAAAGCTGTTGCGGTCTTTCAGTACTAGTACTTGGCTTTGACAGTAAAAGTTTTTTTTTTAAACTAGACAGTAAAAGTTGATCGAGCAAGTTCTTATCCTGGGAGCTAGATTCCCACGTGTCTTATTGGACCTATGCGACCAGATGACGTTGAGTACTACTAGAAGACTAGCGGTAGTTGGCTAGTTGCAGTCACGAGCAGTATTTGCATTTTTAACTTTTCCCACATCACACTGCTTGCACCAAACACGCCTCAATTGTCCCCACTTCCAGAATGCGCAGCCCGCGGGGCCTCCTCGCCATCTCCGGCTACCTTGCCGGCCGCCATGCTCCGGCGGCCTCCGTATCCATTGCCGGCCACCACTCCCTCTTCTTTGCCCGCACCTTCCAAATCCTAGCCCAGCCGGAGCCCGTCCGCCTCCAGGAGCTCTCGGCACCCGACTCCGGTCTGTGACCTGGACCTAATCTGTCACCGTCTCCCCCTAAAAGCTCCGCCTATTTTTCAGAGTTGTTATAAAATTCCTTCCTTTGATTATTCTTGAATCTTGACCCGTGTCCCGGATCAGGGATCCTAGAGCTCAGGCTTGAGCGGCCGGAGGTCAAGAACGCCATCAATCGGGATGTGATGAGGAGGCTGCGGAGTGCCATAGAGAAGATTCAGGCCGACTCGATGGCGAAGGTTGCCCTGGTTGCGAGCTCAGTCCCAGGGGCTTTCTGCGCAGGCGCCGATCTCAAGGTCTGGAGTTCCTCGGTGAGCTGGGTTTAATCTTTTAGACACTGGAACACAATTTGAACAGGAGTTTCTGTTAGAATAGAAGACAAGTGGTGTAGGTGCATGTGCGAGTTATACATGATTAAAGAGTGGTTGTAAAATGCTGTCGGCAGATTTGACAGGTGAGCTTTGCGTTATGCTGTTGACATTTGACATTGATGTTTAGAAATAATTGTGTGAGTTGCTAGATTAATTGTTAAAAAGAAAAGGAATGGCTGGAGGGGAGTGGGGAAAGAGAGACTCATGGCTAAATAGCATATAGGGGAGTCGGTTTCTTGATTAGCATCTAACTATATGAGACAGACAAAGCAGTTGAGTGTTCTTAAAGACAACTTTCCAAAAAGAATGTGTTGAATGACAATTCTAGAAACTCTGGGGTCTATAGTTCTTAGTAAAGAAGAATACAGAGTGTGGTTTAAAGACGAATACATATAAATCATCAGATGGATGATTAGAAGATTCATGAATTTATTTAGAAGTTGAACTACTATCATTGCACAAATGATTATGCCATTGCTTGAGATATGATTCTGTATAATTTTAGTATGTATCAAATACAATAAATTCATATCATGATACTGTGAAAACTAATCTTGATATTTTTTCATTGTCTGCTCCCTCTTTTCAATATTTTGTTTATTTGATAGCTCCCTATGTTTCAAGCTACTCTTAACTTTAAGTGGCTGTTATCTGTTTCTAAGTTTTTAGATTATTTCTTATTTTCTGAATCATTTTTTTTGGTAAAATCCAATTATGACAATTTAACCATAACTTTGTCCCCTCAAAACAAAGGCTGTATGCTTTTGTTTCTTTAAGAATTTCTACTATATTTTTCTTTCCTCATAGCAGCTATAAAATAATTGCCATAAGCCTTTATAATGTAATAGACATCAGAATGCTGTTAAAACATCATGTTTACATATACTGCGATGACATTAATTTCTCAACCATTTTGTTTGACATCATAATTAATAAAGGAATACTTGCCTCCTTGCCCCTATCCCTTGTTTTTGACCTTTAGCTCAGTTCAAGAATTAAAAGGAAATCACTATCATGTATAGTTGAATAATGAAATCATGTGCTCAGAGCAATACTATTGTTAACAGGAAAGGAAGCTAATGAGCTCTTCTGAAGTTGGAGAGTATGCTAGATCCCTGAGGTCTATATTCTCGTCTTTTGAGGTTTGTATGAGGAACTGAAGTTTGACATGCCCTTTTGCATCTATAACATTAAATCGGCAAAATGAGCGATGTTAATCGTATGATACATATTTATACACATTCCGCACAGGATCTATTATTTTTCTTATCATTGGCATACTTATTCGATATTTATATGCTGTTCTTACAGGGCTTACAAATTACATTTTGTTTGAGCAGGCACTCCCTATTCCAACAATTGCTGTTATTGAAGGAGCTGCTTTGGGTGGTGGCCTAGAGTTGGCTCTTTCATGCGATCTCCGCATATGTGGTGTTGCCTTTATCTGGAGCATTACCAAATTTCGACCTTCTTGTGGGATAACTATTTCCTAGTGTTTTGAATATTTAAATGCATACCTACACTCTTATGTGCAGGGGAAAATGCAGTACTTGGAATGCCAGAAACAGGCCTTGCCATTATACCTGGGTACGTAATTATGTAACCTACATAGAGCATTACTTTCTAAAACAAATGGTTGAAGAACCTAGCAAGATGTTCTGAAACAAAATGCACTGACTTTGGGATTCCCAGTTTTTTATGCTTGCTCGTGAAGTAGCAAATTTAACCCCATCAGTGAATGTTGTTTTATCAAAAATGAACTGCTGTGCTCATATGGAGGCAACTGACCGCTTCCTATCCTGCAATGGAATGTAATTGCTGAGGATGACTAGGTCACCATTATACATGATGACTGGCCTTGTTGCTAACATAGGCTATTCTTCAACATGGTTGACAAAAAAATTTAACACAAAAGATGAGGAAATAAGTAACTTGCAGAAGTAGGCATCTACATCCATGTAATTGTATTGCAAATAATCAATTTGATACATTGATGTAGAAAAGGTGACACCGACAAGCATGACTTCGCATGCTGTATTTATTTTCCTATAACCAAAATGGATAGTGGTTTCTCTGTCATGATGGAACTTGCCCACTGCATGTTTTGACTTAGCAAGTGTACATGCATTTCTTATTATATAATGTTAAAAAGTGTACAAAACCTTTCTAACACGACCAAATAAATCATCTTGGTGAAAATAACCTCCATTTGCTGAACAATCAGAGCTGGAGGCACACAGCGCCTTCCTAGGATTGTGGGGAGGTCGAGGGCAAAGGAACTGATATTAACTGGCCGTAGATGTGATGCAGCTGAAGCTGTAATGATGGGTAAGGCTAGCTTAGCTACCTTTTTTTTTAGCCTGCTTACTTATTGGAACGATTCTTAAATGTGTTTGCATTGCAGGACTTGCAAACTATTGTGTTCCAGCAGGAGAGGCTTATCAAAAAGCTCTTGATATTGCCCGCGAGATAACTCAAAAGGTAAGAATCAATCTTATAGTGACTACTGAAGTCAAACTCAAAAAATAAGAATCAGTCTTATTGTGACTTCTAAAGTCTGAACACAGGAAGTTCTTCAGTTCACACTTCTGAAGTTCGGAATAAGCATTTACTTGGCTCACTATATATTACACCCTCCACCCCAGAATATAGCTACATTTAGACTTTTTCATAGTCAAACTTTTTTAGTTTTGACCAACAATATCACTAAAAATAAATTATTTGGAACAGAAGAGGTTACATGTTATAATTGTTGGTATCACGATAAATCTATGAACAGAAAACGTTTGACTTTAGAAAAGTCTAAATCCTAGCTATATTCTAGGATGGAGGGAGTAGACACTTGCGTGAACGAATTCATCAAAAACACAGTAAATGAAAAACTGCAGTAGTAATTTGATTGGGATCAGTTATCCAGCGCCCTGCACTGTAACCACTCTGAGTTTGGTTGTCTTCCTTGCAGGGTCCCCTGGGGATAAGAATGGCGAAGAAGGCTATAAACCAGGGGATGGAGGTCGCCGACATGTCCTCGGCATTGGCTGTTGAAGGGGGAGTGCTACGAGCAGCTGCTGCACACGCAGGATCGCCTTGAGGCCCTGGTTGCGTTTTCGGAGAAAAGGAAGCCTGTCTACAAGGGAAAGTAAAGTAGTGTCATGTCATGTTGCTGTTAGACCGTTGGGGCTCCTGTCCTGGTGGACGGAGTGTGTGTATGAACTGTAAGATAGGGAGAAACGTTGAACGGGCCCTGGATTGTATATGGAGGCTAGATGCCAGATGGCCTGTGCATCTGCATGAGCTGGCCGTGTCGCGCCGACGTCGACCGCGACGGCCGGCGCAGCGTCGAGGAGCTGCTGGACGTGATGAACGCCGGGGAGCTCAGGCTGGGCGCGGTGCTGCCCGCGCTTGAGGCCACCGCTGGGGGCGCGGTGGTCCGGTCGGCGCGGACGAGCTCGCCGGGGCACTCGGCGTCGTGGGCATCGCCAGCGCCGAGGACTGCGTGGCCATCGTCGCCAGAGCGGTGGAGCCTGCCGTCACGGCGCTCCACAGCTCGAGGTTGCCGCCGGGCCCCACAGTTCCCCGATAGTTGAAAACGGTCAATAACTTCCTCAGTTGAAAACGGTCAATAACTTCCTCAGATTATCCCCTTGTAACGGCGCATATGTATGTCTTGACCGCACAAATCTGATCGAACGGCCCCGAGGGATCCGAGGGGTGGACGGTATTTCATTTACCGTCCACCCCCGGACGTTATTTCGTTTGCTGACCCAGACATAGACATGGTCGGTGCCTCGCCAGGTGCGCCGTCGCTGCAGTCCACCGTGCCCGCGCTCATGACCACCCCTCCCGTCTGATGAAGGCGACGCGCGCCTGGACTGGATGAACGCCGGGGAGCTCGGGCTGGACGCGCTCGGCGCGAAGCTGCCGTCGGCGCTGCCCGCGCTCGAGGCCGCTGGGGGCAGCCGGGCGCGCTAGCTGGTCGGCATGGACGAGCTCGCCAGGGCGCTCGTCGTCACGGGCGTCGCCAGCGCCGACCGCCGAGGGCTGCGCGGCCATCGTCGTGCGCCATCACCATCAAGGAGTTCAGGCTCACGACCAACCTGCTCTAGATCGGGTTTGGAGATCTTGGCTGCCACACCTACGCGTGGCAGTTTGCTGCGTGCCCGCGACCGTGGTGTCCATCTATGCGCAGATACCGACAACGATCAAGCACATGCCATCAATGTTCCTCCGTGGACCGTGGCCCCGTGCCACGTGCAAGAAGAACACGCGACGCTTGCGAATCGTGAAGCCTACATACAGGCTGCAGCCATGGAACAGAGCAGTGGCCACGCGTCTGGTGGTCGTGGGAAGCTGGAGGTATGGCGCGGACGCGCGGCAGGGAACGGGTCGCGGCATCACGGACTCACGATGATGGAGGTGCCCCTGGACGTGGCGAACGCTAGGGCGCTCGTGCTCGGCGGTGCCGCTGCAGCGGTGAATAATGCAAATCGTAGCCACACGAATTCGATCCAACGGCCCGAGGGACTCCAGGGGTGGACGGTATTTCTTCATTCACCGTACGCAACCCCTGGACGTTGTATTCATCTGCCGACCCGGCCGTACGCAGGTCGATCCTTCGCCAGGCGCGCCGCAGCCGCAGCCGCAGTCCGCCGCGCGCGCCCGCGCTCATGACCACCCTTCCCGTCCTATGAGGGCGACGCGCCGACGGCCACCTCCTCTCCGTCGTAATCAGCGCACCGGAGCTCTTTGGGCATGATGCATGCATGAACGCCGGGAGCGCGGGCTCGGCTCGCTGCTGCGGCGGTGCGACCATGGCTGAAGCCGAGGTCCCATGGCGCGCCGGGAGCGGAAGGGCTAGCTACTACCCGTTGCACTCGGCCTCGTAGGCGCAGCCGCGAATGCGTCGCGAGTTGAGGAATCGGCTCAGGTGAAGCCGTGAAGGAGGAACCACCGTGGCAGTCAGTCACAGAACCAGCCGTCCCTGTAGTCCCGCACGCACACCGTACACGCGTTGGCCGCGTGTCCCCCCGCAGCCGCCGACGGTGTCTCCGTCAGTCGTCACCGGCCACAGGCTCCGCGGTGTGCTGGCCTTCCTCGACACATTTGCCCGGGCCGGGCGTCGACAAGTCCGTCGTTATGGAATGGCACGCCCGCTTGTTTGACTGCTTGGTGGAGCCAGGATTTAGAAGTTGGGTATTCCCATTTTCTAAACGAGTCCACGATCATCATTTTCCCATAACCGCTATAGAAGCTTTGTTGTACAGCCACACTATAATCGCCAGGGGCGGAGCCAGGCTGAAGGATTAGAGGGGGTTGAGCCAACGTGAGATTGTGTTTAGGGGGCTAAACACTGTTATTTGAATGCTAGACAAGGTGATGAAGCATGTAGGCTCCATGTGCAGCCGGCCAGTAGGGGGGCTGGAGAGCCCCCCGCGCTGGCTCCGCCGCTGATAATCACACAACACCCGCTACCCTCGTCGGAGATTGCTGACCCTGAGCCACGCCATCATAACATGGGGTAGGTTATAGTTCCACTTGTAATGCCATGAAATCTCAAATTTCTTTAATCAGTAGCAAAACACTTGCAGTTACAAATTAAAATTCTTGCATGGGGGGCAAGCAATCCATTCCACATTTCCACGCCCGTAAGCACTCCACGTTGCCAACCGAACCTCCTTTGTAACATACTTTGTAAGCACATCACATGCACCTATAATTACTAGTATTCAGAGAGAAGCAGATTAGCAGAACTGTGCACCTGCAGTTCATCGCTAGCACAGCGGCACCCCTGCTGGGTAGTTCTTGGATCGTAGGACTAAACTGCTGGGTACTTCCTATGTGCGCTATTGTTGGCCACCTAGTCAGCTTGCTAATTTCCATGGCCGCCTGCTTGCAACCTCACAGCAGCCGGGAGCTACAAAATGCGCGCGAGGGGACTAACCTCACAACAACAGGAGGTGGGAGTGGGGATTGGACTGTTGGCCTGGCTCATTTACTCGTATTAGAGGTGTCATTAGGCTGAGTTTTGGCTGAGAAAATAAAAAAAATAGATTCAACATAACATATACATATATGTATACTTAATGTACAAGTGATTTTTGAAGAAAAAAGTTGGATATTCCTGGGAATACCCAGGCACCAACGTAGCTCCGCCCATGCCATGGCTCATGGCCTGATGGCCATGGTTCGTCCGGTCCCGACGATCTCGGAGATGGCCGTGGTCTCCACCATGCGAGCATCGGGGCATGCCTCTCCGTGGTCTATTACTCCTCGACAGCCGCAACCGCATGCCCAGCGATGACCGCGCGGCGCCACGTTTTCTCATCCGTGACCGCCGACCGGAGATGAGAGAACCTCCTGCCTAAAGCAGCCGAGCCGAGCACGACGTAAAATGCAGCAGGTTCCTCAGCAGAACCTCCTGTCCGATTATTATAATATTCGATCCGTGCCGCTTGATCCATATCCGACGATGAACGATGCCCGTCGCGTCTCTCTCTCTCTCTCTGCCCATCTCCCGTGAGTCCGTGACACCTCGTCTTCACCCAGTCATCAGAGTCTCCCACGGCTCTTCCTCCTCACCCGCCGGCCGCCGCTCCACCTCCACTCCAGCATGCTCGGCCTCCGGCGCCTCCTCGCCGTCTCCGGCCACCTGAGCGGCTGCCGCGCGCCGGCGGTCTCCCCCGCCTCCGCGGCCTCCTCCCACAGCGCCTTCTTCGTCCGCGCCCTCCAAATCCTCGCCCAGCCGGGCCCCGTCCGCATCCACAAGCTCTCGGCGCCCGACGCTGGTCCGTGTCCGCGTGTGCTGACCCCCCATCCCGAGAAATTTTTTGCGTTTCCTTGTGGGGATCGTGTTTCCCAGCTGTGGTTAGTGGGCTGCAGGGATTGTGGAGCTGAGGCTGGAGCGGCCGGAGGCCAAGAACGCCATTGGGAAGGGGATGCTCCAGGGGCTGCGGAGCGCCATCGAGGAGGTGGAGGCCGACGCCACGGCCAAAGTCGTCTTGGTGGCCAGCTCCGTGCCCAAGGTTTTCTGCGCGGGCGCCGATCTCAAGGTACCAGTTGCATCTGCAGGCTCGAGTTTGCTTGTTAGTACTCTTCGTTTTGTGATTTGTGCTGGGACGGAGTATCTTTCGGTGGCAGCAATTGCTTACTGTTTGTTAAAATGCTGTAGCACATACGCGGTGCTCCTTGAATGTTTATTTGTCGGAGAGCTGCTTTATTTTGCCATAGTGACAAAAACAAATTTGGGGAACAATTCAATGTTGCGAGAAGCTGAGTTGTGATCCTAGGGGGAAAACTATGGCTGGTTGAGTAGTGAGAGCATATAGAGGAGTTCGTTTTCAAAATAATGTCAGTTAGTGATAAATTTAGGGGCAAAAAACAGAGTCAAGAGCAGGGGAGGGTCATACTCTATGTTCTATTAGGTACTTCAGTAGGATGATTGACGCTATGAACTATACAGTCACAGAACGGTACATTACAAGTAATGTAACTGTATTTGCTTCTTCGCGCACCATTTACAAGTTTGCTTCAGGAAGCAATTTTTCTTGACTTGCATATATTTGACCAACATAATTACAGAACTGAAAACATGCATCCCTTGTACAAAAAATGATGGAAGCAAATGATTTTACCGCCTCTCCTTAATGTTGACAGGAAAGGAGGTTAATGGGCCCTGCTGAAGTTTGGGACTTTGTTAATTCCTTAAGATCTACATTTTCATCCATTGAGGTTTGTTGCATAACAATAGTATGTTCTTCTATATGCTGTAGCTCTCAGTTTTAGAAAAAATAGTATATGAATCCTCCACATAGATGTTAATTCTTTGTCTAGTATGATTAGAACGTTACACCTTGAAAAATGTATAAGCAGGCATTGTCAATTCCTACAATTGCTGTTGTCGAAGGAGCTGCTTTCGGCGGCGGTTTAGAATTGGCTCTTTCATGCGATCTTCGTATATGTGGTAATGCTTTTACTCAGCAGCGATAAAATTTCATCTACATTAAGGAAGCAAGGCTTTCTTCCTTTCTTTCAAGCACATATGAATGCATTTCTTTTTTCCAAAATCTTACCAGGGAAGGACGCAAAATTCAGCTTGCCAGAGACTGGCCTCGCTATTATTCCTGGGTAAATGGCACTTCACAGTTGTAAGCAAATCTATATATTTTGTTGATATTTGTTTTATATGGTGCTGGAGTAGTTATAGCCTGGTGAATTGAATTTAACTAGCAGTACTAGCTAGCCAAACCTCTTCTTGTCAAGAATTCAAAGCTGAAAAATTTCTTCATCTAAAAAAGTTGAAACATTGCGAAATGTAATTATTTTATTAAAAGGAAAAGTCTGTTGTGTTCCTCATTGTACTTGAAACATTGCAATTGCATGGCCATATGGGGAGAATTTATCGAATGCACTTTCAGAGCTCTTTTGGAGGTCCAGTTGTAAATGAATATTATGCTTCATCTGTTAGCATCCATTTGCTTCAAATGTAGAGCTGGGGGTACACAGCGCCTTCCTAGAATTGTTGGAAGGTCCAAAGCAAAGGAGCTAATATTCACTGGTCGTAGATTCGATGCAGCGGAAGCTGTAACTATGGGTAAATCCAGTTGCTTTGACTTTCGTCCTGTGCATTGAGTTCTTGTTTCTAGGGATAGGCTTTAATCATTCTTGCTTTTTGGAAAAATCAAGCTCTGACATGTGTATTTACATGGCAGGAGTAGTAAACTACTGTGTTCCTGCTGGCGAAGCTTATCAAAAAGCACTTGAACTTGCACAGGAGATAAATCAGAAAGTAAGGTCCCACTGGAATAATTATGTGCTTCAATTGACCAAAATAGATCAATTTTGCTATCTGAGAATTCCCAGCAATACAGATACAGTACTCAGTTATCTACTTGCGTTGAGTAGTTTGTTTGAATTAATTCCTGATAGATCATTGCCCCATCCTTCTTGAAGTTCTAAGCATTTAGTCTTTTGTTTCAGGGCCCGTTAGCGATAAAAATGGCCAAGAAGGCCATCAATCAAGGGGCAGAGGTAGACATGACCTCGGCATTGGCTATTGAAGAAGAATGCTACGAGCAAGTCCTGCAGACTCAGGATCGTCTTGAAGGCCTAGCTGCATTTGCGGAGAAAAGGAAACCTGTATACACCGGAAAGTAGGGATTTGGTCGTGTAGATGATCTTAGATTCATATTAATGAAGTCAAACTAACATGTCATCTCAAATAGTAGTGGCATGAGCATGATGCGTCCACATTCATGTCTGCAAATTTCAGAAAAAAAAATAATAAAGACGCATCTCATCATCCGTCATGCTGACTGTTTCGAAATGAATTTGGCTTCAGCATTGGACTTTAGATAGATGGATATCTGATAGTGATAGTGATAGTGATATGGAATCCAGTCCATTTTTCCTACGTATCCGGAGGGAACTGGATTTGGGTCCAGTGCTCTAAAACAAGCCTAAAACCCTGCCGTGAAGTTTTCCAAATACCATCGAGTTAGTTGCTTATAAGTCTGCAATATAGTTTCTCCAATCCTCCCCCTACATACTCTAGTTTAATTTTTCGTTTTCTCTATTTATAAAAAGTTGAAACAATTGAAACTCTTTCTCACCAAAATTGGACCTACCATACCACTTACGGAGGCCCCACTTGTCAGGCCAAAAGGTTGGACGAAAGGGAGAGGGAGATTGGTTTCGTCAATATTTTCCACCAAAATTCTAATATTTTTTACACCAGCGATTTTTTATACCCATCTCTTGTACCCGCGCATTACTTTCCTTTAGCACACATTTTACTTTCCTTTGCACATGATTCACGCATAGTTCGCGTCGTTATTTGTTTTGGAAGGATAATAATTGACATCATTGTTTATGAAAGGAAAAAAAGATGTGTATTATTTTTGAAAGGAAAATAAATAACATCGTTACTTGATGGAAGAAAAATTAAATACGTGCCTGTGGTACGTAGATCTCTGCTAGTCATCAATCTATAAAAAGTTGAAACAATTGAAACTCTTTCTCACCTAGATTGGGCCCGCCGTACTCCTCACGGAGGCCCCCACTTGTCAGTCCAAAAGATTTGACGAAAGAGAGGGAGAGATTGATTTCCTCGATGTTTCCCACCAAAATCTTAATACTTTTTACACTAGCAATTTTCTATACTCACCTCTTATACCCGCGTATTATTTTTCTTTAGCCCATACTTTTACTTTTCTTTCCACATGCATTCACCCATAATTCGTGTCATTGTTTATTTTAGAATGACAATAATTGACATCATTGTTTTTGAAAGGAAAAGAAAAATATATATTATTTTTGGAAGGAAAATAAATAACATTATTGCTTGATGGAGAAAAATTAAATACGTGCCGACACGTACATCTCCGCTAGTACTATGAAACAACGACGAGCCAACGAAATCGCTGCAACTTTCAAAGACGACTTACCCAGTCTTTAAATGGTTGTGGAGGTCAGTTTCATCAGAAAGAAAAAAAAAGCTTCAAAGACGACGTGCAGCAGGCACAGGACGGGCGTTACTATCTATTTTCTGGAAGATAAATAAGTTATTCATCTTTAAAGTCCACTTTGATCTAATTATCTGCTACAAATATATTCAACATTTTGTTAAACATATTCAACATTTGACTTTTAAAATGTTGAAACTGTAGAGATGAATTGTTGAAATTAGAAATGAAGAATGTTGAAAATATTAAAATGAAAATGTTGAAAATTTTCTTTCTCCGGCGGTGGCGTGGCGGCGTGTGCGGCGGTGGCGCGCAGCAGCGGTGGCAGGCGCAGCGCGCAAACAGCAGCAGGCGCGGCAGGCGGCGTGCAGCAACAGCAGCAGGCGGCGGGCAGCGGGCAGCAGCAGCAGGGGCAGCGGCGCTGCGCTGCCGCAGCGGCAGGCGCAGCAGGCGCAGCCAGCAGGCAGCAGCAGGCGGCGCCCAGCAGGCTCCGCGGCGTGCGCGCTGCAGCTGCGGCGAGCGGGGCGGCGGCGCAGGAGGCGGAGCCTGGGCTCAGGGCGGCGGCGGGAGCATGGTGAGGGAGCAGCAAGGTGAGGAAGAAGAAGGTTAGGGTTGACGATATCTAACGGATCAAATAGTTTTCACAAATCTCAAACAGTGGAAGATAGAGGAGAAAAAATCTTGTGGAAGATGTGTAGGATTCTCGGGCACAGGACTGCATCTACGGCCCAACCATCAAACAACAGCCCACGGCTGCCAGCCATCAGGCCCATGTTTGGTGTTCCGCACAGGGGGCGTGCAGCATACGCCGCCCGCCGGAGCATCTAGAAAAACCCCAACACGGCAGCCCCCACATGGCCACACCCGTCTTCATTCGATTCCCCGCTGCCTCGCCTCTCCAACCTTCCCGTTCTCTCGCCACCCGCTTTGCTCTTCCCCCGCCGCGCGCCGAGAAGATGGGGAAGCGGTGGATCCCGCTGGAGGCCAACCCGGACGTCATGAACCAGGTGATCCTCGCGCCCCCCGCCTCCGCAGCCGGTGCCGGCTAGGGTTTCGTTTCCTCCCCGTTGTTTCAGGCCGCTCTCGCTGACTGATGCCACGCGGGGGGCGGCGCGTGCAGTTCATGTGGGGACTGGGGGTCCCCGAGGGGGACGTGCAGTTCTGCGACGTCTACGGCCTCGACGACGAGCTGCTCGCCATGGTGCCCCAGCCCGTGCTCGCCGTCCTCTTCCTCTACCCGCTCACCTCCCTGGTAAGAGCCCCCGTTGGGTGGTCCGCTCCGATTCCGCTTTTGGTTGTGTGATCCCAAGGCATTGATGGGTCCGTTGCCATTCGTTGAGCAGGACGAGGAGAAGGAAGAATCAGGCGCTTCTGATGCGTCGACCGCAGAGGACAAGGTACGGTTTACATCCTCCTGTTCTGTTTTTGCTGTCCCCTGCATTCAATGTGTTAGACACAATGCTACTTTGGTTATGTTCTGTTGTATAGATGGGTGTGCTAAAGTAGGTAATATAAATTTTGGTCTGAAACTGTACACCAAGTTTTCCTAAGTGGGAGACTATTGTGGCAATCAATATATTTGTCAGGAGTGCAATTTGAATTTGCTGGTGAAAATTTCTTTTAGTTTGAGATAGTCCCTTGGTCCTTGAATTGATGTATGAACTTTTGCGATAGACCATGATGTCATGTTGTGATCACATCTGCACATCTTTTCAGTTTATAGGTGTAGATGCCTGCAATTGGAAAACACAGTAACTGATAGGTTGTTTGGTTTGAGGAGTCACCCCATCTAGGAGCAGTGGTCCATCATGGAGTCATCCCATGAACTTTGATGGGATGGACCCATTCCGAATTATTAAGTTAACCATGTGCTTTTGAGGAATGAGGTAGTGATGGTCTGATAGATCAACCCATTCCATTTCTCAAAGAAAACAAAAATTTGATGAGTGAGAAGGTGATGTGTCACCTCATTCCTCAAACCAAACACGCCATAAGTGTCATATCTTACCAGATAAGGAGTTGTGCATGAACTCGTTTTGAATCAGTATTGCTCTATCCACGCTATATTCTGATGTTACTGCAGCGCAGTGTACTACTTGAATCAAGTATAGTACTGTTTTTGGGTGGTTGATCAATGAGCCTTCAAGACCAAGAACTAAACTATCTAGGGTATTACTAAATGATATATTCAAGTTGGCTCCATAAAAATAAACCTCCTGTGGAATGGATGCAGAATTGCAAAAAAAAAAATGCTACTAAGATGCATTTTCTGCGACTAATTTACTTGATCATGTTCATGGAACATTTGTCTTATAAACCATAAATGGCTTGCACTGTATTTTTTTATGTGGTGCATCAGAGCTTTTATTGGGCAAATATAACGTCGGACAGTCTATGAATCATGTTTGTGTTATACATGATATACAGCCTTTGTTTCATATTTTCTCACTTCAGTTTTACAATAAACAAGTAACTTCATTTTTAAAATGAAATATTGATGTATTCTCCTCTGGCTCACTTCAGTTTTATAATAAACAAGCATGTGATATTCTAGTTGTTGATACCTGCTTCCTTTTTTCACTTATCTCATGCATAATTTCCTAATGGACATCAAATCTTGGTTTACTGACTTCCAATTTGGACAAATGTTGAGTTACTTGAAACTGTTTTTACCTTGACAATATTGTTGAGGTGGATGTTGGCTTCTTTGTATTTTTTTTTTAATCCCAGAACTTCATGATGCAGGATCTAAGCAAGAAGGTATACTTTACAAAGCAGACTGTTGGTAATGCATGTGGAACAGTTGGTGTTATTCATGCAATAGGGAACGCCACATCTCAAATCAAGCTAGGTAATTTTAGAAGTTTGGATTTATTAGCTACCTGTGTACTGTCTAGACTCCAGAGTCTACAGCCTGCTGCTTTGAGTCACAATATCTCTAGGATGGTAGGACCTAACATGAAAGGCTAAAAAGTGCCTTTAACAATGGATAAAAAGTTTGCAGATGGAGATAACCTAATATCTAGGAAAAGGCCATTTGAGTGATATTGTTCTGGTTCACTTAGTTACCCTTACAGTAACCAGTAGACATTCAGTTCAGGACTATCCACCAGAAGTTACTATTTTATGATGTGCTTGAGACGTCAATTAGCATAAGTAGGAGAAAATTATCTTGATACTTTTGCCTGACCAGGCCTGTTTCCTTGATAACATGGACAAGGAAAGTTCATATCATGATCAGGCTTTCTAACACATAATATTGGTAAGCGTTGTTCATGTTTTCTTAAAGCACGTTTTAACAACCTGTGACCTGTCTCAATTGTCGATTCTATGTGCTCAACTCTTTTTTTCTGTAAGTTTTCAACTTATTTAGTTTGTTTGCTTGACACATGCCTTTCATAGAGTAGTTTGAGTTGGAATTCAGTTTGACTTGTAGCATGTCTTAATGGGTGCTTTGTCTTATTTGCAGTTGAGGGGTCCTATTTTGAGAGGTTCTATAAGAAAACAGCTGACATGGATCCAGTCCAGGTTAATTTTTGCATACAGAACTTAATTTCCTGTACACTTCATAATCAAGTCTTGTGTTATTCTCATGTGCGAAATATTTCCTATCATCAGCGTGCTGCCTTTCTTGAGGAGGACGATGAGATGGAGGATGCTCATTCTGTTGCTGCATCTGCTGGTGACACTGATGTAAGCGCATCAAAGCAGTTTATTCTGATATGATTATTATTGTGATGCATTGTTAAACATTATTCTTTGGAGTTCACAACCAGGTTTACTTTTGCATTGCTATCATGACTGATATTGTTAGCTCTGAATCAAGTCATGTTACTGACAGTATGGCATTCTATAAGAGCCGCACTTTGTATTTTATGTGCTTCCATTTACTATAAGAGCTGGTAACCTGGGACTTGTAAATAGTCTTTAACAAAAGGGCACTGTAATAATATGCTTCTTGAAGGGATGTTCAATAATACTAAAGCTTGTTGTACTGTTGGGATTTGAGAAGATAGATAAATAAATGTTGGCTTGATAATAGTGGTCCTTTATTACACTAAATTTTCTTCTACTCTATACATCTTACAATTTTCTTGCGTTCCTGTGCAGGCCAATGTTGATGTGAATGAACATTTTGTATGTTTCTCCTGTGTCGATGGTAGGTGGTGCCACTATGGTTCCTAGTTTAATGCTTCATCTTATTGTTAGCAGCACACATGATTCTGTTGGTAAGCTGCTTATATAATTTTTTTTTCCCTCTGGCATGCATCAGGTGAACTTTATGAGCTTGATGGACGAAAATCGCAACCCATATCCCATGGCCCTTCATCACCAGAAACCTTGCTGCAGGTAAAATATTTCCTTGATTTTTGTTTGCTTTATATTTTCTGTGTTTCTTTTTTCTTATTTAAAATATGCTGATTTCCGCCACTTATCATGTTGGCTGTTTCTTTTACCAAAAAGTTGGTGCTATTGTTCCTTTTTCTGAATAAAAGGTTCATAAATATGGAAAGTTTGGTGCTGTTGTCCCTTTTTGTGAATAAAAGTACATAAGTCTGGAGATGTGCTTGAGGGTGCATGATAAAGTGTATTTGCATTGAGCTTTAAGTATCTTTCTCAGCTAGCCTGATGCAACATATGTACTGGTTGTGGTTTATTTATACATGGCAAAATAGCCACTTTGGTCCTTCAACTTTGCTCCAAGGGTTAAGTTGGTCCCTTAACTTTCAAAAAGACTAATTTGGTCCCTCAATTTTTGTTTTTAGGTCAAATTTGTCCATATACTGATGTGATGCTCCACAATACCATGAGATAGATGTGAAAAGTCATTTTTACCCTTAGCTCCTTCTCATACTCAATTTCCATTATTGTATAGTTGTAATTAATCAATAATAGGTCACAATAGATCTATTATTCTGTCCTCTGGTTTGATGTCTCTCGTATTTGTTGAAATGCCCTTTCGTATTTAATTTAGTCTAAGATCATATAAGAATATCATGCATATGTTTGATTAATTTGTTGCACCACTGCTAAACATGCAAATTGTGAAGGAGAGAAAATAGCCAAGGATAAAGATGACTTTTTAGCATTAGTCTCATAGTACTTTGGAGCATTACATCAGCATATGGACAAATTTGATCTAAAAACAAAAGTTGAGGGACCAAACCCTTGGAGCAAAGTTGAAGGACCAAAGTGCCTATTTTGCCTTTATACATCGATGTATGTTTAGTATTTTTTCAGTTCTTTTGTTGTTCCTCCGTAATAGAGGCGTGATCTGATTTTCTGCTTCAAACCTGCACAGGATGCTGCAAAGGTCATCGAAGCCAGAATTGCAGAGAACCCAGATTCAATGAACTTCAATGTCATGGCTCTTTCAAAGCAGTGAAGTAAACTTGTGGATAAGGTCTTTGGCAGAAGATGGCACCCG
The DNA here is from genome assembly GCF_016808335.1 of Panicum virgatum. NCBI lineage: Eukaryota > Viridiplantae > Streptophyta > Magnoliopsida > Poales > Poaceae > Panicum > Panicum virgatum. The sequence continues at coordinate 44,282,315 of NC_053136.1, forward strand.
TTCTCCTTTCAGTTGTGCTGGGCACTTGCCCCGAATAGAAAAGGTTTGCATAGGGGAAAAACAATGGAAAACACTGTTACCAAAAGCAAGAAGCTGTGCTCGTTGCACAGATTTTCGATCATATGACATGAGATGTTTAGTTGATATGCTCTCGTGCCTTGTTCATGGAGATAGAAATTGTTCACGATTTCACTTCTTACCTGCCTATATCGAATGCAGACTTGTTTGTTTGTTTGATTTTTTACTCCTGGCAGGCATTTTTCTCGTTCCTGTCTCTCTGGCGCTTTGCAAATTGATTCAGTGAAACTAGCATTTATATCCCGCAGATGGTAGTAAAGGTGCATATTCAATTTTCTGCGGTTACGTGGCTTGTGAATTAATGGGAACGTATCAGGTAATTTCTTCGTGCAAACTATGGAAACTTCAATCTGAACCATCAGATCAACATTTAAGGGTACGGGGGATTGAATAATTTTACAATCTGAATCTGCCTTTGGATTGGGTAATCATATTTTTGCAAATTCTCCCTCCTATCTCTCTGCGCTTGCACAGAGATGTTGGGATGTTGGTTTGTACCTAATATGTTTCCGTGATTAATTGGTATAGATGGATCAACTCTGGCTAACCAAAGAAAACATTATACGAGAATTTTTTTATAGCAACATTATACAGGGATTGTATGCAGGTACAAAAATTAAGGGCGCACAGGCAAAACGGTAGTCTTACGGAGTGTCTTTCGTGTTTCTCTCTATATATTTGTGTCATCTTTGTATACATGCAAGAAACAGAAAATGGAAACGCAAAAAAAGAATAAACGTATGTAGCTACTGCTGCGTGTGGGTGTTTTGCTGCGGAGCCCTGCACACTGCCTCTAGCGAATCCGCAAGCGACGCCGAGTACGCGGCCATGGCCTGGAACACGGCGGGCAGCTTCTCCTGCACGCTGGTGACCGTGGCCGTCCTGGTCGCGTCGATGGCCTTGGCGTGCCTCCGCATCTCGTCCTCCACCATCTTCCGGCACGCCGCGATCTCGTCCCTCCGCTGCGCCACCTCGTTGCGCGCGTCCCGCGCCTGCAGGTGGTCCTCCCTCCCCATCGGCCTCCACCAGTGCCACAGCGACATGCTCCCGGGCAGGTACGAGTCGTAGTAGCTCTTCTCCACCTGCCGCAGCATCCGGGACTTGCGGTCCAGCTCCCGCGTGTGCCGCCGCATGCGCCGCGCCACCCGGAGCTCGCCGCCCTGGAGCGCGTGGACGGCGCGCGCGGCGGCCGCGAAGCCCTTGATCGACTTGAGCACGTCCACGCAGTGCGCGCGGTCGAGCACCTTCCCCCACCGGTCGGCGAACGCGGCGAGCTCCGCGGCCACCGGGGAGGCCTCCTCCGCGCCGGCGCCGTTGACCGGCGCCAGCGTCAGCTTCAGCCAGCCGCCGACGGCGTGGACGTAGTCCCGCTGGTGCCTCGCCACGGCGGCCGTGGCGGCGCACCAGGCGTTCATGGCGGCCTCGAGCGCCCGCGTCGCCTTGTGGTGGATCTCCGTCGTGGGCTCCATGGACGTGCGGCTGCTCAGCCCGCGCAGCTGCTGCGCGATCAGGCCCTGCACCTCGTGGTGCTGCCGCATCGCCCTCCACATGTCGAGCGTGGCGTGGCAGAGCCCCAGGACCTGGCGCGCGAGGTGGGTGTCCCGGAGCTCCGCGATGGCGGGCGCGCTCGTGTCCACGGACCCGGAGGCGGCCTCCAGCTGCGCGCGCGCCCTGTCCCACGCCGCCTTGAGCTTCTGGATGTCCACGCCGATCTTCCGGCTGTACTCCTGGTCGCGCAGCGCCGCGAGCTTCTTGTCGTGCCTGATCTGCAGCCGCTCCCTCGCCTGCATTGCATTGCAAGATCACATCGTTCCAGCGGTGATAAGAGACAATCTGCCATCGTGACTTCTAGCAATAACAATGCTGCCAATGCAGGATGCGATTTGTTCGATATGTTGCTGTCAGTAATATTTTTGTTTACCTTGACATCCTTGTAGAGCTTCTTCTCCCATGCCAGGAGCTGCTGCAAGGTGGCGCTGTGCCTCTGGCGGCCGCTCATGCTGTCGATGCGGTCGACCGCCGGCGCTGACAGGCAGCAGAGCGCGCCCAGGAAGCTGTGCGAGCCACCTGCAGGAAAATTTAGGTAGCCAGTCAGTCAGTGACACACTGACACTCCCCACACACGCGTCTTCCCATTGGGAAGTCAGTGGCTGTGGCGCGGCGGCGGCATACCCTTGTACTCGGTGGTGGTGGCCTCGAGCAGGGCCGACACCGCGTCGCCGGCGACGCTGGCCTTGACGAAGTACTCTTCGAGGCCCGCCGCGACCTCCGCGAGGCTGCGGTGCCTGACCACCATCCTGAGCTCCTCCTCGGCCCCGACGCCGCCGCCGCCTTCGGTCCGCGTGGCCGCCGCCGCCGCCGCCACCGGGCTGACGTCAACAAAAACGCCGCCGCCCTCTTGCTGCTGCTGCTGCGCCTCGCGCTGCGGCTGGTCGATTGCGCGGAGCAGCGGCGGCGGCGAGGAGGGGGCGACGGCCCGGTGCACGATCACGGCGGGCGGGGTGTGGTCCGACACCGGGAGCGGCTCGCCGACCGCGAACCGCGTGAGCGTGGACGCGACGACGCCGAGCGACCTGAGGTACGCGGCGTGCGAGGCCGCGAGGAGGCGCCGCTGCCGCACGGCCTCCCGCATGAGGCGCCGCCGCTCCCGGCACCGCTTCGTGTGCTCGCGCGCCGCCGCCCGGGCCGCGTCCCCCTCCCTCGACGCCGCGGCTCCCATTACTCTCGCCCCGAGGCAGGCCGCGCGCGGCAACCGTGTGGGCGCGCTTGCAGCTGTGTTACCGGCGGCCGGAGCTCGATCGCCCGGTGGTAGCGCGCGCGCGCGATTCCGTGAGGCGAACGGTGAAGAAGCTAAGCAGGCGAGCAGGTTTAGGAGGGTTTAGCGGGTGGCGTTGGAGGGAGTGTACTTATCGGCGTCGACGATCGAGGTGGATGGCTCGCCGGTTACGAACGCGCGGCTAGCAGAAAGGTGGGTGGGGATCGAACAGGAGAAAGGCGACGACGGGGATCAGGATCAGGGATGACAGGAAGGTGGTGGGAAAAGGAGGGAGCATCGGTCGGTCGCGCCTCTTCACTCTTCAGATGGAGCTTACGCGTATCGAGTGCGCTTCTAGGGTTGGGTCTTGGGTTGGTGCCCCGGACAGGATCCACGTACCTCTGCTGCTTTGCTGATTGATTCAGCGTAGCCGAGTGTGAAGTGTGCCCCGTGTTACCGCTATACGTGTCGGCACACGCAGGTCCTCTAGCAGCTACTCGATCCTCTATCTACTACCTATGAAATCGATCAAAGGAATCAAAAGCTGTATGGAACATTTGAAACAGGGTCGCCGCATTCCAGAGTAGCATGATTGTGAAATCCGACTTCCAATCCAAGCGACTCTGGACGGCGAGGATCGAAGCGCGCCGGTGCCATCGTATTCGAAATGAATGTATGCCGAACACAATACACACATGTTCACCCGCGGTGAACACATTTTCTGCACCTGTGCTGCTAGCACAGTAGCACTAGGCGAGTTCTTCAAAAATTCTCGTTGCATGCGGCACAGCAACGACACCAGCACGAAGCCGGGCATCATCATCCTAATCTTTATCCTACGAGGACCGACGACTGAAGCATGTGTGCTTTTCTTAATCCCTCGCACACGCGTTAAAAAATTCGGATCGTGGGCTGTCGGCTCGAAAGGAAGGAAGGAAAGGGATAAGATCGAGAGCAGTAGAGTACACGCACGAAGGATCCATCTTTTCGAAAACATGCAGGAGAGAGGGGTATCTTTCTGAGCAGCAGGGATATGAATATATGATGGAAATATTCACGGCTAAGAAAAGGAGGCCGCCGAACCCAACCCGCCCGGCCGCGGAGGCGCGGATACACGCGTAGCTGATCTAGCTAGGCCTCCAGAGCCATCGTCCGTTCGTCACCCCCCACTGTTCCCCCCGCTGCTTTGCCCTCCCTCATCTTTCGCGCTCGGTGCGCCTTGCTTTCGCGTTTTTTTTTTTGCTCAAAGGCGACCGACCGAGCGGCCCCCGTTTGAAGAATGGATGAATGATTGGTGACTGATTGGCGTGTACGAGCCGGAAAGCGCGCCTTGCCCTGGCCTTGCCCTGGTGCATGCAGTTTAAGGCGGATGACGATGACGGTGGAGGAGGTTGAGGCGGATGCGGACCCATCGTATTCTCTGCTTCTCCAGGCGCCTTTTTTATTTTTGCATTTTTCAAAAAAAAATTTACAGAAATATATTTTTTTGATTTAGGAGGGGTCCTTGGAGGGAGCCTGCCGCCCCCCTGCCGGGCGGCAGGCCCCCTGCCGCCAACTGGTGGGGCGGCAGGGGGCCTGTCGCCCGACAGGGGGGCGGCAGGCTCCCTCCTCAAATATAAAACTCCAACCCTTCCCTCTGCGCCCTCATTTTCTGACCACGAGATCCAGAGAGGGGAGAGGGAGAGAGGAGGGGTGAGTGAGGTAAAAAAACCGGCGAAGCCCTGCAGAATTTTTGATCCGAATCGCAGGTAACCAATATTTCTCAACTATTATAGACTTGTTTCTAAAATAATCATGAATTAGAATAGATTTAGATTTTGGATAGTGAAATATAGAATAATAAACTTAGTATGACAGTACCTTAATGTTATTGCAGCATAAGGCAATGTCTGCCTTCCTGCTAGGATTACCCCGAGGACACGGAGTTGATTAACAAATCGATACCAAATTTCAAAAAATTGGTATGTATCTTCGGTGGAGTTATGCCGCAAACTAGACGAAGGAGGTGGAAAAGATCTTCGGGTCATAGTTCTCGGCCTCCGCAAGAACACGTGACCGGAGGTTCGTCAAGTCGTGCTGCACCACCTCGAGCACCTAGTTGTGTTAACTGGGATGACGATATGGATGACTTTATGCCCCCCAAATCGTGGCATCGAACACCTGATGTTCCTCCCCCTGTACATGAAAGTAGAACCATAAAAGACAGAAAGGGAAAGTCAAGAGGTTCGTCAAGTCAAACTGCACCACCTCCAGCACCAAGTTCTGTTAACTGGGATCACGACTTAGATGATTTCATGCCCCTCAAACCATGGCCTCCAAGAGATGATGTTCCTCCCCCTGTGCGTGACTACCTAGATGATTTCATGAAATAATGTGTAACATATATTGTTCATCGGTCTAGATTGTGAAGCAAATTGTATCATGGATGTGTACTCATTTAGCTATCTTCTATGTGTCACATTATGTGTCCAAGCATTTGGGGCTAGCCAATTTGATACAATAAATGATATATAAATATAACGTTAAACAAGATACCACATAAGATATTACATTAAAGGTTACGTTCATTACAACCAAATTCTATAGAAATACGCACTGCCAACTAGTTAAACAAGACATTTAGACATAGTACATACACAATATACTTAATTTCGTACACACAAATAAATGCACAACTAGATGCGGCGAATTCTTGTAGGTGGAGCCGATCCATCCGTCGGATTCCCGGAAGGTCCAGCCTCGGCAGCAGCATTGGGTACTGATAGCTGTGGGCACTTCTTGTAAGTGTGACCGTCCGCTCCACACAAGTTGCAATGTTTTTTCTTCTTTCCAGCCTCGGCCTCGTCCATTCCGTTCCGGATACGACGTGTCTGTCTTCGGCCTATGCCCCGCTTCGTAGTTGCATCAGGGATGAGAATTGGATGGAGATTTTTTTGAGTGAATGGGCCTAGACTACCAATGCCGTATATCTCATGACACCAAGTCTGTGCTGCGGCTTCTTTTGTGAAATATTGAGAAACATATGACGCAGCATCTAACCCAGATACAGAACAAGCCACGATGACATGGGAGCATGGTGAAAGGCCCTTGGTTGGTTTTGGTAATTGAGCGACAACTTATGTGGACTAATAAGTGTTTATGTTGAGATACACAGGAAATTAGTCCACACAAAGACACTAGTATGAGCAACATGTGCCATGGTGGAGAAATGGCTAAGGGATTGATGCTATGCTCATATAGTGTGATCGAGGAGCTCATTGCATATGAGACATGACATGGAGTCATGTGACCAAAGTGGAGAAGATCAAGACAATGCTTGGCTTGATGGACCGGTTGCAATGGAGAAGGGCAAGTCAAGGCTTTGAAGCGAGGGACCGCGAGGCGGTGAAGCTTGGGCAAGATTTGGCGCCGATGGACCGAGGCAACGGTGAAGAGCGAGCAAGGTCAAGATCGATGGACCAAAGAGGTCATGTGATGATATGGAGTGGATCATATCATTTAAGAAAGATCAAGCCAAGTGTTGACTCATGAAGATGATCAAAAGGCTTGATGGAGTTTGGTGCTTGTGTGGCATCAATATTTGGAAAGATGAAATGGAATGCGCAAGGCAAAGGTATGACTTGTAGGGCATTTCATTTCACCGGTCAAAGGTTGTGTAGAGAAGTGCATGACCGGATTTAGGATAGATGGCCGTTCTATCAAGAGGGGCAAACTTGTTTGCATATCGGTCATCTAGTGCCACTTGAGCGATCTAACATTGCAATGTAGCTAGGATCGAGTGGCGTGGTGAGATCAAGTGAAAATCCTTTGAAAATGATTGTGAAATGCTAACACACATGCACATGGTGTTGTTCACGTGGTTGTGTTGGCACATTTGCAAAGGAGAAAGAGTTGGAGTTGTTGTTGATCAACATTGGGAAGTAAGAAAGGTTTTTCGGTGTTCTCCGGAAATTAGGTGGCTCTTGGAGTGGAATACTGCTTTGACCCATTGTGTTTTGGATCAAGTATTCAGTTGGGTTGTGTAGCCCTCTGAATTAGCTTTCCATAGAGTCCAAGATCACCTAATTTGGACATCGGAGCTAAGAGTTATGGCCGTTTTACCGAGGTACATTTCTGCTGGAAATAGACCTGCGGACGGTCCGCTAGACCTGCGGACGGTCCGCCCTTGAGTGGCGGACGGTCCGCCGTTATCTCGGTTGAGCTCAAACAGAACCGTTTTTGGCTCTGTGGGTGGTCCAAAATGACCTGCGGACCGTCCGGTCCATGGGGGCGGACGGTCCGCCTTTAAAAGCTGAAACGGGCGCAGAAACTTGGTTGTTCTGTCTTGGGTGCCCAAAATGACCTGCGGACCGTCCGGTCCTTGGGGGCGGACGGTCCGCCTCCTACTGAAATTTCTGGGACAGAAACACTGCGGGTTCTGTGTGTGCTAACTTTTTGAACCGCGGACAGTCCGCCCCTAGGGAGCGGACAGTCCGCCGGTAACTTCCAGATTTAGTCAGAGACGTTTGCAAATCAGTTGGCTCGAAGTTTTGAACCGCGGACAGTCCGCCCCAGGGGCGCGGACAGTCCGCGAAGGGCTCTAACGGTCGACTCTGACACATAATAATTGCAGTTCTAGCCGTTGGTTTTGAATGGCGGACGGTCCGGTTTTTGTGAGGCGGACAGTCCGCGAAAACTCTGTTTTCGTGGGATTTGAGTGTAACGGCTAGTTTTGGGCCTCCCTCTATAAATAGAGGGTGTGGCCGGCCATTTGAGATGGCTGAGCACCTTGGGGACTTAGTGTCCATGTGTGAGAGTGCTTGAGAGCCCTCTACTCACTCTAACTTGATAGTAGTCATCCGATCGAGTGAGAGAGCGATTCTAGTGCGATTGCTTTGAGAGATTGCATCGAGTGGCACTAGGTGATCGTGTTGCAAGCCGGTGTGCTTGTTACTCTTGGAGGTTGCCACCTCCTAGACGGCTTGGTGGCAAGAGGCTCCGTTGAAGCCCGCAAGAAGATTGTGCGGTGCTCCGGAGAAGAGATTGTGAGGGGTATTGTGCTCACCCCGCGGGAGCCGCGAAGAGCAACTCTAGTTGAGCGAGACGTGAAGAGCAACAAGTGGTCCGGCCGGATCATGTGCTAGAGCTCGGTGTGAGCACTCCACGTGGGAGAGTGTGACTTGAGAGTCACCACTAGCAAGAGGATCGGCGGCAACCTTGGAGCTTGTCTCAACGGGGATTAGCTTGGTGGCAACCAAGTGAACCTCGGGATAAAAATCACCGTGTCAACTTTGTCTACTCTTCTCGGTGGTTTGTATTCTCCAAATCACAAGCATTGTATTTACATTCTTCTATATCTTGTGCTTGTGTAGTTGCTCTCTAGTGATTAGTTAGCTTGTGTAGCTTGCTAATCAACTTCTTGCTTGTGTAGCTAGAAATAGAGATCATAGTGTAACTAGTTAGCTTGTGTAGCTTAATTAGTTGCTCTTGCTTAGATTGTGTAGCTAAGCAAGTTGAGCACTTGGATTTGGATTGTGTATCCTTGTCCTTGAGCATCTAGTGAGCTTAGGTTTGGCTTTGTGCTTTTGCTCGTTAGAATTGTTTAGGAGCTCCCCCGGTTTGTGAAGTACTAGTGCTTAGGCTTGTGTGACTTGGCATTAGAATTGTTAGGAGAGCTCTTACTAGCTTGGCACTCCATTTGCTTTGTGTAGGATCCCTTTTTGGAGGTGACTTAGAGTCATAGTTAGAGGGGTGAAGTCTTGGCTAAGCAAATAGTTTCAATTCCGCTTAAGTTTCGGTTAGCCGGCGTAATTAGTTTTAGAAAGGACTATTCACCCTCCCTCTAGTCCGCCATCTCGACCCTACAAGTGGTATCAGAGCCGAGGTCTCTCATTTGTGGTCCTTACCGACCCGAGAGGATGGCGACTTATGGGTTAGATGTTGAGTGTCCACACATTTTTGATGGCACACGCTTTACACGGTGGAAAACTTGGATGATATGCAATTTTGAATTTATTTGCCCTCAAATGTGGTGGATGGTGGATGTAGGATTTTCTCATGTGTTAGATGAAGGAAATCTAACTCCAACACAAGAGAAATGCCTAGATCTAGATATCCAAGCTACTAACATTTTATTTAGATCTTTGCATAATTGTATACTTGGTGAGATCATGGATATGAAAACCGCCCACGAGATTTGGAGTTATCTCAATAAGAAATATGGGGCGGCCTCCAATGATGATGATGATTTTAAGGCCAAGGAGGAAGTGCATAAGGATGGTGAGCATATTCACGACATGGTACTTGTGGAAGATTGCTCCACCTCATGGTCAAGTGATGATGATGTAAGGATCGATGGACCAAGAGGGGGGGTGAATTGGGCCTTTTTCAAAATTCTAAAGCAATAAAACAACCTTAACCTATGCAAGGCTAGTAAGGCTCAATTCACCAACCGGCTAAACAAAGCAAACTACACAAGCTAACAAAGATATGAAACTAAGCAAGGTAGAGCTAAGCTATGATCTCTAGGGTCAAGCACATGAAAGAAAGCATGAAAGTAAGTGCTTGAAATGAAAGAGAGTGCAAGAGACAACCGGATTTTTCCCGTGGTGTCGATGTGTTGGCACACACCCCTAATCCACGTTGTGACACTCACTAAGAGTCTTGTCACCTCCCATGTCACCGAGACTTGGGCGCTCACTAAGAGTCTCCGTTCACCATCCCGGCGTGGTGGAGCTCAAGCCACGTACAATCTTCTTCTCCGGGCTCCCACAATCCTTGGCAAGCTCCGCGAGAAATACTTCGATCACCAAGATCGTCTAGGTGCTGCCAAACACCAAGAGTAACAAGTTCCTAAGCCTTCACTTGACCTACACTCAGTTGGCCCTAGCTCAAGCACACTTGCTACACTTGCAATGGATGAGTTCTTCAAGGTTGAAGCACAAACTAAGCACTAGATCTTCTCTCTTTTGCTCAAAGCTCTATTTCTTCTTCTCAAGGGTGGCCTCAGGTTTTCAAGGTGTCAAAGGCAACTGAAATGAACCAGGGGGTACCCTTATATAGAGTGGAGGAGGTCACATAGCCGTTGGAGGTTTTCTGCAGAAAAACCGTGACCACCGGAAGAACCGACGGTATAGAAAATATGGGCATCGGTTCAACCGGTCTCTCTGTGTCAAAGAAGTAGCCGTTGGAGTTCTGACACAGTATCCACGCTTGCGTCATTGCACCGGTGCATGCTCCGTAGGGGCATCGGTTCAACCGGTGCTGAAGAGGTTCGCTAATCAACTCAAACAAGCGTTCTGGAACAAAGTACATCCAATGCACCGGTGCTTTGTTTCTGAACCATCGGTTCAACCGGTGCTGAAGAGAAGTTGGAGTCCATCAAACATGCTCTCTGGAACAAAGGACTTTCATTGCACCGGTGCTTTGATTTCGGAGCGTCGGTTCAACCGGTGCTGAAAAGAGGTTGGAATCCATCAAAACATGCTCTCTGGAACAAAGGACTTTCATTGCACCGGTGCTTATCTTCTTGACCATCGGTTCAACCGGTGCTTTACTTGATATCTGCCTTTATCCAGAGAAGATGGACCGACAGGGCATCGGTCCTTCCGCCATGCATCGGATGCTCCGATGCTTGTGCACCGGTTCAACCGGTGCTACTGATTTTCTTTGTTTTCAGCTGTTTTGACTTGGATTCGAATGTGACTTTGATTGTTTCTTCTTCCAAGAGTTGTGTTGACTTCTATTGACCATCTTTTGCTGTTTTTGAGTGAGTGTGTGATATGTCTAGGGCCAACTCAAGTTTGATCAAGCTACTAACTCATGAACCCCTCTTAATAGTGCGATCACTACAAAACTATAAAACCTATACTAACCTAAGTGTCCTTCTCAATCTTGTGACACTTAGGACTAGAAAGATCCTTAGCCTTGACAAATATAAGTTAAAAACCGAGATCGCCTTTTTGAATGACCGAAATTGAGGGGCCTCTTTTGACATATGACCAAATGAGCGATAATGATCTATTAAGCTGCACAAACTCATTAGTCACAATAATGGTTGTCATTAATCACCGAAACATACCTTGAGTGCCTAGATGCTTACAATCTCCCCCTTTTTGGTGATTGATGACAACACAACCATAAATAACGAGAGAGCGAGAAAAATAAAGCAAGATAAACACAAGCGAACTCGAAAAGAAGGACCAAAGAGCTCAACGGCTCAAACGAAATTCATAGATATGTCTCAAAGCACAGCATACTCAAGCGACAAATGTACATATCCATGAACTAACACCAAAAGTGATACAAAGAATCAAAGTCCTGATAACTACGAGCTCTCTCTAGCTCTACCCTCCCCCTAACTCTCTACCCTCCCCCTAACACCTCTCCCCCTTTGGCAACAAAGCACCAAAAAGGAAGGCGATCTAATCCTGAGCAGGAGAAGGCGGGGTCTTCCGGCTGGGTACGGTGGAGAACTGAGCAGCGGAGTCGTCGGCGTCGTCGTCTGTCCAGTCGTCGTCGACCGAAGAAGACTTCTGCTCGACCGGAGTCGTCGGAGCAGCAGAAGTAGCTGGAGTAGCGGTAGGAGCTGGCGCGGCGACGATCGTGGAGTCCGTCGGAGGAGCAGACGTGACGGGAGTCAGGTCTGGCTGAGTGGGGCGCACGACGGACGGACGGAGCACCTCGGGCTGAGAGGGAGAGTCGAACGTGAGTGACTGAGCCGAGGGGTGCTGGAGCTGGTGTAGGATCTGCTGCTGTCTAAGAAACTCTGCACGCTGCTCGGCTGTCCAGACACTAGGCTGTGGAGCAGGAGCCGGGGCAGCAGTAGGAACAGGACTGGCAAACAACCCGGTCGGTAGAAGTGGTGACACCGGGAAAGATGACAAGGGTGTCTGCATGAAACCGCCAGCTGGTGGAGGAGGAGCAGTGGGGTCGAACTGGAGCTGCTGGGGTGTAGGGAGCTGAGGCTCAGGCAGTCCAGTGTGTCGGTACAGCTGACCGAAGCAACCCGAGAAGAAGGTAAACATCTGCTGCTGGATCTGGGACTGCTGCTGAAGCTGTAACCTCATGGCCTCCTGCTGCTGCCGAATCCCCTCAAGCACCAGAGTCTGGGCCTCCTGCTGGCGAGCCTGCTCGGCCTGCATGCTCAGCTGAGCTGCTGCAAATCTGTCCTGCTGATCTGAGAGCCGAGTAAGAATAGCAGCGAGTGCATCTGGCTGAGTGACCTGAGCGGTGGAGACTGGAGGAGCGGGGGCTCGTGCTGCACCAGAAGATCCTGCCTCATCATCATGAGCTCCTCGAGGGACGGTAACAGTGGGAATGAAGTCCTCGTCATCCTCCGAGTCCTCTGAGTCAGTGATCAGGTAGTGTGGGAGCTGGGCCTCTGCAGCTGCTAGTGAAGCGTCCTCGGCTGCTGTCGGATCATCTGCAACTCTGCCCTCAGCCAAGAAACGCTCATCCAGAACCCGCTGTGCTCGGCGCTGGCCTCTCGAGCCACGACGACCGTCTCGAGGAGTAGCTGGTGAGTAAAAACTGAACTGTGTCCTCGAGTGCTCCAGCTCATCCATATGCTCATTCTGACTTAGCTGAGCCAGAATCCAACAGATCCAATGAGCAAACGGATGCCGACGGTGAACTGTCATGCCATCCAGAATCACATCCTCTAGCTCGCAGATGAAGAAGTCGACTGGGTCAAAGTCACGACCTGTCATGATATAAAGTAGAAGCCACTGCTGCAGAGCTGTGATCCCCTCGTTGTATCCAATCCGAAACAACAAGCTCTTCCTCAAGGCTAGATGGATAGTGTGTGCCATGGGAGTCAGCCTGTCCGGAGTCCTCGGTGTGCCAGGCAGGAAAGGCTGCTGAAATAGAACACTGATCTCCTCATCAGATGGAACGTGAGACTCGTGAGGACGTCGAGGAGGTACCGTGCTGCCATAAGCCTGATAGTGTATGAAGTGTGGCTCCTCGGCAATCTGAACTCCAAGATAGGTAGCCAGTCGTGCTCGGGTCAAGCGATAGTGCCTTTCCTGGAACATGAAGTCTATAAACTGCCGGTCCTCCTCAATAAACAGAGTGGCGTAGAAGACTCGAACCCACTCTCGAATATACCTGGACCTCTCACTGAGTAGAGCAGGCAATCCAACATATCTCTCAAAGAGAGGAAGCACTGGAGTCCCACCTGCTGCTACACGCATAGCTACCCAGTGGAGCATCTTGTGCTCACTAATCTTGATGTCCAACTGGCAGTAGGTGTGGTAAAAAGACTCCTGAAGCAGAGTGTAAAAACGACGATCAACTCCGACATCCCTCTGCTCGGGAAACCACTGCTCTGGGGTCACATAACGCAATCTCTTGACCCTAGGTCCTGGAATACCCCTGAGATCGAACAATTCAACCTCGGGCAGCTCCTCACCACTGTCCTGACCACCTGTCTGAGTCTGACTGTCGGTGTGCTGCTGCGGTGCATGACCTGCTCCCCTCTGAGTGCCACCACCTCGAGTCCGTGGACGTGAGCGGGACTCAGGTGTGGCCTGAGCTGTCTGAGTACGTCCTGAGCGACGTAACTGCTGCTGTGGCTCCCCCTGAGCCTGAGGCTCTCTGATCCTGAGTGAGCCCTGCCTGTCAGCTGCATCTGCCACTGCCTCGGCCTGCTCTCGCTCGCGGTCCTCACGGGTACGCTTCTTCTTTTTCTGCACAACCATCTTGCTCTTGCCCTTCTTGTCACCGGCCATCTGACATAGAGTCAAAACAAAGATTTGATTTGAGCCTATGACGTGAAATCTAGTGGATAACAGCCTTGATATCGATGACATGCTAAAAGATTTAACTATGTGAGCATGTGCAAAGATAGGTGACAGGATTCTTATGTGTGTGATCAAGGGAATGATATATGTAAACACATGTGCAAAGGATGATATACAAAGGAATTTCACTTTGCTACAAGATGTAAAGGTCATACCCTTGCAAATCAGGGAAGAAAACGAAGAAAGAACCTAAGAGGAAATTCCTCGAGCACCTTGAGAGCGCCTAAGCAAAGGGTGGATGGATCAAATCAATCTTGAATGCTTGAGCGTGGGAGGCTTAATCGGAGCAGGGGAGGCTGCACGTGTGTTGGAGTGTGCGTGCTGGCGCTGCAGGCGGCGGCGCAGAACTTGGATGGCGGCGGCCTGGTGGTTAGCGGCGCACAGGTGGTGCAGGCACGGCGCGGGCGCACGAGTGACTGCGGAGCAGCAGCGCGGAAGAGGTGGGGTCGCGCGCGGGCGGCGGCGCAGTGGAGAGCTTCGGGCGCGGCGGCAGCGTGGAGTGGCGAGCAGGCGGCGCGTGAGCGGCGGCGGCACGGTGTACGGGCGTGGGTGCAGGCGGCGGTTTTGCGAGGAGGAAGAGAAACAGGACTGAGACTGACGCATGGGCCCGCGGAAAGATTAAGTGAAAACATAACGAGCGGGCCCGCCAACCCTAAGCACCGGAAGGTCCGATGGTGCAGAGAAAAGACCGTCGGTGTAATCACCGGTGTAAGTTTGACCAGATCTGAACGAGATTGAAACGTGGTTAGAAGGGCACCGAAAGATCCGCCACTGAGGCACCGGAACATCCGATGGGCGTCGGTGTATCTGCAGGAGTAAGGTCCAGAGGCTATGCAAGGCCCATTTACTCCACGCAGTAGCACCGGTTGAACCGATGATGAAGCGTCGGTTCATCCGCCATACATCGGAAGCACCGGTGATCCATCGGAGTAACTACCGGAGGTTGTTCCAGAGGCGTTGCAGAAACCTAGCCACGAGGACTTAAGCACCGGTTGTACCGATGAGATGAAAAACACGGCGTCGGTTTAACCGGTGGTTAAAGAAATTTTCTGCTGAACTACAAACTCTACTTCTGATCCAAAAACTCAAAGCCAAAGCCATAAACACTCAGTTTTGGATCATTTTCGAGAGACAACCTCACCCCTCAAATACTCAAACTAAATGCTCGCAAGCTTTTATATTAACTTAGGCAAATTAAGAACCAAGCGAGGTTTAAACACAAAAACCAAATGTATGAGCCACTTTGCCTATGAACTTAGAGATTTAAACTTTAAGTTCGATAGGACGTGACCCAATAGGCATGAAAGCACAACATTGATCTTATCACTCTTGTGGAGATGATATATCATATTTAGCATGAATATCTTTCTCGAAGTGTGATTTTCTCCCTTGTGATGCTACTAACGTGATGCAATGCCAATGCAAAGCGTGAAATTAAACATGGATGCATTCTATATGACAAGCACATGCATTGCAAAATTTAAATCTATCTTGTCAAGTTTGAACCCTCGTCAAGCTTCTTCATGATGAACCATTCTTCATGCCATGAGCAAAACCTAGACCACCGGCTCATGCAAGACCCATGTTCATCACTATCTTGACAAGGTTAGACAAGCCCCTAGCACATGTACATATGAAATGCATCTATATGACAAGGCAATTATATGACGTTAGAAGCATCTAGAACGTTAAGCTCACTCCTTAGCCTAACAAAAGTACTCTCGTCTAGAGGTTTTGTGAAAATATCCGCCAATTGCTCCTCGGATCTCACACCTTGAAGAGATATATCTCCTTTGGCTTCGTGATCACGCAAGAAGTGATGGCGAATATCAATGTGCTTTGTGCGAGAGTGTTGAACCGGATTTTTGGCAATTTTTACGGCACTTTCATTATCACAAAGGAGCGGGATCCTATCTAGTTTCACACCAAAGTCCAAAAGGGTTTGCTTCATATATAGGATTTGGGCATAACATGCACCGGCCGCTATATATTCCGCTTCCGCGGTGGACAAAGCCACGGAATTTTGCTTCTTACTCGACCAAGAAACTAGAGAACGCCCAAGCAAGTGGCAACCCCCGGAGGTATTCTTGCGATCCACACGGCTTCCGGCAAAATCCGAATCCGAGTATCCCAAGAGATCTAAACTAGCGCCTTTGGGGTACCACAAGCCTATGCTAGGGGTGTGCTTGAGATACCGAAGGATCCTATTCACAGCCGAAAGGTGTGACTCCTTTGGGTTAGCTTGAAAGCGGGCACACAAGCACACACTAAACATTATATCGGGCCTAGATGCGGTAAGGTAAAGCAAAGACCCTATCATTGAACGATAGAGGGATTGATCAACCGGTTTACCGTCCACATCCAAGTCGAGATGCCCATTGGTTGCCATGGGTGTCTTGATTGGCTTGCACTCATCCATCTTGAACTTCTTCAAGATATCTTTAGTATATTTTTCTTGATGGATGAATGTCCCTTCCTTCATTTGTTTGACTTGAAAACCAAGGAAGAAGGTCAATTCGCCAATCATGGACATCTCGAATTCCCTAGACATCATGGTAGCAAACTCATGGCTTAGTAAATCATTAGTTGAGCCAAAGATAATATCGTCAACATAAATTTGACAAATGAAAAGATCCCCGTTGACGTCTTTTGTGAACAACGTGGTGTCCACCCTCCCGATCTTGAAGCCTTGCATGATTAGGAAGTCACGAAGCCTCTCATACCAAGCCCTTGGAGCTTGTTTGAGCCCATAGAGTGCCTTGTGCAACCTATAAACATGGTTAGGATTCCTCGGATCTTCAAACCCGGGAGGTTGCTCAACATAAACAAGTTCGTTAATAACGCCATTTAAGAATGCACTTTTCACATCCATTTGATACAACTTAATGTTATGATGTGAAGAGTAAGCAAGAAGGATACGGATAGCTTCAAGTCTTGCGACCGGAGCAAAAGTTTCACCAAAATCCAAACCTTCGACTTGAGAGAACCCTTTTGCCACAAGTCTTGCTTTGTTGCGTATCACCACCCCATGTTCATCTTGCTTGTTTCGAAAGACCCACTTGGTGCCGATGATGTTCTTGTCTTTCGGAGGAGCTTCGAGGACCCAAACTTCATTACGGGTGAAGTTGTTCAACTCTTCTTGCATGGCCATCACCCAATCCGAGTCCTCAAGTGCTTCCTCTATGCTAGTGGGTTCAATACAAGAAACAAACGAGTGATGTTCGCAAAATGAAGCATGTTTAGAGCGAGTTCTTACTCCCTTGGAAGGACTACCAATGATTTGACCAATTGGATGATCCTTGGAGATCCGACCATGCTTCACTAGCGGTACTTGCGTTGATGCTTGTTGGGGTGGATCATGAGTGACTTGTGCTTGTGGTGGAACACTTTGCTCTTCTTGTTCTTGAACTTG
Source organism: Panicum virgatum (assembly GCF_016808335.1). Taxonomy (NCBI): domain Eukaryota; kingdom Viridiplantae; phylum Streptophyta; class Magnoliopsida; order Poales; family Poaceae; genus Panicum; species Panicum virgatum. The sequence goes on from NC_053136.1 coordinate 44,299,344, forward strand.
GGGTGTTGGCGTTGGCACATCTTTTTGAGGTTGTGTATCATCTTTTTCTTGATCTTCATCCACTTGGGGCGCCGTGGAGGTGCTTGGTGTAGATGAGGAAGGTCCTCCCCCTTGATTATTGTCTTCATGCACCTCTTCCGGCTTGATATCCCCAATGGACATATTCTTCAAAGCTTCATCAATCTCCTCATCACCTACATTCTCATAGCCAACAACCTCCTCTTGGGAGCCATTAGATTCATCAAACTCTACATCACATGTTTCTTCAACTAACCCGGAGGTTTGATTGAATACTCTATATGCTTTGGAGTTTGATGCATAACCAAGAAAGAAACCTTCATCACATCTACTTTCAAACTTACCGAGTCTTTTCCTCTTATAGATGAAGCATTTGCAACCAAAGACTCGAAAGTATGATATATTTGGTTTCTTCCCGGTGATGAGCTCATATGGAGTTTTCTTGAGGAGTCGGTGAGGATATACTCGGTTGGATGCATGACACGCCGTGTTGATTGCTTCCGCCCAAAACTTCTCGGACGTGCCATAATCATCCAACATTGCTCTAGCTAGGGTGATGAGAGTCTTGTTCTTTCTTTCCACCACTCCATTTTGTTGAGGCGTGTAGGTGGCGGAAAACTCATGCTTGATGCCCTCTTCATCGCACCATTCTTCAATCTTCATGTTCTTGAACTCGGTGCCGTTGTCACTCCGGATCTTCACAATTGGGGAGTTGTACTCCCTTTGAGCTCTTCTTGCAAAGGTCTTGAAGATTTCCGGAGTTTCACCCTTATCGCCTAGAAACATAACCCAAGTGTAACGTGAAAAATCATCAACAATTACTAGGCAATAGAGGTTACCACCAATGCTCTTGTATGTAGTTGGACCAAAGAGATCCATGTGAAGTAGCTCGAGCGGCTTGGAGGTAGACAACATCGTCTTGATGGGATGATGTGTTGCAACTTGCTTCCCGGCTTGACATGCTTTACATAGCTTGTTCTTGTCAAACGTGACATCCTTCAAGCCGGTGATCATCCCTCTCTTGTGGGCTTTCTTGAGGTTGCTCATGCCAATATGAGCAATTCTTCTATGCCAAAGCCACCCAAGAGAAGACTTGGTGAAGAGGCATGTCATGGTACTTGTTTGCTTTGAAGAGAAGTCCACTAAATAGATGTTGCCATGCCTAAACCCCGTGAATACCATTGACTTGTCTTCTTCAAGAGTTACTACAACACCATTCTTGTCAAAGGTACACGTTAGTCCAAGATCACACAATTGAGCAATAGAAATAAGATTAAAACTAAGTGATTCTACAAACAAAACATTTGAAATAGATAAATCTTTAGAGATAGCTATTCTACCCAAACCTAAGACTTTCCCCCTTGAGTTATCACCATAGGTGACATGTTCATGATCGCCGGGGTCTTCAAGAGAGGTGAACATGCTATCATTGCCGGTCATGTGTTGAGAGCAACCGCTATCAAGTACCCAATGTTTTCCACCGGCTTTGTAGTTCACCTACACACATGAGAATTCACTTTTGAGTTTTGGGAACCCAAACAAGCTTTGGGCCTTGCACATGTGTGATAAGAGCTTTTGGGACCCAAAGTTGCTTGGGGAGCTTTTTCTTTGACTCCTTAGTGAGTTTGCCAATAAACTTGGCCTTCACCTTGCCCTTCACTTTACTCAAGAGAAAATGATTATTTTGAAACATTGAAGAGTAATTCTTGGGTAAATTAGGAAGAGGACGTGATGGTAAAGTGCACTCCCTAGTGTGGTGCCCGGTGACTTGGCAATGTTGGCAATATGATCCAACTTCCTTGATGAAGCTAATCTTGATCTCCGGAGAAGGAGTAGTGCCTTGATTTGGCTCCGGAAATGAACCAAGACCTCTCTTGCCATAGTCACGTGCATTGTTGAAGAGAATTTCCTTGTGGATGTATTCTCCTCTTGAGAGCTTCTCCACACTACTCTTGAGGCTTGCCACTTGATCCATCAATTCCTTTTTCCTAGAAGGTACAAGCTTGGGCAAAGCATTAGTGGCATTTGCATTAATAAGTAGGTCATCACATGAAGTAGAAGCATTGACCTTCTCAATAGTTTCATGAGCAAAGTTCTCAAGACTTGGGTCAATTGCTTCATAGGCAAATTCAAGTTCTTGATATTTGTGAGCCAACTCCCTTTGCTCTTGTTTAAGCTTTTTGTGGCTCTCTTCAACTTGCTTAGCAAGTACAAGTGACTCATTGTGCTTTTTGAGCAAGTCATTGTACTTGCCAAGCAAGTCGGAGTGGGCAAGCTCTAACTTGGCATGAGTGCTCTCAAGAATCTTGACTTTGCCCTTTTCCCTCTTGATGACGGATGTGTACTCATTAATGAGATTAGTGAATTTATAAGGATCAAGCTCTTCATCACTTTCATCTTCACTATCTACCTCACATACCTTGGTGTTACCTTTTGCCATGAGGCACATTGGAGGTGGAGGTAGTGATGGTTCTTCATTTGTGAGGGCGATGGTGACTATGTCTTCTTCATCACTTGAATCTTCGCTTGATGAGACATCGGTCACCCATTCTTGTTTTTCCACCAAGAAGCTTCTCTTGGTGTGCCCTTTCTTCTTTGGGAAGAGCTTGGTCTTCTTGTCATGGCTCTTCTTCTTCTCAAGCTTCTTGTTCTTGTTTTTCTTCTCATCTTCTTCATCATCGCTTGAATCATGGCGATGTTTGCCTTTGTTATCCTTCTTTCTCTTGTCCGGTTTGGGGCAATCGGGAGAGATGTGTCCTTTTTCCCCACAATTGTAGCATGTTTTGTACTTGACATCTTCCCTATACCGGAACATCCTTCTTTTGGGGTCAAAGTTGTAACCCTTCTTTTTTATCTTGTCGCTCAAGCGTGTGAACTTTCTCATCATGAGAGCAAGTTCCCCATCTTCTTCATCATCGGATGAGCTTTCATGATGATCTTCTTCTTCATTGCTTGAGCTAGATTCTTGCTTGACAATCTTGATCTTGCGGGATTTGTTAGCCTTGGTTTTGAGAGCAATTGACTTGCTTGTTGTTGGCTCTTCGGTCATACCAAGTGTAACACCCTAAGTTAAATTTCAATGTTTATTAATAAATTTAATTGGCTTTATTTAAATTTCTAAGGTTTATTGTGTTTAGATTTGCATTTAATCTAATTTTTGTTCCTCAAGTAATTAAAATTTTAACATAGGTTAAACTTTGTTGCTGCATTCATGCTGGAGCATTTATTTTAATTGCTTGTGTGCATAAGGTTATTGAATTCAAATTTTGTTTGAATTCAAATAGTTTTGTTTTGTTTGAGTTAGTTTGTTTTAGCAAAAAGGAAAGAGAATAGAAAAGGAAAGAAAACCCAGCACTCAAACCGGCCCATGGCCCACTTCCCTTCTCCCCATCCCCAAACCTGGCGGCCCACCTTTCCTTCCCCGCGGCCCAGCTTCCCAGCCCGATCCGCTCTGTCCTTTCCCTCCGTGTTGGCCCAGCCAGCACTGCATGTCGCCTCGGCCCGTCCCCACTCTCTCCGCTCACCCCGTGCGCTGCGCCTCGCGTCGACACCCCGGCCCGCCGGCCCCACCTGCCAGCGTCTCCCTCCGCAGGCAGCACGTCCCGCCTCGTCAGCCAGCACGCTCGTCCCGCTCGCGCACGACCCAGTGTCACGCCCCGCTCCAGCCCATCCCGGTCCGGCCCAGTTCGTTTCCCCGCGGCCCAACAGCCCCTCCCGCACGCCCCCTCCCCGCGTGCCCCGCCTCTCTCCCGCTCAGCCCAACGCCGCGGCCTGCCCTGCCTGCCTCTCCCGCACCGCGCGGCCCACGCCGTTTGGCCCGGCTCCCGCGCCCGTCCCGCAGCTCAGCGCGCGTCACCCGTTCTCCCCCCGTTCGCTGACATGCGCGGCCCACCCGTCAGCTGCTGCAGCTGCTAGCCCCGCGTCACCCGTTCCCCCGTGAACCGCCCCCTCTGCCGCTGACCAGCGGGGCCCGCTTGTCGGCCCCGTCTTCTCCACCGCATCCGCGCCGAGATCCTCTCGCCGAAATCCCCGCTGCCCTCCCTTGCTCCCACGCCGAGATCTTCGGTCTGCCTCCTTTAAACCGCCGCAATCCCCTGCGCTCCCTCCCATCCTCGCCCCTGCAACTCACCCAAACCCTAGCTGCAGAACACCCCGCCGCCGTAGAACCTTACGCTCGGGAACCGCCGCTGCGCCACCGTAGACCCACCTCCTCAGCGCCCCTCTCCGGCCACCGAGCGCCGCAGGAGCATTGCAAGGTGGAGGAGGTCGACGCCGGCCGCTCTCTCCGCCCCTACTCCAAGCTCCGCACGGGAATTGCTCACCGGAGCATCGCCGAGCCGCCACGCCGCGGAGGGTCCGCTGCTGCGAGCTCTCTGCGCCGTTTTCGAGCACCGCATGGACTTCATGGAGTAGTAAGGAACCTCCCAGCCCCTTTTTCTCTTGCTCCTCGACAACCGAGCACCTCTGCGCCTGCTCGCCGGAGCGCGATGGCCGCTCCGCCATTGCGCACCCTGCTAGAGCCGCCTTAGACCCGCATAGACACGCCCAGTGGTTTACGCATGTCACACTCATGCTTCTGGGCCAAACTGCTACTTGAATCAACCCCGGGAACGCTAGTTAGGCCATGTCCGGCGAGGAATCGACGAGCGCCGCCGCGGAAACCTCAAGTCCGGCGACTCGCGCCGCCGCCTGCGCGCCCCTTCTTCCAGAACCACCCGATCCGTGGCCAACGGATCAGATTAGATCCCGATTCCTTACGCTCCGAGCCACTAGATCAAGATCCAACGGCCCACGCGCGTAGATACCGGTTCGGCCTGGACGTTTTGCTAAAGAGTCCCTGCTTTCTTTTGAAATCAACCCGCCGTCCAAACGCTTGCAAAAGTATTTGCATGTGAGCCCAGTTTTTGGCGTTTTAACCCCTGGCCTTCTTAGAAATCGAACCCGCGGTCCAGAGTTGTAGTTTTTGCACGTTGGACCCTAGATCTTTAGTTTAATTATGTTTTGGTCCTCGGTTTTTGCAGAAAACCCCCCTGGAACTTAGTTTTTCTTACAAATAAGCCCCTAGAACTTGTTTTTAGCCTAGAAAATGCGTTTTAGCTCCGTTTTTAGCGTTCTTTATGTCCACGCGATCGTTGTAACGCGTAGAACAGTATTAGAGTAGTTTAGTGTGCTGTTTTTATGTATTGATGTACTGTTTCTTAGTTTTTGTTAGTGTTTGCTTGTATGCTTATTATTGTGCATTGTTTTGGCCATGTGTTCGTGAGTAGACGTCGATCCATCTGAGGAGCCCCAGTACCAGTACCAGGAGCCATCTTCTGAGCAGTTCGAGTAGCAGGAGCAGTACGAGGAAGGCAAGTATAACATGAACAACCTATCACCTTTAATTACAATTTCATACTGCATTTTAATACTGTATGCCTTTAAGGATTTCCTAGCCAGTTTATATCCTTTAAATATACCTTTGGGTTGCATCTTTGGTTAGTTGTGCTAGGTTGCTGCGCTATAACACACTCTGGTCCTTTTTAATTAAATTGATTAATGGTTTACTTGAACTTAATTCTGAGAGTGGCACTCTGTGTGGCTTGAGTGGCTCACTTCTCGTTAAAAGATGTTTTTTTTAGAAACATGGTTTAGGGGGCCAGCACGGTGCTTACTGCCTGGTTGGCCACTCTCCATAAGGACCGGTTCATAGAGCGACAACCTGGGACAACAGCGCTACCACAAGGCTAGAATGGGATAGACTTGGCGTAATAATTAGATCTTTTTGGTTTGGAGTAACTTACCTGCGGGGCAAGAGTAGTAAGCTTCAATGGTCCCTGCTCCTCCGGCTTGGTCTGTGCTACGTGCTTGTACCCCTGGAGGTGGGCCCCATCGTCGCCGACCTAACTCTCGCGGTTACGCCTTACCAACGAGATTCTTTTTAAAGGCCTCGTAGTGAGTCGCTGGCCATCTCACCTAAGGAAGTGTGATGAACAACTGGCGTAGCTCACGACTTGTGGGTAAAGATGTGCAACCTCTGCAGAGTGTAAAACTGGTATACTAGCCGTGCTCACGGTTATGAGCGGCCCAGATCCTCCTTTTGATTAGTGAAGTTATCTCCTTCCGACGAGGGAGGTGCTTCTCGGGGTTTACCTTGGTGGCTTGGTTTCAGTTTGGTTCTCAGTAGTTTCTTAATTAATTCTGATTAATTACTATGTAACTGGGTTAATGGTAACTCATCCACTCGTAGTAAATAGCTTTAATAAAATTTTGCCAACACTTAAAAGCTAATGCAGTTGAGTCAGCCAGCCTAGAGCCTCATAGTTTGTGTTATACTTGTTGAGTACAAGTTGTGTACTCACCCTTGCCTCTTCTCTACTTTTTCCTCTTGGCTACGCTACTGCTGCTCAGTTCCTGCCGACTCGAGGGAGTTCGTCCAGCGCTACCAGGACTACGAGGACTTCTAGGTGCTTCGTCTCCCAGTCGACGTCCCTGTGGCGCCCTGCTTCAGCCTCGGAGAGCTTTATCGTATTTTGTACTTCGCCTCCGCTGTATCAGACATTTTGTCATTATTGTAATAAATAACATTCGTATTCGCTTTATTATGTCTTTTTACGTGATATGTGCTATGATATACTGTTCATTCTGTTGTATATACGTGCGACTTGATCCTGGCACGTATATGATTGCTCGGTTTATGTTCTTTTATAAACCGGGTGTTACAGAGTGGTATCAGAGCCATATCGACTGTAGGACGAAGCCTAGATAGAACTGGTCGAGTTTTAGGACTTCTTCTCACCAATCCTTGCCTGCTGAAACTATTTTACTATTATACCCCTTGACTTCTTTGACTTTTACCCTTCTTGCCTTGATTTCTCTCTCTGAAGAATAGCTACGTAGATTTGGCCTGAATCAGTCATCTGACCACCATGAGTTAGCTAGGTGACCCTTTATAATAAAACGATAGCACGTTCTGCGACGCGTTGTGTTAGTCGAGTCTATTGCTAAACTCGGCTAAGTCGTGAAAATTGTCTGCTTGTTATTAGGGTACATGTTTGATTTGGAGTTTTGAATGATTGCATAGTATAGTAGTTTAAATTTGTTTAAAGAAAATCACATTTATGTTAAAGTTAACTAATTAATAAAATGAGTTAGATCGTTGGGGGTAAAACCATCCACTCTATCCTCTCTACCTTATCCTGCCTTGGGTTTCTTCTGTCTTACTTGTTGAGAAGAAGGATAGTGCGAAGAGGATGTGATATCCAGAGATCACCGACAAGGACGTCACCGACGAGGACGTCGGTTTCTGTAAGGGGGTAGGGATGTGACACCCCGGCCTATATTTAGTACAAGAGAAGTTGAAAATCTCTCAGATGAAACAGAAGAGTTATGCTCTAGTTCCTTTTTCCCAGATTTATGTGACATTTATCTGGAGTTATCAGCAGTAATGCCTGAGCAGTGTTATCTAAATAGGATAGAACCTTAAATAATGGAGTTTTTCTCTCTTCCTTGACCTTACCCATCTGTGTTTCCTTTTGCCCCAGCACAGATGTCGGCAGAACAAAAGGACCTTGGAGACGGTGCAATGGGTGATGGTGAGAAAACTTGCCAGTGTTGCCAATTCTATGGTGTTCCTTGTCGTCAAGTTCGTGCGACTGAAGATGAAGCCACAACTAAAAGGAACCAGAGGTTGTTCTCCGGTACAAAGAGAAAGAGGTCTCATCAAGGGCAGCTAGCGGAGGATTCCCTTTTCCTTGACGGTCCATCGGTCGGAGAGCTACAGACCATGCCAAAGAGAAAGGATCCTAAGTGCTCTAGAGATACACAGGTCGAGAATCAAGCTCTCCATGATTATGTTGATGGGTTGACTATCACTATGAATGTGATCCAGCCACGCGGTCGCAAGGAGTCCAAAGAGCAAGCAGCAGAAATAATGCAAGATGTGAAGATAAGTTCACAGGGAGGTCAACGAAGTCGCGCCATTCACCGCCACCGCATGTGCTACAAATGCGGGCAAAAAGGTCATTATGCTAAAAGTTGTCCAGCACCTCAGGCTCCACGGCAGGCAGGACAGCAGGGGCGCCCAGCCCAACCCAGGGCACCACGACAGGGGAAGGTGAACCACGTGACGGCCAAATCAGCTGCTGAGGCTCCTAATGTGGTTATTGGTACATTCATGGTCAACTCCTATCCAGCTACGGTGCTTTTCGATACCGGTGCTACTCATTCTTTCATTTCCAAGTCATTTGCCGAGCAGCATCGTATTCCAGTTTCGTGTCTGAGGTCAGCTATGGTAGTTACCTCACCTAGGGGCCAGATACACACATGCTCTATATGCTCCAGAGTTAGTATTGTCATAAGGGGAGCAGAATTCCGCACTGGTTTGATCATCATTGATTCCTCAGAGATAGATGTGATTTTGGGCATGGAGATCCTTACCAGATGGGGAGTCCGTATTGATTGTGCTCAGCGGACAGTTCACTTGTCAGCATCTGATGGCCAAGAGGTGATAGTCAGTGCTACAGAGCCTTCTGGTTTTCTTCATCAGATGGAGGCTAGACCCACGGATGGTATTCGCGTGGTGTCTGAATTCCCGGATGTCTCTCCGGGGGACTTGCTACAAGAAGGAAGAGGAGTTGATGAAGACATATCCGGACCTCTTTGCTAGCCAGCCCAGAATCTCGGGACGAGATTCCTGTAAGGGGGTAGGATTTGTAACACCCTAAGTTAAATTTCAATGTTTATTAATAAATTTAATTGGCTTTATTTAAATTTCTAAGGTTTATTGTGTTTAGATTTGCATTTAATCTAATTTTTGTTCCTCAAGTAATTAAAATTTTAACATAGGTTAAACTTTGTTGCTGCATTCATGCTGGAGCATTTATTTTAATTGCTTGTGTGCATAAGGTTATTGAATTCAAATTTTGTTTGAATTCAAATAGTTTTGTTTTGTTTGAGTTAGTTTGTTTTAGCAAAAAGGAAAGAGAATAGAAAAGGAAAGAAAACCCAGCACTCAAACCGGCCCATGGCCCACTTCCCTTCTCCCCATCCCCAAACCTGGCGGCCCGCCTTTCCTTCCCCGCGGCCCAGCTTCCCAGCCCGATCCGCTCTGTCCTTTCCCTCCGTGTTGGCCCAGCCAGCACTGCATGTCGCCTCGGCCCGTCCCCACTCTCTCCGCTCACCCCGTGCGCTGCGCCTCGCGTCGACACCCCGGCCCGCCGGCCCCACCTGCCAGCGTCTCCCTCCGCAGGCAGCACGTCCCGCCTCGTCAGCCAGCACGCTCGTCCCGCTCGCGCACGACCCAGTGTCACGCCCCGCTCCAGCCCATCCCGGTCCGGCCCAGTTCGTTTCCCCGCGGCCCAACAGCCCCTCCCGCACGCCCCCTCCCCGCGTGCCCCGCCTCTCTCCCGCTCAGCCCAACGCCGCGGCCTGCCCTGCCTGCCTCTCCCGCACCGCGCGGCCCACGCCGTTTGGCCCGGCTCCCGCGCCCGTCCCGCAGCTCAGCGCGCGTCACCCGTTCTCCCCCCGTTCGCTGACATGCGCGGCCCACCCGTCAGCTGCTGCAGCTGCTAGCCCCGCGTCACCCGTTCCCCCGTGAACCGCCCCCTCTGCCGCTGACCAGCGGGGCCCGCTTGTCGGCCCCGTCTTCTCCACCGCATCCGCGCCGAGATCCTCTCGCCGAAATCCCCGCTGCCCTCCCTTGCTCCCACGCCGAGATCTTCGGTCTGCCTCCTTTAAACCGCCGCAATCCCCTGCGCTCCCTCCCATCCTCGCCCCTGCAACTCACCCAAACCCTAGCTGCAGAACACCCCGCCGCCGTAGAACCTTACGCTCGGGAACCGCCGCTGCGCCACCGTAGACCCACCTCCTCAGCGCCCCTCTCCGGCCACCGAGCGCCGCAGGAGCATTGCAAGGTGGAGGAGGTCGACGCCGGCCGCTCTCTCCGCCCCTACTCCAAGCTCCGCACGGGAATTGCTCACCGGAGCATCGCCGAGCCGCCACGCCGCGGAGGGTCCGCTGCTGCGAGCTCTCTGCGCCGTTTTCGAGCACCGCATGGACTTCATGGAGTAGTAAGGAACCTCCCAGCCCCTTTTTCTCTTGCTCCTCGACAACCGAGCACCTCTGCGCCTGCTCGCCGGAGCGCGATGGCCGCTCCGCCATTGCGCACCCTGCTAGAGCCGCCTTAGACCCGCATAGACACGCCCAGTGGTTTACGCATGTCACACTCATGCTTCTGGGCCAAACTGCTACTTGAATCAACCCCGGGAACGCTAGTTAGGCCATGTCCGGCGAGGAATCGACGAGCGCCACCGCGGAAACCTCAAGTCCGGCGACTCGCGCCGCCGCCTGCGCGCCCCTTCTTCCAGAACCACCCGATCCGTGGCCAACGGATCAGATTAGATCCCGATTCCTTACGCTCCGAGCCACTAGATCAAGATCCAACGGCCCACGCGCGTAGATACCGGTTCGGCCTGGACGTTTTGCTAAAGAGTCCCTGCTTTCTTTTGAAATCAACCCGCCGTCCAAACGCTTGCAAAAGTATTTGCATGTGAGCCCAGTTTTTGGCGTTTTAACCCCTGGCCTTCTTAGAAATCGAACCCGCGGTCCAGAGTTGTAGTTTTTGCACGTTGGACCCTAGATCTTTAGTTTAATTATGTTTTGGTCCTCGGTTTTTGCAGAAAACCCCCCTGGAACTTAGTTTTTCTTACAAATAAGCCCCTAGAACTTGTTTTTAGCCTAGAAAATGCGTTTTAGCTCCGTTTTTAGCGTTCTTTATGTCCACGCGATCGTTGTAACGCGTAGAACAGTATTAGAGTAGTTTAGTGTGCTGTTTTTATGTATTGATGTACTGTTTCTTAGTTTTTGTTAGTGTTTGCTTGTATGCTTATTATTGTGCATTGTTTTGGCCATGTGTTCGTGAGTAGACGTCGATCCATCTGAGGAGCCCCAGTACCAGTACCAGGAGCCATCTTCTGAGCAGTTCGAGTAGCAGGAGCAGTACGAGGAAGGCAAGTATAACATGAACAACCTATCACCTTTAATTACAATTTCATACTGCATTTTAATACTGTATGCCTTTAAGGATTTCCTAGCCAGTTTATATCCTTTAAATATACCTTTGGGTTGCATCTTTGGTTAGTTGTGCTAGGTTGCTGCGCTATAACACACTCTGGTCCTTTTTAATTAAATTGATTAATGGTTTACTTGAACTTAATTCTGAGAGTGGCACTCTGTGTGGCTTGAGTGGCTCACTTCTCGTTAAAAGATGTTTTTTTTAGAAACATGGTTTAGGGGGCCAGCACGGTGCTTACTGCCTGGTTGGCCACTCTCCATAAGGACCGGTTCATAGAGCGACAACCTGGGACAACAGCGCTACCACAAGGCTAGAATGGGATAGACTTGGCGTAATAATTAGATCTTTTTGGTTTGGAGTAACTTACCTGCGGGGCAAGAGTAGTAAGCTTCAATGGTCCCTGCTCCTCCGGCTTGGTCTGTGCTACGTGCTTGTACCCCTGGAGGTGGGCCCCATCGTCGCCGACCTAACTCTCGCGGTTACGCCTTACCAACGAGATTCTTTTTAAAGGCCTCGTAGTGAGTCGCTGGCCATCTCACCTAAGGAAGTGTGATGAACAACTGGCGTAGCTCACGACTTGTGGGTAAAGATGTGCAACCTCTGCAGAGTGTAAAACTGGTATACTAGCCGTGCTCACGGTTATGAGCGGCCCAGATCCTCCTTTTGATTAGTGAAGTTATCTCCTTCCGACGAGGGAGGTGCTTCTCGGGGTTTACCTTGGTGGCTTGGTTTCAGTTTGGTTCTCAGTAGTTTCTTAATTAATTCTGATTAATTACTATGTAACTGGGTTAATGGTAACTCATCCACTCGTAGTAAATAGCTTTAATAAAATTTTGCCAACACTTAAAAGCTAATGCAGTTGAGTCAGCCAGCCTAGAGCCTCATAGTTTGTGTTATACTTGTTGAGTACAAGTTGTGTACTCACCCTTGCCTCTTCTCTACTTTTTCCTCTTGGCTACGCTACTGCTGCTCAGTTCCTGCCGACTCGAGGGAGTTCGTCCAGCGCTACCAGGACTACGAGGACTTCTAGGTGCTTCGTCTCCCAGTCGACGTCCCTGTGGCACCCTGCTTCAGCCTCGGAGAGCTTTATCGTATTTTGTACTTCGCCTCCGCTGTATCAGACATTTTGTCATTATTGTAATAAATAACATTCGTATTCGCTTTATTATGTCTTTTTACGTGATATGTGCTATGATATACTGTTCATTCTGTTGTATATACGTGCGACTTGATCCTGGCACGTATATGATTGCTCGGTTTATGTTCTTTTATAAACCGGGTGTTACACCAAGGATACTCATTTCATGAGCGCGAATTTCGCCCACAAGCTCTCCCACTTCCATTGTATCAAGATTCTCCTTTTGAAGCATAGCATTGATAATGTTGTACTTGGGCTTCGGAAGGAGCATGAGAATCTTGCGGTTGATGGAGCCACTGTCAATTTTAGAAACTTCAAGAGCATTAATGTCCTTGACAATGACATTCAAGCGGGAATACATATCATTGCAATTTTCATGAGCAAGCATTTTAAAAGAATCATATTTTGCTCTAAACAAGTGATATTTTTGTTCTCGGACTTTTGTGGAGCCTTCATGAATTTCAATTAGCTCTTTCCATATATCACTTGCTAAGTCCATGCCATTTACTCTAGCAAAGACTTCCTCACTAATGGCTTCGAAAATTGCATTTCTAGCCTTTGCATTCCATTTTAATTGCTCCGTGGTGGGAGTTCCGGTGAACCCGGTCTTTGTTGCCAACCACACTTCGGGGGCAATCGCATCAAGGTATGCGGCCATACGAACTTTCCAATAGGCAAAGTTCTTGCCCTCGAAGTGAGGCGGCGAACCTCCCATCTTGGCCATAGCTCTAGGCGGTGAAGCCTAATGATCCAAATGAGCAACGAGGCTCTGATACCAATTGTAAGGATCGATGGACCAAGAGGGGGGGGGTGAATTGGGCCTTTTTCAAAATTCTAAAGAAATAAAACAACCTTAACCTATGCAAGGCTAGTAAGGCTCAATTCACCAACCGGCTAAACAAAGCAAACTACACAAGCTAACAAAGAAATGAAACTAAGCAAGGTAGAGCTAAGCTATGATCTCTAGGGTCAAGCACATGAAAGAAAGCATGAAAGTAAGTGCTTGAAATGAAATAGAGTGCAAGAGACAACCGGATTTTTCCCGTGGTGTCGATGTGTTGGCACACACCCCTAATCCACGTTGTGACACTCACTAAGAGTCTTGTCACCTCCCATGTCACCGAGACTTGGGCGCTCACTAAGAGTCTCCGTTCACCATCCCGGCGTGGTGGAGCTCAAGCCACGTACAATCTTCTTCTCCGGGCTCCCACAATCCTTGGCAAGCTCCGCGAGAAATACTTCGATCACCAAGATCGTCTAGGTGCTGCCAAACACCAAGAGTAACAAGTTCCTAAGCCTTCACTTGACCTACACTCAGTTGGCCCTAGCTCAAGCACACTTGCTACACTTGCAATGGATGAGTTCTTCAAGGTTGAAGCACAAACTAAGCACTAGATCTTCTCTCTTTTGCTCAAAGCTCTATTTCTTCTTCTCAAGGGTGGCCTCAGGTTTTCAAGGTGTCAAAGGCAACTGAAATGAACCAGGGGGTACCCTTATATAGAGTGGAGGAGGTCACATAGCCGTTGGAGGTTTTCTGCAGAAAAACCGTGACCACCGGAAGAACCGACGGTATAGAAAATATGGGCATCGGTTCAACCGGTCTCTCTGTGTCAAAGAAGTAGCCGTTGGAGTTCTGACACAGTATCCACGCTTGCGTCATTGCACCGGTGCATGCTCCGTAGGGGCATCGGTTCAACCGGTGCTGAAGAGGTTCGCTAATCAACTCAAACAAGCGTTCTGGAACAAAGTACATCCAATGCACCGGTGCTTTGTTTCTGAACCATCGGTTCAACCGGTGCTGAAGAGAAGTTGGAGTCCATCAAACATGCTCTCTGGAACAAAGGACTTTCATTGCACCGGTGCTTTGATTTCGGAGCGTCGGTTCAACCGGTGCTGAAAAGAGGTTGGAATCCATCAAAACATGCTCTCTGGAACAAAGGACTTTCATTGCACCGGTGCTTATCTTCTTGACCATCGGTTCAACCGGTGCTTTACTTGATATCTGCCTTTATCCAGAGAAGATGGACCGACAGGGCATCGGTCCTTCCGCCATGCATCGGATGCTCCGATGCTTGTGCACCGGTTCAACCGGTGCTACTGATTTTCTTTGTTTTCAGCTGTTTTGACTTGGATTCGAATGTGACTTTGATTGTTTCTTCTTCCAAGAGTTGTGTTGACTTCTATTGACCATCTTTTGCTGTTTTTGAGTGAGTGTGTGATATGTCTAGGGCCAACTCAAGTTTGATCAAGCTACTAACTCATGAACCCCTCTTAATAGTGCGATCACTATAAAACTATAAAACCTATACTAACCTAAGTGTCCTTCTCAATCTTGTGACACTTAGGACTAGAAAGATCCTTAGCCTTGACAAATATAAGTTAAAAACCGAGATCGCCTTTTTGAATGACCGAAATTGAGGGGCCTCTTTTGACATATGACCAAATGAGCGATAATGATCTATTAAGCTGCACAAACTCATTAGTCACAATAATGGTTGTCATTAATCACCGAAACATACCTTGAGTGCCTAGATGCTTACAGATGATGATGATGATAATGATCTAACTACAACAAGCTCACTTGATATAATTGATGGTGATAATTCAAGTGTTGCAAATGATGATCCTATTCCAAGCACACTTGTTAATAAAGGTGGTTCATGCATGGATGATATTTATACTTCAAGCTCATCTCCATCATCACATTGCTTCATGTCACAAGGTGACACAAAGGTATCAAATTGCAATATGATTGATCCTAATTCATATGATGAGCTCTTGAATAGATATGCTAGCATGACTAAATTATTTGAGGAAGTGTTAGCCAAAACAATCAAATTTGAAAAAGAAAACTCTTTTCTCAAAGACACATGTGAACAACAAAAGCATCTACTTTATGTCATAAGTTGTTCACATGAGGAGCTAAAATTGACTCATGAGGAGCTTAGTGTTGCTCATGAAAATTTGGTACTAGATCATGCTTTACTCACTAGCAAGCTTTCTAATAAAGAAATTAAAACTAGTGAGAGCTCATCACATGGGTCAAAGGATCAATTGCAAAATGTTGCTAACCCTTGTGATGTAGGCAAAAAACATGTATCCACCTCATGTGATGATTTATTGTCTATGCCATGTACTTCACATATAGATGCTTGTTCTTCTTCTACTATGCAATATGAGACTAACCTTGTAGAAGAAAATAAAGAGCTCCAAAGTCAAGTGAAGTATTTGAGCAACAAAATAGAGAGATGGACAAAATCAAAAGTCACCCTTGAAAGCATAATCAAAAATCAAAGAAGCTTCGGTGACATGAGTGGCATTGGTTCCAACAAGAGCAAAGCCAAAGACAAGAAATGGGGCAAGGATAAATATAATAGGAAGATGAAGAAGCAAGAAGAAATGAAGCTATCTCATTTCATGTGCTTTCAATGCCATGAGATGGGACACTTTGCAAATGGTTGCCCCAACAAAGAAAAGCTCAAGTTGAAGAAGGAAGAAAAGAAGCTTAAACATGTCAAATGCTTCAAGTGCCGCACTTGGGGTCACCTCACCTCAATGTGCCCAACCAAGCATTTGGTGAAGCAACAAGAACCTCAACCAAAGCCACAAGTTGAGCAAGAGAAGGCACCCCAACCTCAAGTCAAGATCAACCATGATGATCAAGTTGATGACTTGAAGATGATGAAAAAGAGAACAAGAAGGGGTGGCAAGGCAAGAGCAAGGCATCCAACTCATATTCAAGATGCCAAGATGTTAAGCAAGAACAAGATTCAAGATAAGAATCCATATGCTCACATCAAGTGCTATAGTTGTGCAATATTAGGCCACCTAGCTTCGGGTTGCCCAAACAAGTTTGAGAAGAAGGCTCAAGCAAACAATGAGAAGCATCAAATGAGTAAGGAAGAAAAGACTCAACAAAAGAGAAGATGCTACTTATGCCGGGAAAGGGGACACATGGCTTATTCATGTCCCTTAGGTAATAATTCTAAGCTTATTTCAATTGATGCAAATATTATGCTTAGAAAGGATGGTAATGCTACCTCATTTGTTACTATTGCAAAACATCCCGCTATTCATACTAAGGCATTGCCAAAGTATGTTGCTCCTAACTTGAGAGGACCCAACCTAGTTTGGGTACCATCAAAACGTGGATGAATGTGTGTAGGTACCAAAGGCATTGGAGGCTTGATTCAAATAAAATTCATATTCTTGATCTTATGATTGAATCAAGGAATTCAAATTTTCTTTGCATATATACAACCCAATGCCAAATCAAAACAATGAAGTCCAAGTGCTACAACATACAAGTTTCTTTTTCTAGTTGTGAGAAATTCATTGGAAATATTTGTTGGCTTGCTAACTTATTTGTGTTAAACCTTGCTTTTGGATGAACAATCTTTTTGCAAATTGAAAAATGAGTTAAAAGTCATTTACTTCTCAAATGTGGCTTGAAAACTAGTTTTTATGACATTTGGTTCTTTTGTGCACTCCTTGGTACAAAATTCTGAATTTTTGAGGCTTTTATGGGCTATTTATGAGTTTCCTTGATTTTACTTGATTTATTTTTGATTTCTCATTCTTACTCACTCATATGAGTCTTTGGATGGTGTTCATGCTAGTTTTGAGATTTTTGGAATTTTATTTGAGCAATGATCCCAATTCAAAGTTGAAATTGTGAAATTTGGAAAAATTCTGGGCTGTCTGAAATTTGGTAGTGCGGACAGTCCGCGGGTAAGAGGCGGACGGTCCGCCGTTAATGAGACTTGTTTACCAGAGGCTCTGATCAGCAGAAAATTAAATCGCGGACAGTCCGCCCATGGATCGCGGACGGTCCGCCAGATGCACCGGTAAGCTTCGGTTACACCGATGATATGTACACTATGCAAGCGCGGACGGTCCGCCAAGTATACCGCGGACGGTCCGCCTGAGACAAGTTGAATCTGCCCAGAAAAGTGACAAATATTGGATTAATCTTGAGTCACTTAAATTGAAAGGTCCTCAAGTTGATCATCTTTACAAGTGGTTGAGGAACCTAGGTTTGGTTTTGAAATAATCTAGAAGCATGACGAGTATTGGGTACAAGGCCATTTGATTGTGAAGTATTTTTGGCACACTTTTAGTACTCAAGTTGAGAATCAAGACTAACCTCAAGTAGAAAGAAAAGGACTTAGAGCAGACTCCAAAATTACTCATCATAACAAGTCCATTGTCTGATCAATCAACTAAATTCATCTCAAATGAGTGTCAAGAATGGTTCTTGGAGAGATCACTTCTCCCTAGAGAGGGACCAAGCCGCCCAACAATGGGATTGACAAGCAAGGTGCTTGGAAGGCCAATATGGAAGTGGTGATCTAGAGTCATTGGAGATTCTTAGTTGAAAATATCAAATGAGTTGATCAAAAAAAAAACAAGAAACACCCAAAGTAGAGAGATTCATGAAAATTTAAGTGATATTCATTTCATATGGGTGAAGGATGGTATTCATTGTCTTCACCAAGCTATTACAATTGGACTTCATGATGCTAGTTGGAGAACTAAATCGGAATCTAATGACTATCCTCTACTCCAACATAGCAAGGTGAAATTGCTTGACATATGCATTCATTATATGCTAAGGACATGATTAGTGCATATAGTCACATATAGTGATCATTCATGAAAAATAAAATATTTTTAAATGTTTTATGATGCCACTATTGCTTCTATGGTTGATATGATCTAGTGGTAACATATGACATGTTCATGAGCTAGTAAACCCAAGTAGTTGATCTAGAAAATGAGTTTTCAAGTGTTTAACTCAACATTGTCAAGATAACCCTTTGAATGAGGTGTGAAGAAGCTTGTCATTGGTTCAAACCGAGTTGAATTATTTGGGCAAGTAGTCTAGATCAAGTCAAAAAGAAAGAAGCTCATGGAAACAATCTAGTTCAAGAATTGGTTATCAATGTCAAATTCAACAAGGTGATCCATCATGTTTTTACAAATGATACTAGATTCAACAAAAGGTATATCATTGTATCTCTACAAGTGATATACATGGTCATACAAGTGGTACTCATTCAAGTAGATATAGTACAACAATGGTGGTTCCACAAGTGATCCTCAACTTTAAGTGATCAATTCAAATCAAGAAAGCTATCCTCATCAAGAAGAGCTCAAGATTCAAGTAGATTGACAAAACTCTTTGACATAGGGGGAGGAGCCCCACTACAAAGTATCAAGGTCAAGGATCCTACTAGTATCCTACATGTGGCATTTCAAGGTGATCTTCATGCTTCCACATGTTGTTGTTACAAGTGGTGTCAATTCCAATCAAATTGAAAGTGTCCATCAAAAATGAAGATTCAAGACTCAACCATCTACCCAAGTCCAACTCTTTGTATCAAACCACAAATGCTTCATATGATTGCCTACAAGGAGTGTTCAAGTGGTAACCCTATAAGTACAAGAGGTACAACCTCAAGTGGTAGCCATTGATCTTCACATGGCCAATTTCATGTGGTTTCAGCCTTTTTATGGTCATTGATGACAAAGGGGGAGAGAAATGAACAAAGATATGAATTATCCTTGGATGACAAAGGGGAGATGAGATGAGAGTGCGATCATGGACATGGATCAAGAGGATCAATATTCTTGGACAAGAGGAGCACACAAGTAGGGGGAGCAAGCTCATGAACTTGGTTGCTTGCATTTGATATGTACATATTCATGTGCTTGCTTACATTTGCATAAGTTTTAAAATTTATATATGCATTGCTTGTGTGTGATGTATGCTAGTCATAGAACTTGGTTGCTGATTTGATAAGTAGCATGCATAGATTGTAGCTAGAATTTTTTTTTACAAGTGAATCAAGAGCCTTGCTAATATTGTTGATCTCATGAGGTATCTTGAGTTTTTGATGAATGTCTAGTTACTCATTGATGCTAAGGAATGAACTTCAAGGATGCAACTCAAGTTGGTATCATGCTTCAAAGGTTTATCCTATATACCTTAGCATCACTTAGTAGTGATAACAATCCCACAAATTTCATATTTATGCATGTGTGAGTTTAAAACCAAATCTCTTGAGCACACATGTAGGGGGAGTTATCACTACCAAGTTGGATTTTTATGGTGCTTATCCAATCTTTTACAAGTGGTCTCAATGGTGGATAAGAAACATAAAATCCAAACCAAGTTAGCTATTTACACGTATGTGAAGTGCTAGCTTGGAATATCCTTAATTTCCATATCTTTGTAGAGTTGTCATCAATTACCAAAAAGGGGGAGATTGAAAGGCCCTTGGTTGGTTTTGGTAATTGAGCGACAACTTATGTGGACTAATAAGTGTTTATGTTGAGATACACAGGAAATTAGTCCACACAAAGACACTAGTATGAGCAACATGTGCCATGGTGGAGAAATGGCTAAGGGATTGATGCTATGCTCATATAGTGTGATCGAGGAGCTCATTGCATATGAGACATGACATGGAGTCATGTGACCAAAGTGGAGAAGATCAAGACAATGCTTGGCTTGATGGACCGGTTGCAATGGAGAAGGGCAAGTCAAGGCTTTGAAGCGAGGGACCGCGAGGCGGTGAAGCTTGGGCAAGATTTGGCGCCGATGGACCGAGGCAACGGTGAAGAGCGAGCAAGGTCAAGATCGATGGACCAAAGAGGTCATGTGATGATATGGAGTGGATCATATCATTTAAGAAAGATCAAGCCAAGTGTTGACTCATGAAGATGATCAAAAGGCTTGATGGAGTTTGGTGCTTGTGTGGCATCAATATTTGGAAAGATGAAATGGAATGCGCAAGGCAAAGGTATGACTTGTAGGGCATTTCATTTCACCGGTCAAAGGTTGTGTAGAGAAGTGCATGACCGGATTTAGGATAGATGGCCGTTCTATCAAGAGGGGCAAACTTGTTTGCATATCGGTCATCTAGTGCCACTTGAGCGATCTAACATTGCAATGTAGCTAGGATCGAGTGGCGTGGTGAGATCAAGTGAAAATCCTTTGAAAATGATTGTGAAATGCTAACACACATGCACATGGTGTTGTTCACGTGGTTGTGTTGGCACATTTGCAAAGGAGAAAGAGTTGGAGTTGTTGTTGATCAACATTGGGAAGTAAGAAAGGTTTTTCGGTGTTCTCCGGAAATTAGGTGGCTCTTGGAGTGGAATACTGCTTTGACCCATTGTGTTTTGGATCAAGTATTCAGTTGGGTTGTGTAGCCCTCTGAATTAGCTTTCCATAGAGTCCAAGATCACCTAATTTGGACATCGGAGCTAAGAGTTATGGCCGTTTTACCGAGGTACATTTCTGCTGGAAATAGACCTGCGGACGGTCCGCTAGACCTGCGGACGGTCCGCCCTTGAGTGGCGGACGGTCCGCCGTTATCTCGGTTGAGCTCAAACAGAACCGTTTTTGGCTCTGTGGGTGGTCCAAAATGACCTGCGGACCGTCCGGTCCATGGGGGCGGACGGTCCGCCTTTAAAAGCTGAAACGGGCGCAGAAACTTGGTTGTTCTGTCTTGGGTGCCCAAAATGACCTGCGGACCGTCCGGTCCTTGGGGGCGGACGGTCCGCCTCCTACTGAAATTTCTGGGACAGAAACACTGCGGGTTCTGTGTGTGCTAACTTTTTGAACCGCGGACAGTCCGCCCCTAGGGAGCGGACAGTCCGCCGGTAACTTCCAGATTTAGTCAGAGACGTTTGCAAATCGGTTGGCTCGAAGTTTTGAACCGCGGACAGTCCGCCCCAGGGGCGCGGACAGTCCGCGAAGGGCTCTAACGGTCGACTCTGACACATAATAATTGCAGTTCTAGCCGTTGGTTTTGAATGGCGGACGGTCCGGTTTTTGTGAGGCGGACAGTCCGCGAAAACTCTGTTTTCGTGGGATTTGAGTGTAACGGCTAGTTTTGGGCCTCCCTCTATAAATAGAGGGTGTGGCCGGCCATTTGAGATGGCTGAGCACCTTGGGGAATTAGTGTCCATGTGTGAGAGTGCTTGAGAGCCCTCTACTCACTCTAACTTGATAGTAATCATCCGATCGAGTGAGAGAGCGATTCTAGTGCGATTGCTTTGAGAGATTGCATCGAGTGGCACTAGGTGATCGTGTTGCAAGCCGGTGTGCTTGTTACTCTTGGAGGTTGCCACCTCCTAGACGGCTTGGTGGCAAGAGGCTCCGTTGAAGCCCGCAAGAAGATTGTGCGGTGCTCCGGAGAAGAGATTGTGAGGGGTATTGTGCTCACCCCGCGGGAGCCGCGAAGAGCAACTCTAGTTGAGCGAGACGTGAAGAGCAACAAGTGGTCCGGCCGGATCATGTGCTAGAGCTCGGTGTGAGCACTCCACGTGGGAGAGTGTGACTTGAGAGTCACCACTAGCAAGAGGATCGGCGGCAACCTTGGAGCTTGTCTCAACGGGGATTAGCTTGGTGGCAACCAAGTGAACCTCGGGATAAAAATCACCGT
The DNA here is from genome assembly GCF_016808335.1 of Panicum virgatum. Classification (NCBI taxonomy): domain Eukaryota; kingdom Viridiplantae; phylum Streptophyta; class Magnoliopsida; order Poales; family Poaceae; genus Panicum; species Panicum virgatum. The sequence continues at coordinate 44,321,011 of NC_053136.1, forward strand.
GTCAACTTTGTCTACTCTTCTCGGTGGTTTGTATTCTCCAAATCACAAGCATTGTATTTACATTCTTCTATATCTTGTGCTTGTGTAGTTGCTCTCTAGTGATTAGTTAGCTTGTGTAGCTTGCTAATCAACTTCTTGCTTGTGTAGCTAGAAATAGAGATCATAGTGTAACTAGTTAGCTTGTGTAGCTTAATTAGTTGCTCTTGCTTAGATTGTGTAGCTAAGCAAGTTGAGCACTTGGATTTGGATTGTGTATCCTTGTCCTTGAGCATCTAGTGAGCTTAGGTTTGGCTTTGTGCTTTTGCTCGTTAGAATTGTTTAGGAGCTCCCCCGGTTTGTGAAGTACTAGTGCTTAGGCTTGTGTGACTTGGCATTAGAATTGTTAGGAGAGCTCTTACTAGCTTGGCACTCCATTTGCTTTGTATAGGATCCCTTTTTGGAGGTGCCTTAGAGTCATAGTTAGAGGGGTGAAGTCTTGGCTAAGCAAATAGTTTCAATTCCGCTTAAGTTTCGGTTAGCCGGCGTAATTAGTTTTAGAAAGGACTATTCACCCCCCCTCTAGTCCGCCATCTCGACCCTACACATGGTAAGTGATGCACCTTTGGCTTCTGACATCGGCAGAACACCCTCCCGTCAATGGTTAACAAAACTTCTTGAATTACCCTTTGTCTGCGGACACCCTGTCCGGTCCTGTCCCTGCATGATACCTCAAATCTTTGCTCCTTTGTGCCCATCGATATGACTGAGTGAAATCGAGCCTTTTCAACTTTTTTCTCCATGTACTCATTGACCCTTCTGCAAAAATGCACTCCTGGATCATTAAGTAAGGGAGCGGCTGATGTGTATCGCTCCCGAAAATACCTTATGCATCCATACATGATGAACTCAACAATGCCAACAAGAGGAAATCCACGAGCACGACGCATTACCATATTGTAACATTCAGCATGGTTGGTCGTCTCGATCCCATAACGTCTCCCATCTGTGTCATACAGAAGTGACCACTTCTCTTTAGGTGCACCATCAATCCACTGTGAAAATGGCTTAGCATGTCCAACTAATGAATCTGTAGAACGTCTCCTGCTGGATGATGAGGCCTGGCTCTTAAGCAATTCAGCACTCATGTCATCAATTATAACCCACAAAGCATCAAACTTCCTCTGCTGATTCTGAGTGCACAATCGCTTGAACAAATTCATCAGATCCTTATTCTTGAACCGCTCATAAAAGTTAGCAGCCATATGCCTCACACACCACCTATTGACAACATCTGGCCATATAAGAGGTGAAAATTGACTACCTTCTTGGAGCTGCCTTATAGCTGCAAGTAGACCTGCATGTCTATCACTGATAAGACAAACATTAGGCCTTCCAGCAACAACGTGAATCTTCAGACGTTCAAGAAACCAGTACCAGCTTTCTGTGTTCTCATTCTCAACAAAGGCAAAGGCGATGGGAACTATCTGCTTGTTGCAATCAATTCCGATTGCCGTCAATATTGTTCCCTTATATTTCCCTGTCAGAAAAGTGCCGTCAATACACAGAACAGGAAGACAGTAAATGAATGCCCTCACACATGCTCCAATGCAGAAGAAAGCTCGCAGCAGAATGCTTGGCCCCCCTGACAAGCACGGTACACTGTATGTATCAAAAGCACTTCCAGGATTTCTTTGCACAATTGCTTCAAGCATACGAGGTAGGTTGTCATATGATGCTTCATAAGTGCCAAACCTCATCTCAAATACTTTTTGTTTAGCCCGCCAAGCCTTTGCATAGCTGATCACATACTGGAAATTCTGTTCGATGTCCCTAATTATCAATGCAGGCTCATAATCTATTTTGTCAAGAATCACCCCATACATCTTCTTAGCCACGAAAGTTGATGTGAAATTACGATGATGTCCCACTACACCTGTCATTCTACAAGTATGTGGTGCAACAATTGAACATTCCCAGTGTGTCTTGAACTTTCCCTTGTATGCATGCACTCGCCATGTACAGTCTCTATCTGCACACCTCACCTCGTATTCTTTGTTGCTAGACTTCAGTACTCTGAATTCCTTCCTCAGAGATACAGCCCAGAGCTTCACAGCATCCTTCACATCCTCAATGGTACGATACTTTGCCCCTTGTATGACCTCATTCACTCTGTATTCAAACTCCGGACATCTAATATCTTGTACCACTGGATTACTAAAACCCTCTTTACGCCATTCACCTAGCACTGGGAAGCGCTCATCGTCCTCATCGTCCGATGAGTCCCCACATTGCTCTATTATTTGTGCATCCTGGTCTTCTTTCTCCATATCCTCCACAATTCCAGGTATCCGCTCGCCTTCATCTGCTAAACCTTGTGGTTCTGGTTCTGGTTCTGGAGCTTGCACGTTCTCTTCTTCTTTATCCTCTTCCATCTCTTCATTGCAGTCAGATGTTGTGTGTGTTGACCCTTCACCTAAATCACCGGTCTTCTGGTGATTCTGAATTACCATTGCGAGAGGCCACCCACTTTCAAGAGCTGCGTGCATGTAATGTTGCCATTCTTCCATACTATTTATATGCGTCAACTCTCAGAAATCCCCATTAGCTTCCCAGGAAGTCAAGGTATGAACCGTAAGCAAATGGGTCTTTGAATTCATATTGAACATCTTGTGAAGACATTTCCGTATGGACTCAAAACTCCTCTCTAGGGGTTTGTCTAGACTGCACTGTCTTTTTTCCAATGCTGATAGATTTACTCCATAGGAATCATGAGTAATTCTATAGAAGTCACCGTAATAAACTTGAAATGCCACTTTGCTCGACATATCTGGAAGTGCAAAGACTTTATTTTAATTAATCTAATATCTACAAATATACTATGCCTTCAATTATAACCACTAATCCGAACCCTAAGTGCTTACAATAATAAAAAATACTAATCATAAAATTAAATATATAAAAAATCTGGAATGACAAAGTTGAGAAATATTGGTTACCTGCGGTTCGGATCAAAAATCCTGCAGGGCTTCGCCGGTTTTTTTACCTCCGTCACCCCTCCTCTCTCCCTCTCCCCTCTCTGGATCTCGTGGGCAGAAAATGAGGGCGCAGAGGGAAGGGTTGGAGTTTTATATTTGAGGAGGGAGCCTGCCGCCCCCCTGCCGGGCGGCAGCCCCCTGCCGCCCGTTGGCGGCAGGGGCCTGCCGCCCGGCAGGGGGCGGCAGGCTCCCTCTAAGGACCCCTGCGCAAAAAAATTTTATTTTTATTTACATATAGGTCCCTACCGCCCACCTGCCGGGCGGTAGGCCCCTTGCCGCCCCCCTGCCGGGCGGTAGGGTTATAGATCTGTAAAACCTAAATCCAAAAATATATTTCTGTAAATTTTTTTTTGAAAAATGCAAAAATAAAAAAGGCGCGCTTCTCCAGTTCGTACCTGTTGGGCTTTGCATCGGCCATTCAGGCCCACGGAGGATACGCCCAGTAAGCAAGCAGCACCCTCGGGGGAGTGGTTTCTTTGCAACTGCTTGTGCGGTGTCCCCTTTCCGTTGCTCAGATGTTCGGTGCTTTGGGGAGGCCGGCGGTGCTTGTGGCATCAGAACCCAAGTTCCCCGCCGACGAGGTGGCCGGTGGTCACCTTCTGCTGCTCGCGCGTTCAATGTTTCTACGGCATGTCGATGTGTTCGACATGCTACTTGGTGAGGCAAACAAAAGCTTTGTCTCTTCGTCGGGAAGGGCTTCGGCTTCAAGCTGCATCCTGGACGTGCTCCTCTTCCAACCTTTGGTGCGGCAGAGGCTCGTCGGGAGGCCACTCCGGCAGCCGGCGATGAAGACGACCGGGAGACTCTTGTTTGAGTTGTATTGTAATTTTTTTTGTTTTCCAAGGGTGCCTTTGCAAAAGTTACAATGTAAACCATATCTTTTATATGTGAAATGCAATCTCGGTTTCTCAAAAAAAAAAAAAGCAAGCAGCACCCGGCATGTCACTGTATTAGCACTATCCGCCCACACGACATCGTGTGGGCTGGCCGACTTGTCGGAACGACATGCCCACAGGCCACTCCCGTCGCCATCGCGCTGAGCCAGCAGTGAGACCGGGGCGATGCGGATACATCGTGTGGGCTGGCCGACTTGTCGGAACGACATGCCCACAGGCCACTCCCGTCGCCATCGCGCTGAGCCAGCAGTGAGACCGGGGCGATGCGGACCCTTTTCTTTTTTTCTGGAAGAAATGAATGCGGTTTACCTGTTGGAGGGTTGAGGTTGAACATGTGCCATCCATCTCCTTGCTTCGGAAGAGGGGCGAGGGCATGTGTTTCGACTATTCCATTCAGTTTTGAATAATTTTTTAAGTTCTTTGACGGTCCTTCGCAGCTAATAAAGTGCAAAATTTTGAATCAACGGTACGGTGCATCTTAGGTACCATCATTATTTACACAAAAAATACATCGTTCTCGTGAGGCTGACTCCAACAGCATACCCAAATACGAACCCAAACTCAATAAATTTGGCACAGTGCATTTGGGTATCTCCTCCAACCGACGACGCAAACACCGGACGCATTTTGCGTCGCAGCCGATGGGCGACGCAAAATTGCGTCCCTCTCCACCGCGACGCATTTGTCCAGTGGTGGGCCCGCGACAGCGCGCGACCGGCGCTTTCAGGCTCCGCGGCGGGGCGAGGCGAGCCCGTGAAGGAGCTCGGCGGCTCGGCGCTCGGCGGGGACGTCGGCGGTCGGAGCTCGGCGGGGACCTCCTCGGCCCGCGGCAGCTGCCGGCGGCGCTTGCCCACGCGACGACCCGCGGGTCCGCGGTGGCGCGTGACCGGCCCGGCGAGGCGGAGCACGGCCGGCGCAGCGAGGCGAGCCCGCGGCGGCCGGGGCAGCGGTTCCAGCTGCGAGATTTGGCGGCGCTCGGCTGGGCGACATTGCCATGCGCGAGGTGGAAGAAAGAGAGCGACGGGAGGAAGGGGACGGGATGATGGGTCCTCTGTTTTTTGCGTCGCTTGTTGGAGAAGAAAATATTTGAGTACCTGACTTTTTTACTGTGCATGACCCAAACTTTGGAATGGGTAGCTGGTTTGGGTCTCCGTTGTTGGAGACAACCTGAGGTACGAATATTTGCATGCTAGTAATTTCCTTTTTCTTTTCTTTTTTGGGGCATGGTAGTCGGGAGACACATAAAAAAACGCTTTAATTAGTTTTTCAATGGTAAGTGACCAATTCTGATAAAATAACGCGCTAGTCGGCAAATGGAAACCTCGGCTGTCTTCACTTCGTCTACTTGTCTCTCGCACCCACCCTGATTTCTACCTAGAGACGTTTCAAACTTTTCGCGTCCAAGGAGTTGAAAGCCAGCTGTCAAGCACAAAACACCAGCTAATGCCTGGTGATCTCGAGTGGAAGTGTGAAACCATGACATCTCTCTTTCGTGGATAACCACCACGGAGTCATCATTATTCAAACCAACTTTTTTTCGTTTCAAGTTTCAGCTATTCAAATCTACTTTCTCGCTCGGAGCTCAGTGGATGGACGCATCACTGTAAATTAACAGTCCATGAAGATTTTAAAGTATATCCGGTCTCTTTTCTGCCTCGAGTTGTTGTTTATTCTAGGCAGTGCGTGCTGGTCGCGCACGTGCTAGCTTTTTGGTGCTAGCTCGGCGCCTCTGAATTCAGACCCGCCTACTGCAGCTCGTCTGGTTGGTTTTGAAATTCAGGTCTCTTTCAGTTGACCAGATCCTCAGATTGGCTGCGCATTCTTCCTCCCATGTGAATTCGATGCGAGCCAAATGTGCATTCACAATGGTAGTGCAGCTGGCTTATCCTTTGCTAAGGGTATCTGACTACGACAAATTAGTATCATGGTAGTTGGCCAGATGAAATGAAATAAAAAATGTACTGGTAAAACGTCCAACAAAAAATGGTAGTGTTGAACATTAGTATACTATACTCCTATGCAACAACAGTGCGCACGCTCTCATGTTCCAATCAGACAGTGAAGTAGCATCTGACAATTTTGATAGGAATCACTTTGAATAATACTCCAAACTAAAGAACAAAGAATACTAGTATCCGTTGAAGAAGTGCTGATGATGCAAATTTGCACCACGGCCACGGCCAGCAGCATCTCACGGAGAAGCTTCCGATTTCAACCAATCCCAATTCCAATGCGATGACGCAGCAACACGACACTCCTGATTCTACCTTACAAGCTTCTTAGAAGAAACACTAATTTCTCACGAGGCAGCATCTTTTTTTTCTTCATTTTTCTTGGTTTCACTTGGGCAAACCCATCGGGGGACAGGTTCCATGCCAGTCATTTCTTGGAGCAGTGTGTGTGTGCTGGATGAGCAGTCAAATGTTGCTCTGTTCTTGCACTCGGCTCGATTCATCAAGCAGCCAATTTTCTCGCGAGGAAGATCGACTGATACTAACATCAGTGCATCGCCACTTAGCTCACTAGCTGCTGGACCGGGCCGGCAGCGAACCACGGGTGGGCCGGGAGGGTCAGCTGGACGGGAGGCTGCGCCGGCGAGGGCGGCACCAGGGCCATGGCCATGGTCGCGGCCGCGGCCTCGCCTCTCTTCCTCCGCTTGGGAGTCCCGGACGAGGAGGACGACGATGAGGGGGAGGAAGAGTCGGAGCTCGCGGACGGCTCGGGGGACGGCCGCTTCTCTCCCACGGTGGGGGCGGGGGCGGGGGCGGTGGCGGCGGCCGCCGTCGCGGCGGCGATCTCGGAGCCGATGCGGAGCGGGAAGTTGAGGAGCGCGCGGGACCCGCGCATGCGGTAGGCGGCGCGGTCGTACGCCACGGCGGCGTCCTCGGCGCTGTCGTAGGTGCCGAGCCACACGCGCGCGCCGTTCCTGGCCGGGTCCCGGATCTCCGCGGCGAATTTGCCCCACGGCCGCTGCCTCACCCCGCGGTAGTGCTTCCCCCTGCCCACCGCCGCGGCCTCCTCGCCGGCCCCGGGCGTCGTCGCGGCCGACGCCGCCTCGGCCGTCCGCGTCTCGGGGTCCTCCTCCTCCTCCTCGGGCGACGCGGGGAGGAGGCCGCCCGCGCCGAGGCAGGAGCCGAACTCGTAGGGGCAGTCTGGGGACGCCGGCGGCTCGGGCTTGACGGCGGCGAAGGAGCCGTCCGGGAGCCAGCCCCGGGAGAAGGCGTCCCGGAGCGCGCCGAAGACGACCATGTCGTCGGCGTCGTCGGGGCGGAACGGGAGCGACTCGCTCCACTGGTCCGCGACCAGGCTGCCGAAGCTCGCGCTGCGGCAGTACACCGGCCGCGGCGCCGCCGCCGGCGGCTCGTCCAGGAGGTGGTGCAGGATGCTGTCCAGCGACGCCGCCTCGCACGCCGGGTTGAGCAGCATCGCGACCTGTCCGAGCGGAGACCCCGTCACGTGATTTGGGTTTCGAGGGAATTTTAAGCGCTTGGTTTGAAAATTTTTGTTTCAGAGGTTGGGCTCGATTGCGGTTTATATAGCGGAGGCCGGAGAAGTGGGGCCCCGTTGTCATTTGTCGTCGCGCTTCTGGGTGGGCTTCCCTGAACTTTCGGGCGTTACCGTCACGTGGCTCAATCGTTTTTTGTTTTTAAAAAAACTAGGCTCAATCGTTTTGGAAGCGACAGTTTTTGGCCGGGGGCTTACGATTTTTTTTTGAAATATAAAGCTTGCGGTCATGCATACGGAGTATATGACATAAAAATTGGTAAGTATGAAGAACGATTTTTTTCCTTAGTTTTTGCTGTCACTGGAGACATTGTACGACGAGGATGGCTATCTTATGATTTGTCCAGAGAGGTGGCACTCCTTATCGTTATTTGAAAATAAAGAGGGCTAGTTGCTTCCAAAATGAAAAACAACCCGGTTAAATATCTCTAAAAAAGAGTCACAGGGGGGGGGGGGGTAGCGCACTCACAAATCATAATGTCACTGTATGAGCACTATCCGCCCACGACCACGCCCGCATGCCATTGCGGGCCAGCAAATAGACAAGGACGCCCAATAGACTTGGTCGTCATCGCGGCGACCTGAAATAAAAGGTCACGCCCCCTCCATTCGTGTGCAGTGTTCCTACACAATATTCCCATCCAAGAACTAGTATGTTCTAGAGCTTTGTGCTATATATTCGGAACTATAATAAAAGTGGACAAAAGGAACATCAGCTGTGTAAATTGAACTCGTGCCGATAGCGGAGTGCCGTCCTGATTGCATTTGCACGTGGTGCATTTCACCAAGCCATACAGGGTAGTGGTCACCGGGCAAGTGGTTGATCATGAGGTTCTTGTCCGGAGCATGGACTAGGCGCCTCAACCACCAGCTGGCCAACAACAAAACTGTGCCGGCATGGTTTTTCTATGCCGGTTTGATCCACGACGGGTCGTCATGGAAGGATGGCAAGACTCTCCACGAACATTGTTCATGTGGCTTTTGAGACGTGCGAGTAATAAAAAGCAACATGCCTCGTCTGCACAAAGTTGCGTCAGGGCTCCCCGGGCGGATTGAAATCTGGAGCCAAGATGAGTGTATCTTGTTGCTGGGTCAGGGATGAGAGAGGATGCATGGTGGGTACACTGACTGACAGAGGAAGCCCTCAAGGTGGCTTCCCCTTTCTACCGCACAACGTGCCGCTCAAGGAGAGTTCAGCGACTGATGTGGAAAATGTTCCGCGGTGAAAAATAATGTGCAGGCATCTTTCTCAGCCACGCTAACACAGTTCGTAAAAACTTTTGGATTCTGACACTGTAGCACTTTCGTTGTTATTTAACAATTAATGTTCAATTATGAACTAATTAGGCTTAAAAGATTCGTCTCGTGCTAATCAGTTAGACTATATAATTAGTTATTTTTTTCAACTACATTTAATGCTCTATGCATGTGTCCGAACATTCGATACGACGAATACTGTAGAAATTTTTTTGGAACTAAGCAGGGCTTAACTCGCTTTTCTTCTTTTGCCAATTTCACTAAGGTGTGGGCTCCATCTGTTACTCGATCGTGACCGGAAAGAAAATATTTTGAAAGAGACGAATCAATCTGTTAACCGAAATTCTCTACGAGTACTTTCTATATAAAAAAACGGTGGTGGTTGCTAGAGCTCGGACTTAGGCCGTGCCGTGCCTGTCAGGTCGTGCCTGTCAGGTCTGACCCTCTCGCTCGTGCCATGTTGGGCCCAGACTTCTAGGCACGGTGAGTACATCGTGTCGTGCTGTGTTGGCACGATAAGTCTATTATCAAATCCAAATACGGCTTACGGCACGCTGGCACGTTTTCGTACCGTGCCGGCCCAAGCACGGCCCTCGAGATACTTGCAAATGGATTTATATGCATCAATGCAGAAATGTCACTATTACAATTAAAAAGTATATAAACTATCCATGGTAGAAAAAAATTACGTGATTTTCTCAAACGAATAATATTTTCTTCTTTGATTGCTATTAATTAGAAATGAAAATTAATTGTTATAGTAAAATAATGGGCTACGTACCGGCCGATGAGCTATTTTCGTGTTGTGCCGGCCCAAGCATAGTCCAAAATGTGGGCCGTGCCATACAGACCGTCGTGCTGAAATCCTAGGTACGGCACGACCCTCGTGTTCGTGTCGTACCGGCACAGCCCAAAATATTTCGTGTCGTGTCATATTTTAAATCGTGCTAAACGATCGTGCCGTAGCCCGTCCAAAAATAACATAGCCCAAGTCCGAGCTCTAGTGGTTGCGCACCAGCAGCATCGTCTCGTCTCTGCGTGTGCGGCCATCCGGCAAGGCCCCTTTCATCGTACCATCGAACCCGGTTCACATCACTGCCTGCTACTAGTAATTCCGTAGACTGTCGTGGCGCTGGCATTCAGACATGATCGCAGAACCGTTTCCTTCCAGAACCCCTCGGCTCGATCAGACACAGCGCGAGGGTCGCTTGCAAAGTGTCGCGGCCTCGGGTGCATGAAAAGAGCGGATTTTGTGCCGCGCGGCGCCAATGCGCCGGCTATCTGTACGGCGTGAAAGAAGTTGAGATCAGCGATTGGAGCTACGACGGCGCGTACCCGAGCTGTATTTTGGAACAGTTTGTAGCGTACTGGAGTGACCTTGTTATATTTTAATACACATGAACCGAGAGAGCAGGCGGACGCGTGGCTTAGGATGTTTCCGGAGCGGGAATCTTGCACAGTACAATATTTGGATGGACTTGGCAGGGCGCAACAGTACTGGTTTCCGGAGCGGGAATCTTGCACAGTATAATATTTGGATGGACTTGGCAGGGCGCAACAGTACCGGTCCATTTTGTCAGGCTCACTTCGCGGTGGCGCAAAATAGTTCCAGAGTTGAAATCTCCAACAGTACCCGCCCATTTTGAGTCCAAACGAAAAAGCAAGACAATGAGATTCAAAATTACAACCTCCTCACTCAACACCACAGTTTCATGTGCAAGCAGCCGTTTTTATTAGACAAAATAAAAAATCCTTCAAATTATTAACAAGCACAAATTTTTTGAGAATGCACATTTGAGTAGTTTTTAAGGTGGGGGTGCACATAACTTTAGCAAAGCAAGTACAAATTGTTTATAATGTGATGCGCCTTGTGAACATGTTTTAGTTCCCAAAAATTTTCTACAATACCCGTCACATCGAATCTTCGGACACATCCATAGAGCATTAAATGTAATTGAAAAAATAACCAATTACACAATCTAACAAGATAAATTTTTTAAGCCTAATTAATTTATAATTAAATATTATTTGTCAAGTAACAACGAAATGTGATGCAGTACAGAAACTCAAACTTCTTCACCAACTAAACACACCCTCAGTCCACAATTAATAACATATGAAATTCTTGTTGTAAGGTTTGAATGTTTGATGATGCAAAATAAATTGTTTATAAGGTTTGATGATGCACAATAATGAAAGCCAAATTAATCCGTGCACTTGTGATAGATCCAACATGCTTGATCAGACGTGCCCAATAGTACGTGCATTTGAAGTGTTTCAACCTACTAGTATTTATGCAATGATTTACACATAAATCATTGCATAAAAACTAGCAAATTGAAACACTTATTGACCACAGTAATAAGGAAATTTAATACAAAGGTTGAAACACCTATTGACCATATAAAAAGCATTACGTACATGAAGATGTGCAAAAGATGCATCTCTAGATATGCACTTCAATAAAAAATATCTCATTACCTAGAACAAATGCACATATTCGTGTGCAACAACTCAGAATCGATTATGAAGGTGTGTAAACTTTTGTGCATAGATAATCCAAAAAAAGGTGCAACATATATAACTCCTTTTTATTTTCCAATCAACGTTGCATGCATGTTACACATTTTTTTATCTCACATATTTGTACCTCAAAAGAAAATCTGAAATCAAATCATGAAGTTGAACGCACTCTAATTGCATATGCATGAAATATTTTTATCCATGAGTATATGGCACTGCAGAGAACAAATCCACGTAGATTACAATGTAGGCCGTGTTTAGTTCCACACGCAAAATTTTTTTGCGTTGGAATCATGTTAATTTGAAGTACTAAATGAAGTCTATTTATAAAACTTTTTGCACAGATGGGTTGTAAATCGCGAGACGAATCTAATGATACTAATTAATCCATGATTAATCAATAATTAGCGGATGGTTACTGTAGCATCACTGTTGCAAATGAAATCATGGATTAAGTAGGCTCATTAGATTCGTCTCGCGATTTACAGCTCATCCATGCAAAAATTTTTGTAAATAGACTTCATTTAGTACTCTATACATGTGTCGAAACATTCGATGTGACGTTTTTTTTACTACCAACTACACGTACTATTACGTATGCATATCTCATATCCTATCAATTAAGTCTTGCATTAGGTAATAACAAATAATGTACAACTTAAGATATGGATGAGATTCTTTTCCTTTTGAAATAAAACATCATTGAGATTCATATCACCTTTACATGAGTAGGTTTTATTGCTCACTTGCACCTTGCTGAAATCGAGTTTTGCACCTAAATCTGTGCATCATCACCCACAACTCGCCACCCGCAGAAGATAGATCTGTCTGGCCCAAACTCGTCCACCCTCTGTCCAGTACCTAGATCAATCGAAAAAAGAAAGAGAAGAATCAGATAAGAAACAGCACAGAGACTAGAAAAGAGGATATACGTGTTCCGGAACATAGCGAATGAAAGAGGATCTGGGTTAACATGTTCCTACGAACCTCCATTGATTTGGCACCATCGCCAGCGCGCGGGGTCGTCGGCGGAGGCCGCGCTCGGAATCGGCCCTGCGGGCTGCGTTGAGTGGGCGAGGAGGCGCCGGCTCGGTGGCCGCACGCCGAGCGAGCAAGGAAGCTGTTGCAGGAGCTGTCGCTGTCGCCGCCGCCGAGGCCGGTCGGGCCGGAAACGGCGGCGACGTCATGCCACCGCGGCCATCTCCGGGGACTCAAAGCTGCCAAGCCAGATGCGCGCATCTTCTTGCTGGGCTCCCTGATCTGATGATCTCCGACACCCACTTGCCCCACTTCCTCTTCCTCAAGCCCCGGTGCTGCCTGGCCATGTAGCCAGCCACCATGCCAGCAGCATTATCGAGCACCACCTCCATTGTTCTTGCAGCGACCAAGCTTCCTGCCTTCCTCTTCCTGCTCTAGTTTTCTGTGAGGAGACGAGCTGAAGTTGCAGCGACAAAGCTAGCAGCAACCGCACCCAAGCAAGCTTGAGCTGTTGCAATAGAGACGCTGCACCGAGCGGGCGAGGAGGTGCCCGCAGCCCCGCACGGTGCCCGCTCCCTACGGGCCGCGCCGAGCGAGCAAGGTGGTGCCGGAGCGATGGCCACACGCCGCTGCGGCGGGGCTCCCTACGGTCTGCGCCGACCGGGGAAGTGCCCGTGCGGTGGCTGCACGCCGCGGCGGGGGCGGGGCTCCGTGCGGTCTGCGCCGACAGGGAGGTGCTCGTGCGGTGGCCGCACGCCGCGGCGGCGGCGGTGTGTTCTGCTACGAGCGGACGAGGATGCGTCCGCACCAGCAGCCCCCGTTGCCATCGGGGAGATCCCCTTCCTCGTCCATGGCGCTCGAGCGCGGAACTGATGCACAGGACTTGTTGTTCCAGATATTTCTCGGAGGCGCGATAGCAATCCAATACCTTCTTTCTTATCTTATTTTAACCACATAAAGCTGGCCCATATCCCCGTATTCCGCAATTTAAAATTGATACCGTATACACTTCAGAGAGAAAAAAAGCCAATAATTTTTCACAAATCTCGAAAAGCCGGCCGTTCCTTGCCACACAACATCGCGGCCGTCCGTATAACCGGCGCATTGGCGCCGGGCGGCTAAGTTTTATTTCCGCATGAACCTGCCCTTCCCTGCCACCACCAAATCCAACCATGGATCGGGCGGCCAGGAATCCACGGAAAGAAAGTTCCTGAGGGACGAGCTGCAACAGCGGGCGTCGCTTTCGGCCCGGGAAAACCGATAAAACAAGCGCGAGACTTTTCGCAAACCCTCACGTGTTCTGCTGACCTGACCATCCAGAATTCAGAGGATCGACGAAACGAAACAAGCGATGCGGTCATGGTCACGGAGGTGCGTGGGCTGGGGCCCAAGCCTACGCAGGAGTAAACGAAACGAGGCCTGTAAAGCTGCAAGCGTCGTCTCCTTCGTGGCAGTTTCCTTGGCCGCTGGGGCTGGGACCTCATCCTGACAGCGAAGGCTCCAATGGTCGCCGCCCGTTTTTAATTTTTGTTCTAGGCTTATTCCAATCCTTTGACGCAACGGCGGTCGACAGCGACGAGGTGGTCGTTGGGTCATTGGGTGCTGATAAGCTATCTCGATCGCGATAGGGAGGTGTGTCCAGTGGCAAGGGCTTCCAAGGATTTGTTCGAGACGAAATGAAGCACGCATACTTCAGGATGCACAGTGGGAACTTGGAAGCAACGTGCGGGCACGAATAAATTTAGAGTGTACCCGCGGCTCTTACGTGAGGTCCTTGAACTCTAAAAATGCATATTCAAGTCTCTAAACTTTTTTATCCCTATAACCTGCAATGCATAATGCATTCAGCATTCAATCACTAGTACAGGTCATCACACAAGACCTTCGTGATATTCGATTGGCAAGAGCACAAAAGGGAGAGTAGTTGATTGGTCTGCAATTACTGTCATATAATCTTCCTTTTGTTTTGTTACCTCTTGTACATACTTTGCTTTCTTCTACAATGCAAAAGCAGAGCACCTGCTATATTCCTGGAAAAAAAATCGCCAAAGACGCCAAGTTTCAAAGATTGTTTTTCGAAGGGAAAGCACAAATCCATTCTCCAAATGCTACCAGCCATGCCGATGGGCCAAAAATCTCGTAGGCGTAGAGATCCGAGCATAATGATTTGCCTTGGGGGAGTACACTTTCTACACTACTTACACCATTTGGTTGCCATTGTAAAGAAGATATTGCACCACTGACGGCGAACAACTCCCTGTGGATGCAGTCTCAACTCTGAACCATTTGATAGGCAAAGAACTCCAAAGCACCTGTCCTCAGCAAAGGAGAGCTCCTTCGTTATTGCATTTGCAAGATGCTGCCTGTTTAGCCTAAGCGTGGCATCTTACAGAGGTTGGCTGCCCTGTAAAAACAAGAAAACAAATGAGGAAATATAGAGAACGGATCAACCAGTAGGAAGTCACATGACAATCACAACAATGAATAGGTGCCACAAGAAGATGACAACTGCTCGACTGTCAAACTATATGCAACAGAGGAACGACTTTGCCACCTTAATGGTGAATGACCAGATTCCAAGATGGCAGATTGTCGTTGCAAAGGAAGGGAGGAAATACAGAACTGATCTTCTTAGGATGCTTTTACTGTATAGAATAGCAGAATGCTCGAAGATCAGATTTGCAGGATAGCAAGCTCTAGGCTCTAACAGTTGATCAAAATATAGCACCTGGTGTTACAAGTTTGCTTAGGCAGTACTACTACTACCAAACACCAAATAGACATTGTGATTCATGTATGTCGACAAGATGACTATTTCCTGAGACAATCCCCCCCCCCCCCCCCCCCCCTTTTTACTCCCTTTTGGTTTTGACTGTTCATAGTCCCTCAAAATCAAGCACAAATAAGACAGGAACATAGTTATAACTACTCTAGCATTTCTCTCATCAATTTTCACTGGTTAAAAGGATTCCAATGGGTTCTCATAAGGTGTGCCACTTTATGTAGCCAAAATTAAAAAAACAACAGGTAGTCGATGAAAGTGCTAAAAGAAAACATACCACATTGTCCTGAACAGGTTTTCTAAGGGAAAACTGCAATCTGCAGAATATTTAAAATGCAGATGTGCCGATGAGCCCAATTTTTCAAGGCATTGAGAAGGTCCAGACGCTTCTCTTGGAATCAACACTTCCAATGAAAATGAAAGGCCACTGTCACCATTTTATTGATCAGTAGGGAAAGGCTGGAGGAACTAAGCATAACCGAAAGAAACCATGTGAAGCAAGTAGTAATATTAAAATTTCTGTACAGTACCTGTACCTTAGCAAAGATGGGTATACTCTGCACTTTCAGTGCAGGACAGCATTCATGTATCAAATAGCATGCAGCTGATAAATCATAATTCACACATTGACAGTCTGAACCAAAATTTCTGACCCTGCCCTCAAATAAGCACTGGAGCCTAAGTGTGCATTTCTTCTATGGAACTTATTCATGAACTCTCCTGCCTCATTGAAATGGCCCATTTTAGTAAGTGCGCCAACAACTGGCCAATACATATGTTGATTAGCAGCAATGCAGGAACTTGACTCCATCGCAAGAAGAATTTCCTTAGCTTCATCAACTCTTCTTTCATCACATAGAGCTTTTATCAGGGTATTGTATGTGTAACTGTCTGGCGCAACACCATATCTTAACATGGCAGTGAAAAGTTTGTGAGCTTTATCTATTTTTCTCATCCTGCAGAAACTCAAAATAGGTGCATTGAAGGAATATGCATCTGGAGAAATGCCATCCATTTTCATTTGATTAAGAAGATGGATGGCCTTGTTAACATGCCCTGCTGAACAAAATGCACGTATTAGAACATTGTAAGTCTGGACATTCGGCCTAACACCCCACTTCAGCATCTCACTGAAGCAATCAAAGGCATCATCCAGCTGATGGGCGTGACATAGCCCGTCAATAAGGGAGGTAAAAGTAATGATATCTGGCATAAATCCAAGTTTCGTAAGCATCTTCAAAACAGCCTTCGCACCATGTACATTACCTAATTTCGAATATCCACTTATGAGCGTGTTAAAAGTCACGAGATTAGGAAGGAATCCCGACTCTCGCATCACTTTGACAATCTCCATTGCCATTTCCATTTCACCAGCCTTAGAGAGGCAATTTATCACCATGTTGTAGGATGTCACACTAGAAAAAAGCCTATACAAAACCATTTGACTTAAATACTCATGCACCTTTGAGATGTCCTTGGAGCTCAGCAAGGACTTGATGATCAGAATATATACATCAAATCCCAGCTTCCCACCTTTCTCGATGAAATCATCTACCAACTGGCATACATGGCTAAACACCAAGTGTTTCACAGCACAAGAGATCACAATGCCAAACGTTGTGTTGCCAAGGAGATAGCCCCTATTGCTCATCTTATCCACAAGCTCAACTGCCTCTTTGGCCATGTTGTTCTTCGAGAGGCAATACAGCAAAGTGTCAAAAGCATTTCGATGATGCATAGCAGGATGACTCTCAAGCCACTCACTCAATATCCTGTGTGCCTTGTCTGCACCCAGGGAACGGAACACACCATGAACCAGCGCTCTGAACGTGGCCTCTGTCGGTGCTACACCCTTCTCCTTCATCTTCTCCAACACACCAACTGCATCCTCCACCCTGCCAGCATTGCAGAAACCATCGACCAGCATTGTGTAGGTGAAAACATTTGGCTTGATCCCCGCGCCCTCCATCTGCTTTACTAGCCTTAGCGCCTCATCGACGATCCCACACCGGCAGACACCATGCACGAGTGCGTTGTATGTGAAACAGTCCGGGCGGCACCCGTCCGCGGGCATTTGCTGGAACCTTAGGTAAGCGGCGTCGACCGCGCCCGCGCGCACGGAGGCCGCAATCACCGCGTTGTAGACCAGCGTGCTGGGCCGCAGCCCCAGGCGCGGCATTTGCACGAACACCTCATGCGCGTAGTGCGCCAGACCGAGCCTGCCCCAGCTCGCCACCAGCGCGCACAGCAGCTCCTCAGAGACCACGCATCCGCACCCCTGCACCTCGGCGACCAGCGCCACGGAGAGCACCACGGGCCCGCGCCACCACAGCGCGTCCCCTAGCGCGCGCCGGACGCACCGGTCCCGCGCGAAGTGCTGACCGAACCGCGACGCCCAGACGTAGAGGCGCACGCAGAGGAGCGGCTCCGCGGCGGCGTGCTGCAGCGCGCGGACGACGAAGCGCGGGCCCAGCTGCCGAAGGGAGCCGGCGAACTCCGAGTTGATCCGCTCGAACCAGTTCCTCTCGGCCAGGAGCGACACCGCGCGCGCCGGGTCGGCAGCGGCGGAGGAGGATTCCGTAGCATCATGACAGGATTTGGTAGAAAGGTTGGATCGTTGGCGGATTTGGGCGGACAGATCGGTGGGTTTGGGCAGGCGCGGGAGGAGATTGGGGAGCAGCCTCCTGCTTCTCATCTGGTTCGGTTGGGCACTGACGAAAGCTCCACCTTCTCTTCTTCTGGGGTGGTTTCTCTCCTGGGTTTAGGGGGGAGCCAATGCAGGCGAATTAAAAAATCCATCATAAATTTTGGGTTTTAAAAAATTTATTGTTTAAATCCAGAACGGCAAGTCTATATCCACGGCAAAGTGGAAGAAAAGACGAAGTTTGATCTGAATGATGCCCAGCGGCTTCTTATAGAAAACAAGGGTAAACAAAATTAGTTTTGCAACCCTGAAAAGTTAAAATGATCTAATTTTCAACCGTCAACTCCAAATTGTCTCGGTTTAAGGAAATCAAGGCATCGATGTTTTTGCTCCCGGTGGTTGGGATTAGCAAAGAGAGTGCGAAAGAGTACTCATAAGCGTGTGCAGACAGCCAGTCGGGGTGCATTGTGCGGAGGGATGATGCACCATCATGAATCTGGGAGGCGGGAGCTACTCTCAATTCTCAAATGATCAATCTGGATTGTGGTTGATGTTTAATGGACTAAGCACATTGTTCTTGCGGATAAAAAGATCAATACACTGTCTAGAGTGCAGAAAACTGACAGGATTCCTACGGGCTACAACTACAAGTAGTAGTGTTTTTGCCAAAAAATTTCGGAGTTTAATTTCACATCCAAGATAACCGGGGCCCATGTTTCTGAGCCTAGCTACAATTACAAGATGCCATATGAGCCTAGCATATCAAAAAGCCAGGTTGCACAGAGAACAATTTGGCCCAGAATCTTGTGCCACGCGCATGGCCCAACGGCCCAACTACATGCAGGAAGACGGCCCATGGACACGAAGGCCCCGCAAAAGGCCACATCCAGGAAGACGGTAGAAGCCCATGGGCAACAAGGTCTTTTCCTCCTACCACCGGCCTTCTGCCTCTACCTCCACTCCACCTCCGGCTCCGGCGACCTCGCTGCCGCCGCGTCCATGGACCGGTGGACTGGAGTAGTCCACGTTCCTCTCTCGCGAGGCGGGCCTCTCTTCCGAGTCGCTGCCTCGCTCGTCCTCTCGCCCGCCAAAACGCTCGCCGTAAGGCCAAAAACCCTTTTCCCCTTTCCGCTGCACACACTAGCCTCTCTCGCCTCCACAGCCTGAACTCTCTGATGGCACCAGGTTCCACGCGCCAACGCGATCCTCTTCACGGGCGACCGCGTCCGCGGCACCGGCGAGCCGGTGATCGAGCGGCTCTCGGACGCCGCCCACATCGCCGGTGTTCTCGCCGGGAAGCTCTGCGGGGAGATGAACGCGTGGGTGGTTGACGCTGCATGCTTCGCGGGGCCATTTGCGGTGTACCGAGAACTTGTCCCGTCCGTGGACACCGCTGGGGATCCCAAGGGATACGACCCCACTGGCTTCCCGGCCGCTGCCGGCGTTGCCAACATCCTTGCGCACAGTGTTGCTGAGGTAAAATGTTAGTGAATTCTGGGAAATCTCCAAACTTAGTTCTGTTGGTACGGTATTTGGCGCAAAACATCGTATTACTGTTGAAAAGATAATAAGTCGCTGCATAATTTAGCTTTGGAGTTACCATTTCTGTGCCATTTTCCCCTATTCTTTTACCGATGCAATCAAGATACATTTTCCAGTGCTTGTAGTGAATGCTGTGGCCCGATTACCTAATACAGGAAGTGCGGTAAAAGAATAGGTGTGTTTTGCCTTTTTTTTTTACTTTTCAGTTATTAATATGGCAAATGCAAGTTGTGTATTGCTACTATTAGGGCTTTAAAGTTTAAACTGCTCTCATTGCATTCACTGAAATTTAATTATGTCGAATATTTCTGAATTTTCTATTGGGAGAAGGGGTCAGTGTTTTAGTTCACAAATGGTAGATAATTGGACATATAAAACTAGCTTGCTTGCTCCTTTGTTCTAAGAGTGTTGATTGATGCCTTACTCAGTTGGTTAATTGTTTAATGACATTAGCAGATGCTCCTCTAATTTCCTTGCTGAGATAATGCTTAGGTATTGATGACATATTGCGCCGGTACAATACTATTGCTAAAGTTAATCATTTCCATCTGTAGGGTACAAAACCTGCTTACGAGTGTAATGTTACTGCAATGGCGTGCACTATACGTTTACCTTCTTTAGCTCCAAAGTTATTTCTTGATCTACATTCATTTACATACTGGGACACTTGCAAAACCCCACCATTCCAGTCTTGTTTCATGCTCTTATGTTGTACAAAATATTGTGTGCCTTATGGGGTTCTAATTTTCTCTTATGTTCTTGGTCTAAACTGAAATATCCTAGTTGTATTTTATTTCTGAACTAATCCTTGCTGTATTATCTTTTTGACTGACCCTATTTTAATTGTCATTCTGCAACTTTCGTGCAGTCGTTTTAGAGTTCATAATATAAATCCTATATTTTTTCCATGTCTCCTCTTTAATCTTTCTCCCATATCTTGTGTCATTAGCAGATACAAAATAAGTTCTTGGGGTGCTCATCAAAGGACGCTACTGTCAATCAGCATCCTGCAGCATCATTGTCATCCTGTCCTCCTAGGACTATCATCCTGGGATTCAGCAAGGGTGGAGTTGTTGCCAACCAGCTTGTGACAGAACTTTCTTCTTGGGCATCGGAATCAATGAAAAACTTAGTTGACGTTTCACAATTGAATCCATGCCATAATCTCTTGGTTCCTACTTCAGCTAGTGATGTGCTATCAAGTAGTTATGAATTCCATTATGTGGATGTTGGCCTGAATTGTGCTGGAGCATACATTACTGACCAAGCTGTGATCAAGAAGATAGGCGATTATGTTTTGCATACTGGCCAGAACCTCCGATTTGTTCTTCATGGTACTCCAAGGCAGTGGTCTGATCCAAACCGGCCATGGATTCGTAAGGACAAAGACATAATGCTGAAGCTGCTTCGAGATGAGGCTAAGAGGTGTGATGGGAGACTGCTGGTATCTGAAAAGATGTATTTTGAGGGTACACCTCGTAGTCTACTGATGCATTTTGAGATTTTGGAAGCAATGGATCTATGCTGATATTTGATCCGTACATCTTGTGTCCTTAGTATTTTCTCCATAGCAAATCGTAAGGATAACAGAATGTGAATATGCTTATAGTCTCTTTAGATGCTGCTTTCCTCCATGCTGACTTCACCGCAGTGCCATTCTGTTAGTTGTCTTGTATATCAGTTGTTGTTGTTGTTTTTTTTTTTTGAAGAAATCAGCAGGAGCACTGCTATATCAGTTTTCATAGCTGAACAATCAAATACAGTTGACAGATCACATGAATACATGGTCCACGGAATATGTATGTTGGTATGTGACGTGCTTTATCTGGGGATATTTTGTTTCCCTTTGGAGATAAGTGTACTATTTTCATCATGTTTCTCCCTTTATTTTGTTGCTGTGCTTACTAAAAGGTTTCCTGCAAACACACTCCATTATGAGCTCAAGGTTTGTCAGGATAACCTGCTGACTTGTTTGCTGATGGGTGACTTGCCGGCCTGCCATTTTCCTTTTGCATGGATTGGCTTGTCAATTTTTTCTTTTCTATTCAGCTGTGAACAAGTCTCTGGTCTTAAGCAAAACGACCAGACCCTGGCGCCTTGCTGGCTGCAATGTAGCTGCCGGATATATAGCATGCAAAGGACTGGTGAACAATCCTTGGTCAAACACAAGAATGTCGCGGTCCGCATGATGCGTCAGGTTAAGCTTTCGAGTGTTAGGATAATGCCAGTAGTGGATTTGTTAGTGAGGTGCCAGTAGTATAGTGCCAGTGGCATCGAGTGGTGATTCCAGCTGCACTGCACTCTCACTGTTCTTGTCTCTCTCCGCGGCGAGCACCTGAACGGCTGAACCAGTCAAACCGCATTCTTCCAAACAAGTTGTCAGATACTGTAATCACAAGGCCCTCTCCAATCCGGTGATTCCGGTTGGTGCTCCCTCGATCCCCCGTATCTTCTTCATTCGGGACGTCCAAATCCCAATCCTGCAGTTCCAGAGAAAACAGAGACCTGGCAACGCAGCAAGATTACAAGCAGGAAAGCTTTGGGTATTCTAAACTGGATAGGCTCCCATCGGCGCACAGTTCGCGGACGTGTGAGACGGTCGCGACCGGATCACGGAGCTTGGACGCACGCGACCAACTGCCTTCTGCTCCAAATTTTTATGCGCGGCCGTGCCCGCTTGGGGCTTGGCCGCTTGGCCCCATGCGCGCGTTGCCCGCCGAGCCGCGCCGTCCCCTTCCTCGCCCCCTTCGCTGCGGGACAAAAACGCGAGTAAGACCGCACGAACGGATCAAATCAAGTGCAGGCCGACGCTGATTAGAGTCCAAAAATTCGCTTTTTGAGGGGGGAAGGCGATTGCTGCCGTAAGCCCGTAACGGATCGCCTCTTTGAAACGGTCAGCTCCTCGGCTCAGACCCAGAGAGATCACTACCACTAACTCTTTGTTTATCATTAGTTCATTTCCAGTCGCAGAACTCAGATTGCCGAACCTGAACAACGATCTCGTCAGGTGCTGCCGGAACGGTTGCTGTATAGGAGGCGTGCGTGACTGCGTGTGCAGCTGTTGGGGTCTCTGAAGTAAAGTTCGTAGGTAGCCTGCATCTGCTGCAATTCTGCATTGCTGCTTCCGTCTAGAAGAAAGACACTAGCTAGCCTGGGCGTTCAGACTTGGGAGTTGAGAGCCAGGGGAGCGAGGAGGAGTCCCCATGGACTCAGATTCCTGCATCGGTTTGAGCTCCGAATCAGGCCGCCGCCGCCGGGGGCGATAGATTTATGCGTTCAAAGCAACGCTGCCGTTTTCTAATCGCGAGATCGCTCGGCGCAGGCTGACAAGTAGCACGGTGCTTTCCGGGGACACGCAGGTTAGTTTGGCTCAACAGTGACCGGTACCGGCCCGTAGGCGAGGCATCGCCGGAGTATTCTTACCCCGATCCGCTAGCTCGTTACTACCCAGGGAAGGCGACGTGGACAGGGCGCCGTGGATGCTGCCGCGCTCGCTCTAGCAGCGGCCACGGCGCTCATCTCCGGTTGGTCGGTCTGCGATTCTACCCACCTCCTCTCGATCGCTGTGCATCCCCATCGCGGCCGCCTAGTGAATGTAACCACTTACCAGGCAGGGCCTTGATAGCGAGGTCTCGTACAGGGACTACTAGACCCCGTTAAACTAATCCAGTTACTAGTAGACCACATCACAAAAAAAAAGGGGAGGGGGGGGGGGGGGGAGGAAAGAAAAATCATGGAAAAGACCAGAGGGCGATGCTCGATTTCTTACTCGTACCCAGGGTTCACAATTTCGTTTTTATTGTTCCGAATTTCATTTTTTACCAAAGTTTGACTTTCATATTTTTGAATTTGAAACCGAAATCACGCATTTTCCGGACCGAAATTCGCTTCCCGGTGTAGTCCGAAAACGAAAAATTTCACCGAAATTCGGTGAAATCCCGATGAAATTGTGAACCCTGCTCGTACCACGATTAAAAACTGGACGGGTGTGAATGCTGGAGCGCCATTGTTAAGCTTAAGCAAGTGCGTTGCCGATGCATAGTCATCGGTGATGTATTCAGATTTTGCTTTTCAGGTCTAAATGTGGTAACAAGCCGAGCCTAATCCATCCGCACTGAAGCTGTTTGTTAACATGTGGCCGAGCCTTTAGTGTGGCTGAGAGAAACAAAAATGTTCTCACTTCTCGATTCTCATAGTTAAAATCTCTAAAGCGAATTACATAGAAACAAAAATAAGCACACGTTTGATGAAATTATCATTTATTTTCACTGATAAGCTAATTATAAACGAAAATAAACAGGGCCGAGGTTCAGTTCAGGGACGCCAAGGAAGGATAAGGTGGCTGCCGCGTGGCCGGGAGATCGGGGGGTACTCGCGTGCGCGGTGATCCCACCTCTGACGTCGGGGGGCGATCTGACCTGGCCTGGCCGGGCGTGCGGCACTGCGGCCGGCCGGCTGGCGACGCTGGATCCCGCTGGCGTCGCCGCTTCTGCGCGCGCGCGCGATGAATAGAAGTGCCCGGCACCGGCAGGGCGCGGTCGCGGGTGCGGCCTGCGCTAATTTAGCGTGTCGCGCCGCGCGGCGGGCGGGCGTGCGGGTCAGACGGACGACGACGGACCGGGGGGCTATAGCTAGTCCGCCCGTTTGACTTGGTTTTCTTCAGCGCCGCGGCCTGCACCCACGTCGGTTTTTCTTTGCTGCCGTGGGGTGGCTGGCGGGGCCGGGGCTAGCATATTCGGCTAAAAAAAAGTGACACGGCCCGGGAGGTCAAGCGGGGCCACGTGTAGCTCGCTCACGGCTAAACCGAACAGACATGCGAAGTTTGGCTGTACTGCAGACAGGTCGTCCAACAAGCCAACAGAACAAATCTCAAAAAAAAAAAGGCCAACAGAACAAAGTACACCCATCGCGAATGATTTTCCTACGAGATCGAGACGAAGGTACATCCTGCGAGGCCACCACAGCTCCTGGCCTGGGCTCGCAGAGGAAAAGTGCTGGTACTTTTGGTTCTCGTGGTAGTAGAACGTAGCACATGTGCGCATGCATATGCATGCTATACAAGCAGGGGGCCGATCCGTGCAAGCGCTTCGATCCGAACGCGCAAGCTCATGTGGGAACCGATAAGAACGCGCCACCTGATACGTGTCGGACGGCGGCAGCAAGTGAGACAAGGCAGCCTGCCGCCGGTGTCACTGTGCCGGCTGGCTGTTTGGTAACGACGATTTGCCCAGGGAGGTGGGGTACGTGACAGAACGTACGATCCGTGCACCAGCCCACGCTGATGACGAGGCGAAACGAGTTTCACGACACCTGTTTCGTTCCGAGAAACATGGCCTGGCGTCCAGGTTTTGATTTTGTACTGGATCGTGTGCCGGTAACCGTACAACCGTCGTCGGTTTCCGCTGGAAGATCGAAAAGGAGACCCTGCTGAACCGCATGTACGTACGCGACGCGAGCGATCAGCGTTATCCGACGCTTGTGCGGCACACCGATCACGTGATTCGGCAGGTGCGGTACCGTTCTAGAGGTCCGATCAAGACTTGGCCGGCGCCTGCTTCATCGCATCTTTTCGTCGCGGTACACGAGTTAATGTGCATCCAGGTCGGCCGCCCGTCCGTCCGTCTAGACACCGGCGCGTGCATCAATAAAAATAAATGATGTGGGCTACAGGGAGATATTAAATACCCATTCTGAACAAATGTGAGGAACAGGATTTGAACCCTGGTCCGCTAGTTCTTTCCCAAAGACACTAGCCGGCTGCACTAAGCTCCCGTTTGGTTCTAGAGACTTAAAAAAAGTCAATGTAACTTTTTAGTATTTAGAAGTATTAAATAAATGTTAATTATAAAACTAACTGCAAAATCCTGGGGCTAAACTGCAAGACGAATCTAATGAGGTATATTAATCTATGATTAGCGAATGGTTACTGTAGCATCACTGTAGCAAATTCTGAATTAATTAGGCTCATTAGATTCGTCTCGCGAATTAGCACTCAGCTGTCAAAAAACATTTATAAACAGATTTTATTTAATACTATAAAATAGTAAGATTTTTTTTGATGTGATAGAGATTTATGAAAAAAGTCTACAAACAGGGCCTAAGGCAGCTTCTCGGCGCGTGCATCAATCGATCGCCATCTGCCTCTTAACTGACGCAGGCCAGCTAGCTGCTGTCCCGAAGGTCAGAGGGGCAATGCAATGCAACCAGGCCGACTTGCTCGCCGAGACGCAGCGGCAGGACCATCCCTCTGTCACCCAAGTTGCGAGACACATTGAAAGCATCGAGCGATCCAATGCAGCAGGCAGGCTCTGTGGTTAAACAAGGGGTCTGGTGGATCCGCATCCGAGTGGCCACGGCTCGGTCTCAGGCTCTCAGCGCCTCTCTGTTCTGTTGCCTTCCTTCCTCCCTGCGATCTGCGCGTCTCACCTCTAACTGGTCGCTGCAGGGCGTATCGACCGTGCGAGTAGCGGCACAGAGAGCCACTAGCTCCCAGCTTGCACGTACGGCCAGAGTCTCAGCGAGATGTCGTCGTGTCCATAAACGACGGATTTGAAAGCGTGATGCATGCGGCCCACGGATTGGTACCTCAAGTTTGTTGGCATGGAAAAGCTGTACGCCCAGATGGATCGACTAACTGCCGCGGTAATCAGGGGGAATAATGCTGTTTAGACGGCCCTGCTGTTGCATCAAAAAAGTGAAGCTTTGTAGGTCTCCACAGACCACAGTACAATTTACAATAAATTTCGCCTAGCGCTTTCTTTTGGTAAAATATTTACACAACATAGCAGATGCAATCCACTTCAAATATTTATCGAACATGCATGGGTGTACACTTTTTACGTACGGTTTGCCTGAACAGCTATTTTAGCCTTCAAGTTAAATCTATTCATATCTTATATATACTATAAAAATTGAAACTATTGAAACCTTTTTTCATCATGATTAGGCCTATCATACTCCTCATGGAGGTCCTACTTGTCAGGCCAAAAGATTCAATGAAAGGGGTGGAGACCTATTTTTTATAGAAAGAAAATATTTATTTCTACCAAAGAGTGAAGTTTTTTTTTCTCAAAAAAAGTGATGTTTTTTCAACAGAGGCTTAAGTAGCCACCACATACAACAAACCAGCATGATACTTGCCATTTTTTATTGGACCCGCGTAATACTTACTTTATTCACCGGAGAGACACACACATTTTATGTTTTGTTTGAAAGGAAATTTTAACAATATATTATTGCTACACCCCAAATACAACCCTTACTATACATGTAAAATTCTTATTTTCAGGATTTTTTTAAAAAACATGTGGTTGCTGCACATGGACCTCTGCTAGTCACTAAAACATACAAACTTAGCAAAAAAGTAACCTGTAACCGAATTTGGAATGGTATAATTATGACAGCCTACATTATCACTTATTTTTTGACCACAGGATGCGGACCATCTATTATCTTAATACAACAGTGTTAAAAGAAGCCACCACGTTTGCCGAGAGGGTCTAAAAATTCCCACATTAATTAAAAAAAGAGAGAGAAGGATTTGAACCGTTGGATTTTATGAAAATCTAACGGTCTAGACTAACCTAAAGAGTCCATGTCAAATACAACTAACCCAAAGAGTTCATACCAAATATTAATCCAAAGAGTCCATATCAAATACGACTAACAGAAGAATCTATACCCTTGGATATTATAAATATCTAACGGTCCCGACTAGGCTAAAGAGTCCATATCATAAAATATTAGTAAATAAAACGAAACAGCTAAATAACAGTGTCAATCAAAATTTGATTGGCATGCTATTAGAAAAAATAATTTCATGTGAAGGAAAAAAGACATCAAAGGAAAAATACAACTAAGAAACTAATATAATAGATCCACGTGCCTTAAACATAAGCGTGAATCAAGAAAGAAATAACATCCTTCGACGTGACCTTGAAGGAAAACAAAATAATAAAAAATAATCCATATATGTTACTTGGAATTATGAGGAAAAACAAATAAAACTCTATTTTTGTCTGAACCCGCAACAAACTATCAAATGCACTTGCTTGAAAAAATATGCTGAATCACGTGGCTATAAGGAAGCCAATTGAAATCGTTTTGCTCGCCACTATCTATATCGTCAAATAGAAAGGTCCAGAAATTCACACATTAATCTAAAAAAGAGAAGGATTTGAACCGTTGGATTTATAAAGATCTAACAGTCTAGACTAGCCTAAGGAGTCCATGTCAAATATAATTTTTTTTTCTAATTTACAAAATATTAATTCACGGAGATTGATTTAGCATATATGATAACAATATTAAATACAACTCTAACATCCTGATGTCCGTATCCAATATGGTAGTAGAAGCAAATGTAACTATGGATAAACAAAAATCTAACTATTAAAATAAATCATCTAGCGGATACATATTGGCACCATACAACAAATCGATGAGGATGATCAAAGCAAACGGACTAAAGATGGACAGTTTTTGGTGGTTACCGGCGGTGATAAGGAAATATATTTTTTTTGTATTGGACAAACTATAACGACCCGAAAAATTTACCAAAATAAATCACGTGCTAAAAATAGTTTTCAAAATTTTTTCATCGTTGAGCTCAATCATCCCTAAACCCCTAATCTTCGAATTCCTTCCCGACACCCGATTCCAATCGCCGTCCCGTCTCCCTGTTCTTCCTCGTTCCGCGCGTCACGCCCAACCGGCGCGCGTGCTCGTCCGGTCGCGGTCGCCACCGCGAATTCCGCCGGCGCGATCTCTTTCTCTCTCTCTCTTTGTCTCTCTCTTTCTTTTTTTCCTTTTTCCTTTTTCCTTTTCCCTCATCTCCTTTCTTCCACCCTCTCCTCTGTCGCGCCCTCCCGCGTGCTGCTCGGTGCCGCACGCCCCTGCTCGCCACCGCCCCACGCGCTCCACGCGGCCGCGACGCTCGCCGCGCCGCTCGCCGCTGCCGCCAGTGCCGCCTTGGTGCCCGAGCTCGCGAGAGCAGAGCGCGCACAACGCCCCGCCATCGCCGCCGGCCACACGCGCGCGCACTGCTCCCTATCCACGCCGCGCGAATGTCCCTCCCACGTGAACCACGCGCCGCGCCGCCCGTCGTCAAGCACAGTGCCGCCTCCTCCGCTCACGCCTGCCTGACCCGTCCCACCGCCCTGCGCTCGCCGCGCCGCCCGGCACAGTGCCGCCGCCTTGGCGCACGCGCTCGTTGCGAACAGAGCTCGCACAGCCGCCGCGCGTCGACCCCCCCTCAGCTACTGCCGTCCCCGCTACGCGCCACCGCTCCCCCTGCTCGCCTCGATACCCGTGCAGCACAGCGCCACCGCCGGTCCCGCCGCCATTAAGGCCGCTCCGACGAGCTCACCGGCCACCACTGGCGCCCCTCCTCCCCACCGTCTTATTTCGCCTATAAATAGGCCCCTCGCGTCACCCACCACCACCACAAGCCACGCTGCCCCCGCGTTCCTCCTCACTGGTTCCCTAGCGCCGCCGCCGCCGGCCCTCGTGGCCCGCCCTCCACACTCCATCCCGGCCCGAGGTGAGAAGGGGGATGGAAACCCCTCGCCTCCCTCCCTCTTTTGCCCCCATCCCCGGCCGCCGCCGTGCCCAGGGCGCCGGAATCGGCGTCGGCGCCCCCTCCCCTCCTCTGTTCCACAGGAGAGAGGATGAGGAAAGGCAAAATTGCCTTGGCCCCCCTCCCTTTTCCCCATTTCCATTAAGAGTCCACCCCCCTCTCTATAACCTTTTACAAAAAGGCCCCTTCCCTTCTCTCTTTTTGAGAACTAGTCCCTCCACCATATAAACAAAATTCAAGTATACCCCTGGCCCTTTTCAGAGTGACCCCATATTCCTAGAAATTATAGTCAAGCCCATGCCATCCTAAAAATAATTACGAACAGGTCCCTAGACCTCGGTTTAGCCCTAAACTCCTCGTTACCCTATCATTTCATGCGCAAAAAATCCTCCGATCGACCTAAAACTTTACCACACCATTTCTAACATAATTTTGGACGTACCATTAGAAAACTGCCCAAAAATATTACTTCTATTTCCATATCTTAATTGTTTCCGATTCGAGCTCAGCGATAAAATCTTTATTTCTTTTTCTTGATTGTGTGCTTGCTTGTGTGCGTCATAGATCACGGTGTAAACGAGGGAGAACCCGTCGACGAGCAGTACTACGAGCAAGTGAACGAGGACCAGTTCCGCGACCCCGAACCCGAAGGACAGTACCTCGATCAGGACTTCCCGGAAGGCTTTGAGAACGACAAGTTCAATCCCATTCTTTGATGCATATTTTGTCCTAGTTTTATAAACACAACCTATTGGTCTGTTTTACAAACGGCATATGTTTTGACTGCTGAAAACATGGTTGGATAGCCACCTCTTGATTTGCTATAACCATTCCTTGACCACCTAGATTAATGTCTGAATGTGATTTGTTTGGATGTTAATCGCTGCTAGAACGCTTAGGACCTTAAACACGGTACAACTTGTTTTATAAAAGGAAAAAATGTGTGAGTGTGTGGCAAGGGAAAACGTGAAATTTGCGAAAGATGAGTTTAGACGGGGTGGATGGCACTTCTGTGAGAATTGCCGAATGGTGTGCTCGTACCTGTGTGGTTGAGCAAGGTTGGGAGATATCCATCTTGTCACAATTAAAGACCGAGTTGGTGTGTCATCTTGCCTAACTCCACTATCGTGCCCGCTTGACCGTTGTATGAGCAACGGCTTAGCATAAACCCCACTAGTTGGTCTGATAGCCATCAGGAGAGCTAAGAGCAACGAGTGACCAAGGAGAAGGGATAAGCTCTGTGTGACTTATGCCCCGGTTAAACCTCGGTGATAGGTCGATGGCCCCTTAGTGGATCCCGTGGTGGCTAGTCAGGTCTAGCTAAGGTGAGTAATGTCTTTGTTGGGATTTGCACCGACACTAAGGTGATCGTGCTGTGGTACCCCGCTTGTGGGTAAAGTTGCACACCTCTGCAGAGTTAAAATCTATTCGAATAGCCGTGCCCACGGTACTAGGCGAGTTACGGTTTGGTCACACAACTAGTATTTCTCCTGGGAATGGATGGGTTGGCGTGAGTTGTTTTGGAAAAGTGTCCGGCAGCTGTGCCATGTGCTACGGTGGATGAGGAGTCCGGTAGCAGATTTAAAACTTGGATCATGTGTGGATCAACACTACGAGTTACTCGGTGCGAGAAAGTTGCTTTGAAAATCCTTTTCTTGCAAATGAACCCCTGCATAAAAATTAACTATTCGCAAATTAAACTCTAGCCTTATCCTTGATTTACCCTGTGCATTGTATTCTATTTATACCCCCTCCGTGGGTGTGGTTGGACTTGCTGAGTACGTTTGTACTCACCCCTTTCCTAATTTTTACAGAGGAAGATCCAGACTTCGTTCCCGAAGACGTTGAGTAGGGGTTTCATCCTGCACCAAACCTTGCTTGTGGATAGGGTCACCCGCAGGAAGCTCCGTATGGCGCAAGACTCTGATGACCTCTTCGTAGTTAATGTCGTTGTGTGGGTTTTAGTTGTTATCCTCGTGATAGTGGCGCTTCACTGTCCATTACTGCGTAGAGTTGTACGGTGATGTACCATCTGATGTAATAAATGAGTTATCAGCCTCCTGAAACTGATATTATATCACATTTAAGTCTTCTCTTATGAGGGGACGCTTCACAAACCAACCTCTATATCCATATGGGCACATATATACCAACCTCTAGATCCACGACAGTTGCAAAAGACACCGCGATGACGTCTCAAATGGTAAACGATGCACAAAAAATGCGATGGATGATGTTGGCAAAAGATTGGAAAAGGCTTCCACCCAGAGCAACTAATTGGCTACACCATGGTCCTACCATAAAGCTATGGTGATGCGAAAGGGCCTGTAGCCTAATAGTTATAAGAGCTTCGGTAACACTTGATGTCTTGAGTTCGACTCCCTATGGGAGCGAATATTATGAGATTTAACGGCGTTGTGCATTCAGTGGTAGGTGACGTTCCCGTCGACAACGAGGCGCCTGTGGTGACTTCGTCAATATCGAGGATTTGCCGGCTCAATCTTCAAAGATGTTCACAGGGGCAGGGTTTGCGTACGTGTATTCATAGGGTGTGAGTGTGCGTGCGTTGTATTGTGTAATCTCAAAAAAAAACAAAGCTATGGTGATGCCGCTGCAGCCTGACGGTAATCTTGCGACTGGGCATGGCCTGCACGGCGCCACTCGGTCAACAGGTCTGGGCGTGCAGTGTGCCCACGTTTTGGCGGTGTTGCGCTCTCCCTGCACCGCTCGCAGCGACCGTTGGGGACAGCTGCTGCCACCGCACCTCCGCAAAGCCGGCAAGCTAAGCCAGCCAAAATGCAAATTGAGATTAATATTTGATACAAACGCATATCTATAACAAGATACATGCAGTTCTCGATGAGATGGGATAACACAAACGGCCCAGGATGCCTTCTCGATTAATTACCATGGTGTCACGGGCAGTGCTCCTTGGGATTAGAAGTCAAGAGGGCATCTGATAAGCACAAAAGAGAAGCTATAACTTGAATTGCTTGCACAATAGCGAATTTGTTGACCCTTGGGAAAATATGCCGCAGCTGGGAGATAAGTGGAGTATGCATGAAGATGAAGTATTTGGAGATTGTAGAACAAAGAAAGAAAGGGAGATTTGTCATGATCAAAACTAGTAAAGGGGATGCAGCCTCTACGACCCATTAAGGTTTGGATTCAAACTTCAAAATTTAATATCCAATGATCTATGGTAGAATACATTACATCACTCAAATAGAGTTTCTTCAAAAAAATTCAAGGATATTTGTCACTTCGAACTGTCAAACAAAAAAGTACACCACAATCAAAAATTAAAAGAATAACTATATAAATAATATATGAAAAGGTTTGAATTATATATTACTTTAATAAATAATAAAAATATGTATCTATATGAGAAAATACCTTTTCTCTCGTGAATTCATATTCCACATGAATACGCCACATAATAATATGATGGATAAAATATGGACAATGCGTTGATATGGCATTTTAGAAAAAAATTACAACGACACAACTAAATGAATTTTTTTGCATAAATTTATTTTAGAGTAAAAAATAAATATTAGCATAGACCTAGCTACCCGTGCTATTTGCGCGGGCCATCTCGCTAATTGTTTGTACTACAAGGATATTATGCCAGATAATCCCGCTTCCATTTTTAGTTAGCCGGTTCGACGGTTCGTTAGTCCACGAGATTAAGCATTCACCCCCGGACTCAAAAGCGGTCCTTGCATCTCGTCAATAAATTATGGAGTCCGTAATATTCCTACTCATTCCAATCTCCTTTCACTACTAAACCCGGAAATCAGAGAAGAATTTTTTTTTCCTCCTCGCCTATAAGTACGCGAGCGGCCAGCCCCCCCAGCTCACCTCGCCTCCCTCGTCGCACTCTGCAGTCGCGCCCGCATCCAAACTCCCGAGTCCTCTGTCTCTCGCGGCCTCTGCCGCTTCAGCTCACCACGCCGCCCCGCGAGCTAGCACGTCGTCCCAGCCGGACCCGTGCCCATGGACTTCAGCGGCGAGATCGACGACTTCAACTTGCAGTTCATCCATGATCAGCTTCTCGGCGGCGAGGCCTGCCTCCCCGTCGTTAACGTTCCTGGCGCCGCGGCGTACTCTGCGCCGCCGTCGGTTCACCCCGCCGCGCAGGCGGCGTTCCAGCATCCCGCGGCGTTCGTGCCGCCGCCGCCGCAGCAGCAGCAGCAGGCGGCTGCGTACGTCGACCTGACAAACGAGTACGCGGACGCCGCCGCCGGGGCGGCCTTCCGGGCGGAGCCGGTGATGATTCGGTTCGGGGGAGAGCCTTCGCCGGTGTCCGACCCCGACCGGAGGCCGCTGCTCACGATCTCCCTGCCCCCGACCTCGCACGCCTGGGGGCCCGCGGCGGGCGCGCCGCTGGCGGCGGCGGCGGCGGCCCTGGACGCGAACGACTTCCGCAAGTACCGCGGCGTGCGGCAGCGGCCGTGGGGCAAGTTCGCGGCGGAGATCCGCGACCCCAAGAAGCGCGGCTCCCGCGTGTGGCTCGGCACCTACGACACCGCCATCGAGGCCGCGCGGGCGTACGACCGCGCCGCGTTCCGCATGCGCGGCGCCAAGGCCATCCTCAACTTCCCCAACGAGGTCGGCTCCCGCGGCGCGGACTTCCTCGCGCCGCCGCCGCCGCCGCAGACGTCGTCCCAGAACAAGCGGAAGCTGGCACACGACGCCGCCGCCGAGGCCGAGCTAGCAGCAGCGAAGTCCGTCAAGGCCGAGGCGTTCGGGTCCCCGGCGTCGTCCCTCACATCGTCGCTGTCGCCCGCGACAACCACGGCCTCGACCGTGACGGCGACGTCCTCGCCGTCGTCGGAGGCCGGAGCGGCCGAGATGTTCCTCCCGTTCCCGATGACGCCGTCGACGTCGAGCTGGACGTGGGAGCAGATGTTCGGCAGCCTGTCGCCGCTCTCGCCGCACCCGCAGCTGGGCTTCCCGGAGGTCACCGTTAATTAAGCGGTTGTCGGCCATATGATTAGGTGTAAAGGCGTTAATAATAATTATTAGCGGTTTTTAGTTATGGACGGCCTTGGCTTTGGACTCATCTCGAGGATTTGGCGTATAGCTTGGAGCTGCATGTGTGTTTGTGTGTGCGTGTGTGTACAGAATGAAAGGGGAGAGGTGATAGAATATTATAGTATATATATATAAGATTAGTGCAATGTGGGTCGGTGAAATAATATCGACATAGATCAATAGACAATAGATGTGGAAATATGAGGAGTAATAATATTAGAAATGATAGAAGAATGAGGTGTCTTATGTGATTTGTACATTAAGTAAAGAAGAGTGTCCTGCCTGCTTTTATTTAACATGTACGTAAATCATATCGCCAATCTGCCATGTAAATCTACTACTATATAGTACGGAGTATGTTGCTTTTTCCTCTTTTCTGGCGCCAGCATAATTGATCAGGACGTGGATAGATGTAGGAGGCACACGTGCGTTGGAATATATGACGTGTAGTGAAATTGTGCCGACTGATATAATCAGTGAAAAATAAGCGTGAAAGGATTCAAGAATTTGGGATTTAGGGGATTCAAAATTTGTATGGCGCGCTACTAGCCAGACGCCAGGAGTCTGGTCAAGTTTGGAAATTTTAGTTACCATTAAAAGTTCATAGATACGCAGAGATTATTACTAACACAAATACCTTAGGGGTTTTCTTGTTGCAAAATGATCAAAATATTGACGTTTCGAATCTAGCTACAAGCAAGACTTTGAAACGCCCCATGCCCCCATAGGTATTTAGCCGTACGTTTTGATGAGACGTTTTGCGTGAATAATGTAAAACATGTGAGCCATCATCAGAAATGATGGTCAGAGCAACCATTTTAAGCCTTCTAAATGTTCCATGAAGGACGAAGACTCCTGCATTGGCTAGCAGAGTACTGGACTAGCTAGTACAACATAGGGAAAAAAATATGATGGTACCCAGCTACTTAATTCAACTTAGTTATGTACACAGCGCAGTTTATTTCTTCTCTGAAATTAATTAATCAACCGTAGACTACTGGACTGCGTAGACTTTTTATACTCCGCTATGCGTGCATGATGCATGGACGTCAATCGTCAACTTCTGCAAGCAGTACGTGGTCTGATCAAAACAGAATCCAAAGGTGGCAGGCACAAGAATTGTGCATTATGAGAGTTTACCGCCACATGGCAATTCGCCGTCAGTTCCTTGCGCGACTGGTACCCCCAGCAGGACGCTATCCACATTGGGAATTACGTTGGGATCCCCCATGGATCAGACTGACGAACCGGTAGTGCTATACTACTGTTTAAGGAAGATGGCATGAAGCTGCATGTTTTTTTCAACGAACTGCATGCAAACAAAAAAAAAAGGTCAGACAGTAGACGGTGTCACGGTGATGAACATGCAATGAATCTTGCCTTGCCTTCGCGCGTGATTCGCCGCATGTTTAGCAAGCTCTAAACCAATGCAGAGAATGGATCAAAGCGAGTCAAAGAGGGCGTGTACTTCGGTCGGACGGTTGATTTGAACAATCTGCGTTCAACGGAGAGGAATGGCTTCCGCTTGTGACTTTCGTCGAGGAGGCCGATTATGGATGCAGTCAAGACTCAAGAAATGAAGCGAGCAGTGTCAGAGTCAGACCGTTGAGATCTCGAGAAGTCTAACCTGATGGAGAGCTAGCTAGCAGTGGTCAATCTACTCTTTTCCTTGTCAAATCAAAATTAAAACGGAAGATCTTTCAGATCTCTCTCTCAACTAGTTCGTGACAAGCACCATTTAAATTTTCTTCAATGTCAAACTCAGAATGTGTTGCAAAAAAAAAACATAAGATTTGCAGTGAATGGCAATGCAAGTTCACTTTTGAACAGTGGACGGGCCAGATATCTTCCCTAAACTCCACTAGTACATGTCAGTGCTACACATATAAAATGGCAAATTGGCTCTAAATATCATGGAGCACAGCCAAACAGGCTCCCCAAAGTTACCCTAGCATTGCTACATCCCTGTCATGGACGAGGGTAATTCCATTGATCCATTCCATTACACGAAAGAAAGCTGTATAGATGCTACGCCTTTTAGAGCATCTGCAAAACAAGCGGGCGTAAGATTCACGTCCAAAGAGCAAAGATACGCCCTACTCCTCCCACCAGCTGCAGGATGAGATGGATCGCAGAAGAGAAAGCGCCGCGGCCTTTCCCGGCGAAATCGACGTAAAAAGCCGCAAAAACTTACTCGGGTTTACGAGAAAGCGCAAGCGGCGTCAATGGGGGAGGAAATTCGGCATCCCGAGGTCAGCCGGCCGGCGGTCGCGGGTCAAGCCGCCGCTTGTTATCGTTGGCCGTGGCCTGCAGGGCTAGAGGCAGCTACGACGCGCGGCGGCGGGGAGGCGACGGCACCGGCGTCCAGTCCCAGCCTCCAGGGTAGCAGCACCGAGGCTGGCGCTGTCGCAGTTCGTTAAAGGGCCACACCACATCACCGGAGAGCAGCGTTTGGTTGGCAAGGGCCCTAGGGTAGCAGGGCGGTTTCATACGGCCTTTTTGACAGGCTATTTTAATTTTAATCTTCAATATTATACTTTTTGAACGTTAATCTTCAAAATTACACTAGTATATTGATCTTTGAGAGCAGAAAAGAAGGAACGGGTATACGGCCATTGATGGGTCAGAACCACTCGTGGATTGGTGGATTCAAAGCTAAACTGAATGCCGCAGTTGGTGATTCATTGCGCTGCAACTTGAATCCACCGAAGATTGTGCTTGTGCTGGAGTACATGTTTCCGCGTCAGACAACTCGTATCAGGTACGGTTCAAACTTCACCGGGCTCCGATCCCTGTGACCCCAGTTTGGACAGGTCAGCTCAATCATGTCCAGCAAAACATCAGCTCGCTGTCCAGCAATTAGCATGATTTGATCGAAGCAAAAGTCAACCTCCGCTGTGCTGCGCCATACAGATGGAGGGCCCAGGAACGGGATCGACCAAGTACGATCCACCCCAGCCTCAATTTGGCCGCCATGTTTCTCCGTTTCAGTCTGATGTACATCGTATGCAATCTGCATCTGCAGAAAACCAAAGCCTCGAGGGGAAATCGGAAAGCGAAATCTACTGCAGGAAGCACCAGTCCACCACCGGCTTGTTCGTCCGGGTCAAAACTGACAAGGAGGGGAGGTAGCTGCTAACTGCTAGCTATCACAACACAATCAATGCGGCCTGCATTCCAATCTCCTTATCCTAGTTGCCTTCCCTTTCGATCTGTGTGCGAGCCGCAACAAAGTCAGAGATCTTGTTGGGCACTCCTGCATACGGTTGGCTGGCAGACGAAGGCCGGAGCCGCTGCACTGGGCGACGACGACGATCGATCGATCGGGACTGCTGTCAATAAAAAAAAGCCCGGAAATGTAAGTACGGGTTTTGATTTGGTTGCTTCGTGCTAACCCCTTTTGGCGTTGTTTGTCTTGCGCGGTTAACTGTGTTTTCATGAATGATTCAAGGGCTGACTTTTGGTGCCGGAGATGATCGTCATGGACGCGGTCGCCTGTCGAAGTGTCGAGTCGGGGGTGTAAACGGCCGACGACCTCTGTCCGCGGTCCGTATACACAGTGGCCGGCTGACTAGTGAGGCTCTGACTTGAGCACTTCTGCAGAGACATGTGTCTCTTTCGACGTGGACGTGACCGTGGGCTTTCGTGGTTGGCAGCTTAAGCTTGTCGAGCTGCAGCCTGCTGGTTACGCATCTGTAACATCCTGCCCATGCTATGTTACGCCAATAACCGCGAGCCAGAATGCAGAGAAACTCAAAGCTGGGAAAAATGTTTCCGACTTGGTACAGCATCGTTCATACTCCGTATTTGATTTCCATACGGGTATACCGCGAGCCAGAGCGCAGAGAGTTTTTTTTTAAAGATGATCCTTTAATTTTATAAGAAATTCATGTGAATGTATGATCCTCTGGAATATAAAAATCGAGGGGATTTTAGCAAATCCTGCCGAATTTATGATGTGGGGTTCAGAAACTCCTAGGCCACCAGGTCCTGCATACGTGTTCCATTGTGTTCAGAAATCCTCAAAAACGACTTGCTCCTCTGGATGCAAGTATGCGTCTCAAGGAAAATCCTGTTCAAGTATCCTTTTTTTTTTAAAAGTAAATCCTGCAGAATTTGGTACGTGGGGTTCAGAAACTGCCAGGCCACCAGCAGTTCTGCAGACGCGCGCCCCATTGCGCTCGGAAATTCTAAAAAGCGAGCGCCAGGTGCTCCGCGAGCCATACACGTTCAGCCAGCCAACAGACTAACAGAGGGGCTGCACGAGGTTCCGTGACAGGATCAGCACACCGATCCCCACCAACAACGTTGACGCGTGCCCTCGGCCATCAACCCCTCGCGAAAGTCAGCCGCTCCGAAGCTCCAAAGTCCTCAGCAGGTAGAACGAACAGCGACGGCCGAGGGACCGCGGCAGGGAGTGAGCTGAGCTCGACGACCCGTTGATGCGGATCGCGGAGGCGGAGGACCATCAATCCGTCCCACAAGTCAGCAGGCGTCGATCGGTCGTTGTCCGCCGACGAGCGCGCCGGCAGCGCACAGTGCTGCAGTGAGCTTGCGAGCCCATTAATGGCGGCGAGCATGCATGTAGTAGCGTGATGCTTGGAGGTCAACCCCCCGCACACGCCCCCCTCTGCCGATGGCTAGGCCGGCTCCGCTCCCGCGTTTCGCTGGGCTCCTGTGATCCCGGCAACCTGGCCGTCCGTCGGCGAAGCCGGTGGTTCACACAGACACGGTGGCTGTGCTGCCCGTGCGAGACCATTAAAACGAGCGGCTCGATCCAGCCCCTCTGTCGGCTCGTGCCTCGCCGGGGTCGCTGTAGCAACCGCCAATCCGTGCCGCCGGGGCACGCACAGCTAGGGGTGGTAAAGGGCCCAATATTTTGAACTAGAAAATCTAAGGATCGGGCCCTAAAAGGGCCGGGCTCTAAACATATGTATTTTTGAACTAAAAAATTTAAGGGCCCTATTGGACTGTGAAAAGGTCACTAGGGCCATGCCCCATTACCACCCCTAGCACAGCCAAGGAGCGAGCGGGAGCCGCGCGGGTCGGCCGCTGTTCATTTTCGGCGTGGGTCGACGCGGCGCGGCGCCTGAGCCGAACGAGGGGGGTAACACGCGTCGCCCGGCGGCCCGGGCCCCGCTGGTACACGCGTCGCCGGGCACGGTGGGAGGGGACGCACGGAACACGGAACACGCACGCCGCGCGACGCAGGGGCTGTCTGTCTGTCGATCGCGCGGCTGACCTCGCGCTTCCGCCGCTTCACCGGGCCGGTGTCAGCGTGCTGAAACGTCGAGCGCCGGCGCTATACGTGCCCGGGGAAATCCGGCCGAGCCGCAGGTACTCGTAGATGTCTAGATCCACACTGGGCATGTACGGCTTCTAGCTGGCTGGTGCGAGACACGTTTTTCGGAGGGATGACGAGCAGCCCAAGTGGTCCGTGCGACGTGTGCCCCTGTGATAGTCACACATGAAAGTGGTGTTTGCAAGACATGGGTCCCGGACATCTACGCCAGAAGGTTTGTGATCGTACCGAGGGTTTGCACGCTAACATGAGCCAGTAAACTTTGCTGCTGGATTTGGATTCAGGTGGAAGTTCATGTTCAACATATATGCTTGGGTTGATGTAACAAAGCCAAGCAATCGTTACAAGAATGTAACCGCGGTGAGGTCCCAACAAAAATGAAATGATGCAGACTCTGTCCAAGACTCGGAACCGGTGCTTTCTCATCGTAATTTTTTTTGAGCGGTTTCTCTTCGTAATTTTGCTAGTGGCCCAAAGTTTGTTTGGTTCAGGAACCTCTTCCATTTTCAATTATCCATGGGCTACTGCCTACTGGGCTTCGCTAGACAGGGTTGGGTTGAGGCAAGACACGCCAGGGGGCTCAACCGCTCGATCGATAGGGAAAAACAATGTATTGAATCGATACATCATCGCTTTCACAAATCTGCTGTATAATTCCATAAAAAAACGCGGGTTATCATTAAGAAATTAATCTCGTTCTATCATTTTGCTAAATAAGTAACCAAGTGGATGTCGAATCCATCGTCATATCATATATCAGAAAGCCAAACAAACATAAGCTGACAACAAAGCTGTTATTCAAACAGATTAGCTCAGTAGCAGGTACAATTGTACAGAGAAGTGCAATACATAAGAGATCGAATGGATCGATTCAGCATACATAGCCCAATACGCTGTAACTTATTTTAGAACACCGACTCCAGTATAAATGTAAGCAAAAGTAGCGGTACACAAGCTGGACAAAAGCAAGTAGAGGTTGGTCCTAGATCCAGTTTTACATACTGTATGCGAAGGCCTCAACTAATTTGACACCAGATGAAATTCACCTGAAAAAAAAAGATGTGAATATTGTGAGAGATGTTGATGAAAAAGAAATAAGATTGACGGTGACGTTACATAGGTTCCAACACCGTCAAAATGAAAATGAATATTGATAGGACCAGCGATCCTACCGCGGCTACGTAGGTTGTAGGGGAGGAGGAGGTTTGCGCAGCCGCCGGCGAGTGGGAGCCGTGGCTGCAAGCAGCGGCGACGGAGGCGGCGGCGGCATGCGTGGCTTGCGCAAGGGACAGAGAGGGAAGCGACGTTGGGGGCTGCCCCGTGAGGCCAGGGCCAGATTATTGCCTTTGTCGGTACCCCAGGACTGGGGTACCCCCTCTTGCTGTGTCTAGATAAGGATCTTGTAGTTATCCTTAACTACATCCAAACAACCGGACCCCTGTGGTCCGGAGTCCTGTTCTCCCAGCAGCGGCCCGGGCCGTTCCACAGTTGGGAAAGGTCTGGAGACACCACGTGTCCCGGAAGAGGCAGGAACTCGTGCGCAAGCAGCCGGGGCTCCGGACCTCCCAAGGAGACCGGACCCCCGCAGGGTCCCGGACCCCTCATGGGGTCCCGGACCCCTCATAGGGTCCTGGACCCCCTGTATAATAACCGGACGCGGGGCGGTCCGGGGCCGCCGCGTGTCTGCAAGACATGACCGTTTGGGTTTCCATACCAACGTTCACCCACCATTGCATTCATTGCGGTAGGTGGACATCTGCATTGATATGGCAGAAGCTGAGGCGTTTCATTGACCAGAGGACACTATTGATCGCGTATTACCAAGGTAGTGGAGCCGCTGGCGCCGCCCACGCCGCGCCTGCCAGTCTGCCATAGCAGATGGATACGACGGCTCGGCTCCGCCCATTATGACGCTACATAATAGCCTCAGCAGGCCACGCCGCAAGCTACGCTACTCCAACGGGCGCCTCGCTGATGGGACAAGAGAAGACCCCCCTGAGTCAGAAGAGCAGCAGTACGCCTATCGGAGGAAAAGATTCGCTACCACTGTAGCCACAGTCACGTTGGGCCCACCTGTCGGGGCATCAACGTTCTATGTATCCGCTCCCCCTTGATCTATAAAAGGAGGGAGCGCCGCTAGAAAACCTCAGGCTGGGCAAGAACCAAGGCCAGCGGAGGATAGGTTCATACACACCACCAAGAACAATACATCTCCCAGTGGACGTAGGGTATTACGCTCCGGCGGCCCGAACCACTCTAAATCGTGTGTTCTTGAGTCCCTTGTCTCAGCGTAGATCCAGAACCATCGCCTAGTACTTCCCCGAGTACTCCCTCACTGGGAATAGGCGGGTGCGTTCCGCCACCCGGCTGTGGGTACCCCTAGAACCCCGTGCCATTTTGGCACTGTCCGTGGGGAAGTCAGGCGCAGGTTGGATCTTCAGGCCTCTGGGCTGTGTTCTTCCTCTGCAACGACGAACCTGAAGATGAAGGAAGGCAGGGCCACACTCACTCCAGCTGTCTTGGCACCGGCGCAGCAACGCCCTCGGTGCGGTGGCGCACGACAGCGACGCCTGCTGTGCGTCGCCACTGCGACACCTCGGAGCAGGCGTAGCGGCGCACAGCGGAGGCGCCGCTGGGCGCTGCTGCCCCTACGTCGACTCAAGGTTTTCTCTCAAGCAACGGCCACACCTCCTCTGCGGTGGTATGGTGTCGGCTCAAGGCTTCCTCTCAACATGGAGCCAGGAGCCGACGGCCATCCCGGAGGATGTGGACCGTGTCGTCCTGCCGTCTCCAGCACCGGAGATCCACCTCAGCGTTGCTCGGTGCTGCTGCAGACAGGACCCCGCCTCCTCGCGCGGGGGCCCCTGGCGCTAGCACCAAGGACAAGCCGGCGAACGACCGCACTTCTCCACGCGTCGCACCGGTCCATCTGCTGCGCAAGCGCTCTGGTTTCCATCGGCAACGGCGACGGCAGGGGGAGGGGGCCTCTTCCATTCAAAGCCAAAGAATTTGTCTCATGCCATGTAAGCATGTGACAGCTCTTAGGCAAGGAGGGGTCCCCGAGCTCCCGAGGTGATGCTGGATGATGCGGTTCAGGCACATCCAGGGCGCCTTCACGCGCTGTATAGCATGCAGCCGTAGGTTACTCCTAAGAAAGGAATGAGAGATTTTCTCCTTTGTAATAGCGTGGCGTCTACGTGTGTGTCCAGAGCGGTCAAGGTCCGACCTTGTAAACCCGACCTCTGGCCCTATCACACAAACAGGCAAAAGCGGTCCGGAGCGGTGGAGGTCCGACCTCGTAATCCCGACCTCCGATGTATACCGTGACAACCACAATAATAAAGGAGATTTTCTTCTTCAGTTTTACCTAGGCTCCACCCTGATTATATTTATTCGCCTTGGTTTAACTATTCTTTCCTCTTGACCGGAGTTTCCCTTATTGCTAACAATCCAAGTTAAGTTGCTGGCTTGTGGTCAGGTGAAGACACCCCTTCTAGCTGGAAGGCAGTCCGGACCCCTAAGAACCTGCTCTGGAGAAGTGGTATTTGTATCCTGGGGTAGAGAAGCTCCGCGTGGCTTAGCCTGGTAATGTACCCTAAGTTTACGTACTTCACTACCCTGTTACAAGTACTCTAGTATCCAGAACTGCTGTCTTTAGAGGTCCCGGGCTCTCTTCTAGTATAAGGCTTGGTTTCTTTGCACCTTACTATGAGGTCCGGTAACATGCTTCATCGGATTGTCAGCAACGGTCGCTCCATCCAAGTCCACTCCGGTGGCCCGCTCCGGCGGAGACCGCTCGCCACGGTCGCTCCAAGTCCACTCCGGTGGCCCGCTCCGGCGGAGACCGCTCGCCACGGTCGCTCCAAGTCCACTCCGGTGGCCCGCTCCGACGGAGACCGCTCGCCACGGTCGCTCCAAGTCCAATCCAGTGGCCCGCTCCGGCGGAGACCGCTCGCCACGGTCGCTCCAAGTCTACTCCGGTGGCCCGCTCCGGCGGAGACCGCTCGCCACGGTCGACAAGAGCCGGGTCCGGGAAGTGATGCTTACTCCCTGAGCGATCCGAAGTCTGTGTAGCCGCTTAGCTTGGTTCCGTACCCTAAGCCTACACCTTCGTCGCCCAATG
This sequence comes from Panicum virgatum, assembly GCF_016808335.1. Taxonomy (NCBI): domain Eukaryota; kingdom Viridiplantae; phylum Streptophyta; class Magnoliopsida; order Poales; family Poaceae; genus Panicum; species Panicum virgatum. The sequence continues at coordinate 44,364,193 of NC_053136.1, forward strand.
GAGAGCGCTCTAAGTACCTGAGCCTGGCAACAGGCATACCGGCCTCAGGGGTCCGGGATGCCCGCTCTCTCCATGAGCACGCCAGCGCAATCAACTTGCGTAGGAACACATCACGATGGTGGCCCCACCTGCGGGTTCGTACCTCACCCGAGGTGGGCCCGGGGGCCACTGTCGGTACCCCAGGACTGGGGTACCCCCTCTTGCTGTGTCTAGGCAAGGATCTTGTAGTTATCCTTAACTACATCCAAACAGCCGGACCCCTCAGGGATCTTGCTGTGTCTATCATTTTGCTAAATAAGTAACCAAGTGGATGTCGAATCCATCGTCATATCATATATCAGAAAGCCAAACAAACATAAGCTGACAACAAAGCTGTTATTCAAACAGATTAGCTCAGTAGCAGGTACAATTGTACAGAGAAGTGCAATACATAAGAGATCGAATGGATCGATTCAGCATACATAGCCCAATACGCTGTAACTTATTTTAGAACACCGACTCCAGTATAAATGTAAGCAAAAGTAGCGGTACACAAGCTGGACAAAAGCAAGTAGAGGTTGGTCCTAGATCCAGTTTTACATACTGTATGCGAAGGCCTCAACTAATTTGACACCAGATGAAATTCACCTGAAAAAAAAAAGATGTGAATATTGTGAGAGATGTTGATGAAAAAGAAATAAGATTGACGGTGACGTTACATAGGTTCCAACACCGTCAAAATGAAAATGAATATTGATAGGACCAGCGATCCTACCGCGGCTACGTAGGTTGTAGGGATGTGAGGAGGGAGGAGGAGGTTTGCGCAGCCGCCGGCGAGTGGGAGCCGTGGCTGCAAGCAGCGGCGACGGAGGCGGCGGCGGCATGCGTGGCTTGCGCAAGGGACAGAGAGGGAAGCGACGTTGGGGGCTGCCCCGTGAGGCCAGGGCCAGATTATTGCCTTTGTCGGTACCCCAGGACTGGGGTACCCCCTCTTGCTGTGTCTAGATAAGGATCTTGTAGTTATCCTTAACTACATCCAAACAACCGGACCCCTGTGGTCCGGAGTCCTGTTCTCCCAGCAGCGGCCCGGGCCGTTCCACAGTTGGGAAAGGTCTGGAGACACCATGTGTCCCGGAAGAGGCAGGAACTCGTGCGCAAGCAGCCGGGGCTCCGGACCTCCCAAGGAGACCGGACCCCCGCAGGGTCCCGGACCCCTCATGGGGTCCCGGACCCCTCATAGGGTCCTGGACCCCCTGTATAATAACCGGACGCGGGGCGGTCCGGGGCCGCCGCGTGTCTGCAAGACATGACCGTTTGAGTTTCCATACCAACGTTCACCCACCATTGCATTCATTGCGGTAGGTGGACATCTGCATTGATATGGCAGAAGCTGAGGCGTTTCATTGACCAGGGGACACTATTGATCGCGTATTACCAAGGTAGTGGAGCCGCTGGCGCCGCCCACGCCGCGCCTGCCAGTCTGCCATAGCAGATGGATACGACGGCTCGGCTCCGCCCATTATGACGCTACATAATAGCCTCAGCAGGCCACGCCGCAAGCTACGCTACTCCAACGGGCGCCTCGCTGATGGGACAAGAGAAGACCCCCCTGAGTCAGAAGAGCAGCAGTACGCCTATCGGAGGAAAAGATTCGCTACCACTGTAGCCACAGTCACGTTGAGCCCACCTGTCGGGGCATCAACGTTCTATGTATCCGCTCCCCCTTGATCTATAAAAGGAGGGAGCGCCGCTAGAAAACCTTAGGCTGGGCAAGAACCAAGGCCAGCGGAGGATAGGTTCATACACACCACCAAGAACAATACATCTCCCAGTGGACGTAGGGTATTACGCTCCGGCGGCCCGAACCACTCTAAATCGTGTGTTCTTGAGTCCCTTGTCTCAGCGTAGATCCAGAACCATCGCCTAGTACTTCCCCGAGTACTCCCTCACTGGGAATAGGCGGGTGCGTTCCGCCACCCGGCTGTGGGTACCCCTAGAACCCCGCGACAGCCTTCCTTGCTTCTTTCTCAATTGTTTAGGGATACTTATATCCTTTTACCAACCAACTAATTATGGAAACAATTAAAATATCTAAAGGACCAGATCTTAGCCACTAGTGCGACGGCGACATTGATACGTGATCATTGGCAGCGGCTGCGCCGGCTCGGGCGCATGGGCTGGCTGGGCTTGGGCCCTAACAAATATCATTTATGAATTCAACTAAGTTAGCCCATTCCCTTCAATTGTCTAGAATACTTGATTACCATAGCCAAGTATCAAGCCATGCAAACAGTCAATTCAATTCGTAAGGTAAAGGGAAGTGGGGGTGAAAGATAATGACTACTAGCTAAAGAAGGTACTATGAAATTGTAGCTAGGTTGCTGTGTCACATCTTTGGAATTTGATCTACAATTATATGATTTTTAAAGTTATGCTCAGGCCAATTCTAGTTGATTTTGTCAGAACAATGGATCAAGGCTGTTTCAAGATTTTCACAACAGGTAATTGGTTTCACTTATAAAAAATATCAGCGGATCATCCAATTTGAGTGTAGACAGGAACAAGAAATTAGAGGAAAAAAAAATCACAGTATGCACAGACAAAATGTATTTGTGGAACAGGTGGCCCATTGCCAGCTACCATCAATATGAATGCCAGATGAAAATAGAGGCGAAATGTGCACCATCCTTGTGATTTGATGGGCATGGCACTAAACAGTCGCTGAGTGCATTGCTTGGAGGTCACAGTAAATGGAGACTAGGAGCCAAGCCGTAACGGTCCTGGCGACGGAGGAATCATGATGTGGCCTAAGAGAAAGGCAAGCAGCGAAATTCCTAGTCACGAGGTAGTGATTATTTAGGACAGTAATGATCTAGGACCAGGAGGTGAGGAGCAAACCAAGGATGCTTTAGGATGAGTTTGTCATCTAGCAGCACATGAAGAAAAATTTAGAGCATAGAACATCCAAAACGACTAGTGCAACACTGCCACGACAGGCTTCTGGACTTCTGGTATGCATCCTTTGCTAGTCAAGTTTAGCAAGTTGTCAAGGGACTTCAGACTCAATAGGCTAGGCAGGCAAATCTTGGGGGTATTGATCATTTGATAAACTTAAGGGAGATACTCACACAATTCGTGTATAGGGTTATGTTAGATGAATGCAGGGAAAAACAAAGATAAAGAGGGAAAACAATCAAGTTTCAACATTCCTGGCTGTGTACTGAAAATATGAAAAATTCTGCAAAGCAAAAGGCATGCAAGAAACTGAATCGTCAGCTCATATTAGTTTCAGATTAGAGTTTTAGACACTGCTATTTGCTAACAAGAAATAAAGTTTAGGGGTGAGTAAACTGGCCATCCAATAACCACCTTATTAAGATTTAAGAGTAATCACAAATCTAAAATAACCACCTAGTCACAAATCAGCTGCTTTGAAGTTCGAACTTTCAACAATCGGAAATAAAAGTTGATTAACTGATAAGCTAATCCAAGAGCAATATGTACCTAAAGTAGAGGTTTTGCTATTTCCTACACTAGATTACTATTTACTACAATAACTGAACCCATTTGATGCTGAAGCCTGATCTAGCCTTAGATTATAATCTTATACATATTTGATGTCAAAAGGTACATCTAAGACATATTGCAATCAGGGCCCCTAGTCCCTGGAGTATTATGATTGTAATATGCTATTGTTGGAAACAGAAGAGAAACTGTACTAGAAAAACAAAATAGATTACTATGAGTAAGCATTAGTCAGAGTTAACCATGGAACCTAGAGTATGACTGCAAAACATAAGAAAAACTATCAGACACAGTTGCCTAATATCAGCTCTACCAGTTTGCAGAAAGCAGTCAAATGTAACACATTTCAGGATAACAGCTCAGCTATAGCCTATAAGGTTATAATCAGAATGGAAAAGAGAAGGTGCCAGCATAAACAAGAAAGGAGAACCAAGCATTAAATCCTTTCATCTCTAAACAAGAAAGGAGAACCAAGCATTAAATCCTTTCATCTCTAACAATAATAACTATACACTCACACAAGGATCAATCAAGCATGGAAAGACTCATATCGACAAAGCTATGCAGTGGAACAAAACATGAGTTCCAATTATCTCACCTGTCCCTCATGCTGCGGCTTTCGACGCAATCATTCCAGTCTTCCGGGCATACGCAAAGATCCCTCCAGCCTCAATGACCGGCCCGGCATCGCCAATAGGTTTCAGCTTGTACTCCTTGCCGGATGTGTGGTTAATAAAGACGGAATTGCCAAGGTCCACGGTGACGACATCCCCAGTCTTGCACTCCTTCCAGGCTCCGGCGTCGGTGAGCTCCAGAGGGTAGACCTCTCCCGTGGCCACGGAGTTGCGGAAGAAGATGCGCGCGTAGCTCTCCGCCACGACGGCGCGCGCGCCGGCGGCCCCGAGCGCGACGGGCGCGTGCTCGCGGGAGGAGCCGCACCCGAAGTTGGCCCCGCCGACGATGACGGCGTAGTGGGTGGACTCCTCTCCCGGGGCGACGAAGGGCGTCGGGTAGGCCGCGGAGGGGAGCCCCGCGAAGGCGAAGGAGCCGAGCTTGCGGTACTCGTCGGGCTTGGACGGCACCAGGGTGAGGTGCTCGGCGGGGATGATCTGGTCGGTGTCGATGTTGTCGCCCACCACGAATACCTCGCCGTGGAAGACCGCGGACGAGGGGGAGCTGCCGCCCGCCGCGGCCGCGGCCGCAGCCGCCTTGGGGGCGAGGGGCCCAGCCCGGCGGCATTTCAGCGCGGGGTGGCGGAGAGGGGTGACCTGGGTGCGCCGGAGGAGCGCGCTGGTAGGCGCTGGCCTGGGGGCGAGCGCCGCCGTTGACGCCCCCGCCGCCGTCGCCGCCGCTGACGGAGCCGCCGCCATGATACGGTCTCGGCTTGGACGCTTGGTGCTTGTCGTTTGGTTGGGGGGGATTGGGATCGGGGTGGGTTTAGGGCAAGGGCTGAAACGGGTCGAATGCGCTAACCCTGGATTACGCTACTGACGGCCATTATAACACCAGTCGCGTGATTCCGTAAGCGCCACGAAACTGGGCCACGTAGGCCCATTCGAGTTTCGTAGACGCCACGAAACCGAGGCGTCGGTCCACCGGACGAGAACTTTCTTGCTGATTGGGCTGTTGGGCCGCACTTGGTTCTTCTTCGCAGCCTCGCCCGAACGACACGAGCAGATATAATAAAAATAAAACTGATCGAATGAAATATTTATGTGCGGGAATAAATTAAATTTGAGTTCCTGTGGTTCCATTAATCCATTCCATCGGGCATGACGACGTAGTCGTCGTTTCTTAAGCTGAAGTTGGCGAGAAGAAAGCCTCAGCGTGCTGGATTGGATACAAGTGGATGTACTCAACTGAGCTAAGTAGCTGAGCCGAGCGTTGTTCCTATGATTCTCGCAACGCACACCGCCATTATCCGCAAGCTGGCCTTTTGTCTTCGGATAAGCCTGTGCTCTGATTCTTGCTCGTCGGCGCTACCAAGAAATAGTCTTTCATCGCGACCACTAACTCATCGGTTAATTAGCTCATGCTTAGTACTAGAGCGTAAAGTTCCCGGAACACGCGGCTCTCGTACGCTGCAAGCAAGCTGCTGCAAATTTGCATTTGCCTGTGCAGTGACGCTAGCTATACCGGCCTATCACGCTACTAGGAAAAGTGTACGGCGCCATGCCGCCATCGCTTGCTCCGATCCGAAACGCGACGATTCCCACGCGGCTGGCACGTCGTAGCAGCAGCCTGCTAAGTATCTTTCTTGTGTCTTGTGGGCTTGTGGCTTTGTGAGAGTGACGTGGACTCCACATGAGGTTTCTCCGAGATAAAGCGTTCGTACGCGTGCGCGGTGGGAGCATTTCTGTGGTCGCGGGTCGCCTCCTGAATCTCGTACCAGCCCACCAGATCGATCGGAGCACGCGGCAGTTAGCGGACACAGTAGGCCGGTAGCACGTCAGTCAGTGGCTGAGCGAGATCGATGGAGGGCAGCCTGCTTGTAGATTCCGCCGCGGCGAGCCTGGGCGCCACGCCGGCGGCGCGCCGCCGCCGCGCGAGGTTCTTGAGCTGTCCTTGCTCTGCTTCCAGCGGTATGAATGATATAGCGCTTCCTTCTTCTGCACGATCTACTCGCCATCCTGGCTCGCATTTGCTATTGGTAACTCGTGCTACTGTTGAATCCAGATGCACCGGCGACGAGGGCCTGGACGTCCTACTCCTCCGCTTGCAAGATGCCGAGGACGGTGAAGCCGGTGTCGCGCGTGAACGGGTGGAGGAACGGCGGCAATGGCCACGGGTGGGCGACGGCGCGGGAGGAGAGCTCGTCCGTTCTGGAGGCCCTGGAGGACGAGTACGGCGGAGTCGTCGTCGACGCCCACCGCCTGCCGTCCGGCACGGGCGAGTTCGCGCGGTCCCTGGCGGCGTCGCTCTCCTACTGGAAGTCGGCGGTGCGTCACCGCGGCCGAACGGCCTTCTTCTTTTTGAGCGCCGGATAATATTGCCACGGAAAAAATGACCTGTGTCAGGTGCTTACGACAGTAACTTCTGTTACAGGGCAAGAAAGGGGTGTGGCTGAAATTACCGCTGGATCGCTCCGAGTTCATTCCACTAGCAGTAAAAGTACGATAAACTAAATCAAACTGTAAAAGCAAGCTGCTCCAGATTACCTTCATCTGTTGGTCTGAATCATGGTGCAAACAAGTGCCTGTCAGTTACTAGTACCAGTTATGTGATGTTACTTTTTAGCTGGGTGCAGGAGGGCTTCAGGTACCACCACGCAGAGGAGTCGTATCTGATGCTAACGTACTGGATCCCCGACGAGCCCTGCTTGCTCCCGGCGAATGCCTCTCACCAGGTCGGAGTCGGGGGCTTTGTGATCAACGACCAAATGGAGGTGAGCCTATAATCATGCGCCAGTGCATTTTCCATCGACTGTGGAAGGATAAGTAGAAGTCTGTGATGTGTCTGCACTTTGTATGTGATTCTGACGGCATTTTTTTTCTTGTGCACTCGTCAAGGTTCTCGTGGTTCAAGAGAAGTATTCTGCTTCATCGTCGCTTGGTGCTTGGAAACTCCCAACGGGATTCATCCATGCGGTGAGGAGTCAGACAATTAGACGGATACCTGGTATGATGTGAGCTCTAATTGCGATGTCCATTGTTGAAGAATGTTTGGTTGCTTTGTGGCAGTCAGAGGAGTTTTTTACAGGAGCTGTCAGAGAGGTCAAGGAGGAGACTGGAGTAAGAAAAATGGATTGTTCTATTATTGTTGTCTGTTGGAGTAAAAGATTGTTCTGATATTTGCTCTTCAGTTAATGGGCTTACATTTTTATGGGATTAATCATGAATATAGTTCCCTCGATGCATTTGCAGGTTGACACTGAGTTTATGGAACTGATTGCTTTCAGGTAACAATGGTTCCACTCTTGCTCACTGTATTAGTCATCATAGACGCGTGTGAAATTATAGGATTTTGTTATGCACTTGCACTGCTCAGTAGAACATCATTCCTGATGCAGATGCAGCCATCCAGAGTTTCAGAACACCTTATTTGACTATTTGTTGGCCTGAAATTGTGGCAGGCATGCGCATAACGTGGCGTTCCAAAAGTCGGACCTGTTCTTCATCTGCCTGCTGAGACCACTATCCAACGAAATCAAGATCGACGAGGCGGAAATTCAAGCAGCAAAGGTAGATGCATACAGAACGCTTACCCAGCGTTGGCTCGCCAAACGAGCGAGCGTATCTTCGTAAATTTTTCTGAAGAGAGCACACGTGTGGTTCGCATTGCAGTGGATGCCGCTCCGGGAGTTCATGGAGCAGCCGTTGGTCCAGGAGGACCACATGTTCAGGAAGATCTCCGACATCTGCGTGCAGCGCCTCCGGAGGCGCTACCGCGGGCTGACGGCGCACCGCGTGGTCTCCAAGTTCGACGCCGGGGCGTCCACCTTGTACTACAGCGTCGCCGAGCACGACCGCGGATACCTGAGCTGACGGATCACTGGCTGCTTCTGCATCATGTTCCCATAAGAAGATCCATTCCATTCAGGGCGTGATGTGATGTGACCCCAATTGCCCAAAATTTTCCTGTGCGATGCTCCGGCACGGCACGAGTGCATGACTCTTGAGGCGCCTCGAACAATGGCGATTGCCAGGGTCGCGATCTGTATGTTCCTGTGCGCAGAAGGATTCATCACCGCTGCCGCTTTGACTGTTGGTTTGCACTTTGCGTGATCTCGCGCGAACGGGAATGCCGGATCGGAAGCATGCTCCATGACGTGCATTGGATTGGGTCGGCGCCGAGACACGCTCGCGTGCTGTCTTTGCGGTGCCAATCGGCATGGCCGCCGGCATCGGCGCGGCCTTGCCTGCTGAGAAATTTGCGATTTTGCCATTATCAGAAACGGGTATCACCAGAATGCTATTAATTTTTTGGGTTTCGCCACAATGCCATTATGATACGATGTCAAAACGCTGAAATGTCTTTTCAACACTTATCACATCATTTTTTATTTTTCCATGTTTTCTTTGGCTGAACCTACCCAAAATGCCCTTGCAGCATCGGTTACAGCCCGGACAGATCGAACAGGATGAAAATGCTCGTTCTTTCTCTCCCTTTCCTCTTCGTATTCTTCAGCACCAAGGCCCCTGCAAACTCGCTGGCGGAGGTCAGGTTCCCGGCGCGGCTCCTCCAAGGGAAGGTGTTGCCGCGCTGCTCCTGGCGGCGGGCCTCGCGGTGTTGTCCGCGGGCGGTGGGGCCAGCAAGGCATGGCTCGCCGTGGCGCTGGCGGCCGTCGCTGCCGTCAATGCGCACGACCTGGTGGACTGGCGCGCTACGATGCCATGGCGCCAGCCTCTTCATCTCCCTCCTAGAAGACACCCTTGATTTGTTCTTCGCACACCTCGTGTGCCCAGCCTTATCTGCTCAGTCTCTACTTCCTCTCGCCCCCTTCTCTCCGCTTGTGCCAATCAGCCGCATACCGACGACATGCCGCATGGCCTGTTCCTAATCCTCCCCCAATATTGCATTCAAAGCCCCACGCAAACCACTTGAATTAGTTCCAGGCACGACATGCCATAATCAGCAAGCAAGCTAGCATCGATTTTTCGACGGAGTAAGAAACTGATCATCACTAACGTCCAGGCCTGCTGCACGCGCCGAGCCGAAGGACCTCGAGAAGCTGCAGGTCATCACCGGGATCCTGCCGGCCATTGGGCCTCCTACCTGCTTGTGCTCCCGCTTCGATGCCGTCTCCCGCATTCGTGGCTGTGCCGCCGAACGCCGAACGCCGCCGCCGCCACGCCGCAGCTTCCCGACGGCATCGTGGCCTCGCGTACGTCGACGCGGTGGTGCCGCCGTGCCTACACCATGTCCGCACCCGAGGCCGGCGATGGCGAGCTCGGCCTGCCAAGAAATGCACGGTGGGCATGGTGGGAGATACGGGAGACTGAGGGGATAAGGCTGGCTGTCTCAAGGGCAAAATGGTCCGTTTATGTGGTTAGAGAAGCGAGAAATTATGAAATGAAATGAAAAGGAGGGAAAAGTCATTGTAGCAGGAAGACATACCTTCATAATGGCATTATAGCGAAACCCAAAAGTTTGATGGCATTTTAGCGAAACCCATTTTTTGATGATGGCAAAATCGTAAATTTCTCGCGTCTGCTGGCTTCAAGCCTTCAAGTTGTTCTGCGCCGCGGCCAAACTCCGTCAGGGCCGTTCGCACGTCTCCCGCCGCGGCGGCACCACGCCGTCCGGCCGACGAAGCACACGGCCTGGAACACAGGAAAGTGATTACTCACACCGATCGTTGAGCAGCAGCTTGCCAGCTTTGAAAAAGAAAAAAAAATGTAAAAAGAACAAAACAGCGTGAGAATAGCGCCACATGTGAAAACCCAAATGTTGATTCCTTAATTAAGCAGATCGGATCGGAAAAGGCATAGAGGGGGGTTCTCCGTCTCCGCGCCGCGCCGCGTCCTCCCGCACCGCACGAATCCGTGCGCCGGCCGAGCCCTAGCTGCTCCCCCGCCCATTCATGGTGGGCGGGCCGTGAGATCTCTAGGGAGGGGAGGGGATGGGCGGCCGGAACAGCGCTGCCGCGACGCCGGTGCTGCTCAACGTGTACGACCTCACGGCCGCGAACGATTACCTCTACTGGCTCGGCTTCGGCGTCTTCCACTCCGGAATCGAAGGTTCCCATGGCGATCTATCCCCCCTTCCCATTTCTTTTATTTTCGGTATTGGTTCTGTGGTAGAATGATGGATTAAGACGGTCCTGTTTTCAAATACCTAATTAGCGTGATGCTAATTTCAGATTTTTTTTTTGCTGTTGATGTTTTATGGTCAATTAGGTGCTTGTAACAATGATCCAAGGAACAAAATATTGCAAATAGCTGATCAATGGTTCTGAGGGACAATGGGAATAGGGGATACAGATTAAAGAACACTGTTCTGTCTTAGCAACAGTTTCGAGGAGAATTATGCATAAAGTTATGCATAAAGTTTCGAGGAGAATTATGCTCTACTAGTGTCATCCTTCGTACTAGGTAGGAAAGTGTGGGTTCACCATACAATTAATGCATCTCCGCAACCTTGATTGTTGATTATATGGATTGCTGCAACTCTGGTGAATGCCTGAATCAAGACCGTTCTGTTGAAAGCTTGTAATTATGTTTGTATTTTCCAAATCCGGATGTCATGATGTCCATTTCAATATCTAGCTAACTTGCAGAAGTTCAAACTAAGCCTTTAGCATTCTCTTTTTTCTTATTATTTTTTCATTTTCAAAATGAGCAGTTCATGGCATGGAGTATGGATTTGGAGCCCATGACTTCCCGTCCAGTGGCGTGTTTGAGGTGGAATCAAAGACTTGCCCTGGCTTTGTCTATAGAAGAACGGTGTGGCTAGGCACAACAGACATGTCTCAGGAAGAATTCCGCTCGTTTATTGAAAAACTTGCAGGGAAGTATCATGGGAACACATATCATTTGATTAATAAGAACTGCAATCATTTCACGGACGATGTCTGTCAGAACTTAACTGGAAAACCCATCCCCTCCTGGGTGAATAGGCTTGCGAGAGTAGGTTGGTACTGTTATATAACATGTTTGTTTACTTTATTACTTGAAACTACATGCAGCTGACTGTACCGTGTCTCGAAAATTTAGGTTCAGTTTTTGATTGTCTTTTACCAGAAAGCGTTCAAGTTTCTCCTGTGGGTCGTGTCCCAACTCGTCGTCAAACTTCTGGTTAGTATCTACCTAAATTTTCTATTGCATTAGTTTTCATTTTTCAGTGACTTCCAAGGTGGCCTTTCTTGCCAAATTCTATCAACCTAAGAGGATTAGCTTGTGTGGGCATGCATGATTCAACTCGGTTTATAGTTTCAATGCTATGTTTTTCTACTTTCATGAAAATGTGTCACTGACAAGTGACAAGCATGTCTCCGACTAGGATTAATTCCTCTATAGTCGTGAGCAGTATTGTGACCATTTTTCCTTTTTCTTGTAAGCTTGGCATTTCTTATTTTTCATTAATTTAGTTGTACGTTTTTGCACCCATTCATGGTTGTTGGTACTTTCTTATGTCCCAGTCAAAATATTCAACATGTTGCATATGTCACCCTTTCATCTACAACTATCAGGATTAATACTATTCACCAGGTAACCCCTGTAGAATGATTACTTTTTAACCAAACTTCAAAGAAATCAGGGAATTTTTCTGGCACAACAACATAAGGGGATTCCAAATACATCTTCCACTATTTATAAAGTTTTAACATGTTTACTAACCTTGGTTTCTCATCAGACGATGATTTGCATTCAATACACTCTCCTATCATTGAGGACAGCGACAATGATGAGGACGAGGCCAAGCACCTGCTGCCAACTCCATCCAATGACATGCATTCTGTAGATGTGCCACCAAAGCTAGCGAAAGATCTTCTCTGAATTGCTCCATGCTCATAGACACCTCCCGTACTGTAACTACAAGTCTACAAGTCGTGTAGCTGTTGTTGCTAAAGGGATTCTTTAGACGATGGCTTGACGAGCCGGTACAGTCAAGCTCGCCATTGGTTGGTGTAGCTATATACACAGAGTAACTATACTTGCTGCACCAGTTAGCACTGCCTTGCTGTCTTTGTACCGGCAGGTGACTGTCCATGGTAGGTTACAGGGGCGGGCCTGGTATTGATTCAAGGGTATTCAACTGAATACCCAAAAAATTTTGCAACAAAATTTATATACATAGTATATATAACATGTATATGTATTAAAATAGAAAATAAGGGTATCTCTAAAAGAATTCTTATATTCTAGTCTCCAACTCTCTATATCCTTTAAGTAGAGGATCATCCTAAATATTATTTCTCTTTGTATTCTTGTGTCGCCATGGTACTTCCCTTGTACCGGATATTTTATTTTGAACTTTGACATATTAGGTAAATATGACCCATAAATTTGAAGGTTGAGGGTCTAAGATCCGGTTCTAAAATAGCAAGTATTTGGATAGGGTGTGGAGAGAGATGATTTAGGGTGTCTCTTGGAGATGATCTAACGTCACAATACAGGCTTCCCGATCTCATATTGCCTCTTGTGCTCAAATGGCTCACTTCACCTCTTCTAGGCCCAATAGCAACCCCCAACCGGCACCAATCCATCCAAATTCCACTTCCCCTTTCCCTTGTGGCCGCATCCTTTCCACTTCTGGCCGATGAGACCTAAGCAACCTGCGTCGCTGGGGACAGCGTAGCACAGCGGGCAGCGGCGGTCAAAAACATTTCATCCTTAAAAAATGTTGAATACCCAAACCCCAAATCCTGGGCCCGCCCCTGGTAGGTTGGTAGCAGCAGCATGGTATTACTGTCATTTAGCAAAGCTGGAAATTGCAAAATGGGTTCCAGTATCTATTAGGACCGAAGGTGTAAAATATTGCCTTAGCGTAATACTTGCTGAGCCGAGACTATCACTGTAATAAGTTATGCCAGAACGGGGTTTATGTACATGGCTATTTAGTAACACGGCATGATGTTTTCGTTGCCCAATCCCGTGGACCGTGGTCACATTCTGTCACAAAAGTATGCTGACGAGTTCTCCCAGACAAAAAGAAAAGGAAGCTGACAAATGAAATGCCATTTTTTTTCCGGTTCCAAATTGGCGAGCTTGTGCAACTTAGACGCGCTTTCTTTCTCCAGTGTTAGCCAAGATTGTTTGGCTGGCATGGACTAACAGCAGAGTTGAATGGGGCTAATCTATTTTGTACTGCGATACGGTGTTGTCGAGCCAGGTTTGTTTATTACTATTAGCAACGTTGAATTCACCATTATATGGATATAGAAAAGAGCTAATGCTAAACTTCTACGTTACCAGTGATGTCACCGACGAATCTGGATTTTTTTTTGGCAAGGAATGAATCTGGATTCTTAAATCGCCTTTGTTGCGTGTACAATCATATTTGTCGAAGTAAAATCAGCATTTCTGTTGCATTCATGCAACGGCGGTCTTTTTTCCCCCACATATACACATCCTATCTGCAGTATGTCTTCCAAAATACACGCACGCCGTATCAAGAACACCACTAAATAAATGATAAACATTTATAATGACAAGGGTAGTCTTAAAAGTACATGCACCATACAGCATATATGGTCACAAATAACTAAATGAACGAACGGGAGTGTCCCCCCCCCCCCCCCCCCCCCCCCCTATATACTTGATCCATCAGTGCCATGAATCTTTGATGCCTGGGATTTCCATAAAATATGCTCGCCAGGATCAGACTCAGCAGTTAGCAAAACAAAGACCAGGGATTTTACTAGAGAGTAAAATGGTCAATCATATGCTGTATGACATCGGCACCTTCGCAATGCATCACAGGATCCTTCACCTGTAAAGATTTCATTCCAAGGGAGGCTTCAGCTTCAGCATAACTTTCACAAACATCAAGTGGTTGCTAAATTGCTGACAGAAGAACGTCACGGGTAGCTAAAGACAATACCTGAATCACACTATGTGCTGCAGATCTTACTTTGCTGTTGTGGAAGCTAACATCCACCTTTTCCCATGACACACACTTAAGTCCTCTTAAAAGACGTTCTGTAAATTGCAATAGAAGTCAGTCCATCATGTGCAATTCTGCAGTAATGACGTCGAAATAAATAATATAGGATCAAGATGCACATTGTATTTTCTGATCCCTTGTGCATATACGAAAATATATATTTCTTCCTCTCCACAAAAGAAGCATGTCCTAATATACAGATTTAGAGAGTTTTCACTGGACAACATATGTGGGGGATCATGGTAACTCGTGATGGATGCATGATAGAAAATGGTGACAGTAAAACCATAGGGTTCTTTAGAGCAGCATACCCATGCTAGTAAACAGACTGGACATGTCTAAATCGATCTTGATGAGTCAGGGAACTGTCCTTGAACATCATCTCATTTGTAAGCATACCTATGGAACTTGTGTACCACCGAAACATTGTGGAGCCACAAGCACCTAAGAGAGTAAGGGACCCATGCAACATGATATACAGTCAGGGACCCACGGACATCAAATATCCATAACATGATAGATAAAGGGCCATGCTCCTATGTCTTAGCCAATCCAAGAACTGAGAAACAATGTTTTTTTTTTCTGTTTTCTCAAAAGAGACCGTATTATTTCTAATTTTTCAATATATAGCTTATTCTAGCTGTATGAAACCTGGTGGTGGGGTGTATATCCTGACATCCAGCAAACTGAGCTAGATATTCTTTTTTATTTTTTCATGCTTAACTGGGAAGCTCCATTCTCTTCAAGATTACATAAGCTAAGAAATTCATTCCTAATCTGGCAATATCAACAAGCAGAAAGGACTCTCTGTCCCCACAAACTATCTTCTATTATCTATACGCAAGATAATCATCAATGAATTAAATAAGCATGGAAACATCAACCACATATAGTGCGTAAACCGGATGTATGAAAAACATTATATGCTTTCTTTAAAACCAGGGAAACCTTTCTAAAGAAACATGAACCACATTTTGAAAAGTAAGAAGGAAGAAGATCTGACAATTTTTAGCAGGCCTTCCATTAAGATATTGTCAGGATAGATAGACAGGGGAAACAGCACTATTTTAGAAGGAGAGGAAGAAACTAGTAAGCAAATATGCTAGTGCCTGTCAGTACTACCATACTATGTTGGGTTTTGCAGCATAAGAGATCAATCACAAAAATGTGAAACAAGCGCATGTCCAGTTATATAATCCAAGCACTAATACAAACCTTCTAGTGTGCAGTGGTCCGTGTCCTCGCATTTATTAGGAGCTTCTGCTTTGCATAGTTCCTCATATACAATATGTGGGTAAATCTTGTTTGTTGAATCAACCCACTACAAGAATATAATTAAATGCATATTATAAATGGTAGATTGAAAGAAAGGATCATGCTAAGATTGGCCAAGCCAAAAAAAAAGACCATAAGGTTTACCTTGGGTAATTCTGAATCTTGTCTGATGGATGATGTCCTCCACCCAACAATATCTTAACAAAATTCAGTTATGGAAAAAAAAACTTAGAATCAATGCTTATAACTATAGTACTATGTGCTAATTTTAAATGTGAAGGATACGATCATGACGAACATTGGAGTACGCAACTCGTCGTCTAAATGCTTGCAAAGCAGACCTACACCAACAGATTGGTAAGTTACAAATATTCATAATCCAAGCACACAAAAGCAGTTGCGGAAGATAAGCATACATGAACTGCAGGTCACACCAATTGTCCACCATGCGTTGCAGCAATGGAGGCTTTCCCTCATCATTATCAGTAAGAAAGAGGTGTTTGCCAGTTCTTCCAAATATCAAATGAATGATGCAGCTAGCGAAATTTTCAATTGCAGTAACCCCCAAAAGGAAAGGAACCTGTATAGTTCAAACAAAGATCAAAATTTTCAGCCTAGTCCCTAAAACATTCATGTTACAAGTACCAAAATGCTTCTGCCAAGCTTTCACAGAAAGCTACTATACTATTATCATCACTCAAGCAAGTTAGTTCTCTTTTAAGAGATCAATTTGCAAGCTTGACCTTCAACATGCAAGGATGATATATGGCTTTTCATTTCTGATCGCAATGATGAAAGGCAAAACTTAAGCTACTACAGTACCTGCTTGTTTCCTCTGGAACCAAGATGTGGTGATGCAACAGTTATGAAGTTCACTGCCTCAAGTCCATATATTGTACCTCTGTTATCATCAGTCAAATTTTGTTGAGCATTTTCGGATGTTTGTTTAGGTGGTCTATATAGTCTTCCAATAGCGTATCTAGCAACCAATCCTCCAACTGAATGTGCAACAAAAGATATCTTTTTGATATCTGGTCTTCTGTTGATTTCTTCAATAACCTGCCTTACTAAATTTTGTCATCATTTTGCAGAAGGAACACATAAAGTATAGTAGAAGAGATATTCGGAAAATAATCAAGACGCATAATGGAAGAACTAACCTCTTGTGCCAATCGCTCACCCATTACATCAATGCCATCTAAAGTTAGCCTGTACATGTTGCGGTTGCTACCTACAAGTTAAGAAAAAAAAACCATTGAAGTAACCATAAGAAATGTCTATAAGTGGTAAAATTCTCTTATATATTTTAAAAAATAATGTACTATGATTCAGTTGCAATATTACAACTCATGATACAAGAGATCACACGTTATGTGCAACAATGCAAATTTTTATTCAATTTTGTGTTTAAATAGCAACAACATCACAGTCATCTGCAATAATGCACCTTTTTGCATCATCAGTTGCACATGACCAGGCATATATTCTACAAGGAAATAAGATTCCAAGAGCCCCACAAAACATGGAATATAGATAAAGCTCTTATTGCATTTCTTTGTTAGAAAGAAGTGCCTAGGAATGATAAGCCAATCATTAGTATGAATGACACAAAATCTGCCAACAAGGAACAACTTTCTTAATAGTTCAACCAAGCGCCTCATCAGGTGTAAAAGTTGGACAACACTAGCCAACCAATGCATTAATAGTTCAACACTAGGATTGAGGATTGGTAAAAAGTGATCAGCTAAGATGTCAAACTGGCCTTCCTAAAAAAATGTACAATACAATGGAGGTCTCACAGCTCATGAAACACTGTTAATAAGAAGTGATGATCACAGAGACGAATTGAGAGAGCTTACAATGAACTATGACTTTGTCAGAGAGCAACTTATCAAACTGCTCAGTTCCAAACTTCCAATCTGCTGTGCTGTACACCAAATAGGGAGTAAAAGGATCAATAGAGCTCCAGGAACAATCAAATGGAAAATTAAAACAAATAGATGTATTATATGGCCGAAATGCTTGTAGGTGATGTACTGATGTGAATGCACGAAAATTTACCAAACCGCGTTTCACTTTGGTATTCAGTTATTTATGTACTCTGAGTTCATCAGTGCCCCCCGCTAATTGGAACGAACAACCTACCTAATTTGTACGGATCAAGTAGCGTCTTCCCAAGAGACACTTCAATTCAGTTTGTTACGAGGACATTTTAGGTCATGAAATTAATTAATTATACTTCACTCAGAGAAAAAAAAACATCAGGAGACGCGCAGCACGCTCATCTCCCGAGCTGCCCTCGCAAAGACGCAAACACCTGCTTCGGGGTGAAATTTCGAACACAACCAATGATCAGGCAAATCAGAGAAGCCCATAGCTCGAAATCCCCCAAGTTCTCGAAACAGCCAAAAGTTTCCCCACCGAGAAAAGCGTGCGGCAATAGGTTTTTGGCGGAGCAATTGAGAACCGAGCCCAATCCCAATTACGAGATGAAATGGAAGGCAAATTAGCCGTACCTCCCGACGATCCCGTGGACCATGACCACCAGGTGGTCGGGCCCGCCTCCGGCCGGCGCCGGCGCCGCCTCCCGCCGGTCTCCTCCTCCCAGGTCACCCATTCACCCCCGCGCGCGCACGGACGCGAACCAGCGGGAACGAGCCGGGGGAGGCGGACGGGAGCGCGGAGGAGAGGAGAGGTGTGCACGGGAAAAAGGGCAGCCGCGCTTAAAAGGGAGGCGGGTCTGGTTCGGGTTCGGCGAGTGGCGACGCGGAGGCGGAACGGAACAGACGAGGAGGGGGCGGGGACGAAAACGGCTGCCTGGGGAGCGGATTGGTGTGGGGGTGGCCTCTGATTGGAGAGTGACAGGTGGGGTAGGACACGAGGAGGAGGCCACCTGTCACTCTGTCAGACCGACCTAGCCGAGCCCCGGAGCCCTGCGGCGTGCCATGAAAGAACGCAAGCGCCAACCACCAGAGGTTTGACGACCATGGCCATGGTGCCAGTCGTTTCCAACGGCAAAACTACTTGCATTGGCAGATAATACGAGCTCACTCGTATACTATCTTTTAAATCATGCTTGCTGATTACTGAATATTTAGCTCGAGGTATGAATACCGCCTATTTTTCAAATAATGGAACAGAGGGTATCCTAGTCGTTTCATCAGCCAAGTATGACAAGCTAAAGTATGATCCTTTGTGCAATGCATCAAGGTGAGATTAGATCTGTCCCGAATCGGCAGCGTGCCCACAACAACATGTCCTATTATGAGCCGGTGTTTAGGCGTCGAAGGCAAGCGTTGATACGTGGGGTCCCGGTTCTCCCGCACACCAATCAACCCGAGCGGAAAAATGAAGGAGAACCCAACCCACCCGTTGGGGGCTGCCGGGCTAGGTGCTAGCAGTGCTGCAGTGGGCATCTCCATCCAGAAGACACAGAGACAAACTCTACGGTCAGGGGCGAAGCTACATGGAGCTTCCCTGGTGCACGTGCACCATGGTAAAAAATATTTTTCTTAGTAGTTAACTTTATTTTACCATATAAATTATACTGGCTTTCTTGATTGCAATGGAGAGTGCACCAGGGTCAAATTTATCTTGGCTTCGCCACTGTCTACGGTTGTCGTTTGCTTTTGGTTGTTTGAGAGAGACTGTATGACAGTGCTTTGGATCACGTATGATGTCGAAGCTCGTGGATGTTTCGTTGAGGAGGTTTGAGATTTAATTAACACGTACGAGCTCGTCGCTGTGAGGAAGAAACACAAAGATATACTAGTAAGAGCATCTCCAGCCGGCTGCCCAAATATGAGCCTTTATTTTGTATTTTTGGGCCGGCCCATAAAATTTAGGGACTTGAAAACCTCTCCAAACTCCAGTCAGCCCGACCAAATGATGGCCCCTAAATCAATCTGACTAATGGGACCAGCTGTCAGCGAAACTCTCCCCAATCTTGAGCAACTCAAGTTTTCTGTTGACCGACCGGCTCCCACCACCCCCTTCCCTGGTCTCTGCATCGCCTCCTGGCCCCCTCTCCTCGCGGCGAGTCGGCAACCACTAGGCGAGCGGCGGCGCCATCCGCCACGTCTTCGCCGGCGACGAGCGCCCGCTAGGTGTTCCCTCCCTCCCCTTCCTGCTGGGCGAAACGTAGCACCCTATCCGGATCTGGGTCGGTCCTCCCCTGCGTGCTGCCTAAGTGATCTCGGTCGGCAGCGGCCAGGGGTTCGGTCCGGGGAGCCCCGAGTCCTTCCGCTACCCCCACCAGAGCTGGCAGCGGTGGCAGCGACTTCGACCTCGAGGCTGGGATCTCCCGCAAGGGCCGCAAGCCCAAGAACCCGCACCTGGAGACCTCTGTCGTGATGCGGCTCCGCCACTTCTACGAGGCGCACCCCGTGGCCGTCGCCGCCGCCCTGCTCTCCGCCGAGCTCGCTGCCCTGGTCCTCCTCTCTGTGCACGAGGCCCGGCGGCGCATGGCCCGGCGGGGCCGGGGTGGGCGGGGCCGCCGTCCTCCCTCTCTTCCTCCCGCACCCGACAGAGACCTCTCTCGTCGTGGCGTCGACGTCGTGCCATCTGGACCACCCGCCGAAGTAGATGTTCCAGACGCCCTCGGCGAGCTAGTCCACCTGCATCGCCGCGACCTCCTCCTCCAGCGCGCCGTGGCCGAGCCGCTGCACGCCGCCGGCGCTTGCCAGGCAGGAGGGAGACAGCATGTCGGCGAAGACGACCTCCCCGCCGTCCTCGTCCACGTCGCGCCACGCCGAACTGCGCATGAAGCACCCCACCTGGACGCCCCCGCGGGTGGCCGCGTACGCGCTCGCGTTGGCCTCGCCGATCACCTACACCAGCCCGGCCTCGGGCTTGCCCCGGCGGTGGCGGCCGCCCACGAGCACCACGGCCTCCACGGCGTCCGCGGCGCCCCGCTGCTCCTCGGCCGCGAAGAGCCCCGCCGCCGCGCACCAGAGGGCGGTCGACGCCGCCAGCGGCAGGAGCGAGGCCGCGGTGCGCGGGACCGCCGCCGCCGCCGCCGCGGCGCCACAGCACAGGAGCGCGGCGATGGCGAGGCCGGCCGCGAGCGCCCCCGGAGAGGAGCAGGCGGGATGGCGGTGGCGGCGGCGGCCGGCGCGGGAGCCGCGAGCACCTCTCCGAGCGAGCGAATCAGAGGAGAGGGGAAAGAGGAAAAAAAAGAAGTGGAGCCCACATGTCGGGTGGAAATAGAGGGCCTCCAGTTCTAGGAGCCCTAGGCCAAAATTTAGTAGTCTCCACAAAATGGTAGCCCGTTTAGGGGTCCGGCTAGAGTTGTTTTTTTTTTTCACCTGAGAGACTAAAAAAAGAGATAGATGTCCATTTAGTCATCCGGCTGGAGATGCTCTAATCCTAGTATCAGTTCGGTGATTGACGCGGCGCTCGGATTCGCAGGACGATTTGCAAACAGAAGTGCACGCAAGCTAGCCCCGAGCCATGGACTTGGACCACACACGGACGAGGTGAACCTCGCGTGCACAGGTGCTCCAATGCGGGGACCCTCGTCAGCGGAGCGTGCACGCGCAAGCCAAAGGGTAAAACGTTTCAGTGAAATGTTTAAGCTCTGGGATACATAGTGTTTGAATTTGTCGTTTCGCGAGACCGAGTATTGCCGGCGCCCGGCAATTTCAACAAAGGGAAGTGCAGTCATGATCGAGGGAGGGAGTAAACGTGGTGTTTCTTCTCGTCGATTCTGGAATTTCTAATTAGTTCAGGTGCAATTCCAGGTGTGTTGGGAAAAAGAATTTCTAGCTTTGTTCTTAATAAGATATGGCATCTATAACGATCTAATTAGTTCATTTAGCTTGTCAGAAACTTCATTTATTTAGAAAAAAGGAAAATATTCTTTTTAAAAAAAAGAAGCTATCGCGATGGGACAAATAGTAAATGAGAAAGAGACAGCAACAAGACGGTTTTTTTTAAAAAAAAGTTAAGACGACATTTTTCCAGGCATCTCAGATTTTTGGTGCATGTGAGTAACGTGGAGCATGGCTTGTGCCTAGCTCGAGGTGTGCAGGGCAGTGAGCGCCTGGAAGTGACAGTGTCACCGTCGATGCATTTATGCTTGTGGCAAGCCGTTTCAAAGCTTTCGACCCATGACCGCAGCCTGCAGATGCTGTCCTCTCTCCGCACTTCCGCAGGCTTCAGAGTTCATACCAATCAATCGCTTTCTTCTCATCCCTCAATTCCAGTCCCACCTCTCCATATCAAATTATGACAAATAAACATCATCTAAAACAGCCGTCGCACGGCGGGTATAGGTGCTGCGTGGCCTCAACCCCCTGGCGATTTAATCCAGATCGCCGAGCGTCGTTTCGGTGTAATCAAGTGCGCCCATGCCTGGATTAGGACATCTAATCCATCAACCACCAGTGCTCTCGCTATGGCTGGCATGAATCGGATGACCCTGCATGATTCATTTGTATATTTTCAAATAAAAAATAGAAAATAAGTATATCACATGATGCCATTATTGATTGGGTCCAACTGTCACGGCATTATTCCGTTTGCTCACACGCTTGACTCTTTCAGTTAGGGTCTGGTCCGTCGCTTATCCGTCCACGTCAGCTCCCAGGCAGCAGCGATCGCTGGCGGTACTAGTGGCGGGGACGAAGGCCAGTGTATGCGCGCCACGACCAAACCACAGCTAGGACTCTTGCCGTGCCCGACTGCCCGTGCGATTCGTTTCCAGTCTGTGGTTGTTGCGCGGCTGTACGTTGCTGCAGCCTGCAGTTTTTCTTTCTTCTTTTTTTTTTTCCTGATGGGGCAGCCTGCAGCAGTGCAGCTGGTGCCTGCCTGACTGGAGAAGTGAGAACGTGCGATGCTGCGATGCAACCGCTGGCCGCCTGCCGATGTCGATTAGTTCAGCTGTGGCTCTCAGATAGAGTACTTCTGAATCTGGCAACTTCGTAAATCAACAACATAAGAATCAACAACATAAGAATCAACAACAGAACAGCCTAAGTGAAAAAAAATCAGTAGTGTTCATTGCTTCCTTCTGTCCAAACCCAGAATCAGGTTCAGATCATCGATCAATGAAAGAAAAATCGTTTCAGATGATCAGACCATTTCGCAAGTCTTTCCTAAGGCGGCTTTCGCTTGAGACGGATTAAGCTATATGCAGAACACATTGCCCGTGAGCACTTCTGCTACCCCTCCCCTGCTTCTTTCGTGATCTGCATGTTGAATTGTGCCAGGACACTGATACGGTTCAGATGAAATCAGCAGGCAGAGCCACTGATTCTTTTGAGATGGCTTCGTCAGAAAAAGACAACTCGGACAAGGGAGAACATCCATACGACATATAAACCACAAACGATTTGTAAAGGCAAAGGGAAAGATATAAAGTGCAACTTGATTAAGCATATCCAGGATTCAGAGACCAGAACAACAAAGGTTTGTGCGTGAACTAAAGTTGTTCTAGAGCAAAATCTCCATCCAGTGGAACTGGAACCGTACCCAGGCAGCAGAATTACACTACTAGTTCAAGAGGAAACGACTAAAACGGTAGCATCATCCTACCCAGTGGCATACTGGCATCACACCAACTCTGTCTGTCTTCGACGACGAGGGGGGGGGGGGGGGGGGGGGGGACAGCGCTCTAGCGGAACCTACAAAAATCCCAGGAGCTTTCTTCTCTTGCCGCAGAACTCAAAAACTCTGCCGCGACCATCAAGCTTCCGTTATCTCATCATCACGCAGGTGGGGCGTCTCTTCCGGTGCGGGTGGCGCGGCGTTGTTGTTGGCGGCGTCACCGGGCAAGTTCTCTGCTGGAGCGGGTGGCGGGGCGTTCCTGTTGTTGGCGGCGTCACCGGGCAAGTTCTCTTCTGGTGCGGGTGGCGGGGCCGGGGCGTCCTTGAACTGAATCAGTATGACGGTCACGTTGTCACTCGATACCTCGCAACGATCACAAAGTTTCTGACAGATGGTGCGCGGATCCATCTTCTTCCCCTGCATCGATCAGTGACAGCACAAGTTACAATTGGGAACCATTTTCCTTCAACAAAACAAATCTAACAACGAATCAATAGAAGATAAATCAAACCAAACATGCTCATTCCATGGTTCCATCCAACTACCCGATCAAACATATTCAGTAGCAAATGTTTCTATATGATTAGACGAGAGATATTGTGAATGCACCCTATAAAATTTTATCCACCCAGTAAGAAATTGATTCCTAATGTATCACTATCATGACATAGAGACGAGGTGGAAAAACTCACGGGTTTTAAGTACAAGTTTACAAAATCAACCACACCCTGACTTGTCAGACAAGTCCTGCCGAAAAGAAAACAAGGGACAGTGTTAGCATGGATATAAAGGCAACAAATTTGGCGGTGGGCTATGTTATCAAATCTATATAGCAGATTGCTGTACAGTTGAGCATACTAACTATTCATGAAATGAGTGACATTTAGAAGCACTAGTTTTAACCCAGGTATTGAGCATTTTTCTTTGTGGCAACATAGAACCCTCCAGGGAAATTACATGTTAAAAAAACTTAATGAAGAATCAAAAAATTAATTCAACCAGCGCACAGGTTAATTGAAGGAAAATGTGCATATTCCCTTTGGATAAATACTAATGTCTTAAAAGAAACAAGATCGAAAGCTACTAAATGTCATGTACAGTTGAATATTTTGCTACTATCTTTGAACCTAGGAACAAAAACAATAAGCTAACCAGTTATGAAGTATTTTGTTGAGGACTTACCAGATACCGTCACTTACTAAGACAAGGAACTCAATATCACTGGTAATATCCATCTAACAAAGAGGAGGTCATTTTCCATCAGGCCACACCCAGAAGAATGTGTACAACTAGTTTCTAAAACAACTTCATTACACTTACAGTGACAAGTTCTGGATCACAAGTCACCATTTGTTCTTCAGGAGGAAAATCCTTGTTATACTTGAATGCAAAATGTCCTAAAAGTGGCAAAAAGAAACCAATATAGTGCAATAGATTATACGCGAATGTCCTACTGCTTCCCCCCAAAAGATAGATTATATACAACTGAGCAAATGGAAATCACATAAAAATTTACCAATCGCTCTGGAATGGTCTAAGATTCCATTAATCCGAGAGATACCCGACCCTCGCTGCCGGAAGAATCCTTCTGCTTCTCCTGGTACTTGAAAATTATCCTTGGTTACTCGCCCCCCTGCTTTTTCAATTCTATATTGTTCATTTGGATGGCTTGGTTTGTGTTCACTGGTTACTTCAATGGCCTGATGGAAACAAACATAGCTTTTAGGCACCACTTGAATGGATTTGTTATGAAAAGAGAGTGCTAGTTAGGTTCAGCCAGACATTTGACAAGAAACAAATCATGTACCTCTCCATTCTTTGAGATTATGCAACGAGAATGTCCAGCATTTCCAATAATGATCTTGTGGCCTCTAATGGCAGCTACACATGCTGTGCTTCCTGACTTTTGTGGCGGTATGTAGGGGGGGGGGGAGGCTGGGGAAAAAATTCAAAATGATATATTGACACAATACTAAAATCTTATAAAAACAAGAGATCGCGAGAAATAGGTTCTGAACACCTCCAGGAGAAAAAAGATCATTTTTGTGCCATATGAAAGGACAGACAACATGAAAGAAATGATGAATTTAAAACAGAGTAAAATGCAATATCTCAAGTTAATTTCAGCAGTGGGGTAGGTATCGAACAAGGTGCAATGAGGAACCAAATCAACAGTCGCCTCCAACTCAGAAACCAGGAACTCAATGTGGCTCTACTTGAAGCTTGGAATTAATGATGCCACTTTCAACACAGAAGCACACCTTAAGAACAATATACCCTACATATGCTAGCTACCCTACAGACGACAGCTATCCCTTCCAATTCCTTCTTACAGATAACAATATGCACAATATCCAAGGGATAGAGTTTAAATTAACCTCCTCTACAGATGTATGCTTAAAGAATCAACATTCAGGAGTGACAATGTACCTGTGCACAGGGCCAATGGTAAGCAGAATTACAAGCCCTGAGACAGAGACATTGTACCGGACCACAAGTATCATGAAGAAGTAATTCCTTCCATTCATCTGACTGTTCCAACAGCTCATCCATTCTGCAACAAGTAAGCAGGAACAGCAGTCATATATTTCATATGAGTGAGATGGACATAATATAGGCCATTTTAACATCCGCTGCCAAAAAAGGACAGAACTAATGTTATCAATGGTTTATTTATCAAAAAAATAACCTGAAAAACGACATCCGCATTGCATTAGCTAGATCCTGTTGATAGTCTGGATGGTTACGAAGCTCAGTGTGAAGTTGTGTCACACATAACAATGCCACTTCAGTTCCTGAAATAGGAAAAGGAGGAATAGGTCAATATTTAACTACAGTAGTCTACTGAAACTAAGTGATCAATAATACTCCCTCCTTTTCTTTATGCAGGGAAGAATATTAGTATTTCAAAAGTCCTTGAAAGCAAATTTTGACAATTAAATCTATTATAATAATATAATATATTATCATTTGTTACGAATCAATACCATATTATAATATATGTAAAACATGAGTATATTGATAAAATTTTAGACACTAAACATGCATACTATTTAACTAATTGTTGGTCAAAACTATTAAAGTTGGACTGTAAAATCCTAATATGCCCTATAAAAAGGAGTGCTACTGTTTCCAGGAGATTATATACCAAAGAACACCCATATAGTCTTAAATGCCCAAAGTATGTGTGAATGCAATTTAAGAAACACATGCAAACCATATATATATTTTAGACTATTTTGGATCCTAGGTTAAAATAGTGCCTGAATTGTTCAGCTATGCACATAGCTAACAAGTTTGAAATTTTATCACGAGAGATGCGAATCAAGATAAAACCTTCATGACCATCATAAACTCCAAAGAAAGATGTGAGGTCATCTAGATCTGGGACAGCTGCAAACTACAGAATAAGAGGTAAAAATAAGGGTTAGCATTTAACCCCAAATAGTAGCAATTCAAGCATCTATTTATGTAGAGCTAATCTCACAATAATCTTGCAAAGGACGAGTAGAATACTCACATCATCTTTCTTGTTCTTGCGCCGATCTTGCACAGATGATACTGCATACTTAATTCTGGCATTTTCTCCTCCTTCACTAAACTTTAGTAACAAAGGACCCTCACGGCTGGTAGATGCACCCATAGGAATTGCCTGTTTTCCTGAAAATTTTCAGGTGTGAAAAGTAAGATCAATAAATAATTTACCAACAATGTCAGAGAAGAAATAAATTAAATATGTTGAAACTGCACTGCATATTGCAGAAATACACAAGAAACTTGACAATAGAAGAAGTAAAAATATAATTAGCACAAACATTTACTGTATACAGAGCTAGAATTAGATCGCAAATGAAATATATAGATATGTCATTATTGCAAAGCCTGATGCTCAGTGGCCCTGTAATTTGCAATAAATTAATTATGTACGGTAAGTTAAATCTTCAAATTATTCAGTCCAAGTACCTGACTACATTCTTGGATCATATATCATATAGAAGTAATATCATTCAGGTAGTGATTGACCCTAGGATATACTTAAACTGAATTGATATTTATACTAACAAAATACATACAACTATAAAGCGAACCAAGATTATTTTACTGCCAACAACATAGATACAACTACACCAACTTTGGACTCATAAACCGCACATAAAACTTGAAGAGTAAAAACAAGTGAAAATGAGCAGCAGTTAGATTAGAGCTAGAGATAACAGACGAGAAGGAACTACTCATCCCCCACCCCACCCCCCAAAAGAAAAGAAGAAACCAATCAGTCTGAAACAAGAATCAGGAAGAATGGTCACCAGGTCAACCCATCGAAAACCCAAGAGAAACTCAATGTTTTGTTTCAGAAATAAACAACCTAGGCTGTTGAATTCCAGTGTACATTAACATCACTCAAGCAACATTGAACAGAAAAAAAATATCATCTCAACAATACGATACTGCTCAGCGAAAACCATGTGTAACACAAAAAATAAAAAAAATGTCAACAAACAAGAAGGCACCATTCAATCTTGTAAGAAACAATCACTCGATCTGGAGTAAGGAACATGGAACCCGCATCAAGAAGTGCAGACCTCTTTTGATGCAAATTCAAATGTAGCCTGGCATCAAGGGAGTGCGACATGCAGAGATCACGTTCCTCGTTCTTCCACTACGCATAAGAAACAAGATACAAAGACGCTCGTAGAACATCATCGCAGAAGATTAAAACAAGAAAAGAAGAGGCTCTGAAGAGATAGAGAAACGGCTGTGCGAACCCCTCACGTCGTGAAAGGAAAACCCACTACTGGAACGCACCAAAACGGAAAGAAAAAAAAACATGAATACAGAAAACTAGTAGGACTCGCCGATGCACAGATTGGTTGCACCATTAACCAGAATCCCACCACATGCAGAAATTTGCCACTTCTGGAACGTACTAAAAGGGGAAATAAGTATAGTACAAAAAAGACAAAAAAAAAAAAAAAGCGGTCAAGATGGAGAGCACCATGTTGGATAAGAGGAGACAAACCAAGATCACCACTGTAATAGTAACAGCACGTATCGGTGATCATTGGTCTCACCTCCTAGAAAACCACCACCAACTTCAAAACCAACAGCATTGGAAAAGAATAGACGAATGCAGGCGTACAGCAACGAAGCGGGATTGCAGTATTGCACACAAGCAAGTGAAGTCGAAGAACAGAGGCGAGCAGAGATCACAACTGGGTTCTCAGAGCTAGTTAGCCTCTAACTTCAAAACCAAACGGCCGGAACAAACGCAAGAACACAGAACACGATCAAAGCGTGCGGCTTAAACCCCCATAAAAGAAGCCTCAAGAAGTCAAGATTCGAGAAAAAGTGGGGGGAAATCACGCTGCTTCTAAGCAGCACTCGGTGAACAAGGAACAACGAGAAAATCGAACAGCACGATCAAGCAACACATCGGCACCATCACCACCTCACCAACAGCAACCAAAGAGGGTTCTGCGAAAAAACAAAACGCACCAATGAACGGAAGCCCAGGAGCGGGTGAGATCGGCGAGCAGAGGCGAGCAGAGGCTGCCATGGGTTCGGCACACGCACGCCTCCATTCCTTCAATCAAAACACCACGAAATTCAAAAAACAAAAGCCGCAGGAGTCAGCAACGCACGCACGACGGCACGGATGAAACAGCAAGGGCACAGGACTCAATCGAGGAAGGAGAGCTCAAAACCCCCACCAATACGGCGTCGAGATTGATGAAAACGATATGCAAAACCGCACAGCACGCCCCAGCAACAAACGAAGAGAGGAGCAGCATATGCAACACCCACCAGCACACCCGCCACCAACAAGAACAGACGGGTGCGGCTTCGATCGGAACAACGCGGCGTTGGATTCGAAATGGGGTTTTGGGGGAAGAACAAGAGAAGGGTGGAGAAGAGAAACCCAAGGAGGAGAGGGGAGGAGTGGGTGGGAAGGGGCGAGACGACGATCTCACCTTCTTCACCTTTTGCTCTGCTGCTTCTGCCCTCGCGAGCAAAAGCGGTTGGGCTATGTGCATGCCGCGAGCGCAAGGTTCACCAAACCGGTGGGAACCGGTCAAACCGGTCCGGCCCCGTTCCGGTTTGGTCCGGTACCCAACCGGCCAAAATTCAAAATTTAAATTTAAATTTAAAAAATGAAAAATTCCCAAAAAATTCCTAAAAATACTTCAAGGTGCAATGAATCTAATAGTGTCAAATTTTCTCAAAAATTCATTCATTTAGTATAGTTTGCGGGGATTTAAAGTTAAATCAAAAAAGAAAAAAGAAAAAAATGGGCCGGCCCATTAAAGCCCACCGGTCAAACCGGTAAAACCGGCCGGTAAACCGGTTGCACGAGAGCTTTTGAATTTGAATTTGAATTCAAACCGGTCAAAACCGACCGGTAAACCAGTAAAACCGGCCGATAAACCGGTCAAACCGGCCGGTAAACCGGTTGGAACCGGTTGCATATGATTTTTTGAATTTATTTGAATTTGGATTTGAATTCAACCGGTTACCGGTCCGGTAAACCGCTATCGGAGGGCGGCGGTTTGACCGGACCGGTCGGTTCGGTTAACCCTAAGCGCACCCCGCGGGGTCTTGTAGCCCTCGGGGCCGTCGCCAGGGAGCGTCTGGGTGCACCTGATCCGACGCTCCCCAACGCAGCTGGCCAGGCCCCTCGGCTTCTGCCGCGCTCCCCATGCCCCGTCACCGCCAGATGGGCACACAGCTGGAGAACGACCACGTGTGGCAGCAGGTGCTGGCCGCCCCCGCGGGGCCCGCGTGGCGGTGATGGAAGGCGCTTCCGAGAGGTTACTTGGCGGCCGCGCGTCGTCGCGGGCGTGCAGCGGCCCGCGCCGCTCTTGCTGACGAGTGGGGGCCACCTTTGGGGACGCCTTCCGCTGCCCTCCCTTCTCGGGCCCCTCCGCCATTGCCGGATCCAGCGCCGCCGCCGCCGCCGTACTCGAGCTCAGGGCCGCGATCCGGTGCCGCACTGCCGCCGGAGCGTCCGCGGAGACTGGAATGGGGAGAGGGATCGGCAGTAGGTCAGTTGGAACTGGGAAGCCAACGGGCTGAAGCACACACACCTATCGGCGGGGCACTAATCCAAAGATTGAGCCCAGAAACATCATACTGTGCAAATTGATTGAAGCCCAACCCAACACATCCTTTACAGCCCAAGTACGAATAATGGCAGCCCAACCGGGATCCTCCCTCTACCAAACATTGTATTTGCTGGTGTTTTTGAGGTGGGTGGATGTATCAAATTGGTCACCATTTATGCCTAATGGTTTCAAATTCGTGGTGACTGGAGCTACAGGTTTTTTTTTTTTTTTTTTTTGCATATGTGGGATTTGATGCAGTTGCTAATTCGACTGAGGAAACCAAAAGGCCACAGGTAAGACAGTAGGCTCACTTATTTATCACCTAGTTTCTTTATGGCCATATTCTGTTTAGTGTGAAATGCATTTTTAACTTTTCTTTCCACCCATGCAAACAAACATTTTCAGAGGGATTTGCCCATCGGTATTCTAGGAAGCCTTTCTAGCATGTATCTTATTATATATTGCTGTATGCTTGGTCATTACTGGAATGGTGCCATATGCTCCTTTGGCTAAGGCTTTTGCTGCAAAGGGGCTGAAATTTGTTACTGTATTGATCAGCATTGGTGCTGTTGCTGGACTTACCACAACACTTCTAGTTGGCTTGTATGTTCAGGTATACCTTCTAACTTCTTATGTATCACTGATCAGATTAGTACTTACCACAACACTTCTAGTTGGCTTGTATGTTCAGGTATACCTTCTAATATAACTTCTTATGTATCACTGATCAGATTAGTACTTTCCTCAATCAATTGATCTACTTGATGAACATTACATCCTTCTTAATTTTAGATAGTCACGTTTGTATCTTGGGCTTAGAAGGGATGGGCTTCTACCTTAAATAATTGCTATAGTACACCCAACAAGGCATACTCCATACTCTGCACTTTGAAATCTGGGTTGGCTGTGTTGCAGCAGTCAAGCCAGTCATGGCAGGTCTCTTCAATGTGCGCATGCTCTCACATATTCTTTCCGTTGGTACTCTGGTATGGAAACTTCTGTAAATAGTTTCAACTACATTATCTCATTCTTAGCATCGATCAGTTGCATTAATGTTAGTATTTTTTGTAACCCTTCTAAGTTCTATCTTTCTGGGAGCAAACCGGTTATTCAATTGTATCAGCTTGCATGATCACAAAGGTGGAATGACAAAGGAACTAGTCGTCGCTCCCTTGGAAGTATGTCAATCTGGCAAGAGGGCGTTGTATGTCTTGTCATTGTTGCTCTTTGTGGTTTTATAGTGAGACTTTGTTATCTATTTAACTATGCTATTGCCTTTATGGTACTCCCTCCGTTCCAAATTATAAGTTATTCCAAGAATCTTGGAGAGTCAAAAATTTTCAAATTTGACCAAATTTATATGACAAGATAATAACATTTATGATACCAATTAAGTATTATTAGATTCTTTGTTAGCTATATTTTCATAGTGCACCTATTTGATGTCATAAATCTTTATATTTCTCTCTATAATTTTGGTCAAATTTTGAGATAGTTTGACTCTCCAAGATTCTTGGAATGACTTATAATTTGAAACGGAGGGAGTAGTAGCTTACCTGATAGCTGTTGCTGCCAGTTTTGCGCCAGTATTTCTAGTAACCTTTTGTTTTCTCTTGAAATGGCCGGATCCAGCACCGCCGCCATAGTCGAGCTCGGGGCCGCCGATCCGGTGCTGCCGCCGGCCGCTGCAGATTGGAACGGGGAGAGGGATCAGTCGATTGGTAAGTTTGAAACTCGACGCCAACGGGATGAAGACGCCAATGAAGCCTTTTCCGAGAGGATTGAAGCCCATTAGCCACACACACATTACACACACATTCTCAAAAAAAGAAAAGAAAAGAAAAAGCCACATACCTATCGGCGGTGGATGTATCGACCCAAATATAATTATCATGTTAAGCATTGCATGATGAGTATCTTTGTTTAGCTTTGAGAAAATTGATTTGAATGCATTTGAATTTAATTTTGAATTATCGATACATTTGGAACTCCTGCTTTGTGAAGCAAACTTGCATTTATATTATATGACTTATGTTGGGAGTTATTTTTATAAATTACTATTTTGAAAATCTAGAATTAAGGTGATTTTCTCGGATTTTAGGAAGCCATCTTGAAACCAAACAGCTCAAAATCCCAAAAATAGCATTCTGGGAAGAATTTTCATTTTAAATCTACAATAACTTTTCTACCAATTCCAAGCAAAATGGGTTGCTCTTGATTTCTAGTATCAACACAAAAATTGGCGTGATTTTTGAAGGCTTGGAAGATCAGTTTTGAAGAATGGAGTAAAGAGAAAAGTTTAGAACCAGGATGTTACGTGATTTTGTTGGCCGGACAGTCCGCTCCTTTACCGCGGATAGTGTGATTTTGTTGGCCGGATAGTCCGCTCCTTTACCACGGATGGTCTGCCAGAAGCTCTCTGTGTGTGTTGCCTCTGCAGAGAAGCTGTGCCACGTACCCCAACACGTGTCCCACCTAACTCCATCCGACCCCACCTCACCAGCACCCCTCCTTTCCTGGTGCCTTACTTTTTCCACAGCCAGCTCTTCCCCCTCCTTTTGCTCTTTTCCCCACCAAGCCATGAAGGAAGAAACACTTCTCCACACCCAATCCGCCACTGTAAGGATCACCGGGGTGTCCGACCCTAGAGGGGGAGGGGGTGAATAGGGTCGCTAATCGCTTTCTATCCTAGGGCTCAATCTATTTGCATGAGATAAACCTAACACGTCCTACACATGCTAGTTATGACTAAGGTTTATCTATGCTACTATCTACTTACCCCTAAAAGACTTGCAACCTATAGCCAATCCTAATCAAACTAACTAGAAAAGTAAAGGCACGCAAGATAGTAAATGCGAAAACGTAATACGGTAAGTAAAGAGGTAAGGGAGAGAATATACAAACTCCCGTGAAGACACCAAGGCACACGATTTAACGTGGTTCGGTTAGGACACCAAGTCCCTCCCTACGTCCACGGCCACTTGTCCAACACGAACAAGTGTGATGCCGAGTCTCTTCGCTTGATCACCGTCTTGCGTTCACCACCAAGGCTTCCGGCAAGCAAAGGCTAAGTGACCCCAAGTCACCAAGACAAGGCCACCGCCACCGTCTCTCTCGAAGCGTCACCAACGGCACCGTCTTCACTATTGGAGCTTCTCACCAAGAGGGGTCTCCTTCCCCGCACAAAGTGTCATTGCCTCTCCACACCAAGTCGGAGGGTCACACGATGAGTACACAAGATGCTTGCTGCAACAAGACTTTCTCTCAAGCTAGTTCTCTCAAGAACTAAGCCTAAACAAGCACTAAGCACTCTCACAAGTGTGCTTAAGCCTATATGATGTACAATGAAGCTCTAAGATGATTGGAGGTGATCTTTAACTCTTTTATGCTTCCATAGTCTCCAGCACCCTCAAATGACCCGGCCTTGGGGGTATATATAGGCAGCACAAACAAATATAGCCGTTGGAGAAAAGCTGCCAGAAAAATACTTAACGCCGATTAATCCGACGCACCTCCAATAGCCATCGTCGGTTCAACCAGTGATACTAAACTGCCCGCCTCAAAAACTAGCCGTTATGTGCACGGGCAATCAACCGATGTTGCGTCGGTTTAACCGGTGAGTGTAGTTGTCCTGTGAACTCTGAAAAACCAACTCTCTGGACAACTGCACCGACGTTCACCAAGACCCAATCGTCGGTTCATCCGGTGTATAGACTTTGCCTCAGCTTCTGGGTCCATTGCACCGACGTATTCAAAATCCCTAACGTCGGTTCAACCGGTGAAACCAAAATTCCTGGTGTGCTCCAAGTCAATGCACCTACGTATGTGATTTTCTCAGCGTCGGTTCAACCGGTGATACTAAAGTATCTCTGTCTTGATTTCTTAGACTCGGATTTCTTCACGGTCTCTTCAATTCTTATCCTTTGGACCGAAGAGGTTTCAGGGCGCTGCCCTGAGACCCGCGGCGGGCGGCTCCCCCTCGACCCCC
Source organism: Panicum virgatum (assembly GCF_016808335.1). Taxonomy (NCBI): domain Eukaryota; kingdom Viridiplantae; phylum Streptophyta; class Magnoliopsida; order Poales; family Poaceae; genus Panicum; species Panicum virgatum. The sequence goes on from NC_053136.1 coordinate 44,398,159, forward strand.
GTCCGCTAATCGGTTAGCGGAACCACCATAGGTGCGTGTGACAGAACCGCCAAATTAAAACTCAAGATTAAGCGAAATGGCCATCATTTGAACACATCAGGCACATTTGGCTTAACGGTTTAATTTGACAGCCCTTTCGGCACTGACCTTCCGATCGAAACAAACACTAGTAGTCTCACACGAAGGTGAGCGCAGACAGTACAAACATGTTGAGTACATAAAAATACAACTACAATACCAAGTAGGGTGCATCAAGTTTACAAACCTGGTTTGAATACATAAAATAATATACAAGTGCAACTTCAGTTTAAAACAAAGTTCGATATAGTAAACTTGCCGTCTATAATACATGAAGCGCAGTATCGAATCACACACTCAGCCCACGGGTGTGTGATTTGGAAACTAGCAAGGATTAAGCTGTATGAACTTAGCACAACAAGTGCAGAAGTCTATCTCATCCTGACCTGAAATAGTTTGAGCCACAACCCTGAGTATACTAATACTCCGCAAGACTTACCCGACTATGGGGAGAGCGGCCCGCGGCGGCGGCGGCCGGCGGCGGTTCGCGCGGCGGCGCAGCCGCAGCGGCCCGGTGGTGGGGCCCGCGCGCGCGGCCCTAGGCAGCGGCGAGGGTCAGCAGAGGCGGCGGCCAAGCCGCGGCGCGAAACAGGGGAGGAGAAGCTCGCGGCGGCGACGTCGGCCGGTGGCGAGCAGCGCGGCGGCGGGGCCTCTGGCTCGCGCGCAAGGGCCCGCGGCTCTGGCGCGGTGCGGGGGTGGGGTAGGGCGGCGGTGGCGATGCGGCTGCGCGACGGCGGTGGCGCCAGAGCAGGGGAGCGGCGGTGGCACGGCCGCGTTCCGGCAGCGGTGGGGCCAGGCGGCGGCGGAGTGAGGCGGCTCGAGCATCAGCGCGGCCAGGCGGCCTCGGTGCGCGCGCATGCGGGGCGTGGGGTGGCGTGAGCGCAGCCCGCGCCGTGCGGCGGCGGCATGCGGGTCGGCCGGCGGCGGCATGGCCGCGTTCTCCCCTTGGTGAAGCAAGAATCGAAGGGGAAAGAGGCGCACGAGTAGGAGCACCTCACCTAGGTTCGATTTGAGCTACTGGACGAAGAAAATGACGGCCGGAGGTGGGAGTTCGACGGTGAGGTGGATCTTGAGCTCATTGGTGACCGGCGGCCGCGAAACCAACAATTTCCGGTGCACTAGTTGAGGGGGCTCGCGAAGGAGAGGTCGAGGAGGATGCTAGGGACGTGGAGGAACTTCTGGTACGGTGGATTTGGGAGCTATGGAGAGAAGCTCGCGAATCAGGCTGGCGAGCGCGAGCTGGTTCAAGCGCCGTCCATGGCGAACTGAGGAAGGAGAAGAAGAGGAGGGCGGGGCGTAGACGGAAATGAGGCAGGTGGCGAGCTTAGGAAGAGGGTGTGGTCGACTTGGCGATGTTCGATGGCCGAGCAACGCGGCGACGCTCCTCGACGGCCACGCACGCGTTCGGGAAAACTCCGAGCACCATACCGCGCGCTGTGCGCGACAGGGAGAAACAGGGAGAAGAGAGGGAGAGAGAATGACGGGTGGGGGCCACGTGTAAGCTCCAATTTTTGAATAAAATTTTGTATTTTCATTTGATCTCTAATTTTTGGATTGTTACAATCCTTCCCCCTAAAAGAAATCTCGTCCCGAGATTTAGGAGAAAAGTGCCGAATTGAAAGAAAGTTGAAAAATCATATACCTTGGTATAATTGGAGTAACTCAGGACATTTGGATTGAACAAATTCCTCCGTTTCCTAGGTAGCTTCTCGCTCTGAGTGGTTACTCCATTGTACCTTATAGAAATTGCTGGTTTGATTTCGAGTGACCCGAGTCTTGTGATCAATAATTTTCACTGGATGCTCTGGATAGACAAGATCGGGTTCCACTTGTAACTTCTCTATGTCCATTATTTTGTTTGGAACACGGAGACATTTCTTGAGCTGGGAGACATGGAATATATTATGAACTGCGGATAATTGGGCAGGAAGTTCCAGGCGATATGCTACCGGCCCACATCGCTCAATGATAGGAAAAGGCCCAACATAGCGAGGGACGAGCTTTCCCTTCACACCGAACCGTTGAACTCCTTTCATTGGAGATACCCGTAAATAGACATGCTCTCCCACTTGGAATGAGATCGATTGACGTTTCTTGTCCGCATAGCTTTTCTGCCGGGATTGAGCTATTTTCAAGTTCTCCTGTATAACCCGGACTTGTTCTTCCGCCTCACTGACCATATCAGGGCCGAATACATTTCTCTCACCGGCTTCTGACCAATTCAATGGAGTTCTACACCTTCGCCCATATAATGCCTCAAAAGGAGCCATTTTGATACTTTCCTAATAGCTGTTGTTATAGGAGAATTCAGCTAAAGGTAGACACTCATCCCACTTTTTACTATACGAGAGTACACAGGCCCGTAGCATATCTTCCAGAATTTGATTAATTCTCTCAGTTTGACCATCGGTCTGGGGATGATAAGCTGAACTGCAGATTAGTTGTGTACCAAGGGCGGCGTGGAAATGTTCCCAGAACCGAGCAATAAATTGTGCACCACGATCTGAAATGATAGTTTTTGGAATCCCATGAAGGCTCACAATACGGTCCATATATAGTTGAGCATATTGCTTGGCCGTATAAATAATTTTTATAGGAAGAAAGTGTGCAGACTTGGTGAGGCGGTCAACAATAACCCAGATGGAATCGTATCCTTTTGAAGTTTTGGGCAAGCCAACAATGAAATCCATACTGATGTCCTCCCACTTCCAAGATGGAATATTCACAGGCTGAAGAGGACCTGCTGATTTCAAATGGCTCTTTGACCCTTCTGCAGGTGTCACATTCAGACACATATTTAGCAATCTCCCACTTCATTCTTGTCCACCAGAATCGTTGCTTCAGATCTTGATATATTTTATTGCTGCCCGGGTGGATAGAATACCTAGAGAGATGAGCCTCATCAAGAATTTATTTTCTGAGCTCTAAATCTTTAGGTACCACTAAACGATCCTTAAACCATAGAATTCCAGCCTCATCTAAACGAAAACACTTTACCCCCGGGTCATTTTCAGCAAGTCTTTGGTGAATCTTTTCCATCCCGACATTATGTTTTTGAGCAGCGCTAATCCGATCTCTAAGAGTAGGTGAAAGGACCAAATTATTAAGACTGACATGCGTGATGATCCCCAAATTTAACTTTTCCAGTTCATAACAAAGGGTTTCATTGTAAGGCACAATAGACAGGCAGTTGCATTGAGCCTTGCGGTTTAAAGCATCTGCAACAACATTGGCCTTACCCGGGTGATAATGAATTTCCAAATCATAATCCTTAATCATTTCCAACATCGCCTTTGGCGTAGATTTAGCTCATTCTGGGTGAAAATATACTTGAGATTTTTATGGTCCGTATATATGTGAACAGGATTGCCCAGAAGATAATGACGCCAGATCTTCAAAGCATGAATCACTGCTTCTAGTTCTAAATCATGAGTGGCATAATTCTCCTCATGTCGTCGGAGTGCTCTGGAAGCATAAGCAATTACTCGACGGTCTTGCATGAGGACACAACCTAAACCCGTACCTGATGCATCACAATATACATCAAAGGGTTGAGTAATATCAGGTTGGGCTAAAACAAGGGCAGATGTCAAAAGTTTCCTCAAGGTCAGAAAAGCCTGTTCACATTTATCGTTCCAATTAAATTTCACCCCTTTCTTGAGCAACTCAGTCATGGGCTTAGCAATTTTTGAAAAATCCGGAACAAACCGCCGGTAATATCCTGCTAGCCCAAGAAAACTCCGAATTTCCAGAACAGATGTAGGAGCTTTCCAATTCAAAACATCTTGGATTTTACTAGGGTCAACAGAAATTCCATTCTCTGATATGACATGACCCAGGACTGGAACCTTCTTTAGCCAAAACTCACACTTAGTGAATTTGGCATACAACTTGTGTTCCCGAAGACGCTTGAGAACAATGCGAAGATGCTCAGCATGTTCTTCTTCATTTTTGGAATATATAAGAATGTCGTCAATGAAAACCACGACAAACTTATCTAACTCGGGCATAAACACCGAGTTCATGAGATACATGAAATGAGCCGGGGCATTTGTGAACCCAAATGACATAACGAGATATTCATAAAGCCCATAGCGTGTGGAGAAAGCCGTCTTTGGGATATCTTCGGGCCTAATTTTTATTTGATGATAGCCCGATCGAAGATCAATTTTGGAAAATACCATGGCCCCGACTAACTGATCAAACAAAATATCAATTCGGGGAAGTGGATATTTGTTTTTGATTGTAACGGCATTCAAAGGCCGATAGTCCACACACAACCCGAGGCTTTCATCTTTCTTTTTAACAAAGAGCACTGGACAGCCCCAAGGTGAAGCGCTAGGACGGATATACCCCTTATCAAGCAACTCCTGCAATTGCTTCTTCAACTCTACTAACTCATTAGGTGGCATACGATAAGGTCTTCGAGAAATTGGTGCCGTTCCCGGCTGCAATTCAATTGCAAACTCCACATTCCGATCAGGTGGCATGCCTGGTAAGTCATCCAGAAAAACATCCGGATATTCACACACCACTGGTCTGTCAGCCAGGGTCTTAGCCTCGACGTGATTCACCGTATGGGTTAAAGATGTATGGTTCATGAGATGCAAGACCAAAGAACCATGGGTGGGAGAATTGATGTGCACAGTTTGCGAAAGAGTGTCCAAGAGAACTCCGTGTATTTTCATCCAATTCATGCCAAGTATAATATCCACTCTCTGAGCTGGTAACAAGATCAAATGAGTGGCAAAAACTTTTTCTTGGAGTTGCAACGGTACTTGTTTAGCAGTTTGATTGGTTGTTAATTGCCCCCGGGTGACTGAATATTGTATGGTATCGCCATGCTTTCTATCTCCAACCCAAGTCTCATAGCACACTCTTTACTAATAAATGTGTGTGATGCACCCGAATCAAATAATATGGTAACAGGGTGATTATGAACTGAGAACGTACCCGTCATCACTTGAGCCCCCTCAGGAACATCCTCTAGCGTGGTATAATGCACACGTCCTGGCTTGAAATGAGCCACTTTCGGCTTCTGATTGTGCTGATTAGAACCCTGAGCTGGTTTAGGTGGCATATGGCATTCACGTGCAAAATGACCAATTTGACCACAGTTGTAACAGGGAGGGAAATTAGGGCGTACACCCTGTGGCTGCACCCACGTCTTCTGCACATTCTGCTGAGGCACCGGAGATCTGGCTACCCCTTGAGGTTGTGGGTACTGAGGTGGTCTATACCCCGTCTGGTACTGTGTTGGCCTATAACTTGACTGCTGTTGCGGAGGCCGATATGTGGTCTGATACTGTACTAGTCGGTACACCGGCCGATGTTGATAAGGTGCAGGAGGGGGTCCGGCCTGAATTAGATGAAACCTCTGATTAGCCTGACTAGAAGACCCACCCATTGGTGCCTTCCTCTTTTTCTCTGCTTGGTGAGCTATACGGGCGTCCTCTTGCGTGATAGCCCTGTTGACCAACTCACTAAAAGTGTTGAATTTGAACATAACCAAGCGCTCCTGGAGCTTGCTGCTAAGCCCCTGCCTGAAGCACGCTTGTTTCTTTTCATCTGTTTCCACATGATATCCAGCATATTGAGACAAGGTGTTGAAAGCTTGAGCATATTGTGTCACAGTATTATTGCCCTGTTTCAGAGCCAAGAACTCATTGAGCTTCCTTCGAATAACTCCTGCAGGGATACGATGTGCCCTGAAAGCTTCCTTGAATTCATTCCAAGAAAATCGAGTGCCAGCAGGGAACATAGCTACGTGATTATCCCACCACGTACGTGCAGGACCTCTGAGTTGCTGAGCTGCAAATGACGCTTTGTCATTGTCATTATACTGATACAGAGTGAACTTGGACTCGATGGTCCGGAGCCAACTGTCAGCTTCCAGTGGCTCATCCGCCTTATGGAAGAGCGGTGGCTGAGTACCCAAGAACTCCTGATACATAGGGACAGGCGGCTGATGGTTGTTATGATTTCCATGCCGCGGCGCTGAACCTTGCTGCACAAGTTCACGGAGCAGTGCTGTCTGCTCATCACGCCCAGTCAACATGGCCGCGATTGCCTCAACCAAATTGGGAGCCGGTGGCGGCACATTATCACCATTGTGCGCAGGGGAATCACTACGGGTGTTCGGCATTCTGCAATTAATCATGAATCGATTAGTCCCAATATCTGATTAAATTAAATAATCATGATAGCAACTAATATTCAATTCATGAAAAATGCTGATTTTAGAACACTGATTAAATAACTCAATATTTGTATCACCACTTTTATGCCCCACAATTGCAACAAGAATAACTGGATCATGCATGAGGGAGGTACAACCATTTTTGCATCAACTAGTGAATACAACATAGGTCCCAACTAAATCTCAGAATCACAAATCTTCGCGGTATAGATTTGACAATATCTCCCAAACTATACGTCCAAAAATTTATAACTTTTGCAAGCGAGTGGCTATCAAAATACTCTACAACTTTCGTATAACTCGCGTTTACCGCAAGGCCCGTCTTCACGAGTTTTTACGTACTAAACTTCGATGCTACGAAATTTTTTACCGCATAGATCATACTTCACGAATTTTTACGTACTAAACCTCGGAATTACCATAAGTCGAACACTAAGATGATATTTTACAATGGGGTTACACACCTACAAGCTCAGTCTAGACATATACAAACCACATTCCTATCTTACATCAGAGTTATTCTAGTCATACTACAAGATCTAGTTATCCCTAACACATTTACTAAACTACAATACTATGTTAGTCCTTCCTACATCCAAAGTCTAGCTACTCAACACGGCGGCTGGTACTCGAAGACGCGCTCAACCTCGATCCCACGTGCGCGTAGCTCCTCCTGCAGGTGTGCCACGTTCTGCTTGTTCACTATAATGGTCGTGGACCCTGCCTGAGGTGGAACGTCGTTCTGACCGACTGAGCTCTCCGCATCAGACATCTCCTGAGGCCCAACTCCTGACTCGACACCTGACACCTGAGGTGGTGGCTCAGGTGGAGCTGCGGCCTGCTGCTGCTGAAGCTGCAATTGGTGCACGTTCCCTAGTGCAACCTGAAGCGCGTCCTGTAAGTGGTCAACAAGAGCCTCCTGGTCGTCCACCTGCTCAGTCAACTCCTCAATCTGCTCCGCTAGCTGCCGTGTCTGCTCCGCTAGCTGCCGTGTCTGCTCCGCTAGCTGCTGTGACTGCTCCTCTAGCTGCTGTGACTGCTCCGCAATCTGCTGAGCCTGCTCAACTATCCTCTGCTCCTGCTCCAAGAACTGCTGTGCCAGCCACACTACCTGCTGACTCTGCTCTGCGAGCAGCTGGCTCTGTCCTAAGATCTGCTGAGTCTGCTCCTGTGCTGTAGTGTGAGCTGTCCGGAGTCCCTGCCGGTAGAGTGTGTTCTCACTCCTAAACTGGTCATACACACCCAGCATACCGGCGGCGTAGCGGGCGATCCTGGCCAAAGCTGGGACGTGGTCTGGAAGAGTAGGGTCCAACAGAAGAGAAATCCGCTACCTCGAGTACTCAGAAGTCACTCTGACAGGAAAACCAACCGTCGAAGCAGAGTAACTCGCAAAGATGGACTCCTGCTCACAAAACTGAGTAATGGCCATCGCAGCTGTACGATCCCAAACGCTCAAAATCTCAGCACCCTCAGTGTGCACCTCCCAAGGGTCTGACGGAAAGACACCGAGGCATGCCGGAACTCGCAGGCGGGCCTCCCAACCAGAGATGCCCCCCTCGGAGGACACGCGACCGTAGTACTGGGGAGGCTCAGTGTGGCCAAACTCCTGGAGCACCTCCCATAGCAGCACGGGAAGGCCCTCACGGTGAAGAGAAGTGGAACGCACCCACCCGTCCTCGTCAAAGTGGAAGTCCGACAAGGCCGCCATCTGCGAAAAACGCCGACAGCGGTAAGGAACATTCCCAAAAGAAAATACGAACTCATAACTTATAAAGTGGTAAACATTTACAGCACTCTAGAAAAACAAAATTCTTTTAATTTCAAACTTCCAACAAAAAATTCACAACACAAGTAACTCGCTAACCCACTCTTATAATGCAATGAATGGTATTATGCATGATCATCCTACGTCACCCTTCCAACAAAAATTGCCGACAATAATAGGGCAATATACGTGGTCTTTCGATGGCATACGCTCTCAATTATATAATCGATTTCTACACGCCTCAACTTACGCGTTCGTTTGTTAGTGTACCTGCATAAAATCACATGATATACATATATATACATATATCCACGATTGGACCCTTCGTGCCAGCACACACGAACGGCCCCCATGTGTCATACGCCACATGGGTAACGCATATGCAGTTGCCCACATATTCACACATACATCACCATCCACTATAGAGATGGCGCCCATGCGTTTAACGCTGCATGGACAGCGCTGCATACGTTACCGAGGCAACGTATTCACTTCCCGTACAAATCGCCTTACGGGACACCCAAGGGTAAACGTGTCCCAAGGTACATGGTCATAACCAATCGCATGACAGATTTATATCTCGTAACATTGCCTTACGAAATGGCCGTGCTCACAATCACACGGTGGGAAGTCCGCGTTCCATATCAGGCGGCAGATAGCGACAGGCTCATTTGAATGGAGCCTTATCACCTCCTCGTATGCTCATCATACGGGACCCGCGTATGTATAAAACATGTGGGCTATTCTAAGGACTACCAGGAATGCTCACCTTGCTTACCTTAGCGTAGGTGCGTCGTTACAATACTAAGTAAGGGTTATGCAAGAAATTAAGGTTTAACAGAAAGAAATGTGCTGGAAGTCAGTGAATATAAATATTGCCACCAATTTATAAATAACCAAGTACTATGTAGGGCTTAATACGGATTTAATCGTAAAGCGCGACTGAAACGATTTTATTTATACCCCAGAAATTCATTTTTAATTTTGAAAATCTAGAAAATAGTTACATCCATACCACCTCTGGTGTATTTCGGCTCTGATACCAGCTGTGACAGAACCGCCAAATTAAAACTCAAGATTAAGCGAAATGGCCATCATTTGAACACATCAGGCACATTTGGCTTAACGGTTTAATTTGACAGCCCTTTCGGCACTGACCTTCCGATCGAAACAAACACCAGTAGTCTCACACAAAGGTGAGCGCAGGCGGTACAAACATGTTGAGTACATAAAAATACAACTACAATACCAAGTAGGGTGCATCAAGTTTACGAACCTGGTTTGAATACATAAAATAATATACAAGTGCAACTTCAGTTTAAAACAAAGTTCGATATAGTAAACTTGCCGTCTATAATACATGAAGCGCAGTATCGAATCACACACTCAGCCCACGGGTGTGTGATTTGGAAACTAGCAAGGATTAAGCATCTGGTCTGGCCACCTCCCAACCATCCGCGTCAAGCTGGATGAACTTAGCACAACAAGTGCAGAAGTCTATCTCATCCTGACCTGAAATAGTTTGAGCCACAACGCTGAGTATACTAATACTCCGCAAGACTTACCCGACTATGGGTATACATAGCCCACTATCTAGACATGCACGGCTTTCTGGCTGTAGGTTATTTTGCGGAAAAATAGATAAGAGTGAGTCCTTACTTTCAATATTTTAGCTCAAGATTAGGAATGGTTACCTATTTTTTACTGTTTGCATTTCTATACCAATCAGTGTGGAAAAACAATTGATTAGGTACCACTATACTGATCATTTCATTCCCTTCCATATTCTTACTACGATGTGACTCAGAGATCAAGGTGCTCATGTCCGAGAGCGACTGACGGCGAATCGATCCGATTTAACCTTGAAAGGTGGACCTAACCAACACGGCACGTATTAGCCCCGTCGGACCATACGGACCAACCCTTCCCCTCCTCGCCTCGAACTATAGAACCGCCCCACCTACATATAGTCAGCCGGGCTCAACGTGAGACCACTAAAAGTAAACATATGCATCCCAATTCTCCGCGACTACTCGACTCGCCCTAAGGGGTGGTGATGAAGTTCTGTACTTTCGAAACGAGGTAGTACTAGGCTTACCGGTTTTGACTACCTCCTACTCCCGGCATGCAGTTAGTACAATTCAAACATGATCAGCAGGGGCTGCAGGGCCGACAACGGTACGGTCCTTAACCGACACAGACGGGGCTAGACAGTTCCCATCCGGTCTCCAATTCCTTTCCTTTCCTCCATATTCCAATATTCCATAATCAAATCATAAAGACATCCTATATCTCGCGAGTAACAGGAAATTACTCGACTTCTATCGAATCCTATTTTTAGCATGGCAAGGATAACGACATACATATTCTAGTATTCCGACCAATGGAACCTAGGAATCATGCAACTAGGGTTTCATCCAACGCCTAGAAACTTAATGCATAATCAAGTAAACATATATATAACATTTCATAAGTTAAAATAATAGGTTATGCTCCGGGGCTTGCCTGCGGGCTGCTGCTCAGAGCTAGTGTCCACTACTGGGCCTTGGGCCGGGTCGTCACGAAACTCCTGCGGGGCTGGCTCCGTCTGCTCCTGCGGCTCCGCGATCACCTCGTACACGACTTCCTCGGTCGCGGACTCTATATGTATGCATACGAGACAATGAGTAAATGCCAACTTGACTTTGTAATTAGAAGATAAATATTAAACAAATTAACAATTTACATAAAATGACGCAGGTATGGTGATAATTAACTTAAACCCTAAGTGCTAAGAACAACTAATCTACCTAAGTATCAAACTAGAGCACCATTTAATATCAACAGAACATGACTTGCAAAGACATTTATTAAATGACTTCTCATGATTTCTAAAGAATCTTATATATAAGGATATTATTTATCCCTATGCAAATATACTAGCTAGGTACATTTTATAATCATGTACTAGACTATGCATTATGATCATAAAAATTTTACAGTGAACCACTCATACTTAAAGTAAGCTACTGCAAAAATTTCATAATTTCTGGATGAACAGATTTACACAAACTAATTAAGCAAGACTAAACACAATTTAAATTATTGCAGTGGTAAAAAGATTGTTTTGTAAACATGGATATTTTTCCTTCATAGATCTTACTCTAACAAATCCAACAAAATTTATTTCATATTTTTCAAATTTTTCCTTGATTTAATATGGATTTTACAATTTATACCGAAATTAAACACAACATAAAAGAAAAATCCCCCCTTAACCCCCCTGACCAGCGGGCCCCACTAGTCAGTGGGAGGGGCAGCCTTCCCTACCCGGCCACGCACACCGCGGCGTGCGGCGACGCGCCAAGCGCAGGGGTGAGCGGCCCGCGGCGGCGGCGCAGCCGCAGCGGCCCGGTGGTGGGGCCCGCGCGCGCGGCCCTAGGCAGCGGCGAGGGTCAGCGGCGGCGACGGCCAAGCGGCGGCGCGAAACAGGGGAGGAGAAGCTCGCGTCGGTGGCGTCGGCATCGGCCAGTGGCGAGCAGCGCGGCGGCGGGGCCTCTGGCTCGCGCGCCTGGGCCTGCGGCTCTAGCGCGGGGCGGGGGTGGGGCAGGGCGGTGGTGGCGACGCGGCTGCGCGACGGCGGCGGCGCCAGAGCAGGGGAGCGGCGGCGGCACGGCCGCGTTCTGGCAGCGGTGGGGCCAGGCGGCGGCGGAGTGAGGCGGCTCGAGCATCAGCGCGGCCAGGCGGCCTCGGTGCGCGCACATGGTGGGCGTGGGGCGGCGTGAGCGCAACCCGCGCCGTGCGGCGGCGGTAGGCGGGTCGGCCGGCGGTGGCATGGCCGCGTTCTCCCCTTGGTGAAGCAAGAATTGAAGGGGAAAGAGGCGTACGAGTAGGAGCACCTCACCTAGGTTCGATTTGAGCTACTGGACGAAGAGAATGACGGCCGGAGGTGGGACTTCGACGGTGAGGTGGATCTTGAGCTCACTGGTGACCGGCGTCCGCGAAACCAACGATTTCCGGTGCACTGGTCGAGGGGCTCGCGAAGGAGAGGTCGAGGAGGATGCTAGGGACGTGGAGGAACTTCTGGTATGGTGGATTTGGGAGCTATGGAGAGAAGCTCGCGAATCGGGCCGACGAGCGCGAGCTGGTTCAAGCGCCGTTCATGGCGAACTGAGGAAGGAGAAGAAGAGGAGGGTGGGGCGTAGACGGAAATGAGGCAGGTGGCGAGCTCGGGAAGAGGGCGTGGTCGACATGGCGATGTTCGACGGCCGAGCAACGCGGCGACGCTCCTCGACGGCCACGCACGCGTTCGGGAAAACATCGAGCGCCATACCGCGCGTTGTGCGCGACAGGGAGAAACAGGGAGAAGAGAGGGAGAGAGAATGATGGGTGGGGGCCACGTGTAAGCTCCAATTTTTGAATAAAATTTTGTATTTTCATTTGATCTCTAATTTTTGGATTGTTACAGTGCGGCCCTTCGGGCCTAGCTACGCCTATCTTCTCTTTGTCACCACTTGAACCTAAAAGCCTGAGAATGATCATCTTTAACAATCATATTAGTCCAAGTGTTGTGTTGTCTATATCAATCACCAAAATTTTATATTGAAATATGGCATGAGAGGCCATTTTCGCTACAGCCACCCCCTCGCCGGAGTTTGATGGAGGACGAGTCAAGGACGACGCCGACGAGCTTCTCCACCACCTCGACCATATCTTCCTCGCCGGAGACCTAGGAGAAGGCCATCCACAAGCTTCTCCATCATCTTCCCCAAGCTCTCAAGGATTAACTCGAGCCGATCCACACCGACGCCGCTCTACTCCAACAAGTGGCCCTTTGCTCGTGGTCTACACGTCGCCGGTGAGCTCCTCTCACCTTTTCCCTTCCTTCTTGTGCCTTCATTCAAGCTCCCTAGTCCATTCATGGCATCTCACCATTGATGACCTAGAGCTTCGTAGACTTCATACATGTCAAATCTATTAGCCAAAACAAGTTTTCCATGTCCTTAGGAACCCATAGAAACAAACCGCACTTGAAACCGTTGCCGGAGCCTCTGCCGACGACCTCGCCGGTGAGCCTCGGCCGACAGGTGGACAGTCCGCGATTCACCCCCGGACGGTCCGCAATTCACTTCTAAATTCCACACAAAACCGAGTCATTTCTAGAACTCATCCCGAGCTTGTATGGCGAATGGTCCGCCCCTCCGGGCCGGACGGTCCGCGAATACTGTAGCAGTATAGTAGCAGACTTGTTTGTTTAAGTGCATAAGCATGCATCATCTTGCATAATTCGTATAAAATTGAATATAGCTCCGATTGATGTGAAACAAGTTTTATTTTTTTTGTTTTGATATTATCTACCTGTTAAAAATATGTTTGCACCCAAAATAATTATGTTATTTTCTCAGTTTATTTAATACGTGTTTATCATATTAATTGCATAATTAATTCTCTGTTTGTCCAAAAATTATGAAACCAATTTTGCTAGCTTCCTTATGATGTGTACTATACATTAGACATGTTATTTTGTAAGAATTATTTGTAGATTGGTACAGTTTAATCTATGCTTGTTTAGACCTAATTAACTAGTAAATTGATAATAAATACATATGTGCTTCTAAAATTGTGAATCCAATTTTGTTTACTTTCCTCAATCTTTATCTACTGTATAAAACTGATAGCACATCATAACTAGTTATATAATCATATAGTTTCTAATTTGTTAATTAAGAGCTTGCTACCTAGTTGAATGCATGCATGATTAATTATTTTCTGATGCTCCTAAAATCATGAAATGAATCTTGTTAGTTAGCTATGGCCATGATATGTTGTTGATAAATTTTAGCTCTTATTATATGTTTATAGAAGGATGTTAACTTATATATGCTTATTCTAAAACTAGTTTACTCGTAATAAAATGCCTAGTGAATCAATTGTGCTCATGTGAGCTATCAACCTTCCTTTGTTAATCAAATATATATGATATGCTTGATGATTGTAAATTCCATAATATAACTTACAATTGTGAGGCTTGTCTTAGTTAAGTAGAACATGATTTGCTAGCTTCTCTTTTATATAATGATGATTTTATCATAGCTAAGATGTGATGTTGCTAGATACCCTTTAATTCTTGAGCTGTCAAAAATTGGATATGCTAATGTATCAACTTGAATGAGCATGCTCTAATACTTTATGTTGATAGCAATCATGAACTAGCTCACATGGTTGATGCTTGATGTTGTGATGAGTTACTTATTCTTAATTTATAGGACAACTAATAATACCACAACTAATTTTGATGGCATCCTCTTGTTACAACATATTTTGTAGAGTGTGTGCAAACATGTTATTATTGTTTTGCATCTCCCTTTGTAATTTTTGTGAGCCTTATTTTAGTTGCTTGCTTTATGACCTCGAATCATGTTAGCTTTTACTTCTCATGAGTCATTGCATCTCATATGCATAACCATTCATAGCATCTTTTCTAATTCATGCATTTATCACCTTTCTTAGAGAATGACATTCCGGAGTGTCGCGGTTGCGGAGTACCAATGTAGGCACCTATGTATCTCAAATCTTACTTTTGAATCTTAATTTGCTATTATAAATTATTGCTTGTGCATGGGCTTAACCCTATCTAGTTCATTTGATATGTGTAGAACCCATTTGGCATATTTCCCTTCTAGCTCTAGAATAATTTATACTAGGTGAAGTATGCATGTTTAGACTTCTCGAATTAACTTGCTTAGCCATGCTTAGCTTACGGTAGAAGTCGAGAGATGGCAAGGTCACCATCACTCGCGAGCTATAGAGAGTGTTTGCCTAAATATATTTGAGTAGATGAGAAAGATTAAAACATGAGTAAGGTATGAATGATGGATCTAAACTTGAGCAAGTATGGTAGGGCCATGTTGGGAGTGGAATCCAAGTGGCTTAGACTTGTTTGAGTTGGTTAAGGACCGTCTCTTTGGTCGCCAGTCTCTTGAGCACTTTTTCGTACAAACCACATGCTTAATAATGTGACGGTAAGCCAACTAGCATGAGTCACACCTTGCCTTGATCGGATTCGGTGTGAGTTGTGATGGAGTGTGATCGGTGGTTCCGGTGCACTTGTCCTTCCCGACCGTTCGCTCATAGCCGGTTGTGTTTGTGTGAAAGGTTGAGGCATGAATCAACACTTATCCTTGGCTGTGGGTATGGTCGTTGGTCTTGTTCTCGTGTGGGAAAAGTTGTACACCCCTGCAGGGTTATTAATCTATTGCAATAGCCACGCTCTTGGTCATTGAGCACGCTCTCTGAGGTTCGCTCCAATGTAGAGTCTCGTGATGGAGTTCATGGAAGATTGAGCTCATAGATACATGATCACTTTACTTATGCAATTGTATTGGTGATTTTTGTAGAAATACTAGATGTCATGTCTTTTGCTTATTCACTTGATCACTTATGCTCGCATTTTTATATATAAATGTTAAAATTTGACAAGCCTCATGCATGCACCAAATGTATAGTATTATGGATAAGCCCTGCAAGTACAAAATGTACTTACGGTGTTGCCGTTAAGTTGTTTTGCAGATTCTCTTCTAAGGAGTGATGACCACGTTCATCCCGCTGGGAACGGCAATGTGGATGGATGGTGGAAGTTGCTCAAAGCTTATGCAAGTGGTGTCGTGGGCAAAGACATCATTATCGCCATTTAGTACTCTCTAATTTTTCGCTGCGTTTTAGCTCTGAAACTAAGAAGAACAATATAGGATATCCACCTAAACCTAGGATACATATTAGCTTGTAAAGAAAGTTTAATTGCTGAAAACACTTATGTAGAGTTGCTTATGTTATAGTTAAATTCATGAGTGTTGTAAAATAATTAAGACTTGTAATCAAAAGTTTAAATTTCTGCTCTCATATTTCCTTGTGATGGTTTCCATGATATGAACAAATGGTATGCGAGTTGTTCCTGGGCGATGCTCGATGAGCATACCGGGGACTACCGGGATTATTTCGCTTAAGCTGGGTTGATCAATGGATGATAACCCGGTTTAGTCGATATAATTTAGGCGGTTCCTCACAGTGGACGAATCGAAAGACAGAACCAAACGTATATACCATCCAAGATAGTTTAGTGTGACATAAACTCTACAGTATGTATTATTTGTTGGATCGGATACATTATATATTATGAGATGCAAAATCCCTAATCTATTTTAAACTCACTATTGGGCATGACAGAACATCCATATTCATATTTATTGACATTTGAAGTTTGGCTGGATCCATATGGAGTTCATTCGTTCTGTCAAGTTGAAATAACTGGGATACTATTTGCGAGACTTCAAATCATAGAATGCACAACTCTTGAGCTCTCCGCCTTCATTGTATCCTCCTAGTTTTGATATATAGATCCTGTTACGACAAGTGTCCCGTGGTGCTGGCATCATGACTGCGTTCCAATGATCAACAAAACTCACTTCATTGTCTAACCTCTCAATCTTGGTCCGGACCATCTGAGACATGTCGAGCTTGTATAGATCCATCACCCCTTCGTTGTGCGGGCTGAAGATGGCAATTAGATTATCTCTGAACTCCAATAGATGGCAATATTGATGACCTGGCAATGGATCACCATCAAGAAGAGGAACTGGTTCTGGTTTGTCGAGAACTCTCCATTTCCTGTTGTGTGGGTTGAAAACACCCAGATTCTCTCGAGTCCCCAGGCAGTAGAATTCGTCATGGTAGAAAACCGGGTTGCTATATGCAATGTGGAATTGAGTATCAGCATATATTTCCAAGATTGTCCAGTGCTCATCCCCAGCACGCCACAACATCACGTAAAGACAATTACTACCACTTGGGTGACAGCTTTTCTTAATGGCACACACTATGCAGTCTGGGGATTTTGGAGTAGACGAGAACGATATGCCATTGAACTGGTTGCCAAGGCACAGTAGCTCTGGAAGAACAAGCATCTCTCCTGTGAATGGATTTGCGGCGTACATGTAATCTTCACCCCATAGCACCAGAACCCATCCATGTTTTGCAAAGAGTAGCATTTGAAAGTAATCATCACATGCCACTAGGCTACGATCCTTCAGAGTGTATTCCTTATCGATGATGGGATCAAACAGTTTGAACGTGCCTGCAGAACTAGAGCAAATGCGCATTAGTATCGGGTATGCTGGGGATCTCTTTGCGTACTGAGCGGGCTTGCTGATTGAAAGGACCTCGGATGTCGCCTAGAGGGGGGTGAATAGGCGTTTCAACAAATTCTGCAAATTTCAACACTTAAACCAAACTGTCAGCCACTGACCGGTCAGACGGGTCAGGTAGACCGGTCAGACTGGTCTAACACTTAGAACGCTGAACAATACAGCCAACTGGTCAGACCGGTTGGCTGTATTGTTCAGCGTTCTAAGTGTTAGACATCGGTTGGGGTGACCGGTCAGACCAGTCACACGCAGAACCTGCACAAATATCAGAGTTTCTCCTCTCCTCGAGCTCTAGCACTAATACCACTTGGTGTAGTGTTCCTGCAGGTGAATATAAATGTATTGCAAGTCCCTGCACACACAGAAATAACACACCAAAGTAGATCGATGCGGAATTATGAAACAAATGCTAGAACTCAAAGTAGTGAGGCAAACCACAAAAGAGACACAATGATTTGTTTCCCGAAGTTCAGATTCACCACCGTGAATCCTACGTCTCCGTTGAGGAACTCGATGGGTGTGAGTCTCTTTCAACTCGATCCCTTGAGTTGGGTCTCTTTCAACTACTTCCCCGATTCTACTATCTTGATCCTTTCCACCAAAGGGGCAAGATCACGCCCGCACAAATTTGCCACTGCTCACCACAATGTTGGGAGCTAGCCGGCGACACCTAGCCGTCTAGGATGCAATCCTCCAAGAGTAACAAATGCAATTTGAAAGCTTTGACAGATCTCAAAGGTGCTCAAGCAATGGTTGCTCACTTGCTGCTCAAATTGCAGCTCTCACAATGCTCAACAATCTCACTTTGCTCAACCTCTCAACCCAAACTAAGAATATGCAATCTAGATGGCTCAACTCACAAAGAGTCTTGGGGAGAGCTTGCTGGTTAAAAAAAAGCTTTAGGAAGCTCAAGAGAAGCCAAAGAACCAGCATCCCACGCAAGAGGGGGCTAAGGGGTATAAATACCCCGCTTTCAAAAACTAGCCGTTGCTACTGTTAGTGCAGACCGGTCAGACCAATCTGTTTAAACTAACTAGCCGTTGCACCCAATCCAGTCAGACCGGTCCCCTAGACCGGTCAGATCGGTCTGGGTCAGAGAAGCCCAAACCCAAGTTTTGGTGCTCCACTCGGTCCACCAAGTCAACACTTGATCATCCAAGTAGTACAAAGTCAGTTCTCAGGGGTTTTCTCTCAGTATGCTCACTTAGGGTGACCTATGAGCACTTTTGACCGAGTTAAACAATCAATGTTGCATCCCTCTTGATAGTATGGCATTCCTATACTCAAGATTAAATATCAAACACATTTCAACCACTTGAGCCTTAAATTGCTTCAGCTAAGCCATACTTTGATTTTCTTCACCTTCGGGATTTCAACATTGCATAACATCTTTTTGAGCAAGTCCATACTTGAGCTAGTGACTTAGAGCTCCAAATCATTTTGCAAAACTGTCCTTGAATAATGAATACTCAAGTCACTCGAATAAAGTATTTGATGCATTGCATTGCTTCTCACAACAAGGCTTGGATATGATACTTCGAGCACCCCACGGATACTAGCACTTCACCTTAGCACTTGCACACATGGTAAGCTGTCGCTTCACCAAAGCTTGCTTAGTCCCTCGCACTAGTCATCTCGGTTGGTTTCTTCACCACTTACCCTTGCCATGTTGAGTTAAGCTTTGCACATCAACAATGAATTTCATTTTTCATTCACATATCTTCATTTTTTTGTCTTGCTTTGTAATCATGAATGATAAACATATTCCATGCATTGCAAGCTTCCATAAATAAGACCAATATGTAGCACATAAGTGTACGTCTCTTTTTCTTGCTTTACTCCATGAAGCCTTGCAGCAATACCTTCAATAATTTTATATCTCAAATATTCTTCAAATATGTCAAGCCAAGAATAGAAACTATATGTTGTCATTGCATGAATACTTGTTTCACATTTCTCATCACAATATGCTTGACTTTGTCCATTAAACTCTCTTTTATTTGATTTCTTGATACATAAGTCAATACACAAATTGATATACAAATAAATTCATGCTCATGATATCTCAAATAAAACATTAGTTCTTTAATCATGTTGTCATTCAATTCACCAAAACTCATTAAGGCCCTAGATGCACTTACACTGATTGAACTCCATCGCTTGCATACTTCCCGAACATTCAAGTAATCAATGAGGGATAGCCTTGCCACAAGTTCCTCGACCATATCAACAGGGAGACTAGACCATGGTGCTGCTACCTGTTCCGCGTCTTCATCAAACGCGCGCTTGGTCTTGATATCTGACTGCACCATCGGAAAACAGATTGTTTTATATATATGTTTTTTCCACATTGATGATCATGTGTATGAAACAGGAGAGCAACATGCAAGAATCGTGGACTGACCTCACTTGAGACGATGGCCAAAGATTCCTCGTATTTGTTCTTGAAGCTGCGTAACATAATGGGCACGTACAGTAAATTAGGTATATATGACGATTCTTGGGGCAATCAAAATAGGGGGAAAAGATAAAAACTTGCTTACCTTGATGGAACCACCCAGCACATGTCATCACAAGGGCCAGGCAGCAGGGTGCAGCTCATCGTTCGATCATCGACTCGGATCGTGTACAGTCGAACACCATCGCAACAGTGTGTGTAGTAGATGAATATAGCCAGGCCGAATCCCAATTCTTCTTGCAGAGGGCAGCACAACAAAATTCTCGCTGGCAAAGATTGTCCTATCCCCAATGCTTTCAACCTTGTTCCAAACATAGGCCGAGGTGTCCAAGATGTGAATGTCAATGTCGACGATCTCCGAGTTGTAAAATCCATGTATGTAAAACTGCAAGAGGTAGATATCACCATCGGACTCCACCAAACTCTTCTCGCACCGCTAGCGCATTGTGTCCGGGTGTGGTATGACCCTCCGTTCAATGGCGACACCACATGAGGAAGGCATGAACACATCGACGGTGATGAATGTACTCCTATCCGTGCGCTTGTACATCCTACCTCGAGAGCTCACAATGTCACCTCGTCGCCAGGCCGACAGTACAGCAGATAGTTGCGATAGGACATGGAGAACACGATGCTGCAGTCCGGGGGAGTCGGAGAGGAGAGAGCGCACCTACCGAGTTTGTCTACCGGCTTCAGCAACGGAGGCAGCTGGATCCTGCAAAGAGAGACTAGACTCAACAGGAAGCATTCGCCGGTGGCCTCGTCGAGCATGACGAGCCACTCTCCTTCAAGACAGGCTAGACACTGCTTGCCCCGTAACATGTCCAACTCCAGGTTTGCCTCTTGAAGGCCCGCGTCAAAGGGGTCCATGATCGTGCTTGATTCCTGCTCGCCGCAGTTGAATTTGACGAGAAGCGGTTTGGATCCAAATTCAAGTTCAGGAGGAACATCAGGTGAGTTCTTGGCCGCCGACGCCGCCATCCTCCGATCAGGTCGGGATCGATTCTCTATGCAGCGATTGGAAAGTGCGGTTTGATATATAGGCAGGGTCTGGGATGTGGTTCCGTCTTCTCGGTCGGATCAGGATCGATATTGCAAAAGGACCGGACTCCTAGGCTCCCAGCCGATACAATCCCGTACTCGGCATCTCGCAGCATGCAGTGAAGCAGAGGGAGACAGAGAGACTGTGACGAACCGCCGAGGTGGCCGTCTCCAGCGACGTCCACCCCTCCCTCCTCACCTCGCTCCTCCGCGCGCTCTTGCCCTCGCCGCGGCTCCTCGCCGCCGCCGACTGCGTCGACAGCCGGATCCGCGCCGCCGTCCCCACCGTCTCCGACCGCCAAGGGCGGGCGGAGCGTGCGGGCGAGCGGAGAGGCATGCGGGCAGAACCGGCGAGCAGGCGGATGGCGCGGTGAGCGGGCGGATAGCGAAGCACAGTGAAGAGGCCTGACGAACAGATGGGACGGAGCTTATTCATTGGCATCGAATTTGATTGGATGGGCACTCCAATGCATGGACCAGGAAATCGATTTGCTGAATTGGCCCTCAATCTGAAAATGAGGGGTTCGAATTGGGTGGACGCCGCATCCCGCTCCACGTCGGCTGGCCGCAAGTTGTTTCCTCTCGTCTGAGGCCAGACGCCGCCCCGCTGCTGCTACCCGGCTCGGAGCATGGTTGACGCCCGAGACCCCGAGCCGCACTGTACTTGACCCGCTGCTCGGATCTTCGCCGGCCAGAGCTTGCTCGATTTGGTCAAAGTCTGAAGTCACATTCTTGGTCCTTGGTTGGAGCTTGGAGATGACAGGTGGGTCTCATTTGGCAGAGAGACGAGAGGAAGTAGACTGACTGACGATGCCTGTATCCCACAATGACGAGTACCAGAATGAAAAAAAGCAGATGCACCAGCGAGGGAGAACATGGCAGTTGAGCTGTGTGCTGCTCAACGCCTCAACCTCAACGTGGCCCTCGGCGCACGTGCCCTACGACATTGTGCGTGTTGGGAACCGAGGTGGCCCTAATACCCATTATGCAAAGAATCTACACCTAAGACACACCAACTCACTCTTGAGTCGGTTAGTCTTTTCAATTTCTAGCTACTAGTGTATAAGGTCCGTTCGACGGCAGAGCCGCCTTCTCGCTTTCAGGTGGCAGAGCCTACCAATAGATAAAGCTAACTTCCGGGAGACAGAGCCTTCCTATGATGAAGTGATCTCGGGTGGCAGAGCCAACCTACGATAGATCACAACTTATATACTAAGTACTTAGAAATTGAGAGACTAACACACTCACACCATGGCTACCTTGCCATGCTACCTAGGACTCAAATGGCACTCCAAGTCATAGCAATTGGGGGAGGGGTGGCACTCCTATTTATACTAGTACATGACCTTGTGGCAACATTCCACACTATTCTAACCAAAATATCCAACTCTAGAACATTCTCGTACTTATCCTAATATCCAGATATTTCTTACCATACATAAATATCTAGGTTCTAGACTCTTCTTTACTTTGCCATGAAGAAACAATTCCAAATTCTTTCATGACAAACATCTTCTCTTTTATGCTTTCCAAAATATTCTAGAATGATCCATAAGTATGCATTGTCATAATTCAACAGTGTGCATCGACCGCGCGGGGCTTCGCCTCAGGAGACCATCGCCATGAGCCACGCGCAGGTGGTCGCGAGGCAATGGGCGGCTCCGCGGCTCCGGCGTGAGGTGGGCACTGCCACCATCGCTGAGCCAATGGGCGCCCCCCGAGTCGGAGGCAAGCACCGCTCCCTGTGTGGAGGCCAACTGCAAGTCCGCTTGGTCGCCCGCGACCCGCTTGCCAGGTCCCCTGCATGCCTCGCCACTTGCCCACAAGCCCCACTGCACACTCCGCCCGCTCGCCCGGCAGGACTCGTCTCGGGCCGCCGCTCATCCCCGAGAGGTGGGCAAGCAGAAGCTCCGCGGTCGGCATGGCCGGCGGCGTGGCCGCTGGCACATGTGGCGCGCGAGGCCGCCGGGGTTGCCGGTGGGGCGCGTGAGGCCTCAGCGCAAACGCCATGGCCGCTGGCTCACGGGCCCGTCGGTGGGGCCGCCACCAGGGCGAGCACAAGAACGACAAGAACCACTTCTGCGTCGCCGCGCTCTGCGGCCACGACTACTACTCCCTCTTCTGCAAGGTAAAATAAAGCACCGTGCATGATCCGATCGACAGGATCCCATGCTCCTGATCGTGTCCGATGTGCGTGCCGTGCGCTGCCTATGAGTACAGCTTGACACGACGTCGGCTCGCGTTAATTGGTTGTGCGCAGGTGAAGCATCTGGGGGAGAGCGAGCACGGGTTGCGACGCGCGCTGCGTG
Organism: Panicum virgatum; assembly: GCF_016808335.1. Lineage (NCBI taxonomy): Eukaryota > Viridiplantae > Streptophyta > Magnoliopsida > Poales > Poaceae > Panicum > Panicum virgatum. Next base: position 44,421,188 of record NC_053136.1, read on the forward strand.
TTCGCCGGCAGGAGGAGGCTGCCGCACCGGAGCCGCAGGGCGGGAAGCGGAGGCCGTCGCCGGAGCCGCAGGGCGGGAACCTACACCTAAGACACACCAACTCACTCTAGAGTTGGTTATCCTTTTCAATTTCTAGCTACATAGTGTATAAGGTCTGTTCAACGGCAGAGCCGCCTTCTCGCTTTCAGGTGGCAGAGCCTACCAACAGATGAAGCTGACTTCCGGGAGACAGAGCATTCCTACAATGAAGTGATCCGGGTGGCAGAGCCAATCTACGATAGATCACAACTTATATACTAAGTACTTAGAAACTGGGAGACTAACACTTACAAGGTAACTCAAACCTTTATTCATAACTCAACATAACACAACACAAGATAACACTTACACTCTTTATGTGGCTATCCAATGTGTCGGTGTCCTGACTCGGGGGGCTAGGCACCAACTAGCAAAATGCTGCGTGGTCTCTCTTCCTGGATGGTTGACGCAAGAGGCAACACGGTAACGCACGGGTTTATCCTGGTTCCGGCCGCGGGGCCGTACGTCCATCAAAGGGGTGTGCGAGAGCACTGTACTGTCTTGCACCGGGGGTGCCTGTAGTAGGGGGTAAAAGCGAGGCGAGAGAGGGAGGGAAGCTCCCAAGTCTCTGCTAGAGGGGGAGTTGATTGAGGGGAGTGCCAATATCGGGGCTCAGAAGAGCGTATGTGCTCTGTGAGTAGTGCTAAGCGTTGTGTTCTACCGAATGGGCCGACCCCCTTAAAGGAAAGCCTGCCTCTTCCTTTTATAGACACAAGGAGGGACGGTGTACATGCACAGGGGATCATGGAAGTCGTCGTCTTCTCCCCGAATCGCGGGGGTGCAGTGGTCGAGCACTGTGGGAAGTACACTGTGGGGTATGGCGCTGGGCGTGGCAATCGTCCTGGGCATCGTCCTTGGTCTTGCGGAGATCGCGCCGGCATCCTGGCAGCTCCAGCGAGCGGCGTGGTCGTTGCTGTGGGGGGTACCGTCTTCCAGGCGTGGCGTGGCGGCGTTCCGAGGGTCCTACAGGCCAGGGTCTTGTCCTGGTCAAGGCCAGAGCCGCTTTCGAGGGTCGTGCCCATACCGTTCGAGGGGTTCGCGGAAGGGAAAGTACGAAGGAGGTATGGGGAGTTGGCGGTATAGTAGTTGGAGCAATGCCGAGCACGTCTTGCACCGCATCGCAGGTTCCCACAGTGTCATCACAGCGTCCGAAATGGCGGAGCAGTGACCGGAGTTGGCGGACGAGACTCCGGTCACAGCCACTGTGGGGAATGGCGGCCTGACGCCGTCTGACCCGGGCGCTGTGGAGAAGTGGTTGGCATTAATGCCACCATACGGTGGGCGGGTGAGCGGAAGGGTCGTTTGACCTTTCCGTCGAGGGGTGGCCTTGAGTGAGGTGGAGATGTTCTGCTTTCTCGAGGGCAGGCTTGCTACCCTCGAGCGAGGCGGAGACGATCCGCCTCCCCGAGGGTGTGCTCGCTACCCTCGAGTGAGGCGGAGGCACGGGACGCGGTCGAGGGCTTCGGCGGGGAGCCCTCGAGCGAGGCGGAGATCTCCCCACGGGTCCGAGGGGGGTGTGGATGGGCCGCGCTGCGTACGTGGGCCGCGTGTTGGGCTTCTTTGGGTCCTTTCCTTTCTTCCAGATTGAAAGGAGGTTGTAGGCCTTCGTGGGCCCGGTTGCCCAGCATGTGTTTGCGTTTTTAGGGCGGTTTTAGTCCCCTAATTAGGGTGCCCTAATTATAGTACCCGACACAATGACTCACCATGACACACCAACACACACACCATGGCTACCTTGCCATGCTACCTAGGACTCAAATGACACTCCAAGTCATAGCAATTGGGGGAGGGGTGACACCCCTATTTATACTAGTACATGACCTTGTGGCAACATTCCACACTATTCTAACCAAAATATCCAACTCTAGAACATTCTTATACTTATCCTAATATTCAGATATTTCTTACCATACATAAATATTTAGGTTCTAGACTCTTCTTTACTTTACCATGAAGAAACAATTTCAAATTCTTCCATGACAAATATTTTCTCTTTTATGATTTCCAAAATATTCTAGAATGATCCATAAGTATGCATTATCATAATTCAATGGTGTGCACCGACCGCGCGGGGCTTCGCCTCGGAAGCCCATCGCCATGAGTCACGCGCAGGTGGTCGCGTGGCCATGGGCGGCTCTGTGGCTCTGGCGTGAGGTGGGCACCGCCACCATTGCCGAGCCAATGGGCGGCCCCCGACTCGGAAGCAAGCACCGCTCACTGCGTGGAGGCCAACCGCAAGTCCGCCTGCTCGCCCGCGGCCCGCTTGCCTGGTCCCCCTGCATGCCTCGCCGCTTGCCCACACGCCCCACTGCACACTCCGCCCGCTCGCCCGGCAGGACTCCTCTCGGGCCGCCGCTCATCCCCGAGAGGCGGGCAAGCAGAAGCTCCGCGGTCGGCAAGGCCGCCGGCGTGGCCGCTGGCACATGTGGCGCGCCGGGGTTGCCGGCGGGGCGCGTGAGGCCTCAGCGTAAATGCAGTGGCCGCTGGCTCGCGGGCCCGCCACCCGGGCGAGCGCAAGAACCACAAGAAGCACTTCTGCGTCGCCGCGCTCTGCGGCCACGACTACTGCTCCCTCTTCTGCAAGGTAAAAAGAAAGCTTGTGCGCCGGTGAAGCATATAGGGGAGAGCGAGCACGGGCTACGGCGCGCGCTGCGCATTCTCCGGCAGGAGGAGGCTGCCACGCCGGAGCCTCAGGGCGGGAAGCGGAGGCCATCGCCAGAGCCGCAGGGCGGGAAGCGGAGGCCGTCGTCGGCGTTGGACGCGGGGCCGAGCTGCGGCGTGTCGTTGCGGAGGGGAGCGGACGTGTCGGAGTCGGTTGGAGAGTCCAAGGCCGTGACGGGACCCGTTGTCGCCTAGCGTTGCTGGACTACTATATAATTGACACTACTAGAAAACCCCCCTCTAGATATGTTGTAGCAGTAACACCACTTCAAAGCGTCTCTACGTCGGTTGGTAAATACGTTTCATGAAACGTTTTCAAGAACGCGCAATTTATCACAATATTAAACACGCTTTTAGCGTCAATAGTGTTGTAGAGACATTTCTTAACATGCTTTTGAAATCGTCTCAAGATGATACGGAGTTAGACACACTTCTAAGCATCGTTAACCTATAGACACATTATAAAGCTTATTAGATATTTGTTTATATCCATGTAAAGACATTTTTTACATAATTAAATAATATTAAAAAATGTTTTACAAATTTGTAATTAAATAATACTAAAAAAAGTTTTACAAAATTGTAATTACCAATAGTTTACAATTAAACTAACAGTTCGGATAAGCATTTATTTCCCGTCTATGACAATGTAATAATTAACATATCGACTAATTTCGGTAGTTAACACTTTCATTTCCCGCCTAATGGCCCATCCTTCCCGAGGTTAGCAAAAATATCGCATCCACTAACTTTACCATCCCGCATTAACCTCCCCCGTCTCCTCACTTTTATCCTCCATCTGGTAGATCGGGGCAGACCTCCAAGCAGCGGTTTCTCTTCCCTACCACATCATGGCTATGCCGTGGCGATCTTCGATTCGACAACTCAGCCACCCGTTGCGATCGGCAGGGCGCAGCGCCGGACCAGCGTGGCCGCCGCGGCGCCGGCACCGGTGTTGGCTGTGGGGCAAGAGGCGCGGGGGCCGGGGCCGCCACCTAGCTGCAGGGAAGGAGCGCTAGGCCACCAGCCGGCCGCCGCACCTGCGCGCAGCGTGCCTGCGCAAGTGCGCAGCTGCGGCCTGCGAGCCCAGGCGTCCACCTCCCGCCGGCCACTACAGGTCAGATGTTCCTGAAGCATACGCTCATCTTTCTCTTCTCTGAATCCCCCTAATCTAGGTGGTCTGTAGTAGGTTCCCAAGTATTGAGTACACGTCTAAGAGCAGTAGCTTAGATTCTTAAATTTCAGGTGCACTTCTAGCTTGGGTTTCGGATTAGATGTATTGTCATTTTTACGCTGGAGTCTTAAGTTATATCGGAATCCTAATTTAGATCAGAAGTCTATTGGTGGATCAGTCTGTTGCAATTTTATAATTGGCTGCAGTGTACCTTTGAATTTCGATGTTGTTGTATGTGCAGCAAACTGATTATATTCCTACGTGGCTTACTAATGTTTGTCTTTCTATAGGACAAATGTGTGAAAGACGAACTTAACTCGGAAAAAATCAAAGTTCAGTTCTTGCAAAGGGAAGCCTCTTGGTGCTACATTGCGCACTGCCATGTCATGGTAAGATACAGAATTCCTTTTCTCTATTCTTTTGAGTGATCAGAATATTGCCTCTTCTTCAAGTATTTTACAAGAATATAAGTATTTGTTATTTCCAAAATCTCTCTGAATAAATATTAAGTGTTCCAGGTCTTGTTACAATGAAAAGCTTCTTACTGAATATAGGACAACATTTCTTATTGATGAATACTGATTCAATTTATTGTATTATTGTTGTAGTTGTATTCCGATTTCACCTTAATCTATTTTATCCAGCCTACTTTCAAAATGAACTTTCTTAACTGCTAATTACGGAACCTTTTTGGTCTTAGCTTTGAAAGTTTTGAATAGAGACCACAACTTTTTTTTTTGTAGAAATAACTACTATGAATGAATCTGCGAATTTTTATGGAACTGTGAATCTGATATTTAACATTGTGTTTCCTCCAGAACGAAAAAAGCTATTTGCTGCCCTTTGCTGTATTTAGCATATACCTGCAACGAGTCTCTGAATTACATTATTAAGTTTTCTAGAAGTTGTCGGACAATTAAGAGCTTCTCTCTCAATATCTCAAATGGCTTTCAGATTTTCTACATTTGTAGGTTTATGCTCTTGCAAATGATTAATGGAGCTCTCATTAGTCAAATTGCAGGACTGGTCTCCAAATAAGCTTTTGCCGAGGCTACGGGATCCTGTGCCCAGCAAAGGTTAGTGAACCCTCCGTCCAAGTACGTAGCATTTTTACTCTGTTTTGTTAGTAGCCATAATGCACCGGGAACCAAATAGAGATTACTATTAGGTTTAGTAATTGTCGTGGTGTGCAAACCCACAGCCGGGTGGCGTAGTGCACCCGCCTAAACCCAGAGGGTGAGTACTCGGGGGTTAATTAGGATTAGCCCAATCTATATGCAAGAACACGATGAACACAGCAGGTTTAGAGTGGTTCGGGCCGCCGGAGCGTAATACCCTACGTCCACTGTGTGTTGTATTGCATGTGCTCACAAGAGGTTGAGAACGGGATTGTTCTGAGTGAATCCGAGCTTGTGTTGTGTCTGCCCTCGCATCGCTTGGCTTGGCTTGTGTTAACCTGTGTTCTAGCGGGCGTGCTCTCCCTTTTATATGTCCAAGGGGAGCACGTACACTGAGCGGGGCCCCGACAGGTGGGCCCGGCGATATATTTGATATTGTACACAGCGGAGCCTTAAATGCTACAGATCCGGAGATCTTCGTCATCGGCTTCCGTGCGTAGCTTCTGACCAGGGATGGTCTTGAGCTGTCTTGTCGGAGTAGAGTCTAGCCTCTGGAGCCGCGCGTCGGGGTCATGATGAAGCGCCGAACTACTGACTCAGTCCGCTGTAGCAGCGTGCACTGTTGCTCCAGTTAGTAGCTGGTCATCATGACTCGTCGCCCACGCGCGCGGCGCTGAGGCACTACTGCATGACTCGGTAACAGACGAGCCGCCTCGGTAACTGGCGATCCACAGTGTGGACTGACAAAAGCTGCCCCGTGCCCAGCGGCAGCAGAGCACGCCTCAACCACTCGCACTTAATGCGGGTGGGTGAGGGAGCTTCCAGCGGAAGGCTTGTGCCCGCGCCCGCGTCTGCGTGACACGTGGCGGCTCCGGACCCCTCCCAAGCAGCTAGCTGAGCCGAGAGCTCACGGGGGTCCGGATAGCCACGTCGAGGTCCCAGACCCATCTGCGGGAGTCCGGATGGCACGTGGAGGTCCCGGACCCACCTGCGGGGGTCTGGGTCCGCGGCCACAGGTGCTGAGCATTTCCACCTCTGGGATACGTGGTGACACCGGACCCGTCCCCGAGCGGAAAGCGGGTCCGGGACCGTTGGTCCGGTGAGATGGAGTCGGACCCCAGGGGTCCGGCTGCTCAGCTCCTTAGGGCGTAGTTACGGATAACTACGCGAGTCTTGGCATAGTAGGAGTGGGTACCCCAGTTGCAGGGTACCGACAGAGGCCCCCGGGCCTGCCTCGGGAGAGGCAACGAACCCGCAGGTGGGGCCACTACTGTGAGCAACTTGGCTGCTTCTGGCGCCCAGCGGTGCGCGCCGCAAGGGTCTTGTCCTGCGTCGTCCATCCTTTGGGTCACCTGCTGCATCATCACGTTTGGACCTGCACATGACTCAAGGTAGATGCTTAGTAGCGTGCCCACGGGTCCCAAATCCTGTTGGCTGTGATCCTTTGAGATAGACAGCTAGGCTCAGTGAACGGAGCTCAAGGGGCTGGCCTTTAGGTTAAGAGAAAGTCCAGACCTCCAGGTTCCCAGTTCTAGGTACTACGGCACTCCCACAGGGGGTGGTGCGTGCAGGCTTAGGGTACGGAACCAGGCTAAGCGGCTACACGGCTCCGGACCTCCCCGGAGAATGAGTGCGCTTCCCTGAACCTGCAGGTTCCCAGGGGTCTGAACCCCTCTCTTCCATGAGGGGTCTCGAGCTAAGTCACTAGCTAGCCAACTCAATTCGGACCACAATCACCACACAAGAGTAAGAAGCCACGTGGGGGTTAGCGCAAACAGAATGCGTAGATTGAAATTGGAATGTAACATCCTTAGAGGCGAACTGAGAATAAACTTTTCCTTTATAACTAGATGTACATGAGATGTGCGATGTAAGCCAGAACACGGGTTTATGAGGTCGGAGCTGTCCGGACCTCCGTGCCCCCAGTCTTAGGTACTACGGTACTCGCCCTAGGGAGGTAGAGCATGCAAGCTTAGGGTACAAAACCAGGCTAAGCGGCTACACGGCTCCGGACCTCCCCGGAGGGTGAGTACGCTTCCCTGAACCTGGTTTGCAGAGGTCCGGACCCCTCCATTGGGGAGGCTCACCGGACTGGACCACACGGAAGTACTACCTAGTTACAAAGGAAAAGATTTTATTCCCTGCTGGGCCTCTAAGGGTAGGACTTATAGAGATGTAGAGTCGGGGGTGCGACCGGAGTGGGCTTTCCGCCGGAGCTGGCTTGGTGCGACCGGAGTCGGCTTTCTGCCGGAGTGGGCTTGGTGCGACCGGAGTCAGCTTTCCGCCGGAGCGAGCTTCCTCACATGAGTGAGGTATGCTGCGAGCTGGGATTTGTTGAAGCTGTGCTTCCCCCAGACCTGCTTGATGACGAGTTGGGAGAGCATGACCCGCTGTCGCCGTCCTGCTGACGCAGGCGCTTGCCGCGCGAGTTCTGGCCCCCGGGCGCTCGCCACCTGAAACGTGGTGATGCCGAGCCGATGATCAAGCAAAAGCCAAGCAGCCCCCTACCTGGCGCGCCAAATGTCGTGGTGTGCAAACCCACAGCCGGGTGGCGTAGTGCACCCGCCTAAACCCAGAGGGTGAGTACTCGGGGGTTAGCTAGGATTAGCCCAATCTAGATGCAAGAACACGATGAACACAGCAGGTTTAGAGTGGTTCGGATCGCCAGAGCGTAATACTCTACGTCCACTGTGTGTTGTATTGCTTGTGCTCTCAAGAGGTTGAGAACGGGATTGTTCGGAGTGAATTCGAGTTTGTGTTGTGTCTGCCCTCGTATCGTTTGGCCTGGGTTGTGTTAACCTGTGTTCTAGCGGGCGTGCTCTCCTTTTTATATGTCCAAGGGGAGCACGTATACTGAGCGGGGCCCTGACAGGTGGGCCCGGTGATATATTTGATATTGTACACAGCGGAGCCTTAAATGCTACAGATCCGGAGATCTTCGTCGTCGGCTTCCGTGCGTAACTTATGACCAGGGATGGTCTTGAGCTGTCTTGTCGGAGTAGAGTCTAGCCTCTGGAGCCGCGCGTCGAGGTCATGATGAAGCGCCGAACTACTGACTCAGTCCGCTGTAACAGCGTGCACTATTACTCAAGTTAGTAGCTGGTCATCATGACTCGTCTCCCACGCGCGCGGCACTGAGACACTGCTGTATGCCTCGGTAACAGACGAGCCGTCTCGGTAACTGGCGATCCACAGTGTGGACTGACAAAAGTTGCCCCGTGCCCAGCGGCAGCAGAGCACGCCTCAACCACTCGCACTTAATGCGGGTGGGTGAGGGAGCTTCCAGCGGAAGGCTTGCGCCCGTGTCTGCGTGACACGTGGCGGCTCCGGACCCCTCCCGAGCAGCTAGCTGAGCCAAGAGCTCACGGGGGTCCGGATAGGCATGTGGAGGTCTCGGACCCATCTGCGGGAGTCCGGATGGCACGTGGAGGTCCCGGACCCACCTGCGGCGGTCCGGGTCCGCGGCCACAGGTGCTGAGCATTTCCACCTCTGGGACACGTAGTGACACCAGACCCGTCTCCGAGCGGAAAGCAGGTCCGGGACCGTTGGTCCGGTGAGATGGAGTCGGACCCCAGGGGTCCGGCTGCTCAGCTCCTTAGGGCGTAGTTACGGATAACTACGCGAGTCTTGGCACAGTGGGAGTGGGTACCATAGTTGCAGGGTACCGACAGTAATGATATGATAGCAAGGTGAACTGAACTGCAACCAATAAAATGAGCCTGGATTTAGCTATCTTAAGAATATTTATCCTAAAATTCTTATACTGCATTTTAGTCAAGGTATAAACATATATGATTGGACCATCCCTTTCTGACTTGCAAATGCTGCACATCTAATTATCGTAGCAAGCTTGCATTACCCATAAGATAAGTAGTACATATTAGCTGAACTTTCATCACCTGTATCAAATCCTTGAATATAATGTTTTGAGTATTTGATGTACTATCATTTGTTTTCTTGTACAAGTATCAGCAGATACAAGTTTGTAGATGTAATCGACTTAAATCCACACTCTTTTAATTTCAAACAAAACTAAATTTTATAGAGAATCTTAATTAAGTTGACCCTTCTGAACTAAATCTCCTCCTGAACTTGTTTGATATAGTGGACAATTTTAAGTTAAACTCAAATTTAGAAAAGATATACTGAACTTGAGTGGTAATATACATAAAAAATGTGTCTGCTCCTTTTTACTCATATTTTTTCTTTGAGTGATTAGAATATTGCTGCATGGTCTACTATATGCATAAGTTAGCCTTTTATCTATTTTACAAGTTTTATGTGTACTTCAATTATGTGATCAAGGATATGTGCACAATCAGATGACAGTCTGCTTACTTTTTTGACTTTGCAATTCTTACGTGCATGTTTTGATGCTGAAATCACAACCATGGAAAAAATAGAACTACCATTTTTTGGGTTGGCTTAAAATCACGCATGCTACTAGATTCAAACTCATGTGATAAATATTGATGTTACTTTGGTCTTCCTAATTTCAGGATAACTTTGAGAAGAACCAAGCACCGAGTGGATAGAGGGGAAAGAAGGGGCAAAGAAATATAGCTTTTAGTTGTTGGAGAAATATTTTAGAAGTATTTGTAAGATATTGCCAATTTGTACATGATTCTTTGTGAACACATTTGCCTTGAACTTGAATCAATGGATTTATTGGTCATTTATTATTTTCTGGACACAAGAATTAATTTTATGAACACAGTATATAATATATGGTTATGCAATGAATATCTATGAAAGCACCTTTATATGTGTTGTGATGCAATGAATCAGTCATTACTATATAACTTGTCTAATACACACGAAATAAATATGTTCAGTATGTAAAATGCGCATCAAGATGTCACTAGAAAACGTTACTATATTGGTAAACATGTCAATAAATGTATCTACGTGATTGTCTCTACCTTGATTAACATGTGATAAAGCGTTACTATATTGTGTAACTAAACCAATAAACACATTTTGTAGATGTGTTTGTAAAAACGTATCAATGTTTGTTCACATGAATCAAACGTGTCTACGAAACGTCTTTTTCTTTTATATGCACGCTTAAAGAATTCGTTTCTATAAAGCCTGACACAGTCCATACGAAGATGCTCCTAACATGCTTTATGAAAGCATGCCTAGATTTGTATAGAGACGAAATAAAGCATGTCTACCTCCAAATTAAGCGTGACTAAAGGGGGTGCATTCTAGTAGTGTGACGCCCTGGGTCCTCCTCTAGACCAATACAATCGCCGCCGCCGCGACTCCGCGATCGGGGCTGGGGCTGGACGGGCTGGTGGCGTCTGCGCCTGGTTGCCGCCTTGCGAGGATCGTCACCATGCCCCCGAAGGACGATTCGTCGGCCGTCGGCAGCGGTGACGCGGGGAACAAGGCGGCGACTGGGAGAGGCATGGTAAAGGCGGCGTCCTGGAGCGACTTCGCGTTCTGCGCCACCAACCCGGCGGGGAAGCCAGCGGCGGGGAGCAGCGTCGAGTCGGCGGCGAGGGTGGAGGTCAAGCCCAAGCCAGCGGCGGGGAGCAGCATCGAGCCGGCGGCGAGGGAGGAGGGCAAGCCCAAGCCAGAGGCGGCGAGCAGCATCGAGCCGGCGGCTGAGGAGGGGACCAAGCCGAAGCCGTCGGTTGTCGCGGTCAAGGCCGAGAGGGTGCCGGATGAATACATCCAAATGCTGCTGAAGCGTCCCCGGCGGAAGCTCACTCCTCTGCCCGAGCGCTTCTACAAGAACCACCCCAAGCTCCGAGAGTCCGACCTAGTCACCTATGCCTAGGTTGGGTTTCGCGGGGGAGAAACGGTATCGCGAAGATGTTTATCCTGCTATCTGCTGTGTGACCTGTGTCGTCTGATCTAGGTATCGCTAAGATGTTTATCCTGACGTCTGCTTGTCTGATCTATTTGCGTGATGTTACTAAGGTGCTATAACTGTGGATCTGTTTAAGTGGGTCGTATGTTTCGACTGTTATTTGATTTGATTTGATACGGAATCTACCAGCTCTTTGATACGGAATCTACCAGCTCTATGCGTTCCTTTGTTTTAGCCAGTTTAGAACGGAGGTTTCTCGATCTTAGGAATTTCATAGGAATCAGGTTCCTCTATTTCGCTGACGTCATTATGGAGCGTTGGGACAAATGAATGCGTGAGTAGCTTTCCAGGTGAGGAATGGAAAAATGAGCTAGATCTGGTGTTCTTCCTCATCAAGGAGCTACAGTTCCAAGAAAGAATCCAAATCAAGATTTTTTTTCCTTACGAAAAATTCATCACACATGAACACAACGGAAAAAAGACGGCTCGGGAGCCAACGGGCTGAAGCCTATTCTGACGGATTGAAGCCCAGGACGGCGAATCCTCCGAAGATTGAACCCAGAAACATCATACTGTGCAAATTGATTGAAGCCCAACCTAACACATCCAATTACAGCCCAAGAACGAAGAATGGCAGCCCAACCGGGATCTTTCCCTTCCCTCTAGGCCTCTACCAACCAAACCCGATTCCCCCAAGGCCCCAACGAATCCGCGGCGAGCGGCGGGGCCACGCCTCCGCTGCTCCTCCGCATGACGCAAGAGCCGACGTCAATCCTGCCGGCCTGGGCGCGGACGCCAACGACGCGACGGCCCAAGTCGCGACGCCACCAGCTACCCATCTCCTCAGGCGCCATGGAGGAAGCCGACGACCACAGACCCCACTCCTCAGCCGGCCGCCCCTTCCTCTCCGGCCTCTGCGCCGCGGCGCTCCGCCGCAAGCCCCTCGGCGCCCACACGTCCACCGCCGCCTCCGGCGAGGGCCTCGTGCGGCAGCTCGGTGTCCACGAGCTGGTGCTGCTCGGGATCGGGGCTTCCATCGGCGCCGGCATCTTCGTCGTCACCGGCACCGTCGCCCGCGACGCCGGCCCAGGTCAACACAACAGTCCCTTAGCTCCTGTTGCCATTTGTTTACTAGAGTTTGGAGTGGAGGGGACCAACAACCTCTTGGTGCAAGCGTGTAGTAGAATTTGCAATGACATGGAAAATTTGGTGGAATCACTCGTGCGACCAGTAAATCGTTCGAGAATTGCTTGGCTGTTTGGCTCCGTCAAATGCTTGAATTGAACTGTTTTTTTTTTCTCTGTAGATTGAATCGGAGCGATACTTTACTTGCTTATTACACAGAGTTTTCCGTTCTTTATTTTCTGCTGAAAATAACACCAGTGCTTCAAATTGAAACAGGTGTTACGATCAGTTTTGTTCTTGCTGGAGCTGCGTGTGTGCTCAATGCCTTGTGCTATGCTGAACTTGCATCTCGATTCCCTGCTGTGGTTGGGGGAGCATACCTGTACACATATGCGGCATTCAATGAGATCACTGCCTTCTTGGTTTTCACTCAGTTGATGGTGGATTACCATATTGGCGCAGCAAGCATTGCTCGCAGCTTAGCAAGCTACTTTATCCAATTCTTGGAGCTTATCCCGTTCTTGAAGGGGCACATTCCAAGCTGGATAGGACATGGAGAGGAGTTTTTCGGGGGTGTTGTGTCGATTAATATATTGGCCCCGATTCTTCTCATCCTATTAACTGCGATTCTGTGCTACGGTGTGAAGGAATCATCAGCTGTGAACACTTTTATGACTACTCTGAAGGTAAGAGTAAGACTGCTTGCGTGCTAAAATAGTTTTTCCTTCCACTACAATTTGTAGCTTATACACTGTGACTGTGTTAATCTGGGTAGGTGAACAAGTGATTAAGTGACTTTTTATGTAACATCAGCGTTAAGTGGCTAAGTGAGCCTTTTTCGTATAACATTATTATTGGTTCTTCTATGATAGGGGGTATTGATTATTACACATTTATACACATACATAAGGTCATTATTAGGTGTTCTATTTTTCTCATGATACCTTTCATGTTTGGGAGATCTTATTCTTTTGGGCTGATGTGATAATGCACCTATTTCTAATATGCAGATAGTCATTGTAATAGTTGTTGTATTTGCCGGTGTTTTTGAGGTGGATGTATCAAATTGGTCACCATTTATGCCTAATGGTTTCAAATCCGTTGTGACTGGAGCCACAGTAGTCTTTTTTG